>NC_085844.1:179316898-179917255 GCF_035594765.1 Anolis carolinensis
ATAATAATAATAATAATAACAACAACAACAACAACAACAACAATAAAAAAGAGGGTTGGAAGAGACACTTTGGGCCATTGATTCCAACCCCCTTCTGCCTTTGTGCACCGAAAGCACAAGCAAAGCACCCCTGACAGATGGCCACCCAGCCTCAATGCTAATAATAATACTAATACTAATACTACTACTACTAATAATAATAATAAGAATACAGTAGAGCCTCACTTATCCAACATAAATGGGCTGGCAGAATGTTGGATAAGTGAATATGTTGGATAATAAGGAGAGATTAAGAAAAAGCCTGTTAAACATCAAAATAGGCTATGATTTTACAAACTAAGCACCAAAACATCATGTTATACAACAAATTTGACAGAAAAAGTAGTTCAATATGCAGTAATGCTATGTAGTAATTACTATAGTTACGAATTTAGCACCAAAATATCATGATGTATTGAAAACATTGACTGCAAAAATGCGTTGGATAATCCAGAACGTTGGATAAGCGAGTGTTGGATAAGTGAGACTCTACTGTAATAATAATAATAATAAAGAGGGTTGGAAGAGACCCCTTGGGCCATTTAGTCCAATCCCCTTCTGCCTTTGTGCACCAAAAGCACAAGCAAAACACCCCTGACAGATGGCCACACACCCTTAATAATAATAATAATAATAATAATAATAATAATAATAATAATAATAACAACAATAACAACAACAACAACAACAACAAAACATTGCATGGAAAGTTCCTTGACAAAATTGAAGGAAAAGCTGATAAGGAGAAGACCTGGTTCTGGCTCACAAATGGGACCCTGAAGAAGGAGACAGAAGGCCTGATCCTTGCAGCCCAGGAGCAAGCCATCAGAACAAAGGCAATTCAGGCCAAGATCGAAAAATCAGCTGATGACCCAAAATGCAGACTGTGCAAGGAAACCGACGAAACCATTGATCATATCCTCAGCTGCTGTAAGAAAATTGCACAGACGGACTAGAAACAGAGCCACAACTACGTGGCCCAAATGATTCATTGGAACTTATGGCTCAAGTACCACCTTCCAGCAGCAAAGAACTGGTGGGATCACAAACCTGCAAGAAGTATTGGAATATGAACTTGCAAAGATACTGTCGGACTTCCGAATCCAGACTGACAAAGTTCTGGAACACAACACACCAGACATCAAAGTTGTGGAAAAGAAAAAGGTTTGGATCATTGATGTCGCCATCCCAGGTGACAGTCGCATTGACGAAAAACAACAGGAAAAACTCAGCCGCTATCAGGAACTCAAGATTGAACTTCAAGGACTCTGGCAGAAACCAGTGCAGGTGGTCCCGGTGGTGATGGGCACACTGGTTGCTGTGCCAAAAGATCTCAGCTGGCATTTGGAAACAATAGACATTGACAAAATTACGATCTGCCAACTGCAAAAGGCCACCCTGCTGGGATCAGCGCGCATCATCCGAAAATACATCACACAGTCCTAGACACTTGGGAAGTGTTCGACTTGTGATTTTGTGATACGAAATCCAGCAGATTTATCTTGTTTTCTGTGTCATAATAATAATAATAATAATAATAATAATAATAATAATAATAATAATAATAATAATGGTTGTAAGAGAAGAAGAGACCCCTTGGGTCATTTAGCCCAACCCCCTTCTGCCCTTGTGCTGTGGGGGCTGGATAAATGGCTTTGATGGGCCACATCTGGCCCCCGGGCCTTAGTTTGGGGACCCCTGCTCTAAAGGTTAAAAAAGGTGAGGGTTTTGAAGAGGAGACAAGCTGTTGCACCCTAGCACTGGAACACCCCTTTCACCCAGCACCACAACAGAGTCCAGTGATCCAATAAAAGAATGTTTATTTAAAAAAGCATATAAAAAGGGAAAAGGGCAAATCCAAAAGAGACAGTCGGGGTATAAAATGTAATACAAAAAGAAGTCAGAGTTTAGTAGCAGTAATCCAAAAATGCAAGATTAAACACCAAAACCAAGGAATCTAAAATCACAGAATAAATCCAAAGGTATATCCATGAACATGAAAACAGGAACCTTTCCAAAGTAAATTCTCCAAAGGTATATAGGCATAAACAGGAACATGAAACAGGAATCTTGACAATACAGGAACCATGAACAGGAGACTGATCCCCATTAGCAACTTTGATTCCTCTGAAAGGCTTGAAACCAAACCACTTAATTTAACCCCGCCAAGGCACCCATGACATCATGCCTAACACATCTGGACTTCAAGGTCTTATCTCAAATCCTTTGAGAATATCTAGCTTGCCTGCTTTTCATGTCCTGCATTCTCGGGTCTAATCTACATTCCCTTGAAAACTCCTTGGCTTCCCAAGGTCTTCTCTCAAAGGAACTGGTACTTTCAATTTCCCCTGTTTCCTGGAAATAAGGTGAAGAATTCAAAACATCAGCCTCATCTGCCTGCAGTTCCCCCTGAACACTCACAGACTCCTCATTTTGGAATCCATCATCCCTCTCATTCTCTGAACATTCAAAAAAAATCCTCTGATGCTTGCCAGACTACAACAGTAGCTGTAGCCTAGGTTTCATTAACTCTTGAGCCTCAGACTTAGGAATTATTTTTACGTATTGTCAAAAAGAATATAAATCTACATAATATGTTCATAGAGATAAAACTTTACTGTAATTTAAATAGAAATATAACACATCTCAGTTTGCTGGGGTAACTGGGCTAGGTAACTTGTGTGCCTGATCAATATACTTTCCAGATGAACAACTTCCACATACCTTCTCTTCCTTCTTATCATTTCTTTTCTTTCAACTAGGTAAGGACGGGAAAGTACTTGAAATAGAGGACACGTTATATATTTGATTCTGTAAAATAGGTCATAGACCCACCCCACCTATACTTCTGCCCAAAACTCCTGCCTTGAATCTACTACAGACTGCAATCCAATTTTGAGTTTGCCTGCTTGTGTTCCAGACATCCATTCTGGTGCCCTTGACTTGTTTTTATTTTCTGGCAAGAGTATATTGTCTGTCTATCTGTTTTGTTTTGTTTTTAAATGCACTTACAATATTAAATGCAGGATATGGTTTCTGATTAAAGGGTTGGTCAAGTTTACCTTATAAATTGTAACTGCTAAAGCTGTTTTAAAAAATTATGTACTATATTATGCAATAGGATCCTTCATTGCAGAATGATTCCCAGGCTCTCATTAAGAGTTTGATTCATTTTACTGTTACATTGTTTAGACAGGCTCCTCAAACATTATTGTATTTGTTAATTTATAAAGTGTAGTTCCATTGTACCATGGCATCTCATGATACTAAAGCAAGATAATGTATCAAACAATCTAAACAAATGCTGGTGTACAAGGAAATAAATGTTATGCTGTCTGAAGTGGGCGTGCTAGTATTTAGTAGAGCTAGATTTTTTGAGATTAGGTTTTGACCAGAAAAACTACTTTTGAGAAATATAGTGCTGCTGAAAATCTTACTTCTCTATTAACCTTTCACTTCTCTTTATATCTGAGCTACGCTACTGCTTCAGTGCCATTGTTATGGTTTGCTTCGTATTTATTTATTTCCAATATTTCTATCCCGCCCTTCTCACCCGAAGAGACTCAGGGCGGCGTACAATTGGCAACAATTCGACGCCGACATTTCATTAAAACAACAACATATAAAAATGTATTACAACCAGTTAAATACTGTATAAAATATAAAACATAAAACATATGCTTAAAATCCGTTCATCCAATATCCTCCTATTTACTGCACATTTTTACCCAATGAGGGATGACTTAGTGAAAGAAATGAGGCCATTGTGCCCATTACCAGTCAGATCTGGTTATGTGATGCCATTAATTAGTACATGACACAGTTATCACATGATACTGTGATGGAGCAAAGCTACTTTCCCAAATGAGCTGTCCCACAACTTTTTGAACTTGTGAGCACATTGATGTTGCATTACATCAGCACTGCTTGTAAGAGAATACCACGCTGAACATATGGCAAAACACATGGTCTTTCCTCGTGGGATTGCATGTTGTGGTAGTTAGGCTGAACAGCAGAAATGTAAAGAGTGCACACAGCACTTTCCCCGACATTACAGCTTTTGTTGGAAATGGCTACAGCGTTTTAAAATAAAAAGCACAGAGGGCATTATACACAATTTTATAGTGAAAAATATGACCCCAATATACCCAAAGCACCACTCAAATTTCCTCAGCACTGTAAGCATTTCAGTACTTTAAAATTTTCATGAGAATCCTCCTGTGTGGATGCTTTCCGGCTATTTTCAGATCTCTTTTAGGTTTTAAAAAGGAATGAAGGTGCTTGACAGGAGTAGCCATTCAAAACCCCAGAGTTTTCCACTGTTCTCAGATTCTCCATTAATGGTCATTATTTTCTTGCCTTTGTCCTGTTTCTCCCCCTTGCAATTCCGCCATGTGAGTGATTCTCTCTGTCATCTTGCTATAAATTGATTAATACTGCCCACTGATGCAGTGCACCACATGGCTAATATATCAGTTAAATGGAAACAGCAAACACCACCTGCTCCTTCAGGCAAATGGCACTTTGGAAATGGAATGTGTAATCAATAGAATTAAACCTTAAGCAAAGCGCTGCAAACAAATGCAGGGGCAAGGTCTTCCAAGCTGGCACAGCAAATGAGATTTCTCCTTTCTTTTAAAGCACTCTATTTAACCATGTTTCAACCAACTGTCTGTGCTTGGTATAATGTAAGTTATTGTCACTGTTCTGATTCACTGTGCAACTTTGTTAATATGAGACAAATATACTAAAAGTAGGAACTGTGTGCTTAATTATGTAAGTAATATCTGCAGAGAAGAGATACCTTTATTGACAAATCAAAATGCAGAAAACACTTCATGCATGCTGTTAAATTTCATCTGGCTTCTTCATCAGGCAAAAGCGTTAGATATCATGCAGAAGAAGAGAAAAGTGATGGTGACAGGCTTACAGTTAGCATTAGATGTTGTTTTTGTTGTTATTGATCTGGAGGGATCTACTAAGACAAAGGGCAGTAAAATTTAAACTCCATCAGCAATAGCAAAGTAGCTCCTCTTGTGATCCAGGATGTCTCTGTCTTTTGTGAAGTCACAGGATTTTCTTTTATTTTACTGTATTACCACCGTGGCTACCACTGAATATGTTTCCTCTAAATAAGCAATAAGCAGTCTTTTTGAAGACTGAAGATTTTGAATTGCATTCTAAAGTCACAAATATTTCGAAATACTGCTTCAAAATGTTGATAGATCTAAACTTCAATTAAGGATATGTGTGTGCGCATTTAAGTTGCCCAAGGGCCTTACAGGTGTTTTGAAATTGATAGCCTCATCACTCAAGAGCATGGATCCACTTTAAATCCGGTTTTTGCCTCCTGCAGAATTCTGGGGTTTGTAGTTTGGTGAGGCCCAGGACCTGCCTGGCTGATCAGTTTAAAGGCCCCTCACCTAGACTACAAGCCCCAGAATTCTGCAGGAGGCAGAAACTGGATTTAAAGCAGATCCATGCTCTAGTATGATGAGGTGTTAGGTTCATTGAACAGATGAGGAGTTGGCAGACTATGCTGTTGCTGGTCCTTCAATTTCTGTTCTTACAGTACTCTGTGGACAGAGAATGCCTTACTTAAAGAAAGATGTTCCCAATATCTAAATAAAAATCATTAATGCTCCCTACTCAGGAGCCTTTGTGAACCTGGTGTCCAAGTGCCAGACACTTGGAGGAACACAATGATATTCCACCAAGACACCTTCCTGATCATAAAATACACAGGGGACATAAGATTGCCACAATATCCCCTGTAGTACAAGTAGGAACACCATGTCTATGAATCTGCATGCATCTCAGGCCCCTTCCACACAGCTGTATAAAATCCAAATTGAACTGAATTACATGGCAGTGTGGACTCAGATAACCCAGTTCAAAGCTTATATTGTGTGGACAAGAGTTTCACTGTTTGACATAACACAGGGCTCACAAATATGGTTTTTAGCACATCACGGAAACTGATAAAAGGAGTGTCCATACAACACTACATTCCCATAGTTCTCTCAGGCTGGATCTACACTGCCATATAACCTAGTTTCTGAATCCAGATTATCTGCTTTCAACTGGATTATATGAGTCTACACTGCCACATAATCCAATTCAAAGCAGATAATTTGCAGATGTTTGCCTATAAGCAGATAATAAAGCAGATGTTTGCCTATATGTGTAATGTGATCCGCCCTGAGTCCCCTTCGGGGTGAGAAGGGCGGAATATAAATGCTGTAAATAAATAAATAAATAAATAAATAATCTGGATTCAGAAACTGGAGGGTAAACAGTGTAGAGGGGGTCTCAGTAGCACACTTTCTAGTGAATCTAATCCTGGAAGAATGGTGAAGATCATAGCTGAGTTCTCACACTTCATCTTTATTGGAGGTTTTACAGACATCCTGGAGAATGCAGAGATCTGTGTGGATTACTTGATGGGACCTCTTGTAAATTTTATCTCTCTTAGGGCCCTTCCAGACAGGCCTTATATTGCAGGAATGAGCTTGCAGCACTGCCTAGTTTGGAGGAAGTCAGTAAAGGCATCAGTCAACTAAAAAAACAACAAAGCCAACAAACCTGATAAAATCCCGGCTGAAATCTTTAAAGAGGGTGGGCCTGAGCTGACACAACAACTCCACCAGCTCATTGAAAAAGTGTGGGTGACCGAGAAAATCCCAGCAGACATCAAAGATGCCACCATCCTCACTCTTTTCAAAAAGGGAGAAAGAACAAAATTTCCTCTGCTGGGAAATTCCTCACAAGAATTCTTGCAAATCGCATTCTACTTATTTCAGAAAACACCCTCCCAGAATCCCAGAATGGCTTCTACCCCTCCAGAGGAACAGTAGATATGATCTTCACTGTGTGACAACTCCAGGAAAAATGCAGGGAACAAATCAACCTCTGTAAAATGGCATTAATTGACCACACAAAGGCATTCAACACAGTAAATTGCAGTGCTCTCAGGACCCTCCTCCAAAAAATTGTATGCCATGACAAATTTGTGAACATCCTGTGGCTCCTCCATAATGACCTGATGGCAACAGTCTTGGACAGCAATAGCACCCAAAGTGACCCATTTAAGATGGAATCAGGTGTCAAACAGGGATGGGTTATTGCTCCAACCTTATTCTCCATCTTCATCGCTATGATACTGCACCTTGTTGATGAGAAGCTTCTGACCTACAGAGGAAATAATCTGTCAGACAGATGGCAAGCTATTCAACCTCAGCACACTGAAAGCCAAAACCAAGATCACAACAACATCTGTTATAGAACTCCAGTACACTGATGATAATGTAGTCTGTGCTCATTCAGAATTATTATTTATTACAATAGACCTACAAGCTACTCTAAATGCCTTTGCAGAAGCATACGAAAAGCTTGGCCTCTCACTGAACATTGAGAAAACTAAAGTACTCTTTCAGTAGGCACTAGCCAATCCCTCTGCAATGCCAGATATACAGCTTAATGGTGTAACATTAGAAAATGTTGACCATTTCCATTACCTTGGCATCCACCTCTCCTTGACAAAAATCAACATCGACATTGAAATACAGCACCGAGTGCAGCATTCTTCTGAATGAAGCAGAGACTGTTTGAGGATTGAGACACTCATAGGGAGACCAACATATTTGTTTATAAAGCCTCTGTTCCCCCAACCCTGTTATATGCCTGCAAAACATGGACTGTCCACAGACGTCACACTCAACTCCTAGAATGATTCCCTCAGTGTTGCCTCCAGAAAATCCTGCAAATCTCTTGGGAAGACAGGCAGACAAACGTCAGCATGTTGGAAGGGGCAAAGGCCATCAGCACTGAAGCGATGATCCTCCGCCATCAACTCTGCTGGACTGGCCACATTGTCCGAATGCTCGATCACCATCTCCCAAAGCAGTTACTCTATTCCCAAGTGAAGAACTGAAATCAAAAGGTTGCTGGACAGGAAAAGAGATTTAAAAATGGGCTTAAAGCCAAAACTTCTCAGTCATAGACACTGAGAACTGGAAAGCCCTGGTCCTTGAGCACTTTAACTCGAGGTCAGCTGTTACCAACAGTGCTGTGGAATTTGAAGAGTCACGAATGGAGAATGAAAGGGAGAAACGTGTCAAGAGGAAGTATATCAAGCTAACCCTGACCAGGACCACCTTCCATCTGGAAACCGATGTCCTTACTGTGGAAGAACATGCAGGTCAAGAATAAGGCTCCACAGTCACCCACTACCAAGACTGTGATGCCTAGGGCACCTTTGGCCCCTGACCCTGTGGCCATTTCTGACCAGGACGAAGAAGATTTTGGCTTTCTCCCATGTCAGCAAGATTCGACTCCTTTCCAGATGCCTCATGTTGACATCTCCGAGCCAGAGCCAATTAAGAATGCCCTTGAAACAGTGCCGGCTCTCCCAGATTCTTCGGAAAGTTTAGTGTTTGATCGTAGAGCATTTGTACAAACAGAGAGGTCACAAAGACAAAGCCTGCGGAGAAGCGCCAGATTAGCGGAGCGTGGTGATTATGGCTAAGCCCTGTTCTCTTGGGAAGAATTGGGGAGTTAGACACCTGGTGCAGTGACTGTGACAAGCTCAGTTCTCTTGGGAAGTTTTAGGGAGTCAGGCACCTGGTTTGGGGGAGCTTATGAACTTCAATAAAAGTATTGCGCTGAGAACGTTCCTTCACAGTGTCAACTTTACTTCTCACTGAGAAACATCATCGTCTCCAGCTCCTGGATCCCAAGCGGCCTGATGGCGCGCTTACTCTTGAGTAGACCGGGCGCCGATCTACTTCCTTGCCAAGTTTGGACTGCGTTTCAGCTCCTGTACATCTAGTTCCTGCCTTGCCCTGAAATCCTGCTTTTGGACATTTATTCCGGAGAACTCTTCTAGCCACTTGCTATTTTCCCCACTCAATACTCAAGCCGAGTTTGAGTGTGTTTCGGTTTTTGGACTTAATACTGGACATAAAACTTTCACTTATTGGACTAATTTTGATCTTTCCTGGAAGGTCAATTGCTTATTCAACTTTGCTGCTTATTTCCTTTTGGAACTTTATTTGCTTTAATAAAGATATTATATTGTTATTGGTCTTTGTGTTGGTTTTCGGTGCTCTCGCTGCCTAGAGATGTAAAAAAAACACTGCGCTTGGAAGGCCATCCTACTTAAACACGAATGATCGCTGTTTATGATGATATAATAATAATAATAATAATAATAATAATAATAATAATAATAATAATAATAATAATAAAAACTTTATTTATACCCCGCCACCATCTCCCCAACGGGGACTTGGGGCGGCTAATATTCCAGGATCTGAACCTAGGTTTTCTGGTTTAAACTGGATTATATGTGTCTGCACTGCCAAATAATCTGGGATAAACAGAAAATCTGGGATCAGATTTCGGGATGTAGGGCCTGTCCAGAGGGGCCCCTATATGATAAGCTTTACCAATCTAGATCATCCCCATGTAAACATTCATACAGCTACTTCTCCATGCTAGTGCCCCTCCTCTCATGTTTTTTTTAATTCAGTGTGGAGTCTTTATAACACAGTCCACACAGTTCAGAATGACTCCTTGCTCATGAGGAAGACTGTGGTGATAGGGAATGCACAAAGCTGCAGACAAAAGATGGGGAGAAGAAATGCCAGTTTTGTATATTCTCAGCCCTTGAATCCTAGCACTAGGTCCAGTCCTTGATATTTGGGAAAGAGGATTTAATATAACTTTATCACTTGAAAGTTATAGTACCAAAGCCGACAGAAGATATGGTTAAGCATCTAAGTCCCACCCTGAAAAGTCCTTATGTAGAGGTATATATAGTAGATTGTCAGATCTCATCCTGGTTACTTTTATCTGGTCCTCAAAATATGGAGAATCTCAGGGTGGTTGTTAAAATGGTGTGTGTGTGTTTATCATTAGTTAGAGTTGGTATTTTTATTTGTACTTGTGTATGCTAAGGAGCCCTGGCGGCGAAGTGTGTTAACGCACTGAGCTGCTGTACTTGCAGACCAAAAGGTCCCAGGTTCAAATCCCGGGAGCTATGGGAGCGGCCGCTGTTAGCTCCAGCTTCTGCCAACCTAGCAGTTCAAAAACATGCAAATGTGAGTAGATCAATAGGTACCGCTCCGGCGGGAAGGTAACGGCGCTCCATGCAGTCATGACCTTGGAGGTGTCTACGGACAACGCTGGCTCTTCGGCTTAGAAATGGAGATGAGCACCAACCCCCAGAGTCAGACATGACTGGACTTAACGTCAGGGGAAACCTTTACCTTTACCTTTATGCTAAGCAATTGTGGTTAATGCTTTATATGTCCTAATCAATTCCTTCCCCAAGGCCCACTTCTGATGGCATCGCAATAAGGGCCTCCCTAGGGCTCAAGGTTTGGCCCTGAAATGTCAAGATTTGGGATTATCCTGATTCAGCAAGCCTATTGTATTGCACTCTGTACCCATATTGAACTGGACTTCATTGCACAGATCACATCATTAGGGACCCTAATTTTTCATGATTCTGTTAGAAGTTGTAGAAAAAAGCAAAATGTTTATTTGACCAACATGAGTTTTCTTTTGAAAGTGGTATTGCATGGGACAGGGTTCTGGAAAACTTTTGATGTGGCTGTGGTTTATCTTTGATGCCAGAAGACATCCTATAACCATAATGCTCTATGAGAGTAATGAAAATTCCCTCCTGTAAGTAGTGAATAGCTCTATATTTGTATATATTTGTATTATGTGTGTTCATAAAATATTTCAGCATCTTCATTTTCCAGACTGCTCACTGTTTTAAACCTTTGTTGGTAGCTCTAAATTTATTATAAATCAGCATATAAAAGACCACAATTCTTCTCCTTTATTTATATAGCACTGTTACTGTACATGACACTTTATAAGTAAAAGAGCAACAAAGCAGTTCTCTTCTCTCACACAATTGAATTAAAACATGGCACAAAAGAAAAGAGATTACAAAGTGGGATGGGATTAAGTCCCACAGATACAGTCTATTCTTCCATTCCTCTTATGCCAAAGTAGTGGCAGTTGAGATAGATGGAGGTCCTTCATCCGCTTCAGAGTCAAGGCATGATGGAACTGTATCTCTTCTTCTCTCTCTCTGAGGCTGGGACAGAGATTCTTGGGATGGAGGAAGGCCCTTTCATCTGCTTCCATTCCAGCTGTAAATCGTTTCTAATGTTATCTCAAATCAGATGATTTGTTTGGGAGCACATTTTGCATCTGATAAAATGTGCTAAAAATAAGTGAGCTTCATCATTAATAGCTACCATTTAAAAAGTAAGTGGCCAGCCATGGTTACATGAGAATAGGAAGGGTCTCTTGCCATTTCTGTTTCAAATCACAGCAGACGCCTTTCCTTTTTGCAACGCACTAGTAATAATTACAGTCTTCCTGGCAGGAGTTAGAGTTTGGTTGCCAGGGCTCAAGCAGTATGTAGCAAGTGTTTTGGTAATGAATAAAGACTGCAACCAGAAGCAACCTGAGAGTTAGCTGAATGAGGCAGTCTGTCGGGCACAGGGAGAAGGAGGTCCTGCTGGCTTGCTTAGATGGGTAGCAGGCAGAGATGGGATAATTGACAGGGAGAGGTTAAAAAAAAGGAGAATGCTAGGAAAGAAAGTGTGAACTGATTTAGAATACTGAAAATGATATTAATATTTTGGGTAATCAGCTACTTAGGCTAATAGTTATCAGTATAACAGTAAAATGTCAGAATAAATAAATGTCTATGACTGTAGTAAATCCCCATTTGCAAATTTAGATCCATTATCTAAAAAGTCTCTCCCTCCAAGATTATGCATGGTACCATAATGAGATACAGAGTTCAATCCTAAATATATTTATTAAGGAATAACTCCCATTCAATTTTATGAGATTTAATATTTCTATAAATAAGTTTAGGATTGCATTGGTAAAGACTAGTACATCTGTAGCTTTTCCCCTATATTGAAATGGTTTGGAAAAGCAGTCATTTGGTGAGCCATTCAAGTAGGCTTTGATCCTTGCAGCATACAATTAGTGTAGATCCCTGAAGGATGTAGTCAATAATATACTGTATATATAAATCATATGTATTAATGTATGATTGTGTATCTATTTTATTTATTCATCTTATTTGTATTGTTTAATTTGTCTCTCACATTTCTCCAAAACGGGAACCCAGCCAGATTACTGGGAGGAGCCAGTTATATAGCTCCTTAGTTATATCCAGATTGGATTACTGCAACGTTATGTGGGGCTGCCTTTGAAAACAGCCCAGAAACTATAGTTTGTCAAAGATCGGCAGCCAGGTTGCTGACTGGAGCTAATTATAGGGAGCGGACGATCCCCCTATAAAAAAAGCAGCTCCACTGGCTGCCGATAAGTTCCGGTCCCAATTCAAAGTACAGGTAATCACCTATAAAGCCCTAAATGGTTCAGGCCCTGCCTATCTTGGTGACCGCATCCCTCCCTATGTACCTGCACAAGCATTAAGATCTGCCAGGGAGGCCCTCCTCACAGTCCCACCACTGTCACAGGCATGGTTGGTGGGGACGAGGGAGAGGGCCTTCTCGGTAGTGGCCCCTGGCTTTGGAACACCCTCTCCAGGGAGATTAGGCAATTCCTTCCAGAGGGAATTGGAAGATGTGGATGTTTAGACAAGCCTTTGAGAATCTCTAGCCCAATGGTCCGTAATTATGATACATTTCAGAATTTTCATCCCTTGTTTCTTAACTACAACTTGCACTATCAATTTCCCTTCTTGTTTACAGTTGGCCATATTTTTATAACAGTTGACACTATAGATCATTGGGTGCTGTTCTGAGTTCAAATTGTTGTTTTAATACTACCAGTTTTATTTTGTATTGTACTGTGTGTTTATTTTATGTATTGTTTTCGACACTTTGTGCCATATGTAAGCCACCCGAGTCTCTTCGGGGAGATGGAGGCTGGGTACAAAAATAAAGTTATATTATAGGGTCATTGTAAATGAGGAAATGATACTCAGTGCAAATGTAGTAATTATACTTAACCCATTTTTATGCTTTAAAAGAAGTTGGAAGCATAACACATCAGAAAACATTTCCAGGTTGGATACATGTGCAGATGGTCTCCAGGAGGATCAGAAGAGGCAAAACTGATAGTCTCAAAGGGACTAAAGTGAGCCATTAGATCATATGTGTCAAACTTAAAGCCTGTGGGCTGAATCTGGCCTGCCAACTCATTTTATGCAGTCTGAGAGGCTTTCAATGCCAGAGTAACATAGTTATATTTATACAGTCTTACAATTACAAATAGCCCTGATTGTTTTAATGCAGATGTGGCCCTTGGTAAAATGAGTTTGACACTCCTGAAATTATTGTTCTTCAGAGGAAAACACAGAGTAACAGCTAAAATCTGTGTTCTTTTTCTGTGCCCTCTCCAACATACATCCCAGCTGGTGAAGGTACATCAAGGGGGAGCATGTTCATTCAAATATAAAGACTGTGCCATTCTTCTCCCCATTGATAACCATACACACAAATACTTGAGTACTGAGCCTTAGCCTTTAACTGCTGTTCATAGAGACAATTTGTTTTATTCAATATACATATATATATATCACATCTCTCTTCCAAATATTTGAACTAATTTTCACCTTCAACATAAAACAATGAAACATACAACAACACCATAAAAGCAGGGGAGAGAACAAGCAAGCAGTAAATAGCAGCAGGTAAAATGCATTTAAAAGACATTTTACAAGAAGAAGTGAACATCAAAGACAGATTAAAATTAGCCCACAAAGCAGTTTGATAATACAATAAAGAATAAGAAAAAGCCTATCAGCATTCATAACTTTATAGTATGATAATTTAATCTTTTAAATTTGACTGCCTTTATTATAAACGGTAGCTTAAGATCTTCAAAGTGGGGCAAGATGGACATCCAACACTAAGGGCTCAGAACTTACATAGTACAATTTGAAGTGGAACGCCACTAATTTTCTCCCTTTAATTTTCGTATGAAGGACAGTTCTTTCAAAGTTTCTCCATGGGACAGCACAGCAGCTGTGTCCAGTATGCTAGAGCTTAAATTTTTTATATGTTTTATTTTGATCTTTAGCAAATCTTCATAAATAAAGTTTATTGGGTAAAGTACAACTCACTCTTTTTTGTCTGCCATTCTCCACTTCACCAGCCTTCATGGGATACCTGCAAGTAGTATGATGGCTTGATAGTTATTCCTAAAAGAAAATCAGCTTTCTGTCAAACAAGAATTAAGGTATACTTTCACTGCTATCAAGAAAATTAGTTCAGCATGAGCATGGAAGAGTTTAAATCAGGGAACTGTCCTCTTTTTTCCCCTTGTACACCATATCTGAAGTGTTATCAATTTTATTTACTTATTGCTGTGTTTACATAATGCCTTTCTCTTGTCTTGGGACAAGCTTAAAACCAGATGAAACTAAAACTTGATCATAAAAAGGTTTTAAAACACACACTACAGTTAAAACAACTATACTATTAAAATACCAATACTATAAAACAGTGTAAAATCTGTTAAAAATAATAAAAATACAGTGCAAAAAGGAAGATAGACGCTTTTGAACTGTGGTGTTGGAGGAAAATTCTGAGAATGCCTTGGAGCACAAGAAGATCAAACCAGTCCATACTCCAGAAAATAATGCCCGATTGCTCACTGGAGGGAAGGATAGTAGAGGCAAAGATTAAGTACTTTGGCCTTAATGAGAAGACAGGAAAGCTTGGAGAAGATAATGATGTTGGAGAAAATGGAGGGGAAAAGGAAGATGGGCTGACCAAGGGCAAGATGGATGGATGTGACTGACTTGACCTTGAAGGAACGGGGGTGGGGTGGGGTGATGGCCGACAGGGAGCTCTGTTGTGGGCTGGTCCATGAGGTCACAAAGAGTCGGAAGCGACTGAATGAATAAACAACAAACAAATTGCACCTAAAAAAATTATCTGCAACTAGGTAATCATCAATGTCTTTTTAAGTAAGAAGGTCTTAAATTGCAAGGAAAGAGGAAAAGGGCATGGCATTTCTTACCCTGGAAGCAGTTTCTGAGAAGCCCGTATCTCATGTCCTTACCAGATGTAACTGTGACAATGGTGGAACTAAGCAGAAACCTTCTTCCAAGAATCATAAGATTTAGACAGGTTGAAGAATTAGTTACTATTATGATGATATCATAGTTACACATTACTAGATAGAAAGTTTTTAATTTTTATGAAAATTAATACAGAATATTATTATTGCATGCCTTCAAATAATTTCTGATGAATGATGAACTCAAAAGATAAAAAAACAAAAAAGGCAGAATACGTTCAAAGGAGGTTAGTGTTTGCCTTTCTCTAAGGCTGAGAGAATGTAATTTGACCAAGGCCATTCAATGGGTTTCAGTTGGTGAGTAGGAGTCCCAGTTTAACCATCTTGGCTTCAAAGGAGAGTTTGTGCTTGATTTGCTCTAGAAACCATTTGTTTGTTTTTTAGCATCATATTCCAAAATCATATTTTATTATCTTCCTATCAGCTTTCTTCACCATCCCTACAAATATTTTCAAAAACTCAACCCCCCAGAAAACTGGGTTAACTTATCCTTGGGTCAACTTAAGTACTGTATCTTCACTCTTACCATCCCCTTCTTTGAATCTTGAGTCTCAAAAGGCAAGAGCAACCTGGGAGAACCTAAAAGAAGCATTGACTTCCTCTATTGTTTCCACCCTGGTGCTGCTTCTGGGCTTTTTGAATGCTGAGAGTGGGGGTGGCAGCAGCAGCTAGGGTTTGCTAGCCCCCTAACATGGCATTGGTGCTTTCTCATCTCTGCCAAATGATCCTTTACTTGTCCATAAGTAATTTCAAAATACATAATTTTGGTCTCAAAACCTGCCCTCAAGTTATACATGATGTCAACTTACACATATGGTACATATTTTGGACACTGTCAAGATCAAAGGATAATTTCAGGTGAAGACATATTGAGGGCTTAGATGTAATATTTTACTTTGCTTTGAATTTAACCAAAGCTAAGCATAGTAGATTCAAGCTGTTTACTATGATAGTGAATTTATTTCCTTGTTGCTCTGAATTGACTTGCAATTGGCAGCTTCTCAGCATGTTCACATCTGATTTTTTAAAATATGTTGGTGGTTTGGAGTAATGAGGAAAGCAGTAATAGCTGGCACACATGTTTTATATTTGACTTTGAATCAAGTCGTCTTTGAGTTTGAACTCCTGATGGACTTTTATAGTGCAGTGGTGTCTTTGGCAATAGCTTGATAGATAATTTTAGAAACTAATTTGTAGACTTCTCTTTGGATAGCCCTTTGGAAAACAGTGAAACCCATCTCCTCTAAATCATCAGGATGAGTCATGCTAAGCATTGAGTCATTTTTATTGGTGAAGATGATTATTAATTGTCTACCCAGAAGAAGTCATGTTCTCATCATCAATCTTGGATTGTCATTTGTAGTGATTGAATCATCTATATTAGAACATTCAGCTGCTATGAGATGAAGGGAATCTTTTTGTTTGTTTGCACAGCTTCTAACTAAAAAGCAAAATGTGTATCCAAATGAGTGGAGGGATTAGTAAAAGTGCAAAGAGATGCTCATTCTAATATAGATAGTTGTATAGTCAACAGTCCTTCATCCATATCAGATTTGTATACTCACCATCCACTGGAATCCTATTTCACCATTTATTAGCAATTATTTAATAAATAGGTTGCTGGCAACTTCACAGTGTCAACTGTAACATAACTTACATGCTGTGGGAAAAATTGGTTTATTGGGGGAAATTCTGATGTTTGACTTAGATATATATTTAAAGGAATCTACGTGAATTCCAGTTAATAAAAGAAAAGGGGAAAATTCTCAAAACATTTGAAAATGCATGCAGAAGTTGTGTTTGCTGACTTGTGGAATTTCATGGGGTATTAACATCTGATTTCTAAAATAATCACTTTGAATAAAAAGAATGTCCTTGGGGCAAAATAACATTTAGAAGTGAGCTCTCCAAAAGTCCGATTTTGATGTTCAGAGGATCGGAGAATTCTGCAAGGCTGCCAAAACTGAGGGACCGCATGTGGCCTGCAGGCTGTACTTTGCCTACACATTGTTCTAAATGGCAGGATCTATTTTATTCCCATGGTCCTATCTTTTAGGAGGAGTAAAAGGAGGAGGAACATGCCAGGCATGGGCAAAAAACAAACAAACAAACAAACAAACAAACAAACATCTTCTTATTAGATTACTTTAGATTGCTCCACTGGCTGCTAGTCTGTTACCAGACACAATTCAAAGTGCTGGTTATGGCCTTTAAAGCCCTAGACTGTTCAGATCCAAGCTATTTGGCTGACTGCATCCCCTTGTATGAACCTGTCCGGACCCTGAGGCATATGTATTTACCGGCCAGAAGAAAGTAAGGATAAAAACTGGGTGATCAATATGCAATTGGGAAAAAGTTGGAAAAGACAGGACCAGGCTTAAGCCCCCAGTGCTGGGCCAGCTGCATTGTGGGCTAGTAACATGGTGGCATGCATAGTCATCTGGTATTTCAATCACAACCAGATAATCTGGCAGGCCCTACAAACAGCATTAGAGGACATTTTGACAAGGTCCACTCAAAACGTGAGCTTCGTGTAAAGAAAGACGGAAAGGCAGCGTTTCTCAACCTGGGGGTTGGGACCCCTGAGGGATTCGCGGGGGTGGGGTTCAGTGTGTGGGAAGTTTTGCCCATTTCGATCATTGGTGGGGTTTAAGGGGCTCTTTGAATGTAGGTGAACTATAAATCCCAGCAACTGCAACTCCCAAATGCCAAGATCTGTTTTCCCCAAACTCCACCAGTATTCAAATTTGGGCATATTGAGTATTTGCGCCAAGTTTGATCTATCATTGTTTGAGTCCACAGTGCTCTCTGGATATAGGTGAACTACAACTCCCAAACTCAAGGTCAATGCCCATCAAACCCTTCCAGTATTTCCTGTTGGTCATGGGAGTTCTGTGTGCCAAATTTGGTTCATGTCCATCGTTGGTGGAGTTCTGAATGCTCCTTGATTGTAGGTTAATTATAATTCCCAGCAACTACAACTCCCAAATGACAAAATCATTCCCCCACCCCACTAGTATTCAAATTTGTGCATATCGGGTATTTGTGCCAAATTTGGTCCAGTGAATGAAAATACATCCTGCATATCAGATATTTACATTACAATTAATAACAGTAGCAAAATGACAGTTATGAAGTAGCAATGAGATAATTTTATGGTTGGGGGTTACCACAACATGAGGAACTGTATTAAGGGGGTCATGGCATTAGGGAGGTTGAGAACCTCTACGGTAAGGTATCTCAACACAAGGTATGCTGGAGTTGTCGAGCCATCTGAAATATTCAGTGAATGAAGGGCAACAGCCTATCAAGACCTGATCATAGTCTAGAAACACAAAAAGGAAGAGGTGAGGTTTGGATGCCTTGGAGTGCATCTACAATATAGAACACATGGCTTGACACCATAGTTTGACGCCGAAATGTGCCATCTGTGCCAAAATGTGCCATGGTTTGACACCAAAATGTACCATTAACTGCTATCACTCAATGCTATAGAATCCGGGTTTGTGTGTGTGTGTGGGGGGGGGGTGTCAAACTGCTTTTACAAAATCTTTAGCTTTCTCTGCCAGAATGCTAAATTACAACTCCAGAATTTCATAGCATTGAACCATGGCAGATAAAGTAGTGTCACACTGCATTAATTCAAATGTGTAGATGCACCCTAGGTAGCAAACAATGGCAATAGACAACAGATGGGACGAAGGTGCTTTAGGGTCTGGTGATGGCAGATGAGAGTGCAGCGTCCTCCCAAAGGCTCAGACCAGAACCACGTGGATCAGTTCCTGGCATCTAGAAACCTAGGGAGAGAAACAACACAAATTAGATTTACAGCTCTAAATTTCTAAATAACCAACTATTTTGGGCTCTTTTATAACCTAGATGACACAGTAGAACTACTGCCGCTGCTTCCTCTAGTTTTTTGTTTTGTTTAACCCAATGAATTTCCATTGTTCCTATTGAACGAGTAGGGATGCCAGAGGGACAGACCCCTTACATGCCCCTTGTCAGGTGCCACAGTGGCCTCTAGTGGCTACCAGGGGCATCTGCACACTGGAGAATAGGATGTGTTGGAAGGGAACTGTAAGGAGAAAAGAATAAACAACACATAGGTTTCCTTTTTATCCCATTGTAGGATATAACCTGAAAATATCTTTTGTCGAAAAAAGAAAAAATATGTATAAGAGGGAAAAATTTGCATCCACATTCCCTTTTACAAAATCCATAAATTCCAAACAGCAGCAAACTTGAGCAGCATCCCAGGCGATGATGGAACCTTGTTACTGAACCTTTTTTACAAGTCTGAATTGATTAAATTTCCCAGGGTGCCACTTGAAGAAACAAGGCACACATTTTACTCATGATTATGAGGAAGAACAATGCGATGAAGCTGCAACAATATTGCCGAGCAATGGCACAGCCTTTGCAATCTTATTTTTCACTGTGTCTTTAAAGCTTTCTGTCAGACAAAGCTGTTATTCACACCTTAACTCTCAACAGAAAATGCTTATCATGGTTATTTCTCATATGTCTTCTGCTGTAAAGGGCACAAGAGCTCGGGCAACAAATATGGTGATAAGCAGCCACCTATTTTCTGAGATTGTATCACCAAACTTGAAACCAGAGGAAGAGTCTTTTGTGATGTCACAGAGGTGGGCAGGCAAAGGTTTGTGAGGCTGTCAGGTAAATGGGCTCAGAAATTGGATAAACGAGGTAGTACGGCAAACCAAAGCAAGGAAACTAGTAACAAAGGAACATGTGCAAAGATGGTACATTTTGTTACTGGTTTCCTATCCTCTACAGCACACATGGCTTATAGGGAGTTTTTCCCTGTACTTCTGTTGGGGCTTGTGAATGTTCATCCTTTTTCCAGGCCTGGTGCCCCTGCTACCAGGAGGCTCACAAGTCACAGTCTTGGCACAGTCCTGTGTGGATGGTTTCTAAACAGTAAGGGGTCATGGGGTCAGTCAAGGCTGCATTCTTTCACCATAGCTGTTTAACTTGTATGGTGAAGCAGGCTTAAATGGCCAATACGGAAATCAAATGATTATGACAGTGACATAGTTAAAGATTTTCCATATCCTTGTCTCAAGTCATTAATTGGAATATAGACTGCAGATAAGAACTTGGAAGAAGACTAGGACTTGGAAGGGCAGCTATGAAGGAACTAGACAATCATATAATAGTAGAGTTGGAAGAGACCTCATGGGCCATCCAGTCCAACCCCTTGCCAAGAAGCAGGAAATTGCATTCAAAGCACCCCCGACAGATGGCCATCCAGCCTCTGTTTAAAAGCCTCCAAAGAAGGAGCCCTCCACCACAGTCTGGGGGAGAGAGTTCCACTGCCGAACAGCTCTCACAGTCAGGAAGTTCTTCCTGATGTTCAGGTGGAATCTCCTTTCCTGTAGTTTGAAGCCATTGTTCGGCGTCCTAGTCTGCAGGGCAGCAGAAAACAAGCTTGCTCCCTCCTCCCTATGACTTCCCCTCACATATTTGTACATGGTTATCATGTCTCCTCTTAGCCTTCTCTTCTGCAGGCTAAACATGCCCAGTTCTTTAAGCCTCTCCTCATAGGGCTTGTTCTCCAGACCTTTGATCATTTTAGTTGCCCTCCTCTGGACGCTTTCCAGCTTGTCAACATCTCCCTTCAATTGCAGTGCCCAGAATTGGACACAGTATTCCAGGTGTGGTCTGACTAAGGCAGAATAGAGGGGGAGCATGACTTCCCTGGATCTAGACTCTATACCCCTATTCATGCAGGCCAGAATCCCATTGGCTTTCTTAGCAGCCGCATCACATTGCTGGCTCATGTTTAACTTATGTCCATAAGGACTCCAAGATCTTTTTCACATGTACTGCTGTCTACCCAGGCGTCCCCCATTCTGTATCTTGGCATTTCATTTTTTCTGCCAAAATGAAGTATCTTGCATTTATCCCTGTTGAACTTCATTTTGTTAGTTTCGGCCCAACTCTCTAGTCTGTCAAGATCGTTTTGAATTCTGCTCCTTTCTTCTGGAGTGTTGGCTATCCCTCCCAGTTTGGTGTCATCTGCAAACTTGATGATCGTGCCTTCTAACCCTTTGTCTAAGTCGTTAATAAAGATGTTAAACAGAACCGGGCCCAGGATGAAACCCTGCGGCACTCCACTCGTGACTTCTTTCCAAGATGAAGACGACGCATTGGTGAGCACCCTTTGGGTTCATTTACTTAGCCAATTACAGATCCACCTAAACGTAGTTTTGTCTAGCCCACATTTTACTAGTTTGTTTGCCAGAAGGTCATGAGGGACTTTGTTGAAGGCCTTACTGAAATCTAGGTACGCTACATCCACGGCATTCCCTGTATCGACCCAACTCATAACTCTATCGAAAAAAGAGATCAGATTAGTCTGGCATGACTTGTTTTTGGTAAATCCGTGTTGACTATTAGCAATGACTGCATTTGTTTCTAAGTGTTTGCAGACCACTTCCTTAATGATCTTTTCCAGAATCTTTCCTGGTATCGATGTGAGGCTGACCGGACGGTAATTGTTTGGGTCGTTCTTTTTTCCCTTCTTGAAGATAGGGACCACATTTGCCCTCCTCCAATCTTCTGGGACTACTCCCGTTCTCCAAGAACTCTCGAAGATAATTGCCAGTGGTTCTGAAATAACTTCCGCTAGTTCCTTCAATACTCTTGGATATAGCTGATCTGGCCCTGGGGACTTGAATTCGTTTAGAGCGGCCAGGTGTTCCTGGACAACTTGTTTCCCTATTTGGGGTTGGATTTCCCCCAATCCTTCGTCCATTCCATGTTGCTGAGGTTGAAGATGGCTTTCTTTTTGTGAGAAGACCGAGGCAAAGAAGGCATTAAGCAGTTCTGCCTTTTCCCTGTCCCCTGTCACCATCACCCCATCTTCTCCTTGCAGTGGCCCTATCGCCTCCTTGTTCTTCCTTTTTCTACCAACGTAAGCAAAAAAGCCTTTTTTGTTGTTTTTAATGTCCCTGGCAAGCCTGAGCTCATTTTGTGCTTTAGCCTTGTGAACATTTTCCCTACAGGAGTTGGCTATACGTTTGAATTCTTCTTTGGTGATTTCTCCCCTTTTCCACTTCTTGTGTATGTCTCTTTTGAATCTTAGCCCGGTTAGAAGTTCTTTGGACATCCATTCTGGCTTCTTTGCACTTGTCATATTTTTTTCTTTGTTGGCACTATTTGCATTTGCACCTTGAGTATTTCACTTTTAAAAAAACTCCCATCCATCCTTAACTCCCTTGTCTTTTAATATTGGCGTCCATGGAATGCCGCTCAGTATTTCCTTCATTTTTTGGAAGTCAGCTCTCTTAAAGTCCAGAATGCGTGTTTGACTTGTCTTAGTTTCAGCCTTCCTTTGTATGGCAAACTGCAGGAGCACATGGTCACTTGCCCCTAAGGATCCGACGACTTCTACTGTATTGATCAGGTCTTCCACATTTGTTAAGATTAGATCAAGAGTTGCTGATCCTCTTGTTGCTTCTTCTACCTTCTGGACCATAAAATTGTCTGCAAGACAAGTGAGGAATTTGTTGGACTTTTTGCTCTTGGCCGAGTTTGTTTTCCAGCAGATATCAGGATAGTTGAAATCGCCCATGACTACTATATCTCTTCTTTGTGCCTGTTTGGTCAGCTGCTGACAGAAGGCTTCATCAAGTTCTTCATCCTGGTTCGGAGGCCTGTAGTAGACACCCACGACGAGATCTTTTTGAGTCCCGGTTCCTGTGATGACTCATGGGCCTTGTAGTCCTGTTCCTAGTACTATTGTGGCAGACGAAGAGGAAAACATGGGGTTTTCGCCGGTTCAGCAAGAGCCGGAGTCCCTTCACCTGCAGGATGTTGATGTTTGCCCTCAAGAATTCAGCCAAACAGGCCTTGGGCAGAACTCCCCTCCGTTTCCCAGGAAGGAATCTTATTCTAGAGAAAGGGGAGTCAGAGAAGCCCAACGGAGGAGTTTACTCATAGCTGCCAAACATCAAGCTGATTAGGCCTGCTTCCCTTGGGAAATTCTAAGGAGTCACACATCTGGACAGAGTTGGGTTTCGCTTCTCGTCCTCTAGGGAAAGAGTTCTGTTGGCGGGAAAACGAGACCCAATATAGGTGTTTGGCGCGAGGGATTCTTTGCGGAGTCAATTGATCACCTTCAGGAGAGAGATCGTGTGTGGACTTCGTACCCCAGTTCCTTGCTTCCCGGATCAAGCTTCAAGCCTTGCCCTGCCTCGCGGTTTTACCACGGACCCTGCTTCATGCTTCATGTTTTGCCTTGTCTCCAGTCACGGACCTAGTCAAGAATCAAGTTTATTTCCAGCCTTGTTGTCAAGCTTCATTGGACTCTAAGACTCTGTTATTTCCCCACACTATTGCTTGGCAAAGTGTGTGTTTCGGTCAAGTGGATTAAAACTTTGAACTCTAATATCATTTATTGGACAATACATTTTTGGACTATATTTGACCTCATTTGAAAGGTCTGCTTCTGAACTATATTCTTCACTTGTTTTTATTGATTTTATATATTTCTTTAATAAAGATATTAGATAGAGACTGGCCTCTGTGTAAGGTTATTGGTGCCCAGCAGCCAGGGACCTGACAGTTCCCATGTGCTCTTGCAGTTTGCAGTACAAAGGAATGCTGAAACTAAGACAAGTCAAACACGCATTCTGGACTTCAAGAGAGCTGACTTCCAAAAAATGAAGGAATTACTGAGCGGCATTTCATGGATGCCAGTATTAAAAAACAAGGGAGTTAAGGATGGATGGGAGTTTTTCAAAAGTGAAATACTCAAGGCGCAAATGCAAACAGTGCCAACAAAGAAGAAAAATAAGACAAGTGCAAAGAAGCCAGAATGGATGTCCAAAGAACTTCTAACTGAGCTAAAGCTCAAAAGTGACATGCACAAGAAGTGAAAAAGGGGAGAAATCACCAAAGAAGAATTCAAACGTATAGCCAACTCCTGTAGGGAAAAGGTTCGCAAGGCTAAAGCGCAAAATGAGCTCAGGCTTGCCAGGGACATAAAAAACAACAAAAAAGGCTTTTTTGCTTACGTTGGTAGAAAAAGGAAGAAAAAGGAGGCGATAGGGCCACTGCAAGGAGAAGATGGGGTGATGGTGACAGGGGACAGGGGAAAGGCAGAACTGCTTAATGCCTTCTTTGCCTCGGTCTTCTCACAAAAAGAAAGCCATCTTCAACCTCAGCAACATGGAATGGATGAAGGATTGGGGGAAATCCAACCCCAAATAGGGAAACAAGTTGTCCAGGAACACCTGGCCGCTCTAAACGAATTCAAGTCCCCAGGGCCAGATCAGCTACATCCAAGAGTATTGAAGGAACTAGCGGAAGTTATTTCAGAACCACTGGCAATTATCTTCGAGAGTTCTTGGAGAACGGGAGTAGTCCCAGAAGATTGGAGGAGGGCAAATGTGGTCCCTATCTTCAAGAAGGGAAAAAAGAACGACCCAAACAATTACCGTCCGGTCAGCCTCACATCGATACCAGGAAAGATTCTGGAAAAGATCATTAAGGAAGTGGTCTGCGAACACTTAGAAACAAATGTGGTCATTGCTAATAGTCAACACGGATTTACCAAAAACAAGTCATGCCAGACTAATCTGATCTCTTTTTTCGATAGAGTTACGAGTTGGGTCGATACAGGGAATGCTGTGGATGTAGTGTACCTGGATTTCAGTAAGGCCTTTGACAAAGTCCCCCACAACCTTCTGGCAAACAAACTAGTAAAATGTGGGCTAGACAAAACTACGGTTAGGTGGATCTGTAATTGGCTAAGCGAACGAACCCAAAGGGTGCTCACCAATGCGTCGTCTTCATCATGGAAAGAAGTGACAAGTGGAGTGCCGCAGGGCTCCGTCCTGGGCCCGGTTCTGTTCAACATCTTTATTAACGACTTAGACGAAGGGTTAGAAGGCACGATCATCAAGTTTGCAGACGACACCAAACTGGAAGGGATAGCTAACACTCCAGAAGACAGGAGCAGAATTCAAAACGATCTTGACAGACTAGAGAGATGGGCCGAAACTAACAAAATGAAGTTCAACAGGGACAAATGCAAGATACTTCACTTCGGCAGAAAAAATGGAATGCAAAGATACAGAATGGGGGACGTCTGGCTTGACAGCAGTGTGTGCGAAAAAGACCTTGGAGTCCTCGTGGACAACAAGTTAAACATGAGCCTACAATGTGATGCGGCAGCTAAAAAAGCCAAAGGGATTCTGGCCTGCATCTATAGGGGAATAGCGTCTAGATTCAGGGAAGTCATGCTCCCCCTCTATTCTGCCTTGGTCAGACCACACCTGGAATACTGTGTCCAATTTTGGGCACCGCAGTTGAAGGGAGATGTTGACAAACTGGAAAGCGTCCCGAGGAGGGCGACTAAAATGATTAAGGGTCTGGAGAACAAGCCCTATGAGGAGCGGCTTAAAGAGCTGGACATGTTTAGCCTGCAGAAGAGAACGCTGAGAGGAGACATGATAGCCATGTACAAATATGTGAGGGGAAGTCATAGGGAGGAGGGAGCAAGCTTGTTTTCTGCGGCCCTGCAGACTAGGACACGGAACAATGGCTTCAAACTACAGGAAAGGAGATTCCACTTGAACATTAGGAAGAACTTCCTCACTGTGAGGGCTGTTCGACAGTGGAACTCTCTCCCCCGGGCCGTGGTAGAGGCTCCTTCTTTGGAGGCTTTTAAGCAGAGGCTGGATGGCCATCTGTCGGGGGTGCTTTGAATGCGATTTCCTGCTTCTTAGCAGGGGGTTGGACTGGATGGCCCATGAGGTCTCTTCCAACTCTACTATTCTATGATTCTATGATTCTATGATTCTTATCCAGATGCTTTCAAGCTGGTTTCCCGGATTACAGTCTTGCATTTCTTCTGCAACATAACTGTTTTTGACATATAAAGCTACTCCCCCTCCTCTCCCCTTTGTTCTATTTCTGTGAAAGAGGTTATAGACCTCAATGGCTACATTCCAGTGATGGGAGTCATCCCACCAGGTTTCAGTGATGCCTATGACGTCGTACGTGTGGTGCTGTGCTAAAAGTTGGAGTTTGTCTTGCTTATTTCCCATGCTCTGTGCATTAGTGTAAAGACATGAAAGCCCCTGTGACCTTCCCCTGAGCTGTTTATTTGGGATTATTGTGCTCTCAGTACTTGGTCCTTACTGTATTTGTACAGCCCTCCCTTTAGCCTTTTGGCGGTTCCCTGTGGTCGTGAGTAATATAGTGTTTGCCAGGCTGTTGTTCCCCTCCCCCAGTGGATCTAGTTTAAAGTGCGCCTGATGAGGTTTGTGAGTCTGTGTGCAAAAAGATGTTTTCCTACTTGTATGAGATGCACCCCATCACTTGCCAGTGTGTGTGTAAAGTGTTTTAAAATTTGTATCGAAAAATTGAGTTTTAAATATATTTAAGCACTTTATCTGCTTTAATAATGTTATTATTTAATAGTCTTAACTTATAGTAGAAAGTTGCTGATCTTCCTATTCAGTATCCCCTCTTCCCCCAAAATAATTATGCAATCTGCAATACTATCTTTTGCTTTCCTTGCAATAAAAGTATTATTTTAAAGTTTATCTCATGGTTATTTTTGTGGCTGGAAGACATAGACTTTCCATAGATCTTTTCCATTCATGCCTATTGTTAGAAAGTCGAAAGACAATGGTGATGACAATGGCTTACTTGTCACTAAAGGTTGACTGAATGTGCCAAAAAGTGCTGTACTGTGTGTATGCAGATAGAGAATATTTATAGAATGTATAATGTATGCAGGAGCTGTAGAGTATTTTTATATATTTCCTTAGAGCAATTTAACAGTCTCTGTATACAGCTAATAAGTTCCTTTTGGGTTGTGTGCACGCCTGCATTGTGTATCATCATCCAACCCAGAGTATTCTATCAAAGTTATAATTTTGAAATTAGTGGTTGGAAGGAGAGATAAGCACCATCAATAAATGAAACAGTAACCCTGCAGTTTAGTCATGAAAGGTTAAAATAAACTTGCTTGATTGATTATGAATTTTAAACAGTTTTTCTTCATGGTAATCAGCGCACCATCAATGTCATTTCTCATTAAAGAAAAGATTTTCATTCCAACGTTTGATTGAGGATGTTATTTCTCATTTGCATTTTGCTTTCTACAGAGTAAGCATCTTGCCTCCAGAATTATTAGGTGCCCCCTCCTTCCTCTTGCCTTCATCTGGCTATAAAACCACACCGGAGGAGAGAAGCAGTGATTTAGAGGGACAGTACATAAAGATTAAATGAAGATATTGACTGCTGGGTCCTAATGCAAATAGTTGCTGTCTGATGGACTGCCTTTGACAGAATGATGGAAAGAGGCCTTGTGGCCCACTTAGGTGCCCTTCTAATTGGCCTTTATGAATATTTAATGAAATCAAGATGAAATTCAATCAGAGCTTTTACCTGCTGAATCTCTGCGTAAAGGCAGCCTATTATTAGATTCCTTCCCCACCCTCCGCTTTTCCACTCTGACACAATAAAACTCTTCTGAAATGTCTTTTGTGTCAGAGAGCTGGCTGAAATAGGCTTCTTCTACAGAAATGCCTTGTTGTTCACAATAGAATTTCACCACTCTTATTATTAAACAGTACACACACACCCTTTTGCATCAAGGGATATATATGTTTTTAATGGCATGCATGTGCCAGGGACATATTACGAACGGCACTGTGTAAAGGTTATATGCCCCCGATCTTGTTTAATAAACAAGCAAGACATTCCCTTTTAAAATATAGAAAATCACTCCAGGAGTGAATACGAAGCCTAGCACATTCTGTAAGCCATTTGAGGACATTGCTTTGGCTGTACATCACCATGTGGCCTCACAGTGGTTGATTTACCAAGGGACCTCTGCATGAATTTGTTTTTTAGATATAATCAGATTTCATGAATACTATTACTTCTTCACAGTTATAGAATCCTAGTATAGAATATGTTTCTGTTTGTGCAACTGTAGTTGGGGAACATTTTTTTTCTTTGAAGGAAATGTTACAATATCTTCCCATTGCAATATAATGGTTAGTTGTTGAAGGCTTTCATGGCTGGAATCACTGGGTTGTTGTGAGTTTTCCAGGCTGTATGGCCATGTTCCAGAAGCATTTTCTCCTGACATTTCACCCATATCTATGGCAGGCATCCTCAGAGGTTGTGAGGTATATAGTTTCCAATATACCTCACAACTTCTGAGGATGCCTGTGATAGATGTGGGCGAAACGATAGGAGAAAATGCTTTGGGAATATGTCCATAAAGCCTGGAAAACTCACAACAACCCAATATAATGGATAGATTGATCCATAAATGTTAAAACTAGCAGCAAAAGTCTTTCCTTTATAAAAACTATTGTTTTGGGGTTTATGAAGGACTTTTGAATGTAGACATAAATTATTTTTATTACACAGTGTATATCTTTTCCAGAAATGCCTACATTAATGCAATGTCATTTTAAAGATGACTGCTTTTCTTTTTAAATTGCATATATAGCTATTCATAATTATATCATAGGCATTTGTTTAACACTATATGTTCTTTACTTGAACAGAGAGAGGATGGGAGTGATTTGGATCAGCTTTCAGCTGAGCATATTTGAAAACAGTTGTCTTCAAAATATGTGTATATATATGTGTACAAGTTGCATCTTGACATCTGGAAACCTCATGGATTTCACAGGGCGTTCTTAGGCAAGAAATACTCAAAGGTGATTTTGTCAATTCTTTCTTCTTAAACATAGCCAACAGCACCTGGTCCATTGTTTGCCTCCCATCCAGGTACTAACCATGGCCAACTCTGCTTAGTTTCCAAGATTATATGGAATCTGATGACTTTAGGGTATTTAGGCCCTATTCTTAGAAATATATTTGTGACTGTACTCCTTGTCTTTTATATTAACCTCCTTTGGTTAAGGATGGCTTCTACAGATAACAGAGATGTTTAAGCTGGTGCTTCCTGTAGGAAAAATGCAATTTCTGGATATTATATGTGTGACGGCGCGAGTGGCGCCATTTATATGTCAAACTATAAGTTTCAAGATTTGAATTGCTGTATCATGCCTGATTTTGCCCTTACCCTGTAAATGTAGTTGGATTGGTTATTTATATCTGTCAATCAATGTTGTTTGTACCTGTTACATTTCTCACTCAGCAAAACTGTTTGGCTCCACCTCTTCCTGGAGTAGGACTGTGTTTCCTCCTTTTCATTCCACTCTATCGGATGGACGTGAAAGAGAGGCTTGGCTCTGAAAGCCCTTCAAAAGTTACCTCTCAGCACCAATTCTGAGGTTCTTACCCTTGGGACTCACACTTCATGTTCAGGGCCAACCTGAACAACGTTGAGGAGTCTCAAGCGCCTTCACATCAGTCCTTTGGCAACAGAGGAAGACTCTTGTCTTCAGATATAGGTCATTGGACTGAGGCTGAGTTTGCTCCGGCATTCACAGCCAGAGAAAGAGGGATCTGGACAAGCTTCATGGACTTAAACAATCAAAGACTGTAATGTATATTTTCTTTTACCCCCTTTGTGAAGAATAAACCCAGTTTTTGAGTTAACTACAGTGTTTTGGTCCTTGGGAGTTCCAGTTTCCCTAAAGGAGGGCAAGAAGCAATCCCCTGGGGAAAGATGTCACGTCCATGCCTCTTTCACTAAGAGTACAGCCCCAGGCGCGACGGCACAATATGCCAGGTTTGTACCTCTTTCTAAGAAACAAAGCCCAGTGTTCTTTTGCAGATTCATATATGTTCCTGGATATTTAAATATATGGTGCCCACACAGTGTTTTTGTTATAGCCATCTCAATGCATTAAGCTGTATACTTCTTCCTTCAAGTATTAAACAATCTGTATAACCAATGAAAGGAGAGACAGCAACTGTCAGAAATGAAAAGCAGTGTAGGGTCTGTCTCCTCAGCTGCAAGTTATGTTGATTGTTGAAGAGTAAATATTTGTGAATTCTCACTGGCGCTTCTGCTTAGGGTGCTGAAGCATACTATCAAAATAAATTGGATAGCCCCTTAGTTCAAAGTAAAGACTGGAATGTATTGATGTCCCTGAAAGTCAGTGAATATGACAATATGTTGCTCTCCAGATGGTCTGGATGATGAATTCCATTGGCCTTGTTGGGAATAAAGAGTCCAGTCAGTTCTGGAAAGGCACATATTTTCCATCCATAATTTGGAGGGCATTCATGATGATCTATATCAGATTCATTGCTGCTATGGCACTACCACCCCCCCCCTCCCCAATATTATTGTGTGTATGCTTAGAGTAAGCACTGAACGTACATCCCATTTCTTGCGGTGAGTATTCCTTCCCAGTAAGCATATACAGAATACGGCTGTCAGCTGTAATTTTTCTGAAAATGGTTATCAAATTTGTCTCAATGCAGCTATCTATAACTACGAGTTGAGAGAAGAGAGTGCTGTGTATAATATAGCAAGAATCTGTAATGTCATTGTCACAGACAATTGTCTTATTCAAACACAAACATGAAACCTGTTCATTTGTAAACACAAAGAGTTCTACACAATTTCTTCCCTGTGCAAAGATGTAGCAACAAAAAGATATTTATTTGCAGTGAATCTATCCACCATTGTCAGTCTTCATAGAAGGAAACATATCAATGAGTAAAGGATGCATTCATTATTCCACATTTGCTCACAGAACATCAAAGCCTTCTAGGAATTCTTTGCACATGTCATTGTTCTAAGAGCTTTGGTATGTTTTGTATGCTCTGCTAGTTGTCTCCTTTTGAAAGAGATGGCCTCTCTAGACTGGATGCATGGCAGTTTTTCTGAATGAGTAGATTCTGTCACTATCAGATGTGAAATTTTATGAATGCAAAATAGTTCAAGATAACCATTAATTTGGGTGATCCTATATCGTTTTTTGGAAGCAGAAATGAACCCCTTTTTGTTACGTAGATGTAGTTGCCTTGAAAGTCTAGGATATCAAACATGCTGTGAAGTATGGCCGTGCCTGTGTTTTTGGGTTTTTTTTTAAGGTATATATATTTCCTAGACCTTTGCGTGTTCTAACCCCCAATTCAAAAATAAGATTTTATTTTATTTGTAGAGAAAAATGACCTGCCCTTCTGGTGCATACTCTTTCTGTTAGAATTTCTGTATAGTTCAGAAGGTTAAACCCTTGTGCCAGCAGGACTGATGACTTGAAGGTTGGCTTGTTGACCTGAAGGTTGCTGGTTCGAATCCTACTTGGAGAGAGCATGGATGAGCTCCCTCTATCAGCTCCAGCTCCCTACGCAGAGACATGAGAGAAGTCTCCCACAAGGATGGTAAAAACATCAAAAATATCTGGGCATCCCCTGGGCAATGTCCTTGCAGATAACCAGTTCGCTCACACCAAAAGTGACTTGCAGTTTCTCAAGTCACTTCTGACACACACAAAAAATCATCATCTATCAATATGGTCTCATTAATTAGACTGAACCTAGAATTTGAGTTCTGGAATGTGACATCCTTCTGGGATTATCCTGTGAGCCTTACCATTGCAAAGGCAAACTAGATCTTCGGTGCATCTCTGCTGTAGAATTAATGCAGTCTGAAACCACTTAATTGCCATGGTTCAAAGCTATAGAATAATGAGATCTTCAATTTTACAAGGACCTCAGCAGAGGCCTCACTAAACTACAGCTCCCATGATTCCATAGCATTGAGTCAAGCCAGTTAAAGAGGCACCAAACTGCATTAATTCTACAGTGGAGATGCACACCTTAAGTCTATAACTAGCACCTTTCCTTTGATTTACTACCTGACAATGTGTCCGAGTTGCTTTGAAAACTCTAGAAGTAGCACTTTGAAAGAAGTGTAATAAATACAGACAGAGGATAGGAGTGATTTGGACATGGCAGTGACTTCCATGACTTTAAAGAGTTTATTAACAGTGGCAATTCTGTATTACTTTTTTAAAATAAAAAATATACACAATATCATGGATTCCTCAGAAAGAAGACTAAGTACCCCTTTTAAAGAGAATTGTCCTTCTACAGTCACAGAAGTGGTTGTGGGTTCTCACAAGTACCCTGTTTCCCTGAAAATAAGACATCCCCAGAAAATAAGACCTAGTAGAGGTTTTGCTGAATTGCTAAATATAAGGCCTCCCCTGAAAGTAAGACCTAGTAAAGTTTTTGTTTGGAAGCATGTAGAATCGGTAAATGTACAAACCATAGATTGTTGTATATGGAAATAAAGGTAGTAACAAGAAATAATAATAATAATAATACAATAATAACTTTATTCTTGTATCCCACCTCCATCTCCCAGAAGGGACTCAGGGCAGCTTACACAGGGACAAGCCCAACAACAAAATACATTTACATACGAACAGAAATTTAAAACAGTAACTTAAAAACAGTATAGCAATAAAATATAATATAGAAATTCTGGAAAGGATTCACAGTTTGGTTATGCTGGTTTGTGATTACAATTACTGTACAGTAGATAATAAATTTTCATTTTTAAAAAATTCAACCATAAATGTGAATTCTTCCTTGTGGAAAAATAAGACATCCCCTGAAAATAAGACCCAGCGCATCTTTGGGAGCAAAAATTAATATAAGACACTGTCTTATTTTCGGGGAAACAGGGTAAATAAACCTGTGTACATGAACTGCCCCACACTAAACCAAATATAATGATCCTTTATTTGATATCTGTTCATATCTTATTATATGTCTAATGTTGATAATTTCTGTTTGTATTCCTCTTTATTTTTGAAAACGACAATCAATGCCTCCAACAGGCATTATTGCTTGTAAATTGCTGTTGTTTCTGGAAATTATAGTGCTAATGTTTAAAAGAGGACAAAATGGTAATGACAATATTAAATGAAAAGAGTTGAGCTTACACCTGAGCTTTTCTTCTCTTTCTTCTCCTGAATGCCATTAGTGTAGTAAGCAAACCTTTCAAAAGAATGTTTAGTACATTGAATGTTGAGATAGGCAAAACCTAAAAGAGGCCACATTCTTTGTCAAGTATCCAACTAATTCTTCTACCTCTGCGGATGCCCCATAAGCCCAGAATTCATTTCCTGCTACCAATATGTTTTATGATTCTCAAGTGGAACACAAGTATCATTCTTCTTTTTCCCAGAGCACATAAATAGGCCAAGACCAATACTAACACAAGTTTGTTGCTGCCCTTGCTCTGTGCTAGATTTATTGGAGTCATATGTTTCAAAGTAATGGAAGGTGGCATAAAGCTGCCCTCTCTGGCTACTGCTGTATGAAATTTCTTTCCTATGTTTGCCTCCCTATTTTAATCCTTTATCAACTTGGGTGAAGGGAGGAACACGAAGGAAAACAGAAAATCCAAAGGATAGCAAAGGGATGGAGAGCCGATTAAATGCCTTTCATCCATAGTCAATATTATTGACATGCTGTCTAAAGCTATTGCAACTGAAGCTCTCTGACTCCTTCTCTAGCTAAATCCACATTTAATTTTTCAACTCCACTTGTAGATCCAGGAATATAACACATTCTAATATGATGTCTCAGAGGGTTCAAGATGAAGGCAAGATGAGTACAATTAATTGTCTAGGAGAACTATAATCCTGTCATCAATTTGCTATTTCAGTGTGTTGCCATTGAAGTGAACATTATAAACTGCTCTGGAAGTGTGCCTTCAATTTATTTAATTATATCACTATCCCATTTATCCTGATAGGCAAAAAATATATTCAAGTAAATAGGCGAGTCAGAGCATAGGCATCTCGTACTATACAGGTTACCCAGCATAAGAGTTGGAGGGTATAATTTAATTTTAGGTATAGATATTTGTCTGTTATAATGAAATGATATACAGTAGAGTCTCACTTATCCAACTTATCCGAGCCGGCAGAACATTGGATAAGCGAATATGTTGGATAATAAGGAGAGATGAAGGAGAAGCCTATTAAACATCAAATTAGGTTATGATTTTACAAATTAAGCACCAAAACATCATGTTATACAACAAATTTGACAGAAAAAGTAGTTCAATACTCAGTAATGCTACGTAGTAATTACTGTATTTATGAATTTAGCACCCAAAAATCACGATATATTGAAAACATTGACTACAAAAATGCGTTGGATAATCCAGAACGTTGGATAAGCAAATGTTGGATAAGTGAGACTCTACTGTACTTAAAATACACTGGACTTCAATAGCATTATCAATAAGCAAGTAAATTTCTAATCTAGAATTTCTGATAATATGTTGCTATACTATATTCTAAATGAACAGATCACATTTTATCTCTTGAGAAATGAAAGTAAGCATACAGAATGTTTCTCCCTGAATATTAACCTGTTGGTTAACTCCCTGACATAGCCTCAGTGTTCACCCCAGTCTAAGGCTCTTTCCATGACCTTGTAGCACCTTAACTTCCTTCTTGTTTACAAGTTCCACTCAGTGCACTTTGCCCAGCTCATTTTATGTTTTTATTGCTGTGTTTCTCAAGTGTTTTATAATGATTGTGATTTTAATGCCTTTTAAATTTATTTGTGTGTTTTTGTATTTGATATTATTGTAGGTTTTATATCTGTAAGCCGCCCCGATTCCCTCTGGGGAGATGGTGGCGGGGTACAAAAATAAAATTATTATTATTATTATTATTATTATTATTATTATTATTATTATTATTATTAATTATATATGTGCACATATGTGAGCATTTCTGCTACGGAGATTGCACTGAGGTTAAAACCATTCCATTGATTTTAGCCATCCTAGAGAAACACTGTGTTAATCATTACCATAGTTCTCATCCAAAATGAAGTACTGTTGTAAGTTGTAAGGAATTCAATTAAGTCTTTTCTCTCTCCTTTTCTGTAAACTCCAGCATGCCAGCGTGCCTATTTCTTATCCAGTTATATTCATTACCAATAGCAGCACAGATCGCTCTGCTAATATTGCATAAAGAAACTAAGTTGAGGAGACAATCCTTGAACTTCCAATTTGCAGGAAGATGAGAGGGACGTACAGTTCTCCAAATTCATTGTTTTATTTTTGAAAGGAAAACAACAAACTGCCGGAGAATGCAATGCAGCTGCTTCTTTTGTTTTTCCGTGAACATGCTCTGCCAACTTATTAGAATAATTGCTAAATGCTTGAGCTTTGCTAGTCTTTCATGAAACCCAAAGTCAGCTACCCAAACCCAAAGTCAGAGATGAGTACCTATTTCTTTCACATTGGAGACTTGGCAACTGCACAGCATGTGCTTTTAGGTTGCAGCTGTTTTGTGTCCCATCTCTGGGAATCTAGAAACAGTAAGCAATTAGCCTACAGGAGTATTTTTAATGTTGCAAGGAACTATGGGTGACCCAAGAAACACTAAAGTCTTTTAAAAAAAGGAGTTGTGCAATCTCTGAGGTTATTAGACTGGATAACAGCCCATGTTTATTATTAGCTCTTTCCCAGGCTTTGTTTTATTCATTATTTTTAGCTTCTGATCAGCACAAAAGCTTTCTTTCCATAACTGTTAGTGTCAAATTACTAAACAATTTGTAACTAGAAAAATCAACAGTGGCTATTTATTAAATTAATGTTTCACATTTTTGCTTTGAAAGGCACTCAAGGCTGCTAGCAAAACAATAAAATGAAGTCTTAATTTAAACATAACATAAATTCCAACAATGTAAAAACACATCAATGAAAGATCATGGCAGCAAGTATGCAGTTAAACTCGTTTTAACAACAGACCAGTTCTTATGCCAAAGGCCTGCCAGCTGGAAGAAGGACAAGTAAGAAGGAATCAACCATCAGGGAGTTCCAGCATCTGGGAGTGGGCATTAAAAAACCATTATCTTTCCCTGTGTGCCAATAACATATTTGGCAATACAATTCTAAGTGGTTGTATGTGTGCGTACAGATATGTGAAATGGAAGATTCTTTGCAATTTGCAAAGTCCAGTCAAAACAGTCAGGCAGGAAGGGGAGGGTGCATTATTGAAAATATTTCCATATGTAGCAAAAGCAATTAAACAGTTAAATCAGTCCTGAGCTGGCACAACTAAGGGTCCTTCTACACTGCCCTAAAACCCATGAGGAACTGGGTTATTTTAATCCAGTTCCTCCCAGGTTTCTGTCCTCACCCCCAACCCAAACCCTCAGGGAAGGTGGGGGCGACGAGATGTCATCCTGGGTCAATCAAAAAACCCCTCCAGCACCCCATTTCCCCCTCAAAAACTTACCAGATGGTCCTGCTGACAGTGCAAGGCCCTCCAAAGAGTACTCCTGATATGCGAAAATGACATGTTAAGAGGTGGAGGAGGCCCCCAGGTAAGTTTTTGAGGGGGGAAATGGGGGACTGATGGAAGGGGTGGGTATTATACTGCTTCTTTGGGCTCCAGGAGCCCAATGAACTGGAATGGCTGCGGAGTTTGACACCCGGAACTGCAGAACTGGATATACCAGTTTTCTCCAGGTAAACCCGTGATCCATCACAAAGGTAAGGCCTGTGTAGAAGGCCCCTAAGGCCCTTTCTACACAATCCTATATCCTAGTATCCGATCCCAGATTCTCTTCTTATCCCAGATTATCTGGCAGTGGAGATTAATATAACCCAGTTCAAAGCAGATAATCTGGGATCAGATCCTGGGACATCAGATCCAAAGCCATTCCTGATTTGCTCTTACAACATCCTACTTCAGGATTAGAAAGACCAATAGTGGCAGGGCTTTAGGCTTATGGGGGACACATTTTTACTACATCTTTGACATTTTAATGTAATTAGGATTGATCACTGACACTATTTTTTCATGTCATACATTTTCATAGTGAATCCATATAACTTTTATTTTTGATAACTTCTCAGAAACCCATTCAACCAGTCTTATTCAGGAGGTTAATAACAGACTTTCCAAAAGAATTACACTACCATCTACATGATAGATATCCAAGGTGATTTCAAAAATATGGTGATACAAACACAGATAGATACCTACATAAAAACTCCAACCATCACCCAAGTCAAAAAAGAAGCACAATTAAAGCTCTGGCAGACCGTGCTAAAAGAATCTGTGAACACCACCTCCTTCAAAGTGAACTAAACCATCTAAACTGGGCTCTACAGGCCAATAGATACTCCACCACAGACATAAGAGCTGCAAGACTAAGAACAAGCCACAAGGCAAATGACAAAGATCCAGAGGAAAAGTGTTCTTACCATACATCAAGGGAACCACTGACCTCATAGGGAAGCTAATGAAGAAACACAACCTATGAACTATCAACAGACCCACTAAAAAAATCCAATAAATGCTATGTTCAGCGAAGGACAAGAGGGATCCTCTCACCTCTGCAGAAGTTTACTGTATACCATGCAGTTGTGGACAAGTCTACATAGGTACCACCAAACGCAGCATTGCCCAAACACGAATCAAGGAACATGAAAGGTACCGCAGACAACTCAACCAGAGAAGTCAGCCATAGCAGAGCACTTGATGAACCAACATGAACACAGCATATTATTTGAGAACACAGAAATGCTGGACCACTCTCACAACTACCATGTCAGACTACAAACAGAAGACATTGAAATCCACAAGCATGTGGACAATTTCAACAGAAAGGAGGAAACCATGAAAATGAACAAAATCTGGCTACCAGTATTTTTTTTAAAAAAAACTCTAAAATCAGAACAGCAAATAAAGAACAACACTCTGAAAACAGAAAAATTCCAGACATGAAACAATCAGGGGCAGCTAACATCTCCAAACAAAGGATTCTCCCAGACAGGGAGAAGCCAGGCCTTGAGGTCACAAGGCCATCAAATGCTAATCAAGGTGATTAATTACAACATCCACACCTGCCTCTAACAGACAAGAGTTCTTTCTCCCACCCTGGACCTTACACATATAAACCTCCTTTGCCTAGTTTCCAACATATCTCACAACCTCTGAGGATGCCTGCCACAAATGTGGGCAAAATGTCAGGAGAGAAAGCTTCTGGAACATGGTCATACATCCTGAAAGACTCACAGCAATCCTGTGGTGATATGACTTACTAGAGCTCAATGCCGATGAAATTCTTCAATTATGTTAGCCTAAACTGTGTGATGAAAGAAAAATGTTTTTAAAATGTTACATACATTTTATTTGGACATTTTTTTCCCATTCAGATGCCTTTCTTTTTCATTATACATGTTCAGCTGTACTTTTTTGTGTTTGCTTGCTTGCTTTCCCTGCAACTAATAGTTTTGCTTGTTTAGGAAGGGTCAGGAGAGAAATGAATGACATTTCCTTTATTGCTCAAGAGGTTCACATGTCTGATCTTTTACAAGAATTCAATAGCATCTTCTTCAACCAAATAAGACCTATGAAGGAAGCAGAAGAAACCCGTCAAATCCTATTTTCTCATATAGAGCTTCAAAGTTGCACTGACAAATCCATAACTACATCTTGGTATCCAAAGGACACAACATCAGACAGAAGCTGTTGTTCGTATCTATTCAGACAGCATCTGCTCAGAGCCTGGTGGACGACTTCATTAAATCGAGGAAACCTTTCCCCTCCCCTCAAAAATAGCTCCAGCAACATGGAAGATTAATCTTAAGTCTATAAAAATGAAGAGCATTTGGGCATGCATATGAAAGGCTGTTCAAGACACAAGTTTGATTCAAGGAGTTAGTGGTCATAGTAGAGATTCTGGAAGATATTTTTCATTTGCATCTCTAGCAATTTTAAAAGATAAGTAATTAATAGCAATAGGGGGCAGGGGGAATTGGTTTGGGTCTATAGTGACAGGAGGGAGATTGGACCATGTCCTTACTAAACATTTTCTTCTGGAGTTGATATTTTCTTTCTGGAGGGGGGTTGGTGATGGTGGTTATCAACTTCCTTCATCCTTCTTTGAAGGACAAACTTTTTTTTGCAACAGGATTTTAACTGAACTAGGGCATAGATGAAAAGCTTCATTATTCTTCCCTCAAATCGCATTGTGCTACTCTTATTTTTCTTATGTTTGGTGGCGGGTCCCTGAGGAGATCTATGTTAAGAATAGTCTTCTGGATGTCTGTGATGTGTGATGTGGTGTGGTATTCAGAATTCTTGCTTTCTTGTCTGAACCACAGGCTACCTGTAGGCAATTTGATTTCCAGAAAGTGTTGGGATGTGGGAGAGCCAACTTGTCTTTCTGTTATAGGTCAGTATAGCAAGTGATGAAATGAACTGTACTAGTCATAATGAATATTATCATTAATTTAAGGTGAGTGTTCCTCTGAGCCTCAGAAAAGTATACTAATCCAGGGCTGATTGATTTGTGAAAGCTCTGGATCATGGCTTTCTTGGTTGATTTTATCCACCTCTAATGCAGTCTTTCTTTTTTTCTACTGCTTCCTAATTTCTAAGCATTATTGTATTTTATAAAGAGTCTTCTTTTCTCATGATATGGTTAAAGTGTGATAGTATTGGTTTAGTCATCTTGGCTTCTAGGAATTGTGCAGGATTGATTTACTCTATGATCTATTTATTTGTAGCAGTCTACTATGTCATAGAACTCTTCTTCAACACATTTCAAATTGTTGTTGTTGTTTACTTTCTATCAGTTTTCTCCACTGTCCAGCTTTTGCAAACATGAACAGAAATCAGAGATATTATGGCATGAATCATCTTGTCCTTGGTATTTAGTATCTTTACCCTTAAGAGTCTTGGAATCCAAAGTGGCTTACAGCAAATTAAAACGAGGTAGATTTCAAAATATTAAAACTTTTTTTAAAAGTCTGTTAAATATATTTTATTCCATCATATTTAAAGCACACACAATTAAAACCATAATTTATTCTTTAGAGATGTACTGTCTCTGAACCTTACAGATAAACTTGCCTTCAATACAGTTCTCTAGCCCAACAAAAGCCAACTAAGCCTGTGGAAATCATCCCATCTTGTGGCAGACTTCTATAAATCAAGTGTATGGTTTGCAGTTGAACAGACTGAAGAACCAATTGAAAAGATTAGACCTGTGTAGTTTTCTCTTTAGCAAACAGATTTGCTATCTGTCTTTATTACTACAGCTGCATCAACAGCCAAAACCATGTCATAGAGAATATTTAGATATTCAAAGATTATAATAGGTAGAACTACACAAACAAAAGGCAACTGAAATGAACAACTATTTTAAAAGCATTGATGGAGAATATACTGGTAATTTGTTCTTCCCTTAACTCTTCAGGTGAGTCTTCCTGTTGTTTTGGAGTCCTTATACCTCACTGCTTTTCTAGCTCCTGCTTTTTATACTGCATGGAAGCGTAAAACAAGGAGGCACATGAGTTATGCATCTTTTAGTGTACAAACCCATGTTCTGTGTTTCATTGGCTTCAGTGAAATAAGATTGCCAAGATTTCTGTGCATGGATAATAATAATAATAATAATAATAATAATAATAATAATAATAATAATAATAATTTGCATCCTGAACTATCTCCCCGATGGAGACTCAAGGCGGTTAACAACATATATTCAATAATAATTCAATAATACAACCAACCAATAAACAAGGTAATGTTAAAGGTAAAGGTGTCCAACTCTGGGGGGTGGTGCTCATCTCCATTTCTAAGCCGAAGAGCCGGCGTTGTCTGAAGACGCCTCCTAGGTCACATGGCTGGCATAACTGCATGGAGCACCGTTACCTTCCCACTGGAGCAGTACCTATTGATCTACTCACATTTACATGTTTTTGAACTGTTAGGTTGGCAGGAGCTGGGCTAACAGTGTGAGCTCACCCCGTTCCCTGGATTCGAACTGCTAACTTTTCAGTCAGCAAGTTCAGCAGCTCAGCAGTTTAACCCATTGCACCACCAGGGGTCCATAAACAAGACATATCATACATTAATAATAATAATAATAATAATAATAATAATAATAATAATAATACTTTATTTATACCCCACCACCATCTCCCCAACGGGGACTCGGGACGGCTAACATGGGGCCATGCCCAAAGCAGTACAAAATAATAAAGTAAAAACAACATATCATAACACAATTAAAACAATACAATAAAAATAATATACATTACATCAAGAAATCAAAGAACCAATAAAACAAGGATGGGCCGCATGAACACAGAGATAAAAACTCGGAGTGAGAGACAAAGGAGTACACCACAGGGGACAGGGACATATGAAGGTGGAGCAGTCTAGGGGATAGATGTTGGAAGGGAGTAACAAAGAGATATATAGCAGTAATTACTCACCAAAAGCACAGCGGAAGAGCCATGTTTTTAAGTCTTTTTTAAAAGCTAACAGAGTGAGAGCTTGCCTGATCTCAATGGGCAGTGAATTCCATAATCGGGGGGCCACAGCAGAAAAGGCCCTCTCCCTTGTACCCACAAGGCGGGTCTGGGATATAGGCAGTGGCGATAAGAGGGCCTCCCCAGATGATCGCAGAGATCGGGCAGGTTTATGGTAGGAGATAAAATGACAAGCCTTAACATAAGCAATAACAAGACATTACTACCCAATTAAACAAACACTGAAATTACAATTTAGCTCAACTAATATAACAAGACTTAAATTTTTTAAAATTGGTAAAGAATTTTTAAAATGTTTAAAATGTAAAAGGATATAAACCTGAAGTTGCTGCCATTTCTATGTTCCCAGCTGAACATTTCGTTTGTCCTTCTCATTATATATTCTTGTGAGCATAGAAAAGCTTTTTAATTTTTGTTTGAACAAGAGAAGGAAAGGGCCATTTTAATTTCCTTAGGCAGGGATTTCCAGATCTGGGGAGTAACCGCGGAGAAGGCTCTTTCTCTCATTCCCACCAGCCATACTTGAGACAGGGGTGGGACAGAGAGCAGGTCCTCATCTGCAGATTGCAATGCCCGAGTAGGCATATATACTGACATGCGGTCAGTTAAGTAGTTCAGACTTGAACCATTCAGGGCTTTAAAGGTAATAAATAGCACTTTATATTTTGCCCGGAAACAAACTGGTAGCCAGTGGAGCTGTTGTAACATGGGAGTAGTTCTCTCCCTGAATGGAGCCCCACATTTCTGAATGGCCTTCAAAGGCAGCCCCACATAGATCACATTTCAATAATCTAATAGGGACGTAACTAGGGCATGGACTTCCGTGGCCAAGTCTGGTGTCTCAAGGTATGGGCACAACTGGCGCACAAGCTTTAATTGTGTGAAGACACTCTGGGCCTCCAGGGTCAGTGATGAGTCAACAATCACCCCCAAGTGCAGACCTGTGAGTTCAGGGGGAATGTAACCCCATCTAGCACAGGTTGCAACCCTATACTCTGATCAGCCTTGCGACTGACTAGAAGCACCTCAGTCTTGTCAGGATTTAGTTTCAGATTATTGGCCCTCATTGTCCTGTTTTGTCTTTCAAGAACAGCCTTAAGACATTGTGGTAAGTAAATGAAAACTGCTTTACTTCAACAAAACATAAAGTACAGCATACTCGGTAGAATAATGCAAAAGGAAGCAAGGAGGTCTTAGGGCAAATGCAGTTCTTAGTCTCTGATACAGTTCCAAATCAAATAGCAGTCTTACTTCAGACAAAGAAACAGCAATAAATCCAGATATAGACTCGGAGCAGGCACACAGGGAGCGAAGGCATTAGAGTCAGTTTGTTACCAGCAAGAGCTGGCTGCATCTGCTTCTGCTTTATAGCCCTGGGTCCCCTCACAGCTGCTAGGGCAGTTCCTAATTACTCAGCTGCATTTCTGGCAGCCATCCTAGCTGAACAACGTCTCTGCTCTGTTTCCTTTCGCCTCTCTTGAAAAGTGGGAACTTGCAAAATCTCCTCCTCAGATTCCAACTCACTCTTAGATTCATGACCACTTTCCTGCTCCCCTTCCTCTTCTGAAGAAGAGGAATCCCTAACACTCATCCAGTCCATTACTGATGACAGGCACCGGTTCAGGATCAGGACAGCATCCTTGGCATTTGGTGGAAAGGAGTAATAGAGTTGTGTGTCATCTGCATATATGTGACAACAAACTCCAAAACTCTGGATGATCTCACCCAGTGGTTTCATGTAGATATTAAACCACATGGGGTACAGAATAGAACCCTGAGGGACCCCACAGGCCACTGGGTTGAACAGGAGTCCCCCTTCTGGGTCCGGTTCTCCAAGAAGGAACGGGAACACTGTTTTACAAGCCCCATCCTGGAGAAGCGGCCCAGAAGGATACCATGGTCAATGGTATCGGAAGTTGCTGAGAGGTCCAGGAGAACCAACAGGGACACACTCCCCATCTAGCTCTCTTCATAGATCATCTACTAAGGCAACCAATGCTGTCTCTATTCCATACCATTTTCTACATCCAGAAGTTACATGGGAAATGGAGGAGATGCTAAAACCTCCTAGGAATTCTGCACACTGTTTTCATCCCAAAGAAATGAAGAGTTGAATAATCCCCCAAGCTGACTATCAGAGTTTGATCCTCGCTCTGCTTTTTTAGTCTCAGGAGTCCAGAGATAAGAAAAATTATTATGTGTATGTTGATTCTCTACCTTATTGCAGATACAGAAGAAACCCCATATTCAGCAGCCCAAATGTCTTTTTCTGTAATAGATCTAACATTGTCTGGTGTTTATTTTCCAAAAGCGAAACGACCTTCAGATTAGTTTCAGAAAACTTTGTGAAGTACTTTTTTTGTCATGGAGAAATTTTAATATTTACACAAAGACATTTCTCATAATTACCCTATTTCTCCTGAAGACAAACAGAAGAGCGTGACATGGTTTGCCATTCCTTTTTGTACAGCAGTACCCTAAACTTTTAAGGATTTACGAGAAAGAAAAAATAGAAATGCTAGAAAAGAAATAATGTGACCAAAAACAAAATATGTTTGAGTGGGCTTTAAAATCACCCTGAACACTATGAAAAACGTTCAGCCCTCCTATACTGCCTTCATTAAATCTTCTATGCGACTCAGAAAGTTTCTCATTCTTCACAGTTAACACTTAGGGTGGTATTACTATGACACTCCCTGGAAGAAGCAGATTTTTTTCAGTAATTTAGATACTCTCTTCAGTCTGTGAAAATAATGCATTGACTGCTATTGGGAACACACAGAAATTCAAGGCCTAAAATAGTATGTTGGAGTTGCATTTCATAAGAAAATCTATCAGTTTCTTTAGTATCTTGAAGAAGAATTTAAATATGATGAGGATACCCCACCTTCCAAAGTCTGACCCTTATTTTTACCCTGAAAGTAGAAGTCTCCATTTGTGTTCCTGTGTACCTATCCATTGCCTCTTTTTCCCCTAATGAAATCCCAAATATAGCTGTTTGGCACAATCGAATTCATGAACAGAAAAAGGATACATTTTCTCTGTTCATTCACGTATGGAAACTTTATTCACTTTTCCTGCAACTGTGAAATTGGTTTGAAATGATGGACTGATATTTCTTTGTCAGTTCCTCTTCACACACTGAAGCTATTTTGCTAACTACAAAATGTGTTATCCTTAGACAAACAAAGATATTTCCTGAGTACAATTGTAAATTTTGGTTCTGGGGATTTTCAGAGAAATAAGGGAGGAAGGAAAGAAGAAAGGAAGGAATTCAATGGGTATTTAACAGATTTCCAGAGTTATAAATATTTAGAAACTATCAGCAAAAGAGACTACTGTTTGGAACCATTTCATTTCTAATGCTGGGCTCATGATTAAATTCAGTCTGATGTAGCCACATAAAGGATTAGTTGGAAAACATAAACATATGTTCAAGGTAAATGTTTTATGCTTTTTGTTTCCTCTGAGGTCTGTTTCAGTCAAAGGAAGGAGCCATAATAATTGAAGACGATCCTTCTTTTACAAGGTGATTGTCAATAAAATTTATAAAGAACAGCACTTTTCTTAATAGTCTGGGAAGATGCACATTTCTCTCATTTTCTAGTGGGAATGCATGGCTACAAATTCTTCAATGTTTCACATGAATAGGTTTTTGCAGAGGGTTTCTTTAAGATGGCAGCTTCTAGGCAGTGTTAACTGTTGATTTCCATGTCAGTGGGGTCCTGAATCCGTTTTGTGTTTTAGCCCATATTTAAAGGATTTCTCTAGTGTGATGGACCCTATCAAAAAAGGCATCTTGGCTAGGTCCTTCAAATTCAGCCTGAAATCCACATCACTGCCGTGGAAGTCACAATCTACTACTGCATCTAAAATGGCCAGTTATAAGTAAATGACTTACCCTTTGTGAGTAGGAAACAAAAATGAATCAGCTAAAAATAAAAATGGGTTCCTAGAAATGAAATGTTTGATCCAGTAATGTGTGAACTGTGTTCAAATGTTTTCTGCATTTTTATGCAGCTGTTCTGAGTGCGCAAGGTGGAAAGTGGAAGTAAGTGGCAGTGAACCTAGCCACATACGATATCTTACCTTTATTAATATTAATGTTTGCCTTTAGCACCATTATATTTGTACAACCACAAGTCTGCATTTGAGGTGCTTCTAGACAGAGAGCTCCTAGAGTCACAATTCAAAAGGCATTATATTCCTATTCCAATGTATCCTTCTAGATTGATTTTTCTTAATGTGTAAGAAAATGATGAAAGGGACAGTACAAAAACACAGGAGGATAACAGTGTCTTCACCCCCTCTACCCTACTGTAACTATCTTGTGTGTTCTTCAGTAACCACATTTTTGAACAGGAAAAGTCTAAAGTAGAATATAGTAGAGTTCCAGTTATCTGACTTAAACAGGTGAGCCGCGTGTCGGATAACCGGATCTATTGGATAATAGGGAGGCCTAGCGTAGGGAAACCCAGGGCGCTCCCCGTTTGCCCAAAGTCCCAGTCTGGCCTTTACCGAAGGGAGGAAACTCTTCCCTCCGGTAAAGGTGCTTGACTTTGGGCAAACGCAGAGCACATTGCCAAACAGCAACACGCTCTGTGTTTGCCCAAAGTCAAGCTTCCTCTTACCTTACCCTCCATGGCTGCCTCTGCCATTGCATCTGCCTACCTTCTTCTGCCTCCTCCTCCTTCGTATCCTCCTGGGGCAGCCCAAGGAAGAGGGAGATAAAAGTCCTCCTCCCTTTCTCAAGCTCCCTCTGGCTCAGCAGTGCTCCCTTCCTCAGGCTGGCCCAGGAGGGGGCAAAGGAGGAGGTGCAGAGGAGGGGGAGGCAGATGCAGAGGCAGCCATGAGTGCTGCGGCGGTGGGGGGAATACGACATGCCACCAAGCCCTGGGCAGTGCCTCAGATAATACAGAGTGTCGGATAAGCGGAAGGCGGATAAATGGAACTCTACTGTATGTAGTTGCATTCGGATGAACATGGTTACAACACTCCATATGGCCAGGAGCCATCATCGCACAACTATCCCAGTTCCTGAAAGCCCTATAACCCTGAAGCAAATCAATGACATAGTAATAAATAAGAACACTGCCCAGTGTGTGTAACTCCTAGAATTAATAATATAACTCATTTAGATGCTGCATTAATATTGGCTCAGTAGAGTAGCAGTGAAATTAAAGAGTCTGAAGAGAAAAAACAGAAACCTCTTAAAAGTATATTTCATGTTTTGTTGCAAATCTGTGAATTTGGCACCACTTTTGTTTGAAATTGGGCTTTCTTAAGTATGCCTCCAAGTACTGTAGAGTCTCACTTATCCAACATAAATGGGCCGGCAGAATGTTGGATAAGCGAATATGTTGGATAATAAGGAAAGATTAAGGAGAAGCTTATTAAACATCAAATTAGGTTATGATTTTACAAATTAAGCACTAAAACATCATGTTATACAACAAATTTAACAGAAAAAGTAGTTCAGTATGCAGTAATGCTACGTAGTAATTACTGTATTTACGAATTTAGCACCAAAATATCAAGATGTATTGAAAACATTGACTACAAAAATGCGTTGGATAATCCAGAATGTTGGGAAAGCGAATGTTGGATAAGTGAGACTCTACTGTAATACAAAAATATTTATTTGGGCTCATGGTGGCAAAGGGGTGTAAGATGCAACTGCTGTTAGGTTCTTTACTATTAGTACTGTGGTTTCAAGTTAGGGTGTAGAACTGAAATCCTTGAAATCCTAACAGCAATCACTTGCATCCAAAGAAGGGAATGCAGTATATTTGCCTATAAGGACTTGCAGAATTCTACTAAACACAAGAAGGTTCCTTTTCATGGAACTGGATTTTTCCGTCCTGTGCTCCCTGGGCTCCCAAAATCCAGGGGTCACAGGGAAATTAAAAAAAACAGAGATTTCATTCACATGTGTGTAAGACGAATTGCCTTCTGATTGTGCTAGTTTTTTTTTATAAAAAAAAAATCAAAGCCATTATAGTTTCTTTGTGCTGTTATTGCGGTCACATCATGTTGCATACAGCATCTTAGAAACTTCATACCAAGCGAATAAATGTCATGACAAAATGGTACAAGGTAAGATTGCTCAATAGATTAATCCCTCAAAATTAAAAAGTAGGAACAGTATGTAACAATGTTCCCTTTGAGGCATCCTGATTAACTGGATACATTATTACCTTTTACAGCAAATTACTGAAAAGATGTTTGGAAAGATTGAACTAGCTGGCCCCTTTCTGTCAAGACACAAATGTTTGCTTCCTCCTTTTTCATTAAACAGTATCTGCTGGGATCTGTTATTTCCCAGTCTGTTTATTCTGTTTTGAATAATTTAAATAGAATGTAAACTTCTGTTTGACATATGCATATGATTTACAGAAAGTTAAATGGTGATATCGTGATAGGTCAAGTTGTAATCTGTCATATACCAATTCAGTTGGGATTCACCAGAAGCAAATTCAGAATGCAATTAATAGACTTGTGGATTGTATAAAACCCTTTTAGTAGCAACTGGAAACATAGGCCCCTTATACTTCCATTATAAAATCCCGATTATCTGCTTTGAACTGGATTATATAGCAGTGTAGACTAATATAATCCAGTTCAAAGCAGATAATCTGGATTTTATATGGCTATGTAGATGGGGCCATAGACAGAATTCAAGGTTTTGTTGGTCTTTGTCCCAACAATGAAGCCATTTAAGGGAAAGCATGAGAAGAAAAACAGACCAGTGTTAAAGAGAACAGTGCCAGTCCTACTTGTGCCAAAATCCTGCATTTAATTTATCTGTTTTGGCCGTTGTTCTGGCACTTGGAAAACAAGATATTAAGAGAGAGTAATTGTGTATTTCAGGTACGCTGCTACCTGAGGTGCTGTAGGATTCAGCAGGAGTCCTGTGTGTTGGGGCAATCTCAGGTGAACCTCAACAGCTGAAAATACACCCACATAGCATCTTGGGCACACCAGCCAAATGCTATGTGGGTAAAATTTCTGAAAGGCATGGAATTGGAAAGACACAAGCATCACAACTGAGGAGGATGTTCACTACATATCCTGTACTGCTCAAGGTTTCTGTCACTAACTATGTCACTAGTTGAGACCAAGTGCAAAACTTTTCCATCCTGTTTACTGAAGTAAAACGCAAGCAGATTTAAAAAGATATTCAGAGGTAGCCAGGCATTCTGGCCATGAAGCAAAACATAACAAAATGCACAAGCAATGATTCCTTTATTGGGCCAGCTCCAAAGCATAAAAATTATGTAAGCTTTTGAATCTTCCCTGGCTTCTCTATGAGGCAAAGTGGTTAAAAGTCACACAGGAATAAAATGGTGATGATATTAGAGTTAGACGCCTTCATTCTGTCTGGAATGCTGTCAGTTAACATGGTATTGAGGAGGATCTGGTTGTCGAGAAGTTACTTTTCTGTTGCTATTGGAGTTGAAGTTGTATTGCCTGCCTTTTTATTGCTCTTTGTCCCAAAGGCCATTCTGTTATTGACATTGTGAAGAGTATTGAGCCAACTCCAAAACATAAAATGATGAATTGAAATCCTTCAGCACTATCTTAACTGACAGTATTTTATGTTTTGGAGTTGTCACTGCTTATGGAGTGTGGATTTTGTTAAGTTTAAAAAGGGGCACCCCTAATTGATGCTTGCACCAGATCACAGTATGCCCTGTTGTCTAGCCTAGCATCAACAGAGCCAGTGTGGTATTATAGTTAGAGCTTTGGACTGCAACTGGATAACAAGGTTAGGATCTCCCCTCAGCCACAGAAGCCCATTGGCTGACCTTGGACAAGTCACTCTCTCAGTCTCAGAGGAAGGTAAAAGCAAACTACCCCTGAACAAATGTTGTCAGGCATACCCTGTGATAGGCTTGTCTCAGGGTTGCCATATGTCAGAAATGACTTGAAGTTGCACAGCAGCAACAACCCAGCACCTAGTCACACATTCCAACACCAGTATACTGTATCCCAGAGTCTTCATTCTTATTACTGTGATCCAGCCAAATTTATTTTATTGGCGTTGGGAATCAGAGAAATATTCTGTTCCAAGTGAACCACTAACTTCCAGAATAGGTTTTGCCAATTAACAGCCAGTACCAAATGGTCCCTTGTTGTGGTTGTTGTTGTCGTCGTCGTCGTAGTCGCCTGGTGGCATATTTAGAACCCATCTTTAAAGTGTGGAGCCATTCCTCTAATAGACAGTATCAGGGATTCCAATGGACTTGGGCCTACTTTTTACTTTTCTACCTTTATTTCATTATGGGGAAGTATGGTGACATAACAGACACAACTCCAGCTTGGACTTTGTGAATTATCTCTTTGTGTAAAATGTATCAGATGTGAGTGGTATCGTTCATATGGACCCTGATTGTAAGACAGATTTTCCAGGGACATGACTGATGTTGTCCTGCTACTTTTGTTTTGTACTCATTGTGTTTCCTCCTTCTTTTCCTTGTATGATCATGCACTGAATACAGTGAGTGTTCTTGTTATAAGTGTGATACAGATGGGTACTAATTTGCAGAAGAAATCACAGTCTGGAAAAACTCCCCGGACAGATATATATCGTAACATGAGCTTGTTTCATCGGTTTGATATTCACAGAGAATCGTTCTGGGCGAAAAGAGAGTGACATAAAAGGTCACATCAATAGAATTCAAAGCTAATCCAAATATCTAGCAATAGATCTGGCAATATCAGTGTTGATGGATCTTTACAAAGTTGTTTGCATGAATTAACACTAATTTGCAACACTTGAAAAGGATTGCCTTGCCCTGGCTGGCAGAGAGTGCCCTCTAATGGCATTAAATAATTTGATCTGTGCCTTTGGCTTCAAACTTGTGTAAACTGCCCTGTTTCTATTACCAACAATACTGCCATAAATAAACAAGGGTTGATCAATATCCTATTACTGCTTTAGGGAGATGCACTTTGTTTGTAATTAGAAATTCATTGAATAGCATACCCCACCTTCCCAACAAGTGGCTGGCTCTAAATGTTAATAATTGCTTTCCTTAATCTATACTTTTTCTGTCTGAATGCTTTTCCTGTTATTTAGTATTACTTAATATAACACCGAGGCTGACATCTAAGGAGCAGCTCTTACACACTGAAGTAGCAATCCATATCCTATATAGATTCTTTTTATAATGTGAGTTGCACCACATGCAGCTCTTATTGTTTTATCCTGTTTATACTTCCTTTGAAATAAGTAGCAGTTTAACACAGATTTTATTAGCTCCTGCTGGTTATTCCTCACATCCAGACCTAATTCTTTGTTTATGGCTCTGGAGTCTCTATTGTAATATTGGAAATGATGTTACAGACACAGCAATAAGACTGTGACTTTGTAATCTTTAGCTAATAAAAACTCCAGGCCATGGAAACATTTGCATGTTGCGGGTACCAAAGCAAAGCTTTTAACATTTTTAATGTAACTCTATGACAAATAGAACTTCAATTTGCATTGGCCTGCCAGATGTTTTGTTTCTAAATGGTCCATGAAGATGTTTTGTTTCTCGATGGTTCATGTTTTTTTAATAGTAGTACAGGCCCACCCCATCCTCGCATCCACAAATTAAACCATTCATGGCTTAAAATATATATTTTAACAAGCTTCCAAAAATCTACACTGGATTTTACCATTTTATATTTTACTATGCCATCATATCTAATGGGAGAATAGACAGATTTTTGTATCCACAGGTGGTTGTGGAACTAAACCCCAGTGGATATCAAGAGCCCACTGTGGTTTAGATAAGTTTATTTATATATTTATTTATTTCCAGTATTTGTATTCCACCCTTCTCACCCTGAATTGGACTCAGGGCAGATCACAATATACATATACATAACAAACATTCAGTGCCATATGACATACAGACAGAGACACAGAGACAATTTAACATTTTCCAGCTTCATGAGAGTATGCTTGATTCCGGTCACAAGAGGAGTTGCTGCTTCATCATCCACTATGACACCGAGTCATTGATGGATTACTTCCCCATTCCTTTCTGCACACTGTTGGACACTTTTTTATGGTGTTGTAAATTAGTTAAATTAGCCTCCCCACATAAGTGGTACCTAAATTTCCTACTTGATAGATGCAACTATATTTCGGGTTGCTTAGAGTTAATATTTGAGGCAGCTAGAGGAAACTAGTGCCATTTTTTTCTTTATCAAAAAGCATAGGCGAAAAATATGTAACATTTGGAAATACTTTCCAAGACTTATTTGGAAGACATATTCAATTCAATTGAATGACACAACTGTTCTTAGTTCTTCTAAAATTGTCACTTTGAATCAATAGGAGAGCTGTTCAGCAGTGGAACTGTCTGCCCCAGAGTGTAGTGGAGGCTCCTTCTTTGGAGGCTTTTAAACAGACTGGATAGCCATCTGTTGGGGGTGCTTTGAATGCGATTTTCCTGCTTCTTGGTAGGGGGTTGGACTGGATGGCCCACGAGGTCTCTTCCAACTCTATGATTCTATGAGTCTATATGTCAGCTCACTTGGATTGTATCAACTGCCTAGCATAAAAGATGAATGAATCCTATCATATTTACCACAGTGCCGTCAGAATGGAACAGTTCTTCCCCAAAGGAAGCCCTGATTAAAATATAATTAAATTCCTTTTTAAATTGTGCAAATTATTAATAATCCACTTAATCACAGTGAACAGGATTTTTTCTATATATTTTGATTCCTGAATAATTGGGGCGTCAGCCTACTTCCATGGAATAAAATTAGAGCCTAGTTTACTAAGCCATTGAGATTTCAGGCAAAAAAAGTCACATCTCCTCCTAATGATGCTTGTTGGCCTAACAATACATGTGTAATGAGATAACAAGAGTTATTCAAGGAAATGTGACTCCCATACCTCTTCAAGAGCACAATGTCCCTATTCTGTATAACTAGGAGGTTGCTGAATTTGATAGTAATACTTCTTTTCATTTAAGGTTTCTTCCATTATTTCTGGTATTAGACTTGTAGTGGTGTAGTGGTGTACATTTATGCTTGAACTAAACAATTTGTCTCCTTTAGGGCAGTAAGTACCATTTAGATGTGAGAAATCTGCTCTTATGCTTCCCTATTCCCTGAATCATTTCTTTGCCAGCCCCTACTTGTTTTAATCTTTCCACTTGAATTGATATCTTGTAGTCTCCTGATGTCTTTCAGCGCTCTTTACTGAACTCATTTCTAATTTGTCATATAGGAAACAATTTCTGTGTTCTTCCTCAGCTTCCTCTGCTCTTAACAAGCAGCGGGATTCACCATGCACAACTACAGGTTTGTGTGTCGCTTTAAAACATTTATGCCTTTACTTACTGCTCTCAATAAAAGTCACTGAAGAATTTTCCCTTTACATTTTTATGAGTTAAACCAAATTATCACAGCTCGTATCTCTATAATCTGTTAGGAGTAACTGTTACTACACAAGAAAATTTACCTTGTATGCATTCATGCCTTAGTCAATCATGTAGTTCATTTCCAGTGTGTCCCCCAAACAAACGAGGGGTTTCAAGTATTGGATTCTTTCCATGTAACATTTTCCATGTTTTCCTAAGCCTCGTTTTTGAATTGGCCAGAGCCAAGGATAGACTAATAAACTGCCTAAACCAATTGCAGGAATACCCTACATACATATATACATACATACCCACATATATTTAGAATACGGTATAAATGGATGCCATTGCTTAAAAGAACATGTACTCTTTAAAAATATTAATGTGATACACAGCTTTTTGTGCGACAGAGGTTGTGGCATGGGGCAGGAGAGGAGCCATAGCAAGTGCCTTTTTGTGCTGTCATTTTCCTGGAGGAAGAAATTATTTGGAGTCCAATTATTAGGTATCCTTGTCCAATGCACACCTCTGAAACGGTGGGATCTTTTCAGAGTTTCCTGGAAGCTCCAGAGTTCCATTGACTTGCATTCTGCTGCAAACCCAGCCATATGTTGCATGGGCTCCCTGCAGTAATTGAGTGCTGACTCCACTTTTTTTTGGTTGTATAGATTCTTCTTCAATTTTGTTCATTAGAGTTTTCTATGCAGAAACAGGGAGTAATGCAATGAAGCCACTGTTAGCTAGTGGAATTCTATTCCCATGACCTGATGCTTTAGCCCACAGTCTGCTGGGTTCAAATATGCCTATGTGAAGGAGATGGTCAGGACAGATTCATGATTCTGTTGGTATATTTCCTCTGTTCATCAGTCTGCTCTCTAGATTATCTGGAATGTGTTCAAGAGTCCCCTGAATAAAGCCATCCAGACTGAATTGAACAATTGAGGACTTATATAGTAATTAACCTGTACTGATGAAAATAGAAGATCGATAATCTACCTTCCCCCCTCCTTTCCCCCTTCCCTTCCCTGTTTCAACTCCCTTTCACACTTCCACTCCCCATCCTATTCCTTTCCCATCCCATTCCTTTCCCTTATTTCCCATTGTATACCCCTCCCCAAATTTTTGTATGGTTTTATTTTATATGTGATTTGAAAATCGTTAAATAAAAATCATTTTTTAAAAAAGAGTCCTCTGAACTTGTTGGGGTAGGAGCTTTCAACATAAGCAAAGGCCTATCCAAAGTGATAGCCTATGTAACTTCGCTCAAGTCACCTTGAGCTCTGATTTATTGCATGTATGTATATGTGTATACACTGTTCTGCCCATATATTGTGGGAATGGCAGAAGCATAAATGACAAGAGTCTGATTTTTGTGCAGAACTCTACAGCCTAACTTCTCCCTCCTCTATTTTATTATGGGCCACCTCTACACTAACAATAATAGTAACAACAATAAAACTAGAACAACAATAATAAACACACACAACATGAAAACTAATGGGATGAATTTTACTAAGGGTCTAGTCACATGTCAATAAAATGAAGTAATGTGCTTGCAAATAACAATAGAGGGCACAGGAAGTATATATTTTTGCTACATTACATGAACAAAGACCTGCCTGTGTTTTTTGAACTGAAACAGGAGATTAGATATTTATTGAGTATGGTATCATTTTATGTTTTTGCATTATCAGATTATCTGCTTTAAAAGGATTTGAAATGGCATGTTTTTTTCTTGGTCAAAATGTAGATTCAAATTATGCTTTAGCAGTAAAATGTTCCAAAGTCGAACTAAGAGTCAGAAAAAATATAGTGAGATCTTCATTATTTACCTTTGTTTGATAACTTTGTATCTTTTGGGTGGTCCAGATTATTTTCCACCCAATAACAAATGAACCACACAGCCACAGAAATACAGCTGTAATGAAATAGTACCTTCTAACTGAGAAAGCTCAGAAAGATATCACTATTTCCCAAAATGGAATGTGTTGTTGGAATGCATGGGCATTACCTTTGTTTCACCTCAGGAAACATGTGGAATATGCTGCCACAGAATGTGATGGAGTCCCCTTCTCTGCACATTTTAAATGGAGATTAGGCTGTTAGGAATTGTGGGAGTTGAAGGCCAAAACACCTGGAGGGACGGCCGAAGTTGGTCCACCTGGCCACCTGTCAGGAATGATTCTGTATTCCTGCATAGGCATGGCAGGGAGTTGGACTGTTTGGCCCTTGTGATCTCTTCAAACCCTGTGCTTCTATGATTCTATGGATATGTTGTGTCAGACAGTATTTCTACAAGAAGTGCATGTCCCAATGGGCTCCTACGACCATAAAGGCCACCAGAATTGCCATGCATTGTGGCGATTCCAGTGGTGCACATCGAGAGGCATGGGAAACCCATAGCCCTACATCCTGCATTGCCCAACTCATTCAGCTGATCATACCATGGGAGGAAGCGTCGACCGTCTGGCTTCCCCCCATTGTCCTTAGTGGACCACAGGAAGTCTCCTGAGTTGCCGCTGTGGCAGCATGTTCCTCTTTGCCTCCTCTTTAAGCATGCCGGAAGTAGTTCTGCATCATGTAATGGGAGCCAGTGGGCTCCATGCTTAAAGGGGCAGCGAAGTGGAGCATGCCACCGATTCTTCCCCATCTGATGAGGTCCTTAGCGTGCTCCACATGGATAAAGAAAGAACATATATTCCTCAGGTTCTTGTACAGTACTGTATGCAACATATTGTGCCATAGATACCTTGTGAAGAACTGAAGGATTAGTGTTCCCCATTCTCAGCATTTGGGAGATCTATATTATGCCACTAAGGGAATATCATGGTTCTTGTACCAAGTGGTGAAGGGTAAGCTCCCCAACATAGTAATTTGTGAGTAAACAGAGTTGAACAGGGGTCTTCTGTACGACACCTCTGAAACCTAAACGTATTGAGTTATGGATGTTTATTCTGGGATGGGGATACAAAACAACTAAGGAAAATCAGAATACTGAATTTGTCTCTTGGCAGATATTTTCTAATTGGTGTTATTACTCTGTGTCTGTTTCAGCGCAACTGCCAACTTGTAACACAGAACTAATACGAGGATAGCACTGCCAAATTGTTGTAAATTACTCAACCCTGACCTACAGAACTATGAACTACACTGCAGAAATATTAATCAGTCTCCAGTTCCTGCACCATCCAGCCTGAAACATGGAAGCAATCAACCATATCATTCTAAATTTACTTTACCTGGGATATATATAGTGTTAGAAAAGCAATTCCTCTCTTTGTTATGATGTTTAGGTCACTAAGGCTGGATACACTGAGGATCAGTCAATGCTACCTCAAAAAAGTTGATTTCTCTATTGCTTTGTGTGGAAGTTCTCACTTCCAACCCAGATTATATTTTTAAAAAGTGACTCATTAGGAACCAGGAAATGACCTCTCCAGACAAAAATAGGATTTCTCTTCTCTTCCTATATATATATGTGTGTGTGTGTGTATTTCATCCTTTGTTGTCCTTTTCTAACTATACTAAAGAGAAGAATTTCATACCCAGTCAGATGTAATTAGAATCATCAATACTATCATCATCATTAGCCTTGTTGATAAGTAAACAGTTCTGGTTGCTTCATTTAACAAATCTTATTTACAAATCTTGTTGCAAGAAAATGCTATCTATGGGGACATTTTCATATGGATATAGAATGTCAGCCAATATGCTAAAGAACAGAAGAGTAGTACAGAAGAACATCTTGCAGATAATCTAACCTTAAATGAATTAGTTAATTTACACAAAATAATTCCCTTTCTTGCACTTTTCCAACTCACCCTGAGTTAATTAAGGTTAGAATTAAATAGAAAAGTCAGCAAATATCTCCAAGGGCATCAATACCAAAGAAGAGAAGTAAGAACTGAGAGAGAGAGAAAGTGGGGGAATATATTACCAGGAGAAAAGGTTAAAAGAATGCCAAAAGTTTATAAAGTCTTAAGTCAGGAAAAGTTTAGCCATGTGAATTGCAATTTAAAGCAAGGTTAAGGGACAAGCCCAATAAATTCAGTCTTGGAGCATAATCTGATGGAACAGTAGTGCTTGGAATGGGCAGGGAGGACTAGTGTCTTAGTGAAACAAACTGACAGTAAGTAGCATAAATTTTACTTAAAGCTATGTGAGATGGACTTTTAATGCAAATTGTCACAAATTATTTGGTGTGCAGCCCACATGTATCTGGCAATAATATCCCCCTATTTCTGGTGTCTGTGCATCCCGTGGTAGCCCAATGTGGCCCCTTATATCTGAAAAATTGAACAAATTTCATAGAGGCAGTGAATGTGCAATATTTAGGAAAGAAAAACTTTTTTCATTTAGTGTTTCTCCAGGCATGATTCCATCCTCAAGGACTTCCAAGTGTCACCAAAAGAATGGAGACAACATAATGATGAGAATTAGATTAGAAGTGGATCAATAGGCCTGACAATAAATGAAAGCTACACAGACATTATTGAGCAGATTAGGAGAGATAAATTAAAGTGGACAGTATATTCAGCAATGCCAGGGCAACATAAATGTTGGACCAGGAGACTTTAGAAGGATAATAATATATCAGGAAATGTAAGGTAAAAGAAGTAAATTGAAATAAAGCATTGGTATGACAGTATGGGAAGAGAAAGCTCAATAAACTGTGGTGAATTTGGAAGGCATTTTAAATGTGGCATATGTACAAATTATCAGTTTTATATGCTTGCTTATACCTCATTTACTTCACCATCACTTGGCAAAAAGTGAGGCACAACGATGACTTTAGAGTTTAGCATTGCTAGGCAGATCATTCCCAGTTTTACCTATTTGTAGATATATATTTACAAATAAACAAATACATTGCTTTAAAATAGCAACAATGATCTGATGCAATTCTGGCTACTATGAAAGCAATGGCAAATTATGAATGACATCTGCAAATTTGAATATATTTTAATGCATTATATGGTCAGTGTAGACAGTTCAGTGCAGTTCAAACTGCATTATAGGGATCTACACTGACCATATAATGTAGATTCTAACTGAATTATATTGCAGTCTAGATCCAGCCAAAGTTAAGCTCAAAAAGTGCCACATGATCCCTTTGCATACTGATTCAGATGAATCCCACTATGTTCATTAGTAGTGAAAAATGGGACCTTAGAGATCCTACCAGATCGTTACGGCAGTGTGTTCCATATTGTTTCATATCTATAAAAATTGTGACATTTTGACAACGTTGAGTTCATATCACATCTCTTCATATCTTGCCTTCTATATTTATACTAATGCATCCTCATCATTCATATTGTATTGTTGCAAGAATGGTTCATGCCTATGCCATTCATTTTCAGGACAATAACTGTTGTTTTGTTTGTAAGATCAGTTATCTGGGGTAACTAGAAAATCCTAGATTACCCAGAGCCCCTTCTAGTCAATTTTAACTCTCTTCAGTTTCATTTACCTCTCTACTTGTGAGACATCTAAAGTCCAGGGAGTATTTTAAAAGATTCTTAGTTTGGAATAGCTGAACAGTGCCACAGAATCCTGCATATCAGTCTCACTTTCTAGATGACATAGTCCCCTTTGCTGGTGTGTTAAATGATTCCTTGGAGGTAATAAATCTAAACAGGCAGATGTGCAGTTTCACCATCAAATTAATTACTAACACTTTAAGAGCACAAGTAAGAAAGCTTTCAAAGGACACATGGCTTCCATCCAAAAGAATAACACTGAGTCATGTTAACTTGTAGTTAAACATATTGCAAATGTCAGACAACTTACTTTGCATGTCTAAGGTGACCTACTAAAATTGGTTATCTTTCTGTATCTTCTTTTTCAGCAACAGCGCCAACTTGACCTCTTGACTATAACCAACCCCGGTGAGTAAGCCACAAGGCTGGGCTCTTTTTCTGTTTTCTTAAAGAGAAGGTTGTCTCTTTCTACTCTCCCAGACATGCAAAATGAAAAACACTGTTTTCCAGAAAATATTTAACATAATAACAACTGACAGCTATATTGTGCTTGTTGAAGCCCCGGGCACTTATCCATTCACAGAGCTGCCTCTTCAGACCTTTACTCTGCGAGTTTGAGTGCTGATATTTCTTTGAGCCTCGTGGGGTTACTGTTAGTGGTGTGTCTGCAGGGTAGCGATGCTATAATTCACATTGTATGTTCATGTATCACAGAAACATTTGGCTTAACTCTCTGCAGTAGTAAACGTGGATATTTAGTAAAGAACAGAGAAGCCAGCACTGATGTTAGCAAGAGAGAACACACAAGAAAGCTTGTGCTGGTTGATTTGGAATATATCTTCCTAATTTAAAAACAAGATGTTAACATAAAATGTTTCTGATGCTGTTCTTTCTGAAGGATATTGTAACATGGTTCTTGTTAAGTGCTACTTACTTAAAGCAGCTTCAGACAAGGCTTTTATCATGCCATCATCCTGCCACATTCACTGAATTTTAGGGTGGGTTGAAATGATGTTTTCCTCCATTCATAAATCTCCCCTGATTTTCCTTTATCAGTCTTTTTCTCCTTAGCTCAGAAATTCTGTTAAGGAGAAAAAGATGCAATACTGACATGAGGAGTCTTTTCTTTATAAATGCTTGTACTATTTCAGAATATACTCATATCAGTAATGGCTTTTATGTATTTGTTTCTTGGTTTCCTAGTAAGAGCTAGAGAAGCAGAATTATCCTTGTTGGATCTAAACTGGGTTTCATTGTCCTAGAGATATAAGGAATATACAGGTTTATTTTGTCCTTGATAAGAAAGGTTTTCTTGACATATTAAGACATCTAATAGAAATACTGTCAAATGTTTCAAGATGTTGGTACCTTCAAAAAGAGGAACAAAACAGGTTCCTTCTCCCTTCCTTACCTTCCCCTCTTGCTTTCTGTAGGTTTTGTACATTTTTTCTGAAACTAGCTGTGTGCAAAAAGTCTACTGCATGTGTTTGTTTGCACAATTTTTAGTGTTTATGCAAAAAGGTTTTTATGCAAGTTATTTTTGTATGAAAAATAATTAAAAATATCCGTATTTTTCAAAATTGTGATCTTGCCCTGCAGTAATATAACTTTCTAATGCTTTTGTTTCCCTATGTGAAAACAAAATAAGCAAAGATTTCCATATTTTTTGTCATTCAGTGAACATTAGATACCTCTGATGTTCCAGTGATGTGTGTTCTGTTCTGTTGTGACTAAATAAATGTATGGGACCGAGATGTGAACAATAAACAATAAATTCAAAATGGATATTGTGTAATGGTACTCTAACACTATGTTAAAAATCCAAATAGCTATTTTAGGATTGCTCAAAGGCTTGGATCATATCATAAACTCCTTTTAAATGTCTCTTTAGTCTCAAAAATGCCTAGCTATATTGCATGATAATTTGTTGTTGAAGCAATAGAAATTCAAACCACCCATGGGCATGCTGATCTATTTCTGTGAATCATTTGATGGTGATGGTGTTAACTTTTGGGAAATAATCTGTGTAAAGCGAATGATGCTTTGTAAGTTTCAGTACATATACTAAAGGGGTGTTTCAAACAGTTGCCATTTTTTGAATGTGCAGTGTATAGACTTAAACAAAGAAGTGGTCTAACTAGACACAGCAGCATGGGATGATTTGATATCAAACTGTTCAATGAACCATTACAGAAATACTTGATTGTGTGGGGCAATTTACATAGTGGACATATTAGGGAGCTTGCCTGACTTTTTCTTTAGGTTTTTAATTTCTTAAATTCAAATGCAATGTAATCACTATTCAATTTAGGCAAGAGAGCAATGCTATGTTTATATCTCTAGAAGATATAACATTTGGCATTATAGCACTGAAGCGAACAAAAAGAGACTGTGTGCAAAAGCAGAGCAAAATGAAACATCATAATACTTCCCCATTTTTCTACTGATACCTTAACTACAGCTCTTGCAAACCTGAGGTTAGAGTGGGGCTTAGACACAGCTCAATTCTAGAGTTTCAACATTTCACAGATGAAAAGTGGGATATATGTGACCAAACATCAGAGCATGGTCCAGATGGCAAAGGTACTAATAATGAAAAACACACAACCTAAGAGAAGCTGCAATGGACATTCAATATTACTGAGCCTATTGATTACTTAGGAGCCCCCGATGACCCAGAGGGTTAAACCGCTGAGCTGCTGAACTTGCTGACTCGAACTTCTGTCAGCAGTTCAAATCCGGGGAGCGGTGTGAGCTCCTGCTGTTAGCCCCAGCTTCTGCCAACCTAGCAGTTCGAAAACATGCAAATAGGTGGGAAGGTAACGGTGCTCCATGCAGTCATGCCAGCCACATGACCTTGGAGGTGTCTACGGACAATGCTGAACATGAGTACCAACCCCCAGAGTTGGTACTCATCTCTCTCTTTCTGTCCCTTTTTCCTGCCTCTCTTACTTTTTTTGCATGTGTATGTCTGCACAACTAAACTTAATGTCAGTGGAAAACCTTTACCTTTACCTACTGATTACTAACAAGATTAAATCCTCCTCTCCCCCCTATTAACTGAGTGGAAATTACATTTGCACTTTGAACACAGTTTGCATCAATTGAAGTAATCTGAGGAAAACTGGGGTGGGGGGGGAGGAGAAAAAAAATGGGATAGTTTAAAAGCAGCTGAAAAAGTGTCACAATTGCAGATTAACTAGGACTGTCTTGGCCAAATTGGAATAGTTACATGATATGGCGCCATTTTTACATGCAGAAGTTGCCAAGTTCAGACTTTGGTATCATTAGTTAAAAGAAATGAGAGATGATAGTGAGCAAAGATTTGCTGTTTAGGCCTGTCACACTGCAGCTAACCAGAACTGATAATATTAGACCAGATAAACAAGTAGTTGGAAGTGACAAAAAACAGCTTGCTGTGTTCCTCATGAAGGATAGTTAGAATAATAACTTCTGCCCCAAAATTTCTTAAGGAATCCATCCAGTATCTCAAATGGAGTTTTCATGCTTCTCTAGAGACTCTTGATTGTCCTGCGTAAGATCCTAACGAGGATGCTTTCCATTTATGTTATATTGTGAGACCTTTGAATCAACTGTGTTCTATGAATACTGGAGATTTATTAGCAGATAAATCTGCTAATGTGGACTTGCGGGCCACTCTTTTCATCTGTTCTGTACCATCAATACCATGTTAATATGGATGTTTTGTCAATTCAGAGCAAAGAATTCCTAATGCAAAATTATATATTTAAAACATTAATTCCTGTCCCATCCTGGGTTGCCAGATAGAATGGTATGATGGAATTAGAGTAGCTCCATCAAACTATTCTATCTGGCACCCCAGGATGGAACAGGAACTATTTTTATTTAATTAGCCAAATGATGCAAAAATGACAATTTCTTTCATTTGTTAAATTACTGTTTGGCCCATTAGTAACACAATAACCAAAACTGGGAGTTACTTTTTGATCATACTTAATCATATCAGTGACAGAGACTCCCATTCTAGGGTGCCAGACTAGGAGTTTACCTCAGGTGAGGTTATATTTTCAAATGAAACTGTTCAAGCTTTTGAAAATAATATCAATTTCCTAAATAAACTAATATCTTCTCCATTCTGTATTCCTCTAGCTCAAGACCCCATTTAGACATGAAAATATAAGATAATCTCAATTTCATTAATTTAACTCACAAATCAATACTCTTCCTGTGGCTTTAGGTTCTACTAGAACTGTTTTATTGTGTAAAATTATAGACATAGTTCATCATTGCTTGGTTAATATTCTTCAGTGATCAGAAAATGATATATTAACCCTCCTAGAGTTAAATGGGATAAAGTGTAGGATTTGATGTTTCTACAGTCTTGATTGAGGGTTACTGTGATACATACCACTGCTTAGGAAACTGCTACTTAAAATGAAATAACAAGAAGAAAAGCTTCAAGATGTGATTTGGAAAAAGTAACTTGAGAACAAATCCCTTGATTAAAATTCTCTGAAAAGCCATTCCCATTACTGTCTTGAAGATTCTGGCCGCCTCCTTCTAATTGAAGCATGAAAAATAAAATGAACTCAAAGTCATGAAGCTATAATACACCTATTAGCAAAAATGATACAAGGTAATAAAATGTGACAGAAAGTTGTTCTCCACTGAAACTCATGCTCCAACTATTCTTGATAATCCATGCTAATTAATCTTACATTGATACTGATCAAAGTACACGTCGAGGGATCCTGACTGAGTTTTCAAACAACCCCCCATAATTACTCTTCATGTTGTTGGTAAAAGCTTCATAAGCTCTTGTATTTAAAAATGAATGCTTATGCATCCTCCCAATAATGACAGTCTCTACTGAGCAAAAAAGAGAATACTCTAAATAAGAGAGCAGATGAATGAGTGGGTGGAGAAGTGTGTTAATCTGTCTGCAAAGTTTAAAATAGTAATTCAGTAGATAATGATGTTTATGCAACTCATTGGCTGGTGGGAATGGGAATTAGTTATGGAGTTGAAGGTAGTCAACACCCTGAGCTCATGCATATTTACTCAAAAGTAAGTACCAGGTTTGTGTAGGGTTGTAGCCTTTCACGTTTTTGCTTTTGTTTGTTTGTTTTGCAAAAAAAAAATCATATATTTTAATGTATTTCCATTTGGGAGAATAATTTGTAAATAATGCAAAAAAAAAAAAACAGAAGCCGACCATATGAAAAAATAAACAAATAAACCAAGCACATGTATTAGAGTTATACAAGCAGAATTAATTATACCAACCAAATATGTAAGTTATTGGGGTCTCTAAAACTTTTCATCAGGCTAGTAGATAAGCTGAGGCCACGAGCCATATGCGTCTTCCTAGGTTGTCCTGGACATCAATATATCATCTTGTCTGGTCTCTTCCTGCTTGGAAATACCTAAGCACATTTGAGCTTGGAAGAGGCTGGAAATGCAAAAAGAACTCAAGTGTGATAAAATAGTCATTAGCACAGTGACTCTGGCTGTTGTCAATGATAGTCAATATTATAGTTAATTTCATATTGAATAGTTACTGTCATAATCAATATCAATATTAAGGTCAAAATTTTAAAGTTAATTGATGTAGAAATATAAACTCCTTGTAATAATAATAATAATGAGTGTGTGCTTTTATTTGTTAATAACCAGAGGAGGGGTGTTAATTTAATAATATTTGATCAAAGCTCTTCATTCATTTCAACTAGTTTAAATGTATTTTCTACATATGCATCTCATTTTTTAAATTAAGAAACTGAAGTTGTCAAACATTTGGCCAGCCTGGAAAGCAGTCACCTTTGTCCACCTCTGTTCTATAGAAGCATTGAGGGACTGGGAAGGAGCAACAATGTGTGAAAAGACAGAATTACGAGTTTCTGGCAAACCCAATCACTGATCTGAATAACGGGGCGTAATCTCTGTGTGCTTGCTGAAAAACTTATGCAGGGTTACCATTTTCCAGTCTGTCACAACCAGGTACCTAATTTGTATAATGTGGAAACTAAGCACATTAATCATTGCATGTTGTTTCTACCACTATTTTTCAAATTTGATATCATTTAAATAGTAAGATCTGGCCTGCAGGAGTCAGCATACTGTAATGATTGCAGTACTTGTCTGGGACACCCTAGTTCAAATCTGTGCTTAGTTATAGAGATTACCACATGACCTTGCGTCAGTCATTACTTCTCAACAAACCTATTTTACAGGATTATTATAGTGATTAATAGGGAAAGGTGAACCATCAAAAGGAGCTGCATACCTTGCTGGTGCTGTAAAAGTATCACCATCGTGGCATTTTATCATGCACAGACATTTCTAGTAGTATTCTCATCAGATCATTCAAGGGAGGGTTTTTTTGCTATTACCTTTTACTCCATGATTTAAAAAAACTCTGACTGAGAAAGATCACCAAAGGAATTATCCAAGTAGTATAAAGGGCTTTCTCCCTCCTTGCTTTATAACAACAGTATTGTAAAGTAGCAGAGGAAGGTCTACACCCTTTATCTCTACAACAGACAATCCATGGTAACAAAATGGTTGTGACAGTCGTGTGGCAACCAAGTCCTCTCTGAAGCAAGCTATCTCCTGCCTTAATATCATATGATTTGTGTGGTTGTGTGTCAGTCAGTTGAGCTGTCTGTGCTTACTGACTGTCAAGAATGCTCAAGATTGGGCCATGCAGTTGCGCCACTAAAGGGAAGGCGTGCGGAGTGGCTCATGGCACCCCGTGCACCCTCCCTCCTCCCCTCATCACATGGTGGGGATGGGACAGGGTGCATTGGCACACCCCCCCCATCAGATGGTAGAAAGGGTAGCAACATGCATTTCCCTGCAGCCCTTTCTGCCATCACATGGCAAAAAGGGGAGAAAAGTGCGGGTAGCTCCATTGGAGCTACCCAAACAACACTTCCCTCCCCCTAGTGATGGAGAAAGCACCTTTTGACTCTTCCACCTCACTTTGGAAGGACCGTGGGCGGGGCCTGCCCTGCGTTGTGTGATGGCGCACAGCAGGCCCCCATCTAAGCCACACATAAAAGTGGCAAAATGGGGCAAAATACCTATGTGAAGAGGTCCTTAGTCTGGTTCTTCAGCAAACTTCAGTCTGACATGGGAGACTCTACCAGTAGCACTGCCCTTGTGGTAGTGCCATTGTGCCACTTAAAAAGATGAAACTTCTATACAAGAGTCCAGCCATCATTCAGTTACGTAGTCAAGCCTATTTGGCAACCTATGGGGAAAATTAACTTGAAAGAGAATGAAGGCAAGCATTCCTGGACATCTTCACTACCTTTAAGCATGATCTGCAAAAACCACACATTTTGCAATACCAAACCCCAGGAATGTTTCTAAAATTGTATCCTCTTTTGGTTCTGCTTTAATTTCAGGTGTCTCTCCCCCCCCCCCCCCCAATAATCTCTCAGATTACAGAAAGTCACAGGAGATAACTTCCTTTTCTATTTTTCTCTGTGAAATTGTAAAGATTTTGTAATGCTCAATAAGTACTAGGGGTTAAGGAGAAATGACAACATCACAACAATCTACATACGCTTCTTTATTCTTGGAATATTTTGTTCCATATTCCATTTTAATTTGTCAGGTCTTTGCAGCCAAAGGACTATATTATTCTCAACAATGCAGTTTTTCATAGCAATACGGAGACAGGACAGTATCAATAGCATTTTCTGTGAAACTCAGCGAACCATTGGAACTGATATTCTATCTCCCAGCCCTACCTTCACTTATCCTGTTATTAAAGAAGGATCAGCTTTGACACAACACACAAATACATGACCTGATACAGAGTGACACTGGAATTTGCATGCTTCCTATTTGTTTTGTTTTTTTGGCAGGTTCCCACCCCACAGAAACCTGAATAGTGTGTATTTGTGCATGAATGCGTGCAGGTATTATATGTGTGTTGTACTTTTTTGGAAATGTATTTCATCAAGTGAATTAACAACCAGAAAACATTTAAGAAGCTTACACTGTTACTTTTGAAAGAAAAAGTAAAGCTTTCCACAACACCTTATTATTATTCTAGGTCACTGTGATGTTTCCATGCACCTTGGCATGTCCCTTTAATTGGATCCTTGCCCACGAAGGTCCAGCATAGTTGCATTGAAAGCTGACATTTCCAACTAACTGACCTTTTCAGGCCCAGTGATACTTCTCTAATGATTATCCTCTTGCATTGTTTGGACACAATACCGCATACTTCACAGCACATAAAGAATATGGTCTTTGAAAACTATTCAAAATTTCCAATCTCAAGTTAGAAAAATGAGAAAATTGGGTGCAAACATTCATCAGAAGTGTTATTGTGCAGGTATCGATTTGAATGCCCTTTCATTTCTCTGGGAAAAAAGTGTTGTAGTGTAGAGTTCTAAATTAACTTTTGTTCTGTTATTTTCCCCTCTCTCTCCTAGTAACTATAAAAAGGTCAAATTCATTCATAAGCCTGAATAGATTTCCTGGATATAAGCAATAAGATAACAATCAACCTTCAAATAACCTTTAAAGAGACAGTATCCTCCTCTATGAACAATAATTGATCTACTCATTAAGCAGGAGAGAATTTTTTCCAGGCTCGCCTAAGCAAAAAATGTATAGGAGCAAAGTAAAAGGACACTATCGAGAACAACAAGGAAATGAAGTTTAATACAATAAATGTTTTAATTCTGAGCACACCAGAGACTCCTAATGTCTGTTAAGACAGAGGAGTAAGTAAACTCCTCTCTGCCAGATGTTTTGAATAACAACACTCAAAATCCCTGTTTAACATGCTCAGCAGTTATTCTCATTAGGCTTGTGCACAGATTTGGATTGGTCAGTTCCCCTTGGCCAATCCAGCTTGTTCGGCTTGTTTGGATGGCTGTAACGACAAGGGCTCAGCCTCCATGTTTTTTTTTGTTTTGTCTTGGTTTTTTTTTTTTGCCACAACAGAACAGTGGCTGTCAAAAACCAGCTGCCTTCGGTTACTAGTGGAGTGTGGGAGGAAGGCAGCCACTAGAAGGAAAAGCACGTGGGGTAAAAAGGCACCAATCCAGAGCCTGCAAATCAAGAGAAAAAATAGGGTTTTAAAAATGAAGCCTAGGGTAGGATAGCTCCAGGTCAACCACTCTTCCTTCCCTGGAAAGTAGGGAAGCCGCCTTAAAATGCCTTGGAAAGCTGTGTGCCTGCAGCACCTCTCTCCTCTAGAGTAGAAACTAACTAAGAATTAAATCTGGTCTCCTCTACAGACAGAAGGGAAAGGATCACAGAAAGAGTAGTATGATGCCTTTAATCCAGATCTTAACGAAGGATATAAGAACAAACGATGCCTAAAATGAGGGGAAGGGGAGCCTGGGAAGTCCCCCCTCCCCATATAATGGGCCAGACAGAAACAAATCTTTTGGCTTCATGGATTGAAAACAGATTTCTGTTTTCCCAAGTTCAGTAGGCTCCCAAAAAAAATGGATTGGGACCCCCACCAAAACCTGGGACACCAAAACAGATCGCAGTTTACCCGGATTGCACAAGCCTAGTCCTCATAATTAGACTAAATTTGGGGGGGGGGGTCACATCTTGTTTCCTCCGGTGGCAGCTATTTTTGCATGTTGAAACTACTAGCAGAACAAGTGAAATTTTACTTTTAAAAGAAGAACTCAAAAGAGTTATCCTGACTCACTGGGTGGATAGCAGATGAGCTGGAGAGGAGTCTCACTTTGTGGCTGTGCATCATCATGCTAAGAACCCTCATTCATCCGTTGGCATTCATGCTCATCTTGTGATGGTCTTGGTGGATAAAGACTCATGAAAACCCAAAAGATGTAAAGAATTACAGACCCATATCACTTTTGAATGTGGATTACAAAATCTTTACGAATATTTTGGCAGAAAGATTAAAGAACTATCTCAAAGACTGGATAAAAGAGGAACAAACAGGCTTCCTCCCAAATCGCCAAATTAAAGATAACATGAGGATAATATTAAATACAATAGAATACTATGAAAAAAATAATCAAGAAGAATTGGCCCTACTAAGTTTGGATGCAGAAAAAGCGTTTGATAACCTGAATTGGGACTTTTTAAAATTATTACTCAAAGAAATGGATTTCGGTTACCAATTTACAAATGCTATAAATGCAATATATGAAAGACAAGAAGCTAAAATTACGGTAAATTCACATGAATCCAAACGTTTTTATATTTGTAAAGGGACAAGACAGGGGTGTCCGTTATCCCCTCTGCTGTTCATCATGGTACTGGAAATACTACTGAATAGTATAAGGGAAGACCCAAATCTATTAGGCTTAAGAATAAACAAAGAAAATTACAAATTAAGGGCTTTTGCCGATGATTTAATTTGTATAATCAATAATCCTTTGGAAAATATAAAAAGATGGGTTAATAAAATTGAAGAATATGGGAAATTGGCTGGCTTAAGAATAAATAAGAAAAAAACTGTGATCTTAACTAAAAATATATCTCAAAACAAAAGAGAAGAATTAGCTAGAATAACAGAATTTCAGATAGTCGACAAAATTCAATACCTGGATATACGTTGACGGCAAAGAACTCTCAGCTGTTGAAAAATAATTATGACCAGAAATGGAAGGAAATAAAAAAAGATTTAGAAAATTGGAAGTCTCTAAAATTGTCCCTATTAAGCAGAATTTCGCTAATCAAAATGAATGTTTTACCTAAAATGTTGTATCTATTCCAATCTCTGCCGATCATCAGGAATATGAACATTTTTAATTTGTGGAACAAAGATATAGCGAAATTTATATGGCAAGGCAAAAAGCCGAGAATCAAAAGGACAAACTTAATAGACAAAAAAAAGAGGAGGCTTGGGTCTCCCTGACCTGAGATCATATTATGAAGCCTGTGGATTAGTATGCGTCAAGGATTGGACTACTCTACAAAAAAAGGAATATTCTGACATTAGAGGGGGCGGACCTGAGAAGAGGCTGGCATGCGTACACATGGTACGATAAAAAAAAAGGTTGAAAAGAATTTTACAAATCATTATATAAGAGCAGGATTAATAAAAATTTGGGAAAGATACAAGGAGAGATTTTATAGGAATACAACGCTTTGGGTTTCACCACTAGAAGCCTTCCAAAGAAGGGAATTAGGATGGCAAACATGGCCGACTTACAGAGATATGTTAAAGAAAAACAGAGGAAATATAGAACTCAAAGAGGAAAAAGAAATTAAACATAAATTTAGCAACTTCTCATGGCTCCACTATATACAAACCAAAGAATTTTACAAAATAGACAAAGAGAAAGGCTTCCCAGAAAAGGATTCTTTTTGGGACAATATAATGAAATCTGAAAATAAAATAATTACCAAAATATACAAAAGATTATTAGAATGGACTACAGAAACAGAGCAAATCAAAGAGTGTATGATTAAATGGGCAGCAAATATTGGACACCCAATAAAATTAGAAAAATGGGAAAAGATTTGGAATCAGAGAATCAAATACACATATGCATTCGACTTAAGAGAGAACTGGTATAAAATGATATACAGATGGTATATTACAGCACAAAAAAATTCAAAATTTTACAAAAATGTTTCCAACAAATGTTGGAAATGTGAACAACAGGTAGGTACTTTTTTCATACATGGTGGACCTGCCCAAAAGCTAAAAAATTCTGGAAAGATATACACGGAAAAATACAAAAAATATTAAAGACTAACATTAAAAAGGAGCCAGAATATTTCTTGCTAGGAATGTTGGATCTGGATAAAGACAAAGACAAAGAGATTCTGTTTAACCACCTGACAATAGCAGCCAGAATAACATAGGCAAAGAAGTGGAGATCAAAAGAAATACCGAAAAGAGAAGAATGGCAAAATAAAGTCCTAGAAATAATGAATATGGATAAATGTGACACCCCTGGCTGCGAGAGCACTGGAAACCAATACACCGAGGCCAATAAACAATCTAATATCTTTATTAAGGAATTACGAAATTAAAACAAAACAAGCAGAAGATCTAGTTCATCAATAGACCTTTCAGGAAAGGTCAAATATAGTCCAATAATATATTGTCTAATGTATAATATTAGAGTTCAAAGTTTGTAATCCAAAAACCGAAACACACTCAAACTTCCAAGCAGTTTGAGTGGGGAAAACGTCCAAGTCTTTTGCTAGAGTTCAATGCAAGTCCAAGGCAAGGTATTGAAGACAAGGCTGGATACACGACACGGCGAGACTGGAAATCACGGCTAGGCAAGGCAAAGAACACGGCTAGGCATGGCACGGCAAGGGAAGGCAAGGTTGTGGACTCGTACGCGGTCCACTCTTGGCTGGAAGAGAAGTTAATCCTCCAACTGACACGTTGACTCCGCGCTGGCTAGCCAGCGCACAGAACTTTTAAAGAACTTCGAATCTTCCCTCAGAACAGGTGTCTCAAATGCTCTTTTCCCAAGGGAAAAGAGCTAGAACAACATCTTGGCCAGATGCAATCCTCCCTTAGAATTCTCAGGGGAAATAGGTTAATCAGCAGATTCCTTCGCTGCTAATCGCGTGCTTCGTCTCCTGCCAGCTTTCTCCTGTCTGTTAGTTTCCACAAACATCCTTCTATCAAAGGGAGGGGAACTGGGAAGAAAAGACTCAGTTTCAAGGGCCTTTTTAATGAGCGTTGAACTAGAATTGTCAATAGGGAACATCTGGAACGGGGCAGAGTCTTGCTGAATCGGCACAAAACCCATTTCCTCATCACTGTGGTCCACAATGGAGTCAGGTTCACGGCCCAAGGGTCCATGGGACATCACAATAAATTAACTTACTGGCTCTCTCCGAACCAAGGATTACCGAACAAACAAACAAATTGGGACATGGTAAAATAATATTTTAATCAACTTAAAATGGAGCTTATAATTTGAAATGACAAGAACAACAAGAAAATATTAGAGACAAAGGGGAAGAAGACGGTTTGGACTATAAATTACTAAAATACAGAAAGTCACAATACAAACACCAAGGAATAGATAGAAGTCAACCCCTCCCACATACCTTTTTTTTCATTTTTCTTTCTTTCTCTCTACCCATATTGTTCTCCCACTTTCCATGTATTTTTTTATTTTTATTTTATTTTTATTTTATTTTATCTTTAAATTTATTACTAATAAAAATTTACTTTTTAAAAAAAAAGACTCATGAAAACCAATGGCTCCCAATGTCAGCAGTGCCCCAATTGTAGTACTATCATGGGTCACAGAAGTGAGAGCTACCTCTTATCTAACTTTTCAGGTTATTTGTCCAGCTTTTCCTTGTGATAGGGGAAGAGCTGGGTCAAGTCTGGCCCTTTTGTTCATGTTCCAGCATTTTCAGTCAATCACAGGTTGGAATGCTGAAGCTGTAGGGACCAAGAAGTCCCACACAGACAGACACCTGCCTTGGTTTCTCAACAGGACAAAGGGCATTAAAACTGACCATCCTCAATCTGTCTTTCCAATAATTTAGGCAGGTTCTGTTTCGTACGTTAGGATGCCACTGGACTTTTGCTGTAATGTATCAGATTGTTTCACAATTTGTATGGCACAATTCGTATGCCAACGTGGATATTCCACAGTGCGGCCAACTGAAATCCGATTTGCCTGCTATCCCATGTCTTATTCCACAAGTGGGTTAAAGAGTGAGATTTTCAGTGATTGTCACATTGACCACCTGGTGCCAGGATCCACTCCTTAAACTGTATGAATGCTGAAATTGTTATCACCAATAAAAAGTGTGGCCATTTAATTCAAGTAAAACTTGGTGTTTGTTCTTGTTGGCTCCGTCTTGTTATGATCCCCATTAGCCATTGGGCTTTAAACAGGGAGTTCGCAGGGTGAGATAGATCCTATGTTGCCCTGAATGATCTTCCTAAATTAAGTCAGGAGCCAGTATAAGGATTATTCTGTCCACTGAAATTGGGGACTGTGTAGGAGGTGAGGGGGGCAGAGGGAGGGAGGGAGGGAGGGAGGGAGGGAGGGAGGGAGGGAGGGAGGGAGAAAACTCTCAGAAGTGGCTATTCTCAGGCTGTGGAACTTTTTGTCACTGGAAGATAAAGACCTTTTTATTTGAACCAAAGGACTATGTAGAAAAAAGGTCTTCTAAGGAGGTCTGTGCCCTTTGTTTTATTGTGATAGTCTTTTAAAGTGTTGACTATCTTTACTTTTTAACTGTCCTATTTTTAGATTTTAATTTTAATTCACGTTCCTTGCTATAATTCATGTTTTGAGCCACCTTTGGCCCCGTTAAGGGGATTGAAAGGATATAGATTCATTACATTAATGAATGAATAAACAAATACATATGTATAGCCCTATTGTCTTTGGAGGATGTGTATTATTTTTGCTGGGACCTTTTAAAAACCTGTACTCTGTCCTGTATACCCCACTTTTTAAAATAACATGAATACTTACTATTTCCATCTGCCTTCCAAGACAAGTAATTTACCTTCTGAAGTGAGTAGCTATGAAAATGTTGTTTCCCCACATTTTATGATTTCCAGATGTCTCCTCTAATTGTTTTGCTAACCTCTAGTTTATTAAGTTATCTTTAAGTGTCAAACTTATTTGTATGTGTCAGAATATAAAGTAAATTTTAAAAATAAGCCTTATAGATTTGAATTCACAAATGATAAACAAATTCATTTTGAATGCATTTGCATAAAATTTACATGTAACAAAATTACATGTTTATGCTTTTCACATATAGGTTATACCTCTGTTTAACATGATGGAATTTTGTGGCCTTTAAAATAGATGAATCATAAAATTCAGTAACCCCCCCCCCAAAAAAAACAAAAAAAGAAACAACAATGCTGCTAAAGAAAGATAAAAATGGAGGGAATACTATTTTTGATTATCTGCAGCTTTAAGAATAGTGATTTTTATAGTAGCGGTCCAAGAATGCAGCCATAAAATTTATTTATTACTTACTTCCCCAAATATTTGGTTTACCTCATGCAGATTTTCAAATTGGTCTTTTATTTTTTTAAAGTTCATAAAATGATAAAACATAGTTGATTCTTTTTGAAACTCCTAAATTAAACAATAAATGAAAAAAAATCATTTATTTTAAATATTTTAAATATGTATTACTTCCATTTTTTCTTGTCAGGAGTGACTTGAGAAATTGCAAGTTGCTTCTGGTGTGAAAGAATTGGCCGTCTGCAAGGTCAATGTCCAGGGGATGCCCAGATGTTTTGATGTTTTTACCATCCTTGTGGGAGACTTCTCTCATGTCCCCGCATGGAGCTGGAGCTGATAGAGGGAGCTCATCTGTGCTCTCCCCGGGTTGGATTCAAACCCGCAATTTTCAAGTCATCAGTCCTGCCAGCACAAGGGTTTAACCCACTGTACCACCAGGGCTCCATTATTTCCTTTAGAACCTGCTTAAAAGAGAACAGAGATATGATGCATTGGCATTGTAATCGAACAGTGGTGGTGATTATATTTAGCTGTTCACTAACAGATGTTTGCTTCCAGATTTTATAGTTGCATGCCCTGAATCTAGTTCACCAATATAGACTTTACAAGAGTGAAATTTCACAGTTTTATATCTTCCATATAATATGGTTCTTGTTGATTGGATTTAGTGATAAATGTTCAGTTCCATAGATTTCTTAATGTTCTAATAATTTCAATGGGGCTAATGGCTGTGGTACATAGACCACAAACTGCAAAGCTGGGGAAAAATTCATTCATCATCATTGTGTTCTGTTCTTGCTAATGACCCACTCTTTCAAGTGGTAAGAGTTTCATTCATGGGTAATTCATGGTTGCAGAGATACAGACATTTCAAATCAGGTCCATCTTTTTGAAACAAACTGTACTTTGTCTTTCACAATGCGGTACTTGTAGTTACTTGTAGTTAATGGAATCTCACATGGAAAAGAAATGAGGTAGTGATCTACCTTTTTTTGTACAGAAAAGTGTCCTTATCCTAATTTCATATACTGTACAAGAGAAACAGTGTTTTTATGTACTGTTTGTTTCATCTGCCTAGCGATTATATCTACATGTTTACAATATAATTTGCTGTGCAAATAAAGCTGAAATGTCAATTCAGAAAAAACTAAAATCATAAAACATGTTAATTGCCTCTCCAGTTCTTTATTTCTTTACAAACATCCAGCTCATTGATACCAAAAGATGTATCATTATTCATTAGGTGAATGATAAAATGAATCTTCTAATATAGAAGAAGACAGCTTCTGAACACTCTGTTTGAGACATTTCAAGTAACTGTAGGAAAAGAGCCTTCGGGCTATCTGTCCAGATAGTGTTGATATGCAATTTGATCTTTCTGAAGTATCTTTGATAATTAAATTACCAAGGGAGGAGTAAAGGTAGCATCAGTCACACAGCCATTTCATTTGAAGGATTTCAAACTGAGGTCTTTGAAACCAGGGGAACTTTAATTGAAAGCTTCTTTTTCAAAAATAAAAGCTATTGCAAATATCACAGCAAAGCTAATTAATAACTGATAGGCCATTTCCCCCAAATGTGACTCACATTTAATTTATGTTCACACATATTGAAGTTAGTTGGATTGCAAAATTCTCCTAAGTGGCATTCTGGTCACATAATGACTGCTCCTGTTGAAAGTAGCAGACGCTGGACAGGTGGAAGGCAATTTTCCCCTGCTTTCAAAATTTGCTCCAGAGCAAATTTGAAACAGCTTTGGGTTTATACAGAACTGCAGAAAAGGAGAGTCAGCTTAAATCATCACCATCTATTTATTTGCACCTCTGCTAGATCAAATCATAGGACTTCTGAATGAATGGAAATCATATTTGAATCTAACCAAATTACTGCCTAAAGTCAGAATCAATTGTGCCATAGAATTTCATAGCCCCATGTTTGCAAGAGGTGAGGAAGGCAGTTGATAACCATGGCTTTTGGAATTATCGCATTCAGAGAGTCACTGCAAATCAAACCTATTTGGATGGCAAATAATAACAATATAGGCTATATAATAGCTTCTCTTCCATTTAGAAACAAAGTCTGTGATTAGAGAGAATGAGGTAACGGTGGTAAATTATACTCTCAGCTTCTAGGGTCACATATGAGTACCTATTTTACAATTCAGAGCTAGAGAGATCACATTCAGTGTTTTTAAAATGATTTTTACCAATTACATCTTGATTTTTTAAAATTAACTTTTGGCTCTTTTTGTGGATTTAGTCTGCTGTTTCTATGCAATCTTCTTGCTCATTTCAGAACCTGAAAATAATATTTTGAAAACCAGTTATTGGGGGACACATATAATAACTTCATCCAAAATCTTTCATCTCACAACTTTCAGCTTACCAGTGTGATCAAGACACAGAATTTTCTGCCTTTTTTGGTGTGTTTTCTGGCCAGAAAGCCCTATCCGAATATTGTTTTTAACACTTGGATTGTAAACCACATTAAAAAGATACTATCTTGAAAAATGAAATGTAAAGAAATCAAACCAAACTTGTAACATGGGCTTGGTCCCCATGTGAACCGCTCCAAGTCCCCTCGGGGAGATAGAGGCGGGTTAGAAATAAAGTTTTATTTATTGTTTATTAATACAATCAAACCTAGCATGTACTTGCAGGGCCCATGTGCTCACTAGTAGGCAATCCTATGCCTTACATTGTTAGAGAATATTTCATGCGCACAGTTGGGATGCATATGAGAGTCCTGCTAAACTTTAGTTTATGGGCATGCTAGATTTTAGGAAATGGTAATTTGCTTCTACGTTTAGGTTACAGACATATTTTTATTTACTTGGAAGTAAGCCTTGTTGAAATCAGCTTCAGAGTATAGTCATGCCTCCACATTTACGGATTTGATTATTTATGGATTTGATTTAAGATGTTCTTTTTAGGAATAGCCGGATCCTCTAGTCTGACTCTAGGATCAAATTCCTTCAGTCGTGCTGGAGGACCAAGAGGCTGAGTGGAGATGGAAGCCATTTTGTCCCACAGACAAGGCTCACTATACCATTTTTAAAAGGATCTTGTAGCACCTTTGATAGCATAAGCATTGGTAAACGTTTCTGATCAAGTTGGTATACTTACGTCTGCTTCATTGTGCCATTTAGGTGCAGTTTTTGGCAGCAATACCAACCAGAAATCCCTTCCATTTACAATTGCTGGGATCTGAATTTTTAAGATTTAGAGAAAGATTATCCAACTTTCAAAAGTGGCAAATCATTATTCAAGGCAACCCCCCCCCCCCCAAAATCCAAAAGTTATTGGCAGTATCTAGGGGCTATTTGGAAGTTCAGAGAAAACAAATATGCCAAAAATCCCTCTTCCCCTCCTGGCCATTTCCCCACCTAAAAATACCCAGCCATCTGCTTTAATAAGATAAGAAACCATTATTTAGCTCTGTATTATTCTGCATAGCTGTTTGATTGCCTGTAGGCCTACTTGATCAGAAAAGTGACATCTTGAGGAAATATACAACAAATTAAAACAAAACCCTTATTAGTCCTGGCAGCTACCTTGGTAGCACAATCGATTTGGAATCCCCTGGATGGGTAGCATTCTTGTCAAGCAGCTAACTTGACAAAGGGAACACATTTCTTGAGAATTAATGTTTGGGTTTTGTCGGTGGTAATAGCAATTTGCTTTGAAATTGAAAACAATTAAATCATGACACTCTGTGCCGCTGCTCTGACTAATGTTTAGAGTGTTCCATTTAGGCTGCAGTCCTCAGCCTCGTTCAAGGAACTGGCCATAATCCAGCATGCAGTTCTTTTGAAATAAAAAGAACTACAGGTCACATTAGAACAGAACATGGACCCATGGATTCAAATTAGAAAAGATATCACACCTAAATGTTAAGCATTTTGATGCTGTTTGACAATGAAATAGTCAGTTGTTGGCAAACTGCCCTTCTTTGGAGGACTTCGTGTTCCTGCATGGCATTGTGTCTAACTAAATGACCCTTGTAATGCTTTCCAGTATTTCCCAGTAGCAGGAAATAGGAATATCTCCTAGGGGAAATAGTACATCTAAGATGGAGATTTCTGTTGGAACTGCAGCTTTTGAGGCCATTATTTACTGGGCTTCCAAACTTGCCACAATACAAATCAGAGACCCTATTGGCTATAGTCTTTTTAACACACACACAAACTCCACTGCTGCCCTCACACATTTTCATTACACATTTAGTAAAGTTTTAAAAAAGAGTCTAGAGAGAGTTTAAAGACGTACACATTTTATTTTGGCAAAAGCTTTCATCAGCTGCAGCCCACTTCATCAGATGCGGTTTACCCATACCCATTTAGGATATATTTATATACCTCTTTTAATGAGTGGATTCATAGGAGATGTGAATGAACCAAAAACCAAAAGTACTAATAGTGATCTGTTAACAAATAATAGTTGGAGAGCCTAACATAGATAAAAAGATTGACACATTATCTTGTCATTCCAAAGTAAATTGTGGTAGCACATTTGTGGTAAATGAGGGCCAATATCATACTGTTACATGAGCAGGCATATGAACCACTAATATTGTGTATGATGTATTGTGTTATATAATAATGTTTCTAGAGCAGATACAGAATTATCTTCAGGGTCTGCTGCAGGATCTAGTTCCAATGTCTTTATCTCTTTTCCAAGGTCTGGGAAGCTTGCTTTTTCTTTTTTTCTTTTTCTTTTTTTTTGGTTGGTTGGGCTACTTTCAAGTTTGCCCATTTCCTCTTATGAGATAGGCTTCATTATAGACTGGAAATCATTGACGATATATCAAAATACTTTTATCAGGAACACGTAGATAACAAATGCTGTTCTTTTTGTTAACTGTTCTAGGTTTTTCTTGTAGTTTGTTCCTGGGTAATAGTCTGATTCTGCAGGCCTTTGTTGTTGTTGTTGTTGTTTCTACTTGGCTGGCTAGCTATTCTTCATTATGGCTAGGGATTAACTCCAGTATTAATTGTGGCATGGTTCTCAGTGATAGTAACTGGGGAACCTGCGTGGAAAGCGGCCGTTGCATTCATGCCCACATTGTCCATGGGCTGCTTCCCCCCCCTCCTCCTCTTCTTTTTTCTATTGTTTATTTATATAGTGCCATCAATGTACACAGCACTTTAGTGTATGTCAATCTAAAATATGTGTTTTATATAAAATACAAAGTTATATAATATAATTGTAAAAAGAAATATTATCTCTATAAAATAAAATAAAAATATAAGATATAGCAGTTTGACAACTATATCTAATCAGAATATACACGATTACAGTATAAGACAATCCTAAACTGAAATTCCAAAAGCTCTGGAAAACCTTTACCCTGATCCATTGAGACTTTTTAACCTTCCGATAATACTGAAAGCATTTTGCTTTTGCAATCACTGTAAGCTTCATCAGCAAGTTGGAGAAACTCCTTTTAGTGTTTGACTTGACTCATTTTCCTGACTAGTGCAGTACTTCGCATTTTATGGTATGGTGGCACCTCACTTTTTTTTTTTTACCAGAAAGAACAAGTAAATTAATGTCTCAATTTTTTCTTCCTTTTTTTTCTTTGGTATCCTATTTTTCTTCTGTAATAGGAAGCCCAAAAGCAAGGAAAATCTATTGTCAGAGATACTGTGGAAGGAAAAGTGTGCACATTAAGAGAGAAATCAGAGCATATTCATAAATGGCCACAATGTAGTCCGTGACATTTAATTTCTCCTACCTCATTTTGCACTAGATATTTTAAATCTTTAACTTTCCCCATTTTGAAAACTGACATTACTATTGAGCATTTCTAGAGAAGGAGAAAATTGCTAGAAATAAGATAAGTGACAATAAATGCTGATTAAAAAATCATGTTAGTTGGCTTTTATCACTTTGTCCAAATAAGTGGAGCTGCTTGGCAGCAGTTGACTACAAAAGAGGAATGTAAAAAGAACACACAGTGTCTTGTTGTGTCTTAGTAAGCCTTCTCCTTCTGGTAGAATTTGCTATGCACATTTCCATTTGTTATCATTGCTGTTTCCCAAATATTGCATGTGGTTAATACTTCATCTCATATCCAATTCCCTGTGAGTAGAAGATTAGAAGGACAAAATGAGGGTTATTTTGAAGTGATCCAGAATATTTATCTTATTCAGAAAAGCTCATAGAGCTTGTAATAGCATCAGGAGAAAAAACATGACTGGATATGGACTTAGTTTTGAAGAGGGCTGAACTAAAACAGAAAGGGGAATTTCTGCTAATATTTTCAACCACTACAAAATATGTCCTGTTTTGTTAATACAGAGAAGAACAAAATATTTGTGCTTAGAGGATCCCTCTCCTCCTCAAAAACCATTGGGCAGTAGATTGCTTTTACTCTGTCTTTATTATACTATCTACAAATGACTGTATGTGTTGTCGAAGGCTTTCATGGCCGGGATCACAGGGTTGTTGTATGTCTTTCGGGCTGTGTGGCCATGTTCCAGAAGCATTCTCTCCTGACGTTTCGCCCACATCTATGGCAGGCATCCTCAGAGGTTGTGAGGTTGTGACTGTATGGTTTTGTAACACTATCATGCTGACTATATTGAGCCTTTTTTATATTGGGCCTTACTGAATGCCTAAAGAAATATTGCTAAAGCACCAACTTTGGCACTGAGTATCTTAAACATTCAGAATTCCTATCACCTTTTAAAAAATGTATTTCTGCTCATAGTGGTTTTCAAGTTACATATATGGTAGGCTTGACCCAGTCATAGTTCATTGCATTGACCTGACAGTGTGTTTCAACTCTCACTCAAGCAGAAGAAACACATTGATCATTTAGTGTTGTCCATGGTATTTCACAGATCAAGTAACATTCACAGCAGCCCGATTTGAAATCATTTGAAATAAAATTGTATTGCGTGTGTGTGTTCGTGCAAGCATGCATGTGTGTAAAACAATAGTCCAATTTTAAATTTGTAGAGGACAGTGGCATGCTTTCACCTGCTTACATTTGACCTGTGGGCAGAGAAAAGTGCATCCCTATTTTCTTTCTCAACTTCTATGTTCAGTTAGTGCACCTATGAGAAATCAAATCATTAATTCATAAGCATCCAAGGAACTATTTATATAACAGAGGCACACATCAAAGTGAGGAGCAGAAATGGCAACCTATGTGCATCTGCTCAGCCTTTCTGTCTCTTCACAAACGCACTAGACAAGTTGAATTCCTCACACTTGCACAAAGGTCAGGAGGCATTGTATTTGGAAGGCAAACTGACTAACCTTGGCAAAGCAAGACTGACCCAGACAAAATTGGCAGCTCTGCCAGGAACCTTTAGATGCAGGCCTTAAAATGCCTCCACGGTAAAATGAGAGAGAGAGTTTTGCATCTGTCTAGTTCAGCTGCCAAGTCCACCTTCTAAGCAAGATAGAAAAACTCTGAGAAAGACTGCCAAGGACAGAGCACAAATACCTGCCAAATGAAAGAAACTACCTGCACCATGGAGATGGCAGAATTGATGAAATCATACAGACGTGTAGAAAAAAAGATATCCTTGAATCAGTAAGAGTCTTTAAATCTTGTCTAGTTAATTGATTCAGATTGAAACTCCAAGAAAGGTAGAAGTAACTCTACCTTGCCAGTTCATCTAATCTGCAATGGAATCAAGTCAAATGTTCAGTAAAACCAATGAAGATCCATAACAGTGTGGCATGGTTTACCATTTGGGATATCTTTCTGCCATTTAAACAGGTGGCAAAGAGGATAATGAGAATCCACAGTGCCATTTAAACCTGAAGCCAAAGAACCATACAGCTCTTATGACATAGGCAAGGGCAGATGGGTGGATAGTCAAAGGCCAAGACAGAGGATTGTAGCTTGAACCAGTTAGAGGACAGAATTCAATAATATGCTGTTGTTTATAGAGAAACATCTTTGTGGAAATCAATTCTCATATGATATGGAAATGACACATTTGAGATACAAAAAAAATAATGTGTTTTAGAACGATACTCAATAGTAAGATACAATGTAAATGATGCATCTAAAAGTGGGTAAAGTATTGTCCATGTACTGCATGCACATCCTCAAGGCAGTTGCAAAACCTTTAATATATTTACTCAAAAAAGTTGCAAAACAAAAATGACCAATAGTGTTCCCTAAATCATTTAAGAGCCATTTTTCTACAGACCTCCCTTTCCTCCAACTTTTGCATGATGCAGGAATGCAAGGATCTTTTTTAGAAATTAGAAATGACTAGCAAAGGACCAGTAATATACCTATGCATGCCAAACAAGAACAGAAATGTGATTTCCCTCCTACACCATATTTGAGGACATAGATTAAAATATGATCCACTGGATTCTGCACAATGCTAATTTGAGCAGGCTTTTATTGACAGATAGGTGAGTCTACCACTATAGACCTCAACTTTTGGGTCTGATTAGGGAGCATGTTAAGTGTCCCCAGGGATTCTTAAAAAAGTATTGATCAGGCTGAATGGTTTTGTGATTTGGCTCTGTCTTTCATGCTGTTAATTTTAGTTCTGAATTACTGGGGTGGGAGCCAAACATTTATTCATAAATAAATTATCCAGAGATTTTTAAGAAACAAAATGTTGCATACAGAACTAAATAAATAGGTTCCTCTTATTGGTTTTTCATTGTGAGACTACAGATTAGCCTGATTCTTCCTTCAAACTGTGCATTCAAGAATTACAACAAAGATGGAAGCAAAGTAAATAGGAGGACAAAAAAATATCTTCTTGTGCTATTTATATGTCCTGCATAGACTAAGAGCTTGGATGATCTTCTCTTAAATATTTGAATACTAAGTGGAGAAAGACCTGTTCAAACACAAGGACTCCAAACTATTTCTATTCAGATTGGCTAGAATGTTTAAAGTACATTTTATTCTCTCTTTTCAGCATCCAAGAGTCTCACCACCATTTTAAAATATCTTCGATAATTACACCTCTGCGATGAAGAGATATGCTCTGATTGAACAGAAAAGTAATCTCTCATCTTCATATAGAAATGTAAAATATGTTTTCTCCCACACTTGCTTGTTTTATATTAGTTCTACTGGGGTAGTTGACTCAGGATGTTAAATACCTTCCTAATAAGTAATTTATTCCAAAACCAAGCACTAATGGCCACTACCTATAAATCTCCCCTTTCAATTTGAACAAGGGAACTAATTTCAGATGAAGTTGTTGATTTGATGTTTCTCACAAGCTTTTACTTAATCATGTAAATAATCCTTTTTTTTAAGAAGTATAGTTCCAACAAACTAGAAATAAATCTGCACCTGCATTTGAGATTATTTCAAAATATACAGGGTATCCATAAAGTCTTTTTACCATTTAAATGGTAAATATTCAAACTCTCCCTGCAACTACACTGGCAGTTATAGATAGCTGTTGCATCTATGAGTTCCACCATGTTCCCTATAGTATTTTGTCATTTCACTCAGGACCAGTCCCAGGTAAAACATATTGAAATAGAAGCAGAAGTGGATTTTCCTGGGGCCTTTGCCTTTGTTTAAGTTAATGGTGACAGAAGTAATACCCTTAGTAGGCAGATCACTGATCAGTTACACTGGCCTCATACTACGGTATTAATTCTGACACAATTACAGTCATATAAGTAGTCCATGAACTGCTCCCTGCTAGTGAAGCAGATGTCTCAGGCATGACTCCATTGTGAAAAGCTAGCAAAGTCAGTTTCATTTCATCATTATAATGAAGCCTATGGAGAAAGTCTGTTGTCCTTATTTTGCCTGTTCTTGGCGGGAGTGGTGTTCAAAAAAGCATGGAGCTCCAGATGCCAAAAGCCGTTGCAACTCTGGAGGGCAGGGAGGCTCAGCCTGGTTTGTTGATCCTGTAATAAGAGTTTTTCTCCAACCCTTTTTTGCTTTCATCAACAGAATAGCTCTGATTTGTTGATACCCTCCTGCCTCTTCACCACATCATAAGAGACATTAACAAAATAATGAATTGTTGAATATTGTGATCAGATCAACATTACTGAATAGAATATGTTTGTTGACGAAAAATAAATAGCCTCACACAGCTGTATCAACAATGTGGCAAAAGAACAGTTGTACTTCAAGAGGGAACATTTAACGAATTCAAGGTTCATTGCCTATAGCCTGAGACCACCATAGTGATGAACTAGTTTGTTGCAGAATGAACTTTCATGGGCAAGAATGGAATAATATGGTGGCAGCTATATATAACTCAGATTTTGTTACACCAGAGGATAAACTAAATTAACAAGAATTAAAGATAATGGGAATGCAAGCATAACCTAAGTATTTAATGAATGCAAGAAATAGCACAATCAGAGATGTTGTTTTATAGAGGGGAAAATTGGCTGATAATCCTTGCTCAAATCTTGGGAAATGCTAATAGCTTTTGGTTTTGCATGTGCCCTCTTTAAATAACTCTTAAATATTTTCCATTTGTACAGTCAACTCTAAGGTCAGCAACTGGGTGATCAGAAAGGTTGAAAGGGTTTTCCATGGGTTTTTGTACTTTTCCTTTTAATTAGCTATTTGTGAATTTAATGATCTTAGCTAGAGACTTTTCAATTTGGCGTCTGATAGTAGGGAGCAGCCTTGGCTTTTATGAGCTCAGCTTTAGTATTTCTATATTAGAACTTTAGGGTCCTTCAGCCATAAGATACAAATGATAACTCAGGGAGTGAATCTGATAACCTGTGCCATTCCATGAAGTATTCACTTTTGATGGCATGTGATTTAAGTGTGTGTGAATGAGCTCTTAACCAGTAAATAACTTAGGTCTCTCTCCTTGAACTTCCAAGCACAGGCTTGGAGAGGAACTTTAGGGGCTCACAAGTATTTGTTTTAGGCAATTGAATAAAATCTGACAAGATATAAGACAAGAACTGCTGGCTTTCCTCCTTGCAGTCTTAACAAATAGCTAGATATTCATGCTAGATGCACTCTTGCTTCCATTTAATTTCTGCTTAGTGAATGAGACCTTCAGCAGCATGCAGGGAAGGAGAAGGTCTGTGTCATGACTCCCACCTTGGCTAGTAACCTGAACTCTCACACTCATCAAGGTGGGGAGAAAACAACCACTGCAATCATGACTGGTGGCTGAAATCATAGAATCATAGAGTTGTAAGAGATCTCATGGGCCATCTAGTCCAACCCCCTGAATACAGAGCCTATTGATCCTGTGAACCAGTTATTCCTTCCTGGGACTGGGAGAATCAGTAACTTCTGAGACTATAGCTGCCATTCCATAGCAAGGGCTCTTTCTGTCTTGCTGCCTTTTCTTCCAAATAGGCACTGAATTTCACAGTGTATACTCATAATTGTAAAAGACAGAAGGAAGAGAAGAGAGTAAATCTTTTATCAGGATAAATCTTTTTTAGAGGTTGAGACAGGGGATCTGGTCATGAAGTAGTAAAAAAAAATCAGTTCACAGGCAGTCTCTGTTCAAAAGAGTGTATCACATATTTTAAAAATACATTAATATTGCTAGATTATTATTATTTTTTAATTCAGGATACACAAATTAAGAAATCTGTCCTCTGAGTGCAGTAAGCAAATCTGGTCAGATCCACACCCTGCCAAACACCACGAACAGATAAAGGGCCTATGCATATATGACAAAGACTCCATCTTTGCAGTTGTTTGCATTGCACATCTGGATGTTAGGGGGCAGGGATAGTTGGCACATGTTACATTTAGTTGGGACAGTCTCACTCTGTATCAAGGAGAATAGAAGATGTATTCTTCCAACTAGGGGCTCACTTGGAACTCTCCAAGGTGCTGCAATTTGACTTGCTTTGCTCGCTGCCTTAAGCTTCTTGCCAAAGTTAGAACAGAACAGTTTCCCCTATCTGCTTCTCTCTGCTTCTCTTCCTCTCTTTTTCTAATGTTGATTAGTGAGGTATGAGAAATGAGCTGGGTTTACATTCAGAGAAGAGATTCCTTAATGTGCAGCTCCCAGTACTGAAAACAAATGCACTCTGGTAGGAACAATTTGTGAATAGGTATTGCAAGAGATCATGATCCACATTCTTTGGCAATGCACTAAAAATACTCCAAGTCCTTTCTCAATTTTTGGGAAAGAGCTCTGATTATTTCCATGTTGATCTGGAACAAGGTAAGGTCCACCTGATGCTTCTTTACTTAGATTGATCTTGATTCCTCAGCTGATGAAGGAAAGGGGAAACTAGAAATGGGGTTTCTTTCATGGCTTTCTTCCTTTGATATTTATATTGAGTGTGATCTTCAACGAGCCAGTCCTATACACACTTCTCTTTCTCTCACTGTTATACAATGTTATGAGTAGCAGCGAGAGTAATTGGGAAGTTCAGTGAAGCAGATAAAAGTGGGCAGATGAACTCTTTGCTCTGGACTCCAATTATCAACTATTTCCAAAAATAGAAAAGGAGAGGCTGGTACAATAGAATGCCACCTAAGCCTTGGTTAACCTTTAGAGCTATTAGGAAAAAATATGACTATGACCAAAGCCAGATACTTTGTCTGTGGCAACATTAGCTAATGTAACCTGCTAATGATGGTGACTGGAAAAAAATAAGGCATAATCATTAGCTAAGTCAGCAGTTTCAGCAGTAATAGATTTTCATGCCACTGCAGTAAAGAAATAATAAAAGTCTGTGTTCATCTTGGCATCACTTTAAATGAAATATTCAGAATTATAAGGCCTGCCAGTCTCAGGTAGAACTTAGTTGTTTCATCTGTGTAATTAAAGAAGGAAAGGAAAGAAAGTTTTGGTTCCTATGTGTGATGCCTCATGGGCCTTGTAGTCCTGTTCCTAGTGCCATCGTGGCAGATGAAGACGAAAACATGGGGTTTTCGCCGGTTCAACAAGAGCCGGAGTCCTTTCACCTGCCGGATGTTGATGTTTGTCCTCAAGAATTCAGTAAAACAGGCCTTGGGCATTCCTCCCCTCCGTTTCCCAGGAGGGAATCTTACTCTAGAGACAGAGGAGTCAGAGAAGCAAATCGGAGGAGTTTACGGATCGCTGCCAAACAACAGGCTGATTAGGCCTGCTTCCCTTGGGAAATTCTAAGGAGTCATGCATCTGGACAGAGTTGGGTTTCGCTTCTCGTTCTCTAGGGAAAGAGATTGTTGGCGGGAAAACGAGACCCAATATAGGTGTTTGGCGCGGGAGATTCTTTGCGGAGTCAACAGATCAGCTTCAGGAGTGAGATCGTGTGTGGACTTTGTAACCCCAGTTCCTAGCCTCCCGGATCAAGTATTCAAGTTTTTGCATCGCTTTGCTTTCAACCACGGACCTTGTCCCAGGATTCACGGGTTAACTTGTACCTAGTCACGGACCTTGTTAAAGAACCAAGTTATATCCAGCCTTGTTCCAGCCTTGTTGTCAAGCTACCTTGAACTCTTAAGACTCTGACTTTCCCCACGCTATTGCTTGGCAATAGTGTGTGTTTCGGTATTGGATAAAGAACTTTGAACTCTAATATCATTTATTGGACTATACATTTTTGGACTATATTAGACCTCATTTGAAAGGTCTGCTTCTGAACTATATTCTTCACTTGTTTTTATTGCTTTTATATATTTCCTTAATAAAGATATTAGATAGAGACTGGCCTCCGTGTATGGTTCTTGGTGCCCAGCTGCCAGAGGTCTGACACTATGTGTGCTTTAAAGGGTATGTTGATGACATTGTTCTAAAAATCAGTATGATTCTTACAGACAAACAAGGCTAGAAGCCAGCATATATTGCTGAATTTTATTGAGTCCATAATTTTGGCTTTTTGGGAGGAGGCTTTAGGTTGCATGAGGCATCAATTCTTTGTGAATATAATTACAATATGTAACAAAATTTGAAACCTTTCCTGTTCCTGGTTTGAAAGTGTTATTTCCTGTTTAATTGTGCAGTATTTACTTTGAAAGTAGTTGCTATACTCTAGAAACTTCATTTTTGTGGCTGCCACAAACTATGTTGAATTGGTTGAGACTCAATGAGATATTCGAAAAACTCAATCAAATGTGCTGCAGGATGTCCTGCAAAAACAAGTGTTTGCAGTTTAATAAACCTTTCCCATGTTTTCTTATGATAGAACCAATTAGAAAATGACATTTGTAAGCCAGGAAAAAAAATCGTGTTACATAGTCGAATCAATGTTTTTATTTGATTGATTTTCAAAATTTCAAATTTAGAAATCTGAATAATCAATTTCTTGGATGGAAGAACCAACTGGATACAGCAAATGTACAGCAGAGCAGCCACAAAACAATCCTCCATTCAAGGCAGGAATGAAAGAAGTAGGGAGAGAACAATCTCATACACATTTAAATCTTTCACACATTTGAATCTCCTTTATGGAGAGATAAACTGGGGTTCTCTTACCTTTGGAAGGATCAGAAGCAGGATAAAAACTTCATTCAACTTTCAGAGACTGTACTATGTTCAAACCTTTCATTTCTCTAGTAGGCCATTGATTTACAGCTCTGAACATCTTATGCAATGGTGTCAGTGGCTCCAGCAAGTGTGGCCACCATAGTGCTGATTACTGACTTGTATATAGTCATTAGGATTAAATTAATGTGGATGTTTGTTAAGATTTTATGTTATATAATTTTGTTTGACTATGTGTAGTCTAATTAATTTATGTTTAGGTTTAATTTACTGATGTTAGGCTTTAATTTGATGTTAGGTTTTAATGTTATTTTTATTTGTGGGGTTTCTGTGGGATTTTATATCAGTATTTGTTTTACGGAGGCATTGAATGTTTGCTGTTGTATGTTGGAATCCGCCCTGAGTCCCCTCGAGGAGATAGATCGAAATACAAATAAAGTTTTTTTTATTATTACTGTTACTGCTGCTGCTGCTGCTGTTGTTGTTGTTGTTGTTGTTGTTGTTGTTGTTGTTATAAGTTGTTGATGCATTGTGCTGTAACAGAGAATGTGGAGTAGGGGGAAGGCTGGGATGAAATAACTTTTGACAGATTCCAAATAACTATTGGTAAGAGGTCATAATGGTAAAGCTAGTATCTTTTTTATGCTTTCCATTCTAGCAATGTAGAAAACCCAGAGGTTGAATGCAAAAGGCATCATGCCCAATTCTTAGGTTACTGGAGTGGCATTGTTTCCTTTACTTCATGATTCCATACAGTGCTGCTTGACTAACTTAATAATGGAAACCCTCTGTGTGTAATTACATTTTAAGAACTACACTGATATCGGTCCTCTAATCTGGCTTTAAATCACAAGACTTGTTAATTGTATGTATTTCTGCCCTGGCACCATGGTATTTAATCTTAATGTTACCAGAATGGTGAGATACTGTCACATTGTTGTAAGCTGCTCCAACTACCTTTGGGGAGAGGGGCGGGATATAAATAAAGCTGTTACTACTACTACTACTACTACTACTACTACTACTATTACCCAACAAGATGAAGGAATGGCAGTGAGCCACTGTCACAGTGAAAACATTGGTTGACAATAACCTGATTAGGTAAGGGAATGCAGAAATAGCACTAACATTTCCAGAGAAGATACATGTATTGTCACTAAAGTAATGCCATGCTTATATTCCTCATCTATCTAAACCATCAATTTCTTTCTTTTTAAGATTACAAACTTATATTTGATAAGATGCATGCAGTGCTCTAGCATTTCCTATTCCAGTGAGATAATAATTTTAAATTCTCTCTTAATATGCTGAGCATCCTCTGTCTGCCCATGCTACTTTGCTTTGTTGGTAACCCAATGTACAATGAAGCCTGATTCACTATCCTTGCCTTTCTCCCAAATGCCATAGCTGTCAGCTAAAAATATTACAACAATTTCTAGATTTATTTTGTGATCTATTGTTACTCCCTTTTGTGCAGCAAATGATGGATATCATTCAGCAGGGATGGCTTAGAAAATGATAGCAGCCTGAGTAAATCTCACTCAGAATTAAATATTGTAGATTAGATAGGGTTTGTGCCAGATTTCCCCCCTGGATTCAGTGTAAGACTCTGACCCTTATGATTTTACAAAAGTGGGTCATATTTTATTTACATGTACGCCTGGTCTTCTGACATTTTGCCCAATGCCAGTAGTAGCAGGCAAGGTTTTTATCAGCTGCTGCCAAAGAGATAACTACAGCTTTTGAATTTCAATAAAGAGTGTAATTGAATGGACTGTTTCTTCAGAAAATAGCATTTTGTGCCAGCTGCTCTACTTTATATTGGAACCCTGAACTTTTCCTGTAAAACAGGGCCTGGCTCAGAGAAAGCATATATTTAAAAGCCTTTTGACAAGCCACTGTAATCAATGCACGTACCTGAACATGTTGTTTTCCTTTCAATTGTCCTCACTTGCAGGATGACAGATGTAGCATTCTGTTCAGGATTTTTATTTTCATACGTCAAATTTACCCCATATCAAAATCATAATAAATTATGTTGTCATGTTTACCCTTATTTATTTTTATTTAGTATATATGATTTAGTAACATTATAGTTGACTGGTTTGGAACAGAAGAGGTTGCATGTGTAGCACTGAAATCAGTTAGAAAAAACACCAAAACAAACAAAAATTCTTGTCAAGTTAAAAAAAATGGATCCCAAACAGCAAAGGTAAAGCAGTCCAAACAAATAACTGTTCATACTGCAGTGTTTTCTTTAGGCCAAAACCCACAAGGTACATTAATACATTTCTTTTGTTCCTTGACCAAGGGCTATAGTATTGCTTGGAATGGACTATGTTGTTTCTTGGAAACGAGGTATGACTCAGAGTAATTGCTAGTCAGACACAGGGCTTCTGCCTACAGAAAAGCCAACAGAAGGGAGGTTAAATGAGAAATTGCACATGGCTGTATTCCACAGAGCCCTAGCAATCTAGTAATGCATCTTCACCAAAATCTGCTTTCTGCAAGCCTATGTCATATCAGAAATATCTTTCTCCTTTATTGGTTTTGATTCTCTCTTCACCCTGGAGAGTCAATCCTCAAGGGCTGATGGTCCATCTGTATGCCTTCTTAGAGGAAAAATATTGTTCAACAGATTTGTGTATGCATTTGCCCAGCTTAGAAAGCCCCAGGTTTACTTTTTTCAAAAATCAGAGGAACTTGGGAAGCCATATATACTAGTGGGTAGCCAGTTTACACAGCGTAGTCCAGTAGTGGTAGAATGGACTGCAGTGGCTGTGTTTGAAGAACTGTAATTCCCTTTCTACTGCACTCCCTCTTCTGCTTAATAATTATGGATGAGAAATTAATTGAGTTTGCATACAGATAACAGTTAGCCCCGGTGGTGAAGTGCGTTAAAGCACTGAGCTGGAGACCAAAAGGTCCCAGGTTCAAACCCCGGAAGCGGTGTGAGCGGCCGCTGTTAGCTCCAGCTTCTGCCAACCTAGCAGTTCGAAAACATGCTAATGTGAGTAGATCAATAGGTACCGCTCCGGCAGGAAGGTAATGGCGCTCCATGCTGTCATGCCGGCCACATGACCTTGGAGGTGTCTATGGACAACGCCGGCTCTCCGGCTTAGAAATGGAGATGAGCACCAACCCCAAGAGTCAGACATGACTGGACTTAACGTCAGGGGAAACCTTTACCTAACAGTTAGTTACTCTAATTTGTACTTCCCAGAATGGAAAAAAAAATTGTGGGCTGGTGGGGATAATCTGAGGGCATTTATAGCAAGAATTTGAATACTTTGGTAATACTTGAATGATTCATGTTCTTTCTTATTTTTTAAAAAAGCAGTCAGGTTGCCTCCACATTGATTTGAGGTCAAGTGGTCATTGGCTACTCCTTCGCTTCTTAGTCCAGTGGTATTGATTTCCAAGCTGATGAAGGAAACATGGAGAGCTAGAACAGGAATTTGTCTCATTGCTTCCTTCCTTTGATATTTGCTTTCAATTTGATCTTAAATGAGATTTCTACTTCCATAGCCCATATGCACTTCCTCTCTGTTACAGTTTTAGTAAGAGTAGTTTAGTAACTCCCTGCCTTAGGTTTCATTTTAAAAATTTCTAAATAAGCTGGGATTTCATATTTACTGGTGGGTAGACAGGCTACATTGGAGAACAAAATGGTGACAGAATGGATTGGTTGCTATCCATGCAACTAGGTTTAGGATGGGGATGGGCAGTGCTGTAATAGGTGATATTGGCCTACATTAAATCACCAGTCCAAGTTAAGTAGACTCATTGAATCAATGGAATTGACATATGTGTTCATTTAACAGGTTTCTATTGATTTAGTAGGTGTACTGTACATAGGACTAGCACTTGGACTTAAGCCATAGTCTTTAAGCATAGTTTATAGTTGTTTTAGTGTATTCATAGTTTTGCCTTTTTGTTTCAAGAGACTGAAAATGATCCCTTAATATTGTAGAGCATAGAAATGAGCAGTATTGGAAATTTTTCCAACCAAGTCTGTAAATTATGTCACATGTATGTTTTATAATTTCAGTGTGTTTTATACTTTCAGTGTGTGTGTGGTTTAAAGAAGAAATAAAGAATTTATTCTTTAAACCAAACAGTACAAAATGTGATCTTTGCCACTTACCTGGAAGCCAGTCCATTGAACTCAGTGAGACTTACTTCTGAATAGAAATACAATAAATGCACTGCTAGAATCTGCCTCCCGTTAAGACAGATTGTACCAAATTTGGCTTTATCTGCTCCAGTTCTAGAGTTCAAAAACAGATTAACTACTGGGTAATTGTTCATGTATTTGTGCTCTCATTGTGTTTTTAAGACAGGTGCTTTTCCCTCTCCTCTCCCCTACAAAATCTGGACTGCTGCCACAGTTCAGAGCTTGACCTTTTCAAGAGAGAAATGTCTTTGAGACTTGCAAATTCTTGTCAGGAGTTAATGAACAAATTGTAGTGCTAATCGAAAGCTAGCCTCTTCCAGGGCTTTTTCCCTGATAGTCACACAACAAAGGTCACTGCCTAACTAACGAGGGCTTTGCATGATACTGACACAACATGTGGGCATTTGTGAAAGGCCAAAATTTATGGGTGCCACTTGGGGACAAGGCTGCTCTGGCAGCCGTTTTAGAATCACAAGAATGGACAACCCATCCATCACCCAGCCCTGATTATTAGTCTTAAATACTCAGTTCATATACATAATTGCCAGACCTTAGGCTCCTCCAAAGGCCCTGATGTCATTATGATAGATCCTCCTACATGTTTATCAAGAGGAATGAACATTAGATGGCCCATTTTGACATTTAGCATTTCAGCCTATCAAGTTTTTAGGGTGATTTGCAGACACCAAGTCACAGAGTAACTGATTTAAATGGAGGGAACATTTGCAGAACCATAAATTAACCCAGAGACATCTTTTCTTCTTTTTCTGCTCTGCAACTAGTAAGCAAAAAAGCCCTCCCCCCTTTCAGCTCACTTTTTGCTTTTAAATATATGTATTAATTTTTATTTAGTGAAATACTAAATATCAGAAACTATATTGCCAGATGATTCAAATAATTAGTATTAATAACCATTTGTAATTTCCAGACTTTCCTAAATATCTTAAAGGCACCAGATCCTGTCTGATCTTGGAAAGTAAGTAATGTTAGCTCTGGTTGGTCTTTTGATGGGATATCAGAAACAAATGCCAAGTGCTGTAGAGTGTATTTCAGGGAAAGGAATTGGTAAACCCACCTCTTAGTAATCCTTGCCTAAGAAAATCTTATGAAATTAATGTGATCACCATTGGTTGATAAGAAACAAGAAGCCAGCAGGGTGCAAATGTTTGAGTGAACTACAACTATGGAGACCAGGGTTCAAATCCCTGCTCAGCCATGGAAATCCATTGAGTGACTGCGAGCAAATCACACTATTTCTGCCTCAGGGAAAGGCAAAGACATAATTTTTCAAAAATCTTGTCAAGAAAATGCAATGATAGGTCACCATAATTCAGAAGTGACCTGAACGTACACAGCAACAACATCCAAAAACAGGGCCATCCTAGAAAACACCTTCAAACACCCTTGTGTTTCAGGACTTGGCTTAGTTTTCAAAATAGCAGCACATCAAAAGAAGGTTTGAAAATATTCTAGCAATGGCTCTGCTTCATGTTTGTAATCTAATTAGCACCAAGTGTCCTTTATTCAAGGGATTCAAGGAAATCTATTTATAATCTCATGAAATGCAAAAGACCTGCTATTAAAAGGCAAAAAAAGAAAAAAAAAATGCCTAAGTACAATTTTAACATAGTAGCTTAGGAGTAAGCTAAGCTTCTTCTGTCAGCAGACCTTTGGGGAAGAATAAGGGGTAGGCTTTTGGGAGGTTGGGTGGGATGGGGCTATGAAATTTAAAGGCAATTTTAAGTGTATTTATTGTATTTAATCATGTCTTGACCAGACTTACGATTTGTTTGTTTTTTCTTCTATACTGTAATTTTTAAAGTAGTGTGGGGTTGTTAGCTACCTTGAGTCCCCATGGGGAGAAAGGTGGGGTATAAATAAATTAATAATAATAATATTGAAATTAGTAGCATTTACAGTTGAGTAGATGTGTATAGGCTTGTGCAGTGACAGTGCAATCATATGGCCCTTAGGAGTTTTAGCTGGGATAAATCAACAAAAGTCTTAAAGTAACAGAATCCCAAGTCCTAGTGTTATCCTGATATCCCACTCCCAAAACTCAGAAACTGCAACAGCCCTGGAAGTAGTAGTTGGTTTCCCTTTTCAGTTGGGAGGGATTAATTTTTAAAAGAAGGGTAGTAGTGAAAATGCTTTCAACTTTCTCCCTCCCTCCTCCTCAATTTTGGCTAAAATGTTTTAGAATTTCTTCCCATGTGAAAACCATTTGGTCCCTTCTCTGCTTTCTTTTCACCTGAATCTGATATTATAGTAGTAGGAAACTGGGAGTGTGAGTTTTGATCACATGCCATCTGAGTTTCACTACTTTTCTCCCATAAGGTGGTATTTATTGTGTCCTATTTTATGTGGTTTACTTCTCAATACTGTATTTAGGAATCTTGTTTAAGTGAAGTGTTGCTTCTTACCTTGGTGAGGTATTCTCCCCACACCTAGCTTAAGCTATACTGAAGAAGTTGTTGAATAGAGTGCATCTTGTCACTTCACATGTGCTACATGCTTTAATAATAACTCAGCATAAAAATGGCCTTGAAATTGATAGCCAAACTTATACAACCCCCCCTCCTCCTTCTCCTCCTTCTTTTGTTGATGTTCTTTCTGGTTATTTCCCTAAATTCCTTTGTTTAGATACACTCCTAATAAACTGTTTTCACGCCATGTTATTTTGATGTTTTTAAAGAAAAGTATCAATGCCAAGTACTTTTGACCCTGTCAGTTCCAGTTACCTTTATAAAGATAGGCTATCTACTTCTGGTTTCTGGTCACAAGTGTCAATGGAATAGCATTTACTCTCTCCTCTAATGTCAGCATCCCCTTTCGGAGATTGTTATCAAATAGTTAAGCAATTGGAAATTATTGTTATAAGATGGAAGCTACTTTCACACCTCAGGCATGGTTATCTGTTGGTGCAAAGCACTAGAGGATACCTGTGAACTTTCTCCATATCAAGGTGTTAAGCCTCATCAAATGGACTGTTCTCCAGTCTCTTAGAATCCTGCTGCTATCCATTATAGCAGAAATAATTTCCATCTGTATTTTCAAAGATGTGGAGAGCTTGTTAACATTGCCTGCTGATCATATGTCACCTCTCTTTTGTTCCATTTTATGCTGTGCTGAAACGTGTTATGGTTTGAAAATGAACAAAATTAAAAAGACACACATAATTTCTTTAAAAAGATTATTGTATTGTCCATAAATTTGAATAACTCTTTGATAGAGTAAATCCATAATCGCACCACTCAGATAATTAAAATAGCTTCAATAATTTGTTTATATAGTTACAGTTTTACAGTGAAAATCTAATGATAAAATACAGAAAACAGAGCTGTCCCAGCAGGATTTCACAAAGACTTTTCAAAGAGATCAGGAACAGGAGATAATAGAGATTTGGGGATAAAGTTTTTTCTTATTAGATTCCAGGCTTATTAAAATACCTTTGTCTGTCTCTTTGTTGGTCTATCTGCTTATTATTTTATTTATGCCCCTTTCTCTCAAACCTAAGATGCAAAGGTTGGTTCTATGTTTTTAAAATAAAAATGAAAGCACGTGGTTAAACCCTTACAAAGGATTATAATTAAAATAGTATTAGAAGTTGTATAGAATAAAAACCATTCAAAACCTTGCTGTAAAAATAAAGAACAGTACTTTCTTGTGAAAAAAAACATTTTCCAAAAGCATAGTGAAAGAAGGTTTTACCAGCCAAAGAAAAGACTGCAAGGAGAGATCTAGTTTAGTACGGGAATGACTGATAGTGTCTGGGAGCAACCACAGAGAAAACCTTCTCTTGAGTTCATACTAAATTTGCCTGAGAGGATAGTCGACCAGAATAAGCACATCCTCTGAATTCTCATAAGGAAAGATACTGTTATTTAAATATTCTGTTTAATGCTATTTTAAAATCAAAATTTTAAAACGTTATAAGTTTTTAAACCACATGTTTTCAATTGTTTTAAGTTTGTGCATTGTTTATTTTTTAACTGATTTATTTACGTTTTAGATTTGCGGTTTAAAATTTTCAACTGCCTTGAGCTTCAAGGTGGAGTTTATATTTGTGGCAGTGAAAAAATCATACTTCTGTGCCACGACTGCATTTGTACAGTCGTATAACACAGCTTTCTTAGTACTTGGGGCGGGGTGGTTGCCCTGCAAACAAATAATGCATACTAATTGACAAAATGCTGGGGAAATTATACACGCCACTTTGCAGACAAAATTACTCAAATGCACTCTGACTTGGATGCTATAGTTGACACAGACCCAGGGAATGTAATCTTGGCCGCTGCTTGTCTTGTATTATTGTATGCATTTCAGTTTGTACAACCTGAAGATGGGTTCTGGACCCATGCCCTCCTTGGGGAGGCATGGGGACTCCCCTTCCTCATCACATGGGGGAAAGCCCTTTTTTGGTGGCTTAACCCATTTTTCCTTATGAAAAGATGGGGAGCCTGCCATTGTTTGCTGTCCCCGTGTTTTTGGCGGTGGCAGCACTTCACCCACACAGCCGCCTTGAAAGTAGTTGTTTGCAGTGTGATGAGTGTCACTGGGCTCTGTGGCTGAAGGACAATAACAGCGTCGGGCGGTAAAAAAGAAAAGTACGTGTGAAGAGGTCCGTGGTAGCTTTCCAGTGCTGGGCCAAATCCAAATTTATTTAATGCTTAGACCATAGGTCTTTCGCATGCAAGACAAACAAACAAATACACGAAAGCCAGACCATCAAATGCAATATAAAACATACCATTAAAACCTATATAAATCATTATAACATTAAAATGCTGCAAATATCAATGTCAGGATATGCCCTTCAAATACTACATATTTCATGGATCAGTACCAACATAATTAAAAACAAGATAAAACCAAGTAAGTACAGCATTATTAAAACTTAAGCAGGGAACACCTTGGATATAAACAACCACTATTAGTTAGAAGCATCCCCAGCACAGTCAACTACAATATCAGAGATTAGTTTTGCCCGGATTTTCTGTGCTGCCAGGGCAAAAAGGGCCACCTTATGAGTAACTGCAGGGTTAGTGTCGGACAGAAGGTAGAAAATCCTTTCTGACACCGTATTCATTAGGAGGGGATAAAGAATAGCTCCCAGAATTTTAGTTCTTGGCTCAGAATACAGAGGGCAGGAAAACAAATAGTGAGGCAAATCCTCAATTTCCGGGGCCCCACACACACATAAACAAAGAGCCAGAGGGATGCCTGTATATCTACCATCAATCACTGCTGTGGGCATACTTTGGAAACGAAGGGCTGTGAAGGCTTGCCTAAGTTTTGGAAATGTGAGCCTAGTCAGGTAGATAGCCCTATCATGGTCAAGTTTGTACAGTCTGTACCAGTGGGAAAATTTTGAGTTATTAATAGCCTGCCTATCCAGGTGAACACTGTGATTGAAAATATATTCTTTGAGCTTCTCCCTTGAGTTCAAGATGGAGGGTGTATTGGACAGAGTGGGAATTGAAGAGAGGTGAGGCAGGGAAGGAATCTTTTTCTGAATCCCACCACTGCCCCCAATTGAAGAGAGCCCAATTTGTGGTACTCAACTCAGGCAGGGGAAATCTTTGTCTTTAAATCCCACTGCTGCCTCCAATTCAGGAGATGTGTGCACGTGTGAGAGGGAGGGATGGAGGATGTGTGAATGTATGACAGGGATGATTTAGTGGATAAGGAAGGATAACGGAACTGATTGGGTTTAAATGAGTAAAGATGGTAACTTATATAGGAAAGTACGGTAACTTATATAGATAGGTACGGTAACTGCCACCAACGTGAGGTAACAGGCTTACAGAGAGGCAAGGAGACTTATCTTTATGAACAATAACAAAATTCAAGTTTATTTTTGGTACATAAGCGTATGGTTTCAATCAGTAAACGTTCCGGATCTTAAGTTACAATGTAGTCTTTCTTGAATGGATATTTCTTAAATAACTTCTCTTCAACACAGTATACTAAACTCCCCTGGTCAGCTTATATTCCCAGCCTTTCCCCTGAGTGACCATAAGCTGCCGTCCTTAGCTGATTTCCACAGCTCCTAATCTTTCCAAAACCTAACCGCAACTCTTCTTCTCAAACCCCTAACAGCCACTCCTTTTTAAACCCTCACAGCAACTGAACTTTTTAAAAGGGAATATCCTCCAACTGTCATCTTAGCCACGCCCCCTTTTTCCTCCAGAGAGAGGTTACGTTGCCATGGCAACCCGCTGAACACAGCTGGCTTCCATGTGAGACCTGTCTTCATCAATACATAACTCCCCTTTTTCCTTTTAATAAACAAATAAAATCATATCAATAATTCCCATTTACTCATAACATCCTTACACCTCCCCCCTAAGAAAGATTATTTTTGCCTTTTCTATGCCTAGAATGGCAAAAATAATTAGTACATACATATATACATATATAACAGTATTCCTGAAATAAAACACAAAGTTAGATACAATACATAAATCATAAAATACAAACCTTCATCATTCAAGTTACCCTAGATAGTGCATCCGCTACCACGTTCTTTTTACCTGTAATGTGTATAATGTCATAAACAAAATCCTGTAAGGTTAGACTCCATCTTAATAATTTATTGTTAGTTCCTTTGACATTGTCTAGCCACTTTAACGGTGCATGGTCAGTTTGTAAAATAAATTTCCTTCCCCACAAATAAGGTTTAAGTTTCTTGATGGACCAAATGATAGAAAAACATTCTTTTTCAATTGTGGACATGCTGTATTCATGCGTATGCCACTTTTTACTTAAAAACAATATAGGTCTGTCTTCCCCTTCTAGATCTTTCTGACTCAAGACAGCACCTAAACCCGTATCAGACGCATCACATGTTAAAATAAAAGGAATCTCGAAATCTGGGGCCTTTAAAACTGAATCTGAGGTGATGGCTTTCTTCAATTTATCCATAGTAGTTTGGCAATTTGGAGTCCAAATTATCTGGTTGGGGTTCTTCTTTTTTGTTAAGTCTGAAAGAGGGGCCACCAAATCACTAAAGGAGGGGATAAATTTGCGATAGTACCCAGCCAATCCAAGGAAAGATCTTACTTGTTTTTTAGTTTTGGGAATTGGCCAATTATGAATCGCTTCTACTTTAGTAGGGTCTGGTCTAATACAACCACCTCCTACTAAATGTCCCAAATATTTAGTGGTGTTATTCCCTAATTTGCATTTAGAAGCCTTGATGGTTAGGCCTGCTTCTTTCAATCGCTTTAATACCAAATCTAAATGTTTCAGGTGGTCTTCCCATGAATTACTAAAGATACCTATATCGTCTATATAGGCCACACAAAAACTTCCTAGGCCGCTTAAAACTTTATCAACCAACCTTTGAAAGGTGGCGGGGCTGTTTTTGAGTCCAAAAGGAAGGACTGTGAATTCGTAGAGTCCCCCTTGGGTCCTGAAAGCCGTTTTCTGCTGGTCCTGTGGTGCCATGGGCACTTGCCAAAACCCTTTTGTAAGGTCAATACTACTAATAAATTTAGAGTTTCCAATTCTTTCTAAAAGATCATCCAATCTGGGCATTGGGTAAGTGTCTGTTTGGGTCACCTTGTTTAGCAGTCTATAGTCAACACAAAACCTAATAGTCTTGTCGGGCTTTTGAACTAAGACAACTGGCGAAGCCCAGGGACTACTGGAGGGTACTATGATACCTAAATCCAGCATCTCCCTTACCTCCCTATCAATACACTCATTGAGTCTCCCAGTTACTCTATAAGGAGGGGATGCTATAGGAGTTGCATCACCGGTGTTAATTTGATGCTCCACTTCTTGGACTTTTCCTGGTAAATCCGAAAACATCTCTTTGTATTTATTCAAAACTCCTATTAGTTCTTTTTGTTGAGATTGGGCCAAATCAGAATTAATCTCCACCTGATCTAAATTTTTACATAAGGTGCGATCACCTTCCCAAAAAGAAAAAGGAACAGATTCTTCTGAAATCATAAAACATACATTAGCTGATCTTCCAGTATAGGGTTTCAACATATTTACATGAACCCTTTTCCCAATATTTAACTGTTCATCTAGGATGTCATAGTTCACTTGATTAAGTCTCTTTGTGACTTTCCAAGGTCCCGTCCAATCCATCTGGAGCTTATTAGTTTTGGTAGGTGATAAAAACAAAACTTCATCTCCAACACTGAAGAATCTTGGCTTGGCTGACATGTCATAGTAGCTCTTCTGTCTCTGCTGGGCTACGGCTAGATGTTCGTGCGCGATGTCTCTCGCCACTCTCATGGTTGACTGAAGATCGGTCAAATATTCGGCCACTGGAACTGCATCAGTTGATGGACTCGCCTCCCAGTACTCCTTAACTAGATCCAAAGGACCTCGAACCTTCCGGCCAAACAAAAGTTCAAAAGGACTATAGCCCATGCTGTCTTGTGGGACAGATCTGTAAGCAAATAGCAGTTGTTGTAGCTTGATGTCCCAATCATGTGGTCTCTCTTGGCTGTATGATTTTATCATTTTTACTAGAGTCTTATTCAGATTTTCCACCAACCCATTTGTTTGCGGGTGGTAAGCTGTAGAGGTAATATGTCTAATACCACATAACTCAAGCAGTTTTTTCATGAGTCTTGAGGTAAACTGTGTCCCTAAATCCGATATTAATTCTTTAGGATATCCAGTTCTTCCCCAAATGGACAGTAACGCATTGGCAATGGTGGTAGTCTCTATATTGGTGAGAGCTACTGCCTCTGGATATCTCGTAGCATAGTCAATCATGGTTAAAATGTATCTATAACCACGTCTACTTGGCTTGCAAAGAGGTCCTATAATGTCTATTCCCACTCGATAGAATGGTTCTTCTATCACTGGCATTGGAATGAGAGGCGCCTTCACCTTGTCTCTACCAGAGCTCAATCTTTGGCAGGTATTGCATGATTGACAGAACTTTTTTATACTCTGGAACATGCCTGGCCAATAAAAGTTTCTTGCAATCCTCTTTGTAGTTTTTCTGGTTCCCAAATGTCCACCATGAGGGTTATCGTGTGCCACCCCCATAATCTGATTTCTAAACTTCTCTGGCACTACAATCTGGCTATGTACTCCTGACTTTTCTTCTGATTTCACACTTTTGCTTTCCCTATAAAGCACACCATCTTTTGTGACAAATTTATTGGGTAGTTCTTCTGCTGATTCCGGAATATTTTTGGCTTGCTTAAACAAAGGCTTCAGGGATTCATCTTCCTCCTGAGCTTGTTTAATTTCTTGCACTCCCCCTGTTTTACTAACAATTTCAATAATGGCGGAACTGGATTCTGGACCCTGTTCAGATTCTGGTTGAATAGGTAAGCACACTGCTTCCTGAATAGGGCTTCTGTTGTAATCTTCCTTCTCCTCACACAACTTTTTCCAGTTCTTAACTTGTCTAGCTAGGTCATTGCCGATTAAACATTCATGAGGGATATCTGAGCTAATTGCAAAGTCCCAGATCCCTTTCCATCCATTGTATTCAATTGGGAGAGATACTACCTCAGCTGGTACAGCTGGTCCCAAACCCTTTAGATTTATCTCAGAGGTGGGCTTTTGATATTTCTGAGGTACCGATTTTGGGTGGATAACACACACCTGGGATCCTGTATCCCTCCAACCTTGTTTTTGTTGGTTCACAATAGTGATAGGCTCAAAATAATCTTCAGAAAAATCATCGGATAAAATAAATAAACATTGTTTCTCCCTAGGGACTGTTTCAGTACTGCTTAGCAACTTAATATCCCTATTAAGAGTATTTTCTTTGGGCTCTTTATTCATAAAGAAGGATGTTTTATCTCTTCTTAAAAGAGGACATTGGTATTTTAGATGATCAGACTTCCCACACTGATAGCACCTTGCTTTTACCTCAGGTTTGGTCTGATTAATTACCTCAGGCCTCCTGTAGGCGGTGTTTTCTACTGCAGGCGTCTTTTTGTATTGTGTGTGTGTTTGATAATTGTAAAATGGCGGTTTATTCTGCCTTCTCTCACTTACTCCCTCATCGTTCCTAAATCCTTCCCTCAGAGTGATCAATTGATCTGTCATGGCAGCTGCTTCATCGGCAGTTGATGGCTTTCTGTCTTGAACTAACCACCGATAATCTGAGGGCACTAATTGAAACAGTTGTTCCAACTTAATTAATTCCCTCAGCTGTTGAAAATTTTCCACTTCTGAGGTTCTGAGCCAACTATCAAATAATTGGGCTTGTTTTGAGGCTACTTCTGAGAAGCTCTGGGCCTTTTCTTTCCTCAGGGATCTGAATTTTAAACGATAAAATTCAGGTGTGAGTTGCAATTTCTGTTGTACCTGTTTTTTAAAGAAGTTATAATCTCGGTGTAACTCTTCAGGTACATCACCATATATTTCTAACAATTTACCACAAATCTGGGGTCTTAAATAAAGCATCCATTTTCCCTCATCAATTTCAAAATCTCTGCAGCACCTCTCAAAAGAAATCAAAAACTTTTCCACATCATCATCTTTATTAAACTTTGGGAATCTCTTCAGAAGTAGATCAGACACTTCAGTCCTACCATTCCCTTCTTGGTTAATAATGTGTGGTTGAGACAGTGCCAATTTCTCTTTTTCCAATTCCAATCGCCTCAGTTCTATTTCCTTATCCTTCTCTAGCTGCATTATTTTCAATTCCTTCTCTTGTTCCCATCGTTTTTCCTCCCATTCTCTCTCTCTTTGCTTATCCTCCCTTTCTCTTTCTCTTTGCTTATCCTCCCTTTCTCTTTCTCTTTGCTTATCCTCCAATTCTAATTTTCTCAATTCAATTTTATATTTAAGGGTTTCCCTTGTCTCAGGGGTTTGCTCAGAGTCCGAACTATCTCCTTGGTATTCACTAGCCTCTCCTGCTAATTTCTTTTGTAGTCTAGTAGCCATTTTCCTTAAATTTTACCTCACGATTTCTTACTATGCGGTCTCAAGGCACTTAGTTTGAGATGTTAAACGTATCCCACCGCTGCCACCAATTGAAGAGAGGTGAGGCAGGGAAGGAATCTTTTTCTGAATCCCACCACTGCCCCCAATTGAAGAGAGCCCAATTTGTGGTACTCAACTCAGGCAGGGGAAATCTTTGTCTTTAAATCCCACTGCTGCCTCCAATTCAGGAGATGTGTGCACGTGTGAGAGGGAGGGATGGAGGATGTGTGAATGTATGACAGGGATGATTTAGTGGATAAGGAAGGATAACGGAACTGATTGGGTTTAAATGAGTAAAGATGGTAACTTATATAGGAAAGTACGGTAACTTATATAGATAGGTACGGTAACTGCCACCAACGTGAGGTAACAGGCTTACAGAGAGGCAAGGAGACTTATCTTTATGAACAATAACAAAATTCAAGTTTATTTTTGGTACATAAGCGTATGGTTTCAATCAGTAAACGTTCCGGATCTTAAGTTACAATGTAGTCTTTCTTGAATGGATATTTCTTAAATAACTTCTCTTCAACACAGTATACTAAACTCCCCTGGTCAGCTTATATTCCCAGCCTTTCCCCTGAGTGACCATAAGCTGCCGTCCTTAGCTGATTTCCACAGCTCCTAATCTTTCCAAAACCTAACCGCAACTCTTCTTCTCAAACCCCTAACAGCCACTCCTTTTTAAACCCTCACAGCAACTGAACTTTTTAAAAGGGAATATCCTCCAACTGTCATCTTAGCCACGCCCCCTTTTTCCTCCAGAGAGAGGTTACGTTGCCATGGCAACCCGCTGAACACAGCTGGCTTCCATGTGAGACCTGTCTTCATCAATACATAACTCCCCTTTTTCCTTTTAATAAACAAATAAAATCATATCAATAATTCCCATTTACTCATAACATCCTTACACCTGCCTATCCAGGTGAACACTGTGATTGAAAATATATTCTTTGAGCTTCTCCCTTGAGTTCAAGATGGAGGGTGTATTGGACAGAGTGGGGTGAAATTCAAGCAGCTACTGGTATTTTGTATTCCAGACTTTACATTTTGCTATCTGTTCAAAACATCCCCTGGGGAGGACCCTAACTGATGAATCTTTTATACTTCTCCAATAATTAAATAGGGTGAAGTGAATACGTGATTTAATGGAAGGGAGACCAACCTCTGCCCAGACTAAGGCTGCTGGGGCGCCTGGTGGGAGCCTCAGTAGTTTCTTAAGAAATGTATTTTGAAGGGTCTCTAGTTTCACTGTCTGAGTCTCATCCCATCCCCAAACAGCAGCACCATACAAAATCTGGGCTATGACTTTACTCTGGAATATTTTGAATGCTGGGACAACAAGATGACCCCCTGCAGTGTTGTAAAATCTGAGGATTGCTCCAATAGTTTTCAAAGCCACTGTTTTAGTATGTTCTATGTGGGATTTCCAAGATAGTTTTTCTGTGAAATAGATTCCAAGGTACTTAAATTCCTGGCATTGTTCAATTTGGTGACCCCTGATGGTCCATCTGTGTTGAGAGTGTCTTCTTCCAAACACCATTACTTTTGTTTTATTATAGTTGATATTCAGCTTTTCTTCAGAACAATAAGTACCAAGCTTAGAAAGCAATCTTCTCAGCCCAATTTGGGTAAGTGAGATTAGAACCATGTCATCAGCATACAATAGAATGGAAATTTTCTTGGATCCTACTGTGGGTGGAAAAAATTCTGGCCCCGAGAGTGCAGGTATTATGTTATTCAGATATAGATTAAAGAGTGTTGGTGCCAGTAGACATCCTTGTTTTACTCCTTTACTTGTATGGATGGGGGTCAGTTAATGAGCCAAAGATACCAACTCTTATTCTAGCCGTGGTGTTAGTATAAAGTACCTTAATTAAAAACAGTAGGCGCTTATCCATGCTGGTGTTAGCCAGTTTATGCCACAACAGGTTTCTATCGATAGAATCAAAAGCTGCTGCTAAGTCGACAAAGGCAACAAATAGATGTTTGGTAGGTCTGGCAATGGCTTGTTGGGCTAAAAAATACAAGGTCAAACACTGGTCGATTGTACTTTGTCCTTTTCTGAAACCAGTCTGTTCAGGATAAATGATTTGGTTATCATATTCCCAGTCCTCTAATTTGTTTAACAGAAGTCTACTATATAACTTCGAGTCAATATCTAAGAGGCTAATAGGGCGATAGTTGTTGGGATCTTGTTTATCACCTTTCTTGTAAATGGGGACAACTATGCTCTGTTTCCAGCCCTCTGGGATTATGCCTGTGTTATTGATTTGTGAGAACACTTTGGCTAATATTGGAGCCCACCACTCTGGAAAGTTCTTAAATATTTCTGGGGGCATCATATTTTCCCCTGGGGCCTTACTCAGAGCCAGGGCTGTAATCAATTTCTTTACCTCAGAAGTTGACACAGGAGACCAGTGAGGGAAACCGATGGTAATGGGAGCATCTGGATGTGAGGGCGATCTGGCTGCGACATCTGTCACCCCATTGTTCGCCAGGGTTGATTTGACTGATCTGGCTGGCTAGGCGGGTGTCCCCTTCCTCCCTCACCGCTCCATGTGCGTCCCTCCCGAAGCTGCGCGCTCAGTGGAAGAGGACGCCGTCCCAGGTATAGAAGGAGTGTACCGAGGTCTCCAGTCTTCGGTCCCGGGTATACGATAGCTGCGCTCCCCTGCTAGAACCTCCAAACAAGCTCAGTGCTGGGCATTCCTGGATGAGTCTTATTATTTCTAGACATATTTCAGTGTAGCTTCAAGTCTGGCTATGGAACAATGCTAGAGACCATTTGCATGGCTTAACCTAATGCTCCATCTGTACCCTTTCTTGGAGATTTCAGATCTGGCTATGATGACACATATCTTGATTACATTCCACAGGGGACATATAACTCCTTGTGTGTGTGTGTGTGTGTGTGTGTGTGTATATATATATATATATATATATATATATATATATATAATTTGCTTTAATGTGCTGGATATTGTCTTGGATATTAAATAAATAAGCACAAACATAATGCTAGTTTTAAAGGGATTCCATTGGATGCCTGAATTGAAGTTCTCAGTGGTAACATTTAAATCCCGAACAGTTTGGGACCTTGAGACTTGATGGAGAAAGCCTTGCATCCCGCCATTGGTGGCAATAGATTGTAGCACCCAGTTATGAAATGCCTCTCCATGAAAGGCATTGACTTTGGTTTCATGATTTATTAAAGCCTTTGACATCTAAACATTTTTATCCAGCCTGCCCATGTATGTTTTAATTGTTTCTGATTGTTATATAGTTGTGTATGTGTCAGCTTTTTTTTTTTTTTACTATTTAAATATTGAAGTTTGTTTAACACTGAACAGTGACTTTATTGGCTTATTGGCTTTATTGGCTTATTGGCTTTAAGACTTTTCAATATACGATGAGATGTAAATATTTTAATAGGAATAAAGAAGTTAATAAAAACTAGCAAGAAGTCAGGTTCAGGCAGAATGCAAAGCATTTTTTGACAGGTAGGATCATAGATACTGATGCGACTCTCACAAGTAGAAGTGCTAAACATACCTGCTTGTAAATGATGAGCTAATGATCTCTGGAGTTATGGCAAATACAGCCTAAATGAAGATTGGAGTGATCACATTTCTGATTCATATTTGCAAACCTCAGATTGTTGGGCTGGTGACTATTTTCTTTATTCCAGGTCCTAGTCAACGCTTCCTTGAAAACTATTGTGCCAGGCTCAGGTTTGTCATTTGCTGTGAATAGAAGGGATAGGGTACATCTGGATCAAGCTGGATATAGAATCCAATTGGTCCACATCAGTTCATTGACTGGAAAGAACAGGTTTTTTTTTTCTCCTTGGTGCCCTGCTGGTCGGTGAACTGTGGTTTTGAATCTACTATTGGATCTTCCCACTGTTCATATTCCTATCCACCACCTACTAATATGTTATTTTGAATCCTTGCTGAAGGAATTTGGAATTACATTTTAAGGAAATGTTCCTACATTTCCCCCTTTTGTTTTTCTCTTTCCTGATAAAAATGTTTGTGACAGCCACATTCATGGTTCTCCCTTTGGCTTTACTCTTTGTACAGTAGACTTATATGATTGTTCTCATGGATGAGACATCTTGTTGAAAGGTGATTATAATAACAATTACTCCTGCTTTGACCACTAAAGCCTAATCTTCTTTTTAAAAAAAACTAAGAGGGAAAAAAATACATCACAAACCATTTCAAAGTTCTGCTTGAGCTACTTTTCAATTATAGTGGGTAAAGCAGAACGAAATTCTTACAACCACTTATTGATTGTGTTGCCATCCATTAAGATACGACAGAAGAAGTCCATCATATTTTATAACAACTTAACTATTTAAAATAACAAAGACTTACCATTGTTTTCCTTTCTTTTTCCTTTCATTTGCCATTATCCTGACAAATACATTTTGCTTCAGCTCCACAATCAAGTTCAGGAATCATAATGAAGAAATTTTGTATTAGAGTTGACATTTCTTCTTCAGTTAGCTGACAAAATCCTTCTATGTTTGCATTCAATTTGAGTAGCTGAAGCAGAACAAAGGCACTGAAATATATTAATCACATTAATGATGTTTTAGTGGAACTGGCTGCCTCCTAAAGAGACTGCATATATGAACTATAAATGGTGATTCTATCAATATGCAAGTGATTAAAAGCTATCATGTTATAGGTATAATTATACCTCATTTTAATAAGTTGAACTATGTTTTGAAGTCCTTGACAATCTGAAAATGAAGGTGGGGAAACCTTGGGCCCAGAATGGGGGCACTGTATAACAAGGGTAATCCCCCCAGCTTGCAATAAATAATTGCTTCTTCCATTGCCAGGGTTGCATATGTCTCATCTTAGGGCTGGTTTATCTTGTCTTTAGCTTCTCTCTCATCACATATAATCAAAGACTTAATGAGTCCGAACAGACTATAAGGACCATCCAACCCAACCCTCTGCCATTTAGGAATACATGGTCAAAACACTCCTGAAAGATGGTCATCTAGCTTCTGTTTTAAAACTTTCAAAGAAGCAGACTTCACCACATTTAAACAGCTCATACAACCTCATCAGACAGCCACTGGTGTCACTGCACTTCATTGGGGGGAGGAGGAGGGGAATCCGGCACCTCACGCCCCGCATCGTATAGATCCAGGTGAGGGCAATCAGATGGGGGGAAGCATGAGCATGCGGCTTTCCCCCATGGATTCTACGGCAACACAGGAATCTCTTGGAATCTCTTTTTCTATAGTTTGAATCTATTGCACTGTGTCCTACTCTCTGGAGCAACAGAAAACATACTTGCTGCATTTTGAATACAACATATTTTCAAATATTTAACCATAAATATTATGTTTCCTCCAGGATAGACATACCCAGCTCCCTAAGCAATTTATCATTTCTTTCACCAGTTTGGTCATCCTCCTCTGGACACATTTGAGTTTGTCAATATCTCTGTTGAATTATGATGCCCAGAACTGTATTCCAGGTGAGATGTGGCCAAAGCTGAACAGAGTGGCACTATTACTTTCCTTAATCTTATTGATGCAATTTATGCTGGATCTACACTGCCCTATATTCTAGGATTTGATCCCAGATTATCTACTTTGAACTGGATTATACGAGACTGCACTGCCATATAATTTGGGATCAGATCCTGAGATATAAGGCAGTATAGATCCAGCCTTAGAACCATGTTGGCTTTTTTAGTTCCAAAGCCTATGAAGGTCCTCTATTTTGTCTTCATCAAAAGTGTCCACAAAGCTGAAAGAAAGCAGAAGCAGGAAGATAAAAGATTTTTAAAAGAGAGAGGAAAGAAAAGATACCAAAAACAAAAGTGTTTTCACAGCCTTTCAGCAGTTATGCAGGAGCCTTCGGTGGCCTAGGGGATAAAAGCCTTGTGATTTGAAGGTTGGGTTGCTGACCTGAAGGCTCCCAGGTTCGAATCCCACCCGGGGAGAGTGCGGATGAGCTCCCTCTATCAGCTCCGTTCCATGCGGGGACATGTGAGAAGCCTCCCACAAGAATGGTAAAACATCAAAAACACCCGGGCGTCCCCTGGGCAACGTCCTTGCAGACGGCCAATTCTCTCACTCCAGAAGCAACTCCGGTTGCTCCTGACGCGAAAAAAAGCAGTTATGTAAACAGAAATCACCCATTTGGAATTTGCCTCTCTGCCAATGATAGCTGCCACCAAATCTTCCTCTTTCATTGAAGCTTATAGAGGAGCTACAGCTGGCCATTGCTATCACTTAGATGTCATCTTCTCTCCAAGATATCAAAACCTGGGTAGGCTCATATGGGGAGATGCAGTCATGCAGGTAATCTAGACCAAAATTGTACAGAGTCATGAGTGGCATGGATCTAACATGTATGCAGTGGTTTTAACCTATCCACACCCTTGGGCTGCACAAATAAAAACAAATCCAAATAAGCAGGATCCGCACCATGCAAAGTTTCAGCCAGTTGACAGCTGGGAACTATAACATACAGAGTGGATCCTAGCAATTTAATCTACTTTGTCTGTTGTTATAATCTTATGGATTAGGCTGTAACAGTCTTGATGACTTTAGATAGCTCTAATGGATGGTTCTGTTCAAATGCAAGGATAGAGAGGGATAATTACTTCTTCAATACTGATATGACCATAGGGTAGCTTTCCACTGGCTCCAGGAATATATTCAGTTATATTTTCTCAGAGATTTCTGTCATCCCATTAGTCTCCATCCCATTCATTTCACCATTCCCTAACTAAACCAGTAGTCCTTCTTGAGACCATGGTATGAGATTTTTTCATTTCAAATGCAAATTAAAAAACCCCAAACATTAAAAAAAACCAATGTTCCCATTGTTATCACTTTGAAAAAATTAATTACATTGGATTTTCTTAAATACTTCATTGTGAAATTCCTTCTTCCTATGAGAGATGATTACATCACTAATATTTTCTTGATGGTTGATATTTGGTATTTATTGTTTTTAATATACTGATACAGTAGAGTCTCACTTATCCAACACTCACTTATTCAACATTCTGGATTATCCAATGCATTTTTGTAGTCAATGTTTTCAAAACATCGTGATATTTTGGTGCTAAATTCATGAATACAGTAATTACAACATAACATTACTGCGTATTAAACTACTTTTTCTGTCAAATTTGTTGTCTAACATGATGTTTTGGTGCTTCATTTGTATAATCATAACCTAATTTGATGTTTAATAGGCTTTTCCTTAATCCCTCCTTATTATCCAACATATTCACTTATCCAACGTTCTGCCGGCCCTTTTAAGTTGGATAAGTGAGACTCTACTGTATATGAATTTAGGCATTTTATATCTTTTCCATATATTTTATGTGTTAGTAGATTAGTTAGCTTCACTATGTTTTTCTGTTTACTTTGGTATTCAGATGTTTGTTCTAGGCTTATACACATCTTTGCATTCACAAAAGGCACTAGGATCTAGCTGAGACTCCCTGCTGGAAGAAGGTGTTGGAGAGGTGATTTTTCAGTTATTTTCCTTCCCACTACATTGCCTTTCATGCTGCTCTGTCCTCCAGTGACCTTTCAGGAAGCACAGAAGACTGATGGGGAAAGTTCACCTGTCCTATGTACATTTATCTGGGTATGAGTCTTAGTGAACACAGTAGGAGGTGTTTCTAAGTAAACATGAATAAGATTTGCCATAAATCTTTCAGTAGTGCACATTTCCATTCTCTAGCAACAAACCTGGTTTCAGTTGTAAGATGCTTGTTGTGAGCTGTTCTTCAAAAATGGTAGTTGGTTGTTTGCAGCCTCATAATTGTTGTCCTCATTATTACTATACACTAGACTTCGCATGGATTCATTTTGGCTGTTTGCCTTCGGTGTCCGCTGCCATGTTTTTTTTTGTTTTTTTTTACAATTGAGCCAGACCACATGGCTGCCAGTCACACCTCCTCCTGTTCTATTTGAGGGCATGCAGCGCACGGAGAGGCTGCCGCATGCTCACATGGGGTTTCTTGCCTGTTGAGCCAATCAGAATAGAAGAAAACCATGACATCTTTTATACAAGCTGTGTTAATTTAATGGGGTGAGCACCTCCATTGCTCAGTTTTATCCTGGCTCTTGAGAGAGGTGCTTCAGTCTCAGCTTTAGCTTTTGACTTGGCTTGACCTCTTTCTAGTGTTGAATCTTTTTGATTTTCCTTTATTTTCTTGATTCTTTATTTAGTGGGACTGGGAGTTGGAAAGTGTGGGTCGGTGGCTGCGCAGTGTTTGGGTACTTGTGGTGTGTGTGCCAGCAAAACACCACCAACAACCCAAGTCCCACTAGCCTTCCACTAACAACAATCTTTGGCAATCTGCCTGCCTTCTTAATTTCATTTCATAACAATACTTTGGCTGCTGCCTAATAATAATAATAATAATAATAATAATAATAATAATAATAATAATAATAATAATAATAATAATATTGGGCTTCTGTGAAAGCTTTGCGTAGAAGCCAACAGAACTCATTATCTCTCTCTGGTGAAGCCCTGGTGAAAGGTGAAATGGATTTCATATGTGGTGGTACAGAAAGCAAAAAGGCATGGATAAAAGAAGCTAAAAATTAAACTCAGAATTTAGGAAGTTTGAAATGAATAATTTAAGTGAAAGAAATGGAACCCAATAAAAAACACCAAAGAAAAGATGTGAGAAACAGTGGGAAGAAAATACATCTGCAAATATCACCCCTTTTGCTATATGGTTAATGGTTAGTTATACAATACAGCTGGGCATCAGAGACTCTGAAACAACTACTGCTGTGCAGATATCCAAAGTTTATCTCAGCTTTGGGAAAATATTTTATGTTTCCTTTCCTAGGGGCTTTTATTGCCCACATTGAGCTTAACAGAAATATGTTTGTTTTTAACTAGAAGGAAATGTGTGTCATGGCTTTAAAATAGAAGTGTGAAAGGCATAAATAAATGACTTGTCCAGTTCTTTTGCTGTGCAGTTTTTAAACATTGGGTTTATTTTAGGTGTCTTGTCACATTCATCCTCTCAATAAATTGTCTAGTATTCCAACAGTTTATCCATTATAGACCAAAATTTATGGGGGATATGTATCTGTACTGATTCCAGCTGCTGACATATAGTTGTACAGCCTCTGGCATTTAGTTCCATTCTGTTCCCCTTATGTAATATCACATTTCTGTAGGTGATAAGATTTCTGTAACATCTGAGAAAATGCAGCCTGCAGTGAAGTTTATTTCAGACCACTTCCTTGCATGTACTTGAAAGTAGGTCATTTTTCTCCAGTGTGAATTGCAGTTGGTTTCTCTACAGGGGAACATTCAGCACATAGACTACAGATACAAGGAAAGATGTTTCTGTTAGCCTTTTCTCTGATTAGAAGTGTTTCCCAAGTTGGGGTTGAGCCTACAGTTATTAAACTTGTCAGAGGAGTATTTCCAAGGCTGGAAACCACAGCCAATTAAAGGTGCTGATTATGCTGGTGATTTGATATACTGTACACTTTTTCCTACAGTCAAGGAAATAATCAGGGGTGCTCTCTCTTATGTTGAATTGCTCACAGACTCTTTCACTGCATAGTCTTTTGAACAGGAATTACTACAGTATGTACGCTCATGGCACTAGTTGACTTATGGCTTCAGCAGAGACAACTTTTTGCCATGATAATTCTTATAGGAGTGAATTTCTTTCTGAGGGGTAGATTTCTTACACTTCCTGTTATCTCACCCCCGTTGTTAAGTAGGAGTTGTTTGTAAGTTGTAGTGTTTGCAATTTGGGGACTGGAAGTTGGAAGAATCATAGACCCATAGAATAATAGAGTCAGAAGAGACCACATGGGCCATCATTCTTGTCCAACCCCCTGCCATACAGGAAAAGCATCAAAATATCAAATGTGTAGCTGATTTACATGCAAATGTGTTACAAACATGGAAAATGTGTAAGTTATTAGAAGAACTTCTGACTATTTTGGATTGTATTCCTACACTGTCCATTCATTTTCTACTGTCAGCCATTTTACATGATTGCTCTGCTGCTGCTTATGCCATTGGCACAACTACCTATCCCAGTGTAGTTATGACAGCTTACAACACTGCGGCCTTAACTGGCTACCTGGTTTTAATGAATGAGACATTGTCCAAAGGCGTTCTGTCCAAAGGCGAACACATGGTGTTCTGAATGCATGTTTCATCTGGATTATTTCAGAAGTGTAGGAATGCCTAGGTTTTTTTTCCCCTGGGTGAGAATCATTTACTTTAATCTCTCAAACTGATGTTTCATTACTCTTAATTTCCTATGGTGTATTGAATTATAATAGATTTAATTGCAGTTTAAATTGTTGTAGATATGACTTGCAATTTAAGTTAGATGATCTTTTTATACAGCCAAAATCAACTTTTTTAGCTATACTCTAAATATGAAATGACATGTGGTCTGTAGATTATAGGACATATGGTGCTAAAACTGAAGTAAAGTATAGCTATCTCAGCCATATCCCTATGCACTCTTGTCATTACAAGCTTGCAGTTTTTTTTTTTAGGTTGTTTTTTTTTTTGGAATGGCATCCTTAGTTGTCCCGCTGTATCACTTTCACATCCTTCGAGTGGGTTTTGTTTTGTTTTTCTTTTAATCTGTCTATGAGAAAAACCTGGTTTTTTTTTGTTATAAATCATCATACTTATTTTATGCCTTCTTTACAGAAGATTATAACGTGCTTTAGGACTGAAATATGCTCATTTGTCACAGCCAGCCATGGTAGGCCAATAGCCAGGAATTCTGGGAGTTTTTGTTCAAAGTCTACCATGTTGGTGAAGGAAGAGTTCATTCATGATCCTCCAGGTTTTTAAAGATGTGTCATGTGGAACGGTACCACCATTTTTGGGAGCTCAAGCAATATCTGTTCTTCTTCCCTCCATAACAACAAGACCCAGTGAGAAGTTCCGTATTACCTCAGGGTAGTCTAGGTGTTGAGATATTTAAAAGCATCTAAATACTAGTACACATGATGCCATTTTGTGTTATCTATCACTATAAGTCTCTTCTGATATATTATTTACACTACACATGCAAAGAGAGAAATCAAGCACTATTACAGTATCTTTCCCATCTCCTTTTTCATTGCCTTTCGTGCGTACAGGGTAACTGTAGGTGAGTTTCTGTGTATCAAGATTCCTATATCATGCAAAGAGCCTCCATGCTAATAGGATATTCTCTCTTATGCCCTATTTTCTCTGACTATCAAATGCAGTTTGAAGCTAGCATTTACTAGCTTCAACTCAGACAACAAATTCCCACGAAAGTGCACAAAAGAAAGCCCATAATATGCATCAGTGCTCTGTGGTTTGTGTCTCATCTGGGTCTCAAACCAGTTCCAAGATTTTCTATGTAATTATCTGCACAGCAAAATGACTTTCTTCAATACTAGTTTGAAACTGCATTAAATGGTCAGTGTAGATAGACTGGATGGTTTTTGTGAATCCAACTCTGATTCTATAATTGTATAAGCAGTCACTTTCTATACATGGAGTATCATAAAAATAGGAATGCTGTACAGCTGGTGCAGTCTTACCCATTCTACTGCTCAGCTGTAGTCAGACTTATGAACAAATGCATAGAGTTCAGGTAGTCTAACGTGCAAGATATTCACAACATTCACACGAAAAAATAGCTGCCGTATATAAGCCGAGTTTTTCAGCCCTTTTTATGAGCTGAAAAAGTCTCCGCCGGCTTATAATCGGGTCAAGGTCAAGGCCATTACTTGCAATATATGATACATTTATCTCTCATCTTACCCTCCCTTATCGGTGTTTACTTTTCCAAAGCCTCCCTCGCTCTTAACCAAGGGAATGTTTTGACAAGGGAAAGAAGCCCGTGCAAGTCAGGAAGAAGAATATATATATATACCCATTAATTTTATAAAAGCATTTTCCCCTGAAATATTTGTTAATCTCTGCTACAGATATACAGTAGAGTCTCACTTATCCAACGTTCTGGATCATCCAACACATTTTTGTAGTCAATGTTTTCAATAAATCGTGATATTTTGGTGCTAAAGTTGTAAATACAGTAATTGCAACATAACATTACTGCGTATTGAACTACTTTTTATGTCAAATTTGTTGTATAACATGATGTTTTGGTGCTTCATTTGTAAAATCATAACCTAATTTGATGTTTAATAGGCTTTTCCTTAATCCCTCCTTATTATCCAACATATTCGCTTATTCAACATTCTGCCGGCCCGTTTATGTTGGATAAGTGAGACTCTACTGTATACGCATTTTCCCCTGTAAGCCTTTGCAATACCTATGTACGTTTATATTTGTATCTATCTATATTAATTTTATATATGAATTTCTCCCTCTTATGTTTGCAAGTCTTTGCAAATCCTATATACATATAGATATCTAGAGATTTCCATGTACCTGTATATCTCTATCTATGTGTATACATTATTTTAAATATGAATTTTCGCCTCACATGTTTGCAAGACTTTGCAAATCCTATACAGATATAATTATATACAGAGAGATGTCTAGATAGATGTATATGAATATATTTATATAGGGCTTGTAAATATTGCAGAGGGAAATGCATACACACACAGAGAGAGATTTCTAGATAGATATAAACATAAATATATAGGCCTTGCAAATATTGCAGGAGGAAAATGCATAAATATAGAGGATTTGCAAACATTTCAGGGGGAAATGCATATGTGAAATTAGTATATATAATTATAGATCTATATCTAGCTCTGCATTGTTTATGTAGGCATTGAATGTTTGCCTGTTACTATGTTGGAAGCTGGCCTGAGTCCCCATGGGGAAATAGGACAGGGTAAAAATGAAGTTTTTATTATTATTATTATTATTATTATTATTATTATTATTATTATTATTATATTGTTAATACCATATTGTTTTTGTTGACCCTACTTTTCCACTAACAGAGCTAGTTTCCTTTTTTTCTTTGAAATATGATAAATATTCAAAAACATTGAACCTATTGATACCTCAAAATAATTTCATTGGGATCTATTTTTATTTTGAAATTTACCAGTAGCTGCTGCATTTTCCACCCTCGGCTTATAATCAAGTCAATACATTTCCCCAGTTTTTTTGTGGTAAAATTAGGTGCCTCTGCTTATATTAGGGTTGGCTTATACTTGAGTATATACGGTAATTCCCAAATTTGAGGAAAAATCCATTTTTTTTCAGTGCAGAATGGAAATACTTGGAAAATGTCATTTCCTGCAAGAATTATGTCCTTTTACTTTGGGCTGAAATACTGTAAGAATAACATCCTGACTTTGGAAAGCTGAATAGCATTCTTACAGCATCACAAATGTAGATGAAATTTTCCCAGTTTTCTTCTATCTCCCTCCTCTTCAATTTAAGCTGTCATAAATATCACTGTTTCAAAGATTTAGTATGTATACTTTTTTATTTGTGCAAAGTACAATTAATGTTATGTATGTTTAGCAAACATACAGAGGATTCTTCTTTCCATTCCAACACATTTGTATGACTTGTATGAGAAATGATCCCCCTCCTTCTCTCTCTGTCTCGTATTAATTGTAATAACAACCTGAGAAAAGTGGACATATATAGACACAAAATGCACTGTATTATATTTCATATTAACATGGTAGAATCATAAAGTTGGAATGCAATGACCTCATATTGTCAGACACGTCTTCCTAATGTTTAGTCTACATCATTTTTCTTGTAATGTGAACCCATTGCTTCAGGTCCTGCCTTTGAGAGGAAAAGGAAATGAAAATGTTCCATCATCTATGAGAATTATATTCAAATACTGAATATAGCTCTCATGCAGGTGTAGACTAGTTTCTTGGAAGAGGCTGAGAAACTACCCCCCCCCCCAGCTGTACCAAGAAGTTTATTAACATTATAATAGTATTGTTAGAAAACCCCTGGTGCATATATAGCTCTAAATTTGCCTAACACAATAACTGAGTATTCTGAGGATATTTTTTCAACAGAAGGTCAAACAGAAATACATACAAATGGCAGGGCCTGTTCTTTTTCTTCACATTGCATTCTGTGTAACTATTCCAGCATTGGAGGATTGATGAATAGAAGTCAAAATATATTAAAAATTTAAATTCCATCAAGGTACGCTAACCCAATTATATATAAAGTATCACTGTGATGGATTGATTGACAAGTGGCAAATGTGCTCTCAAGAAAGCCCAAAGACATCTCCCTCTGGAAAACATAATGTGAACTAATATATCAGCTGGTGGCATTAGTTTTATTAGCTTTTCTGGTCAATTCATTTGCTTCTGCCAGAATTCTGGGATCTTTATAGCACAGGCTGTTCAGTCTATTTTCATAATAGTTCATTAAAAGTCTGTCCAGTGGTCAAAAAAAGAAGGAAAAACTTCAAAGGTAAGAAATAAGAAAAGTCAAAATGTATTGAATTGCAGTTACAAAGGAAGAAAAACAGGGACAGATACTAGCAGAGTATTATACCTTCTTTTATGAAAGACTGTGCTTAGAAGGTATCATGGTCACCATAACAGTGGGTATGGCAACCCAAATGCGTTACCTTCTAAGCACAAACTTTCATGGGACTACTGACACTGCCATTCAATATATATCCTTAGGCATTGTAGCAGAGGCTTAGGATGAAAGAAGTGGCAATTGGTTGAGAGTTGGTCCAAAGGTACAAGAAGCCAAACAGATACTTGGATAAAATGGTTCGAGGTGGCAACAATGACCACAACTGAGGATTCTATTCTCATGACTTGCGGATAACTAAAAGTGAGACAGAGTGATACGGGTGAAACAGAGATGGGCAGAGAACAAGTTGTATACATGGGCATGGCTTCACATCATTGTGCTTCTTCTCTGGAAGAGAGATGTGTTTGAATCACACAGGGAGATACATGGCTTATATCAGATCAGACCGCCAGTGCATTTAGTTTTCTATGGATTGGTAGCTCTGAGATAACAGCTGTTTCTAGCCTTACCCTGTAAGACAAGGATTAAAAGGTGGTCAATGTATATATTCGGTTAGAATTTTAGAGAATATAGGAAGCTGTCAGAACCCTGCTACTAGAGCCTGGATGTGGCTCTGAGTTTCAGGGTCACTGACATTGATAAGACACCTGCGGCTTGGCGGGGAATTTGCGCGGGGTTTTGCTGAGCGGGAAGAGACTTTTCAAATGAGGGGGAGGGTATATAAAGGATGGTTGGCCGGAGCCTCCCATTCTTGGCTTTTTTGATGTTCATGTTTCCTACAGTAAAAGTTTCTGGTGATAACACAGAGAGTCTCGTGTGTTCATTCAGGAGCGGCTGTGGTGAGCTGACACTAAGCCAAGAATACGGACACCATCCCGCTGTAGCGGTGAGGTGTAACATGCAAGTGGAGGATGAAGAGCTCTTGGGCGCAGGAGGAGGAAGGTCGGAAAGGGCCACTCCCGAGCCGGACGCTGAGTTCCACCAGCTGGCGGCCCTGGCGTCATCCACCGCTTATGCCCAGCCAAATGGGGTAACCCAGAGGCGTGGAGTGGTGCGGGGAGACAGCACCGGAGGAGAGGAAGGTTCACCTTCCCCAGGCCCACAAAGGATGGTGTTTCTGGAGGAGAGGATGTCGGCGATGGAGACCACCCTGGCAGTGATGTCGAGGGCGATGGAGCGCCTGGCGTTTTTGGCGGAGCCAGAGAGAGGAAGGGAACTTCGGGCTGGCTCAATGTGGGACGTGAGCGTGGGAAGCAGCCAGGGCTTTGCAGACCTCCCAGCACCGAAGGGAAGGGAAATGCGAAAGGAGCCCGGCGCCCGGCCCAAGACCCAAACAAGCCTGACGCGGGTGGAGGAGAGTGACGACGAAGGGGAAAAACCTCCGAGAATCCCAGCTACGCTCCCAGCTGAGACCCTGGTGCCCCTGGCGAATGCCGGGCGTGGCACAGGGCCAAGAGAAGCAGCAGCGGGGCCCACTGGTCCGCAAGGGGGCTTGCGACGGGCGGAGAATTGGGGATTGCCACCACAGGGACCCCTACCGAGACGAGAGGAACTAAGGATCGAGTTTGGGGGAGAGTCCTCTGAACTGGATTTTTTCCTGACCACGGTGAGGGGCTATATGGAGGACAATGCTCACACTTTTAGAACGGAATCCAGCCGGATACGGGCCATTGGTGCAGTGTTGAAGAGGGGAGCGGCCAGCTGGTACGTTCAGCTGCACGCGCGGCGCGACCCATGTCTGGGGTCACTCCGACGCTTTATGGGGGCCCTGGAGACCCGTTTCCGAGATCCACTGGAGCAGATCCGGGCGAGGGAGAAGTTGAAGACCGTCTCCCAGGGGCAGAGGTCGGTATCTGAGTATGCGGAGGAGTTCCAATGCCTCGCCGAAAAGGTGCCGGAATGGTCTGCAGTAACAAAGATAGAACTCTTCAAAGAGGGTCTCAGGCGGGAGATCCTCTCCTGGGCGGTGCATCGTGATGAGCCTGACACACTGCGCGGATGGATTCAGCTGGCGGGGCGCGTCGAGACATCGCTGGCCCAGGCGAGGAGGCACCGAGGAGGGCTACAGCAGCGGCCGCAGATGAAAGAGGGGAGCCGGAAGGAGGGATCGACCCCAGCCGGGAGGAGAACGGAGCCGACAGGGAACGTGAGCGCCAGCAGGAGTGGCTGCTTCGTGTGCGGCCGGTTGGGCCACAGGGCTGCCGAGTGCTGGCAGAGAAAAGGGGAAGGCGGAGGCCAGCCCAAACCCAGAGCCGTGGCAGGAAAACGCGCCGAGGAAGAACCACCGATGAGGCACCACTCGGGGGGGTTGGTAAGTCAGGACAAAGCTATGATAGTGGTCCCCATTCAGCTTGAAAATGGCAGCAAACAAGCAACCTGCAAAGCATTTGTGGATTGTGGATGTTCCAGGAACATCATCTCCCCTGAATTAGCCGAGGGATTGGGATGCGAAAGAACGAACCTAGAATCCCCAATAGCTTTTTCGCAGTTGGACGGATCCACAGCATCGGGATCGTTAGCTAAGTACAGTGCCGAAGATGTAAAGTGTAAGATAGGGAGTTGGGAAGGAAAGGTGTCATTTGTGATATCACAAATAGCCAGCTATAATGTTATACTAGGCATGCCGTGGCTGGGGCAGGCCAACCCGCAAATCAACTGGGAGGATAAGAGCATGATCTTCAGGATGAATTTGGAAGAAGGGAGCCAGGAAGTTGAGAGGGAGCCAGGGAAAAGGGGGGAGGAAGACTCTATCAGAATAGCAGAACTGGCAGATAAATTACCCCCAGAGTATCGGGATTTTGTGGACGTGTTTGATGAGAAGGAAGCAGACAATTTCCCACCGAAGCGGAGAGTTGAAGTGAAAATAGAGCTAGTCCCAGGAGCAGAGCTTCCCAAGGCAAAAATATACCCGATGTCAGCTAGGGAAAAGGAGGAACTGAGAAAATACATTGATAAAAACCTAGCGAGGGGTTTCATAGAGCCTTCAAATTCCCCTCTAGGGGCGCCTGTGTTGTTCAGGCGGAAAAAGGACCAAACGCTGAGGCTCTGCATTGACTACAGGGGCCTAAATGCAATCAGTACTGTAAATAAATACCCCCTACCCTTAGTGAAGGACTTGATCGCCCAGTTATCGGAAGGACAGATATTCACTAAATTGGACTTAATTGAGGCCTACCATAAATTGCAGATCAAACCAGAGGACAGGTGGAAGACGGCCTTCTCCTGCGCATTCGGATTATTCAATTATCGTGTGCTCCCCTTCGGTTTGTGCGGGGGAGGGGCCGCGTTCATGCAATTAATCAACGAAGTATTGCATCCATTGTTGTACAAGGGAGTCTTTATTTTTTTTAGATGACATATTGATAATGTCTCGAACTAAGGAACAACACGTAGAACTAGTCAGGGAAGTCCTACAAAAGTTGAGGGAAGCGAAACTGTATGCGAAGCTTGCCAAGTGCGAGTTCAATAAAGACCAGATAGACTTTCTGGGGTATAGGATTTCCTCCCAGGGAGTGGCGATGGACCCTGCGAAGGTGGAAGACGTGAGGGGGTGGGAAGCCCCCAAAACACGGAAGCAGCTGCAATCCTTCCTAGGGTTCGCAAACTTCTATAGAACATTTATCAAGGACTTTGCGCGCCTCACTTTGCCATTAACGGATTTGTTAAAAACTAAAGGCAGGGGAGAAACAGCCAAAGTGAAGGCCCCAGGGGCCAAACTGACATGGACAATAGAATGCCAGGAAGCTTTCGAAGCCCTTAAAAAGCGTTTTACTGAGGAACCTGTCCTACAGCACCCTGATATGTCTAAGGCCTTTGTACTACATTGCGATGCGTCAGACCGGGCATATGGGGCAGTTCTGCTGCAGAAAGACGAGGGGGGGAACCTGAAGCCATGTGGCTATCTGTCAAAAAAGTTTAGCGATACAGAAAAAAACTGGCCGATTTGGGAGAGAGAAGCCTTAGCGATTCTAAAAGCACTAGAGTGCTGGAGACACTTTCTGGAAGGAAGTGGAACACCGTTTGAGGTGTGGACTGATCATAGAAATTTACAGTATCTAAGATCCCCTCGTAAACTATCAGCGAAGCAAATTAGATGGGCCCAATATTTCAGCCGTTTTGATTTCAGACTCAGATTCTTCCAGGGGAAACATAACATACTCGCTGACGCTCTCTCTCGGATGCCTCAGCACGGGGGAGGAATTCAGGAATCTGAAGGGAGCCTGTTCCTAGATAAGCAGTGGGGCCTGGCAGTACTAACTCGAGCACAAGCGGCCAAAGAAAACAAACGTACTGCCATTTCCACGGGGGGAGGAGAAATATGGGAGGAAGAGTTGAAGCGAGCGTATGGAATGGACAAATGGTTACAAACTAACAAGGAAAAGGGAGAATTGTGTGGGGATTTGGTGTTTGTAAATAAGAAATTGTATATTCCTGAATGTTTAAGACGAGAAATGTTAAGGAAGTGCCACGATAACAAGGGTGCGGGTCATCTAGGCCCCACCAGGACTATTAAACTGTTGGCCAAACAATGCTGGTGGCCCGGAATGAGGAAAGACGCCAGGGGGTACGTCACGCAGTGTGAATTATGTGCAGAGGGAAAAACACCACCGGGGAAGCCCCAGGGGCTATTGCAGAAGGTGGTGGAGCCCATGAGGCCATGGGAATGCGTGGCCATGGATTTTGTAGGCGAACTACCCCCCAGCAGAGGCCACAGATACATTTGGACAATATTGGACCTATTCTCAAAACAGGCACACTTTGTGGCCCTGCCGAAACTCCCCTCAGCTGAAAAACTTGCTGATTTGTATGTGAAGCATGTATATCGCCTACATGGGTGTCCCGACAAAATAATTAGCGACCGGGGAGTCCAATTTACTGCAAAATTTTGGGGAAAATTCTTACAGCTGTTAGGAGCAGAAAGGAACCTGAGCTCGGCTTTTCATCCCGCAACCAACGGGGGAGTCGAACGCACCCAACAAACACTGTGCCAATTCTTGAGGATGTACACCAATTATAGACAGGATGATTGGGCGGACCTTCTACCGTTTGCTGAGATGGCTTTTAACGGGGCCGTACATTCGGCCACAGGTCGTGCCCCATTCGAAATAGTATACGGACAGGAGGTGGCACCTTTCCCCAGGCTACCCGAGTGGAAGGAAGGAGAGGGCCAGACCGACAAGGAATGGCCGGCCAAAATTAAGCAAGGGTGGCAGACCGTGGTGGAGGCATTGCGGGAAACACAAAAGAAGTACAAGCTCTTTGCCGATCGTAGGCGCCGAGAGGGGGACAAATTGGGCGAAGGGGATCTGGTTTGGCTGAGCACAAAAAACCTGAAATTGGGGTTCCCATCTAAAAAATTGGCTCCACGCTATATAGGGCCGTTCAGGGTAGCAAAAAGAATAAACGAAGTGACCTATGAGCTGAGGCTACCCAAGGACCTAGGAAAGGTACACCCGGTATTCCATTGCAGCCTGTTAAAAAAGTATAAAGGAACTCTGGACAGCGGAGAACAATAGTTGTGTTTAATCTTTTCCTTCCAGGACGAAGGGGAGGAGGACGCCATGTCAGAACCCTGCTACTAGAGCCTGGATGTGGCTCTGAGTTTCAGGGTCACTGACATTGATAAGACACCTGCGGCTTGGCGGGGAATTTGCGCGGGGTTTTGCTGAGCGGGAAGAGACTTTTCAAATGAGGGGGAGGGTATATAAAGGATGGTTGGCCGGAGCCTCCCATTCTTGGCTTTTTTGATGTTCATGTTTCCTACAGTAAAAGTTTCTGGTGATAACACAGAGAGTCTCGTGTGTTCATTCAGGAGCGGCTGTGGTGAGCTGACAGGAAGCTGTTTTATGCTGAGCCAAGCCATCTATTCTACTTTGTGAACTATGACTGGCAGTGGCTCTCCGGTATTTTAAACAGCATTATTTTCCAGAACTACTTGAAAATCCCTGGTATTCTTTGATGATCTCTCATCAGATATGCTTAGCTTTCAGTATTAATTAGGGCAATCTAGGGGGCAAATATTTAGTCTTCACCTATCAGCTGAAATTCATGTGGCAAGTTTTGATATAAAAAGTTAGACAAGGTTAAAGTGTATAAAGTCTTTCTACCAGACAACCGGAGTTCCAGTTACTAGTCTGAATGTGTGGGTCATCTGAAATATCGGAGAAAATAATGGCTGCTGATGCCAGATGTTAATACTTGTCTGCCACTGTTGATCTCTCTTTCAAGTTGGGCTCCTGGCAGAAGATACAAGAGGTAAAAGGGTATCAAAGGTTTTTAAAGGCTTTCTTCAGTCTTTGGGTGATTTTATCAATGTTCTGTTGCTGAAGACTACAAAATGCCTTGCATTGGCTCAGGTATTATATTGTACAAACATTTATATAGACCATTCAAGTGCAAGATGCTGTTATAGTATCTTATGAATTCTGGGGAGATGCTGTTGTGATGGGTAGCTGTATTCTCTAACACTGATTCCATGCCATCATGTAAACCACACAACTTTCTCTTTCTGTTCAGGAAGATTTTGTTAGATGCTGTGGACAGAGAAATTCAATGTTATCCTGTTTAGGTTTTTATACCTACACTTTTGCTTTCTGTTCAAGGTACAGGAAAAGCAGGTCCCTCTTGATGTTGTTGGACTGCAGTTGTCATCATACCTCACCAATAGCTATGTTGACTAGAACTGAGAGAAATTGCAGTTGAACTCTATCTGGATAGCCCCATGTTTTCACACCTGCTCTGCTAACATTCATACCATGATAATTTTTCTATGGCAGAATTAGCTGCTGCAGTGGAAGAGTTGGCACACTATTTCCTTTCTCAAAACTAGTGAAAATGAATGTATCAAAGTCAGTATGTTTGCAACCAATTCAACAGCATTTTCATTCCCTTCAATTCTTTTTTTATCAGTTTGGACAAAGCAATAGCTGTAGGCTGCATACGCTTCAAAACATCTTGAGAGCTGCGTTTTGCATACAACATTATATTCTGTGCCTGTATGTGCGCATGTGTAGAGACATCAAAATGTGATTATATGCAGACTGTAATCTCAGTACTGTGCTATTCCTGCTGAACAGTGTATTGCAAGAATATTCCAATTGATATTCCGAGTGGTATATTTCTCTTCAGTCATTTTCCTGAATACTATTCCAACTAGAAGATGATAAGAATATGAAACTGAATCAAAATGTATACATTAAATTGCATATTCAAACGTCTGCCTTTGATGTTGGTACAAAATTTAAATAGCAGGCAGCATACCCTATTTTATGTTTGATGAGCAAGAGATGCTACTAACAGCACAGATTATGAATGCACATAACTTGCTGTAAATGTGGGATATAGATTTTAGCTATTAGTTTGTACAGCTATATTTACATAATATCACACTATAGACTTTGCACAGTTTCATGCAAGAATCTGTTTTGAAAATATTAACATTCAACTTGTTATTTTTAAAAATCTTAATATTATCTTTGTTGGATTTGTAAAAATAAATGCCACTGTTATTAAAGTTTTTAGGATGTAGTAAAATTCTAATGGTATCCAGCAATGCTTAATTTTTGGAAAGTCACTGAGGAGGATGTTTGGAGTGATCTCGTCCTTTCTTCTGCTTGGGAATTTATAAGAAACTGCTAGCAAGAAGGCACTGCTGGAAGGGATAGACATATTAATTGTATTGTAACACAGCTGTCTTGCATTGTACCTTCCAAAAGGGAAAGCATTAGTATCTCGAGTGGTTGACACCAGGGCAGTAACTGGAATTTCTGTTTGGCTAGGAAAAATGAGAAGAATAGTGTCAGGAGCAATAGTGTCTGCCATCCAGACTTCCAGGTGCTTTGCTTCTTCAGTTGTGAATTGGGACTGGTGGACAGTATAACCCAGGAGGAGTATTTTACAATGTTAGCTACATGGTAATCATATTGGAGGGAGGCCCCGGTGGCACAGCAGGTTTAACCACTGAGCCGCTGAACTTGCTGTCCAAAAGGTCAGCGGTTTGAATCTGGGAGTGGGGTGAGCTCCCACTGTAAGCCCCAGATTCTGCCAACCTTCCCGCTCCGGTGGGAAGGTAACGGTGCTTCATGCAGTCATGCCGGCCACATGACTTTGGAGGTGTCTGCGGACAATGGCGGCTCTTTGGCTTAGAAATGGAGATTAGCATCGACCCCCCCCTGAGTTGGACACGACTACACTTAATGTCAGAGGAAAACCTTTACCTTTACGTAGTCATATTGGGTGGCTGGTTTCTTATAGCTACTGCTACTACTGTGGAATTGCATTAGAAGTTGTTTTCTGGGCTACCTTATCAAGTGATTTCAAAGTTCTCTGCTCTCAAGTTTGCAGCCTAAATAAGGTATGTCAAACAAGGGAAAGAGGATGGCCATTGTGTTTAGAGGATCAAGTGCTTTGAAGAAATAATGCAGAATTAGATGCTTAAAAGGGTACACGTTTTGTTGTTCTTTGGTTGCTTCCCTGTCCAAGGTTCTTCTTCTCTCTCTGACGCTAAAGGAAAGGCTGTTGGAACCTGGAAGGAGGCGCTCTAACCAGGCACTGGGACCCATGCACAATGGAGTGTGTTTTAAAGGATCTACAGTATTTTATTTTTATCCTTACATCTTATGATTTTGCTATCTTGTGATGTCAATGGTTCATTTATTTTACTTCAGCTACATATTGCGTTTTAATGCATCCATACACCCATGCTCTTAGGAGGGTTGTCCTGAAATGTTCTAGAACCATAATGAAATAAGTTATAGTAAGAAAGGTGCAGAGGAAGAAATGCATCTATATATCTCAGCATCTATATTAAACTAACTCCCTAAAGGCAAGATACTTTACTATAATTAACTCAGAACACCCTGCTTTTTGTCATTGTCACTGTATGTAATCCAGAGCTAAGATCCTTACCTGAAAACAATTTAAATTGAGGGGATGGCCTTTCTGATTTATATCAAGCTTTTCATAAATCCAATGTAATTGTCACTTCCTGGTGATCTTCCAAAGTTGTATGCCAACATTTCCCTTTACTTGCTTCATCTGAGCAGTGCCTTCCTGAGTATCACAACTCTGTTTTGCATTTTTCTCCATGGTCTATGTAACTTAAACCCTTGGGTTGTTCTGATAACCACAAACTTACACAGAAAGCTCCTTATTTAAAAAAGCATATGGAAGTAAAAATGCCATTGATCATATCACCTTTAAGCATTTTTCTGCTTGTTTAAAAATATGTTAATCTAATCAGAAATTTAGCTGCAAAATACAGTCAGATAGCATGGGCTAACTCCATGTGAAGGGTTTTGCATGTTTATTCTGTGTGAGAAGCAAAAACACAATACTAACAATCTAAGACCAGCTATATATTTTCTTCTTGCATCATCTGCAATCAATACAGCAATTGCCTATGGCAACTCCAGAGAGAATAAATACTAAAAACAACAACTTGGTGGGATACGTAGATTCTAATGTTTGGATTTGCTCTGCCCAGTTCAAGGCCCTAGATTTCTAGTGTAACCAGGACAATACTGAACCCCATCACACTTTAAATAATCGAAAATGGGAGTATGTACATCTTGGTAGTTTGTCTGAGCTTTTTTAAAAACTAGCTCATTAGTATCTTTTTCTCCTGTGTTACCAATGTTCATAATGTATTAATTCACATAGGTATCCCTACACATTGAAAACACACAAAGAATCATCACACAACCAATTGTACAGAGATGTCAAATTTGTCTGTAGTATTGTCAGTACATGTAATGGCACTGTGACTTTGTTACAGTCTTAGATGAGCCTTGATAACTACAGAATAAATTAATGCCAAAATGCAAACTCTTAAGGACATTTTTTTCAAAAATGTTCCTCTAACCTATTTGTGTTTCAGACTGCCTCCCATTAAGTGTTGCTTCCTTCAAGCTTGGCTACCCAACTTTTGAATAACGTTCAAAGGACCGTGTCTTCTGAGTGTGTCCTCCATTCTGAAATAGTCTGTATCAAACAGTTGTGCAGCCCAGGTTTCTGGAACCATTATTTGTATACCAGGGTGGGTAGAGAACTCAGGTCCCACTGGCAAACAAGGGGCTGCAAAGTGCCCTTGCATCAAGGCCTATTTCTTCTGATAACAGCCCAAAGCAGTCCATCTGCTAATATTCTTTTAATAATACATCCTTTCATCTTTATAATTTCCCTTATCTTATACGGGCTCTTTGATTTTGCATTAGCAGTCATAGTAAATTCATGTCATGTCTTCAGAATGCTTTCAGGTTATTGGATGAAGGATGATATTGGTATTTGAAAAGACATAATTCTAATTTTATTAAATGCTATTATTTCTGTATGGCTAAGTGTTGAATTGAAAGTACATTTTTCTGAAAATGTGAGCCTATTTGTGTTCCAAGCCGCCTCCCTTAGAGCTCTCTACTGGAGTTCTCATATTAATCAAAATCATTTCCAAGTGTTATTTGCCCTGCTGTGATAATGACATTTATTCCAAGTTGAAAACACTAGAAGGTAATGGTACAGATGCTTATATAAGGTGTTACAAATGAAATGGATTATCAGCCTTAAATGACTGTGTGAGCTTTGCTAGAATGTTTTTAAAAAGGCCTGTGAGATCAGATCACCATTTAGACTATTGTACTGAAAAACCAGCAGCTTAAAAAGATCACAATATCCATGGCAACAGTTACATTTCTCAGCACACAAATAAATACTGCCCTCATGCTTGTCGTGTTATGGTTTATAATGGCAACAGCAGCTTCCAGAGCAGCCATTTGCTTGGCAGGCAATGTATGGCCAGTTTCACCTCTAGCCCTCAGTCCTGCTCACTGGCCATGAATAACAAACATGAATGTCTCCCTATCACCTAACCCTGTTGGATTCTTTCTGTTTCCACCTTCAGATGCACTGCCTTTCCCTGGCAAATGAACATCAGTTCTGCAGATTTAATGTATTTGAGCAGGCATTTGGGAGAAACTGAACCTAACAATTGGCCTGTGACCATGAAAGCAGTAGGAGAGAAGCTGGTTGGAAAAATTTACTCATTTCCACTAAAGAACACTCTCAAGACAAGCATTTGGAGGAATGATACATTTTGCGGCTTAGGTGTTATTTACGCTCAGTATGTCCAAGACTGAATTTTCCTCTATTCTCCAAAGCTCTCGTCTCCACATAAAAACTCTGCATCAGTTGATAATGCCAACATACACTCTGTTGAGAAGACACACACTTCAAGCTTATGCTTTGCTTACTTTCATTTCCAGATTCACTCCATTGCCATGGCATATCATTTCTTACATGCTACCCTTTCAACAGAAATGTAGTTCATGCATCATTTATCACTACAATTTAACCACTATAATATTAATTCTCTGATTTTTTTTGTTACCATATTTGGCCCATTCGCTGCCCTGGTTGAAACTCTGCCACTAAAATACAGGTCCCATCTACATTGACCATTCAATGCAGATTCAAACCAGTATTGAAGAAAGTAGTTTCATTGTGCAGATGGTGACATAAGAAATCCTGGTACCAGTTTGGGGCCTGAATGGTGATTACACAAACTACATAGCATTGATGCATATTAAGGGTGTTCTTTTGTACACTTTTGTGCGAGTTGTTGTCTGGTTGCAGCAGTTTGAGGTTAGCTTTAAACTGCATTAAATGGTCAGTGTAAATGGGGTCTCAGATATCTTCAATCCCTTTATTGGTTTCCCGTCAACCTCTACATTGTTTAATTTTTTACTTGGAAAATATTAATACTTTACTCCCAAATTATTTTGATTGGAAATTAAAATGTTTCGTTATAAATATTTAAGTCCATATTTTAATAACATGCATAAAAGTCTTAAGCAACACATTATCTCAGTTTATCAAGCTGCCCTACTTCCTGCTATACTGGTGGACTGTAATATTTGTAGAGTTCATATGTACATAGTATCATTGATTTTTCATTACATATGCCTAGGTGGAAGTAAAATATGTAGCAAAAGAACTTAACATTTATCTGAAGGTTGTAGTTTTATACTCACCTGGAAGTTCCATGGGATATAGAAATGGGGTCAATATCAAAGCTTCCCATTGATTTTGAAGTACAGCAGTTTTGCAGACCTTGAGTGTGCAGTTCGACAGTTTCCTCACACAATTTTGATTTAACACTGATAATTTATCCATTCATAAAATCTGCAATTTTACTTCTGCAATTATCCTACCAACAAATCACCCCTCCATATTTTCAGCTTGATTTTTGCGGATTTGATTATATACACATTTGATTAAAATGTTCTCTTTGAGAATTTCTAGGTCTTTCAGTTTAATTTTGTGCTCAAGTTTCTTGGAGTACTTAAAAATTCCTAAAGAAGTATTCTTTTAGGTACAAAGGAACCCATATAAAATTTCGATTTATATAATACCAATAAAGAAACACAACAAGATTATCATTTTAAAATTCATTTTTCAATTTCACGGGGTCTTGTGCAAATGTGGAATGCTGACTGCATATTCATTTTTAATTTTATATTTAATTTATCTAGGACTGCTCAGATCAATCTGTGTATATTACACTCTGTGTATTAATATTATAATTGTTGTGTGTGTGTGTGCGCCTTCAAGCGGCCTGTCAATGTAGATGAGATTTTAATTCTACTGAATGTTTAAATTGTGTTGAGTTAGTTATTTATTACATTGTTGCAGCTTTTATTTATTACATTGTTGCAGTTTTGGTTTGATGACTATGTTTATTTTTATGGTTTAATGTTTTTTGTTTACATGTTGTTTGCCACTTTAAGTCCCGATCTGGGAGAAGAGTGGAACAGAAATAAATAAATAAATAAATAAATAAATAAATAACAGTACTAACAATAACAATAATAATAATAATGTATGTCAACCTCATTAACATCACAGAATTTTGACAGGCAAGGAATATTCAGAGGTGGTTTTGTGAGTTACTTTCTCCAAAATACAGCTTTTAGCACTTCTGAAATACATGCTTTAGCACCTGATTTTCTCTCAGTCAAGTACAGATAGTCCACAAGTTACAAACAACTCATAGTTAAGAACAGGAAGTGAGAGAAATCTACATCTCGTAAGGGAAATTCACTGCTGAAAGAGTTATTATCATGGGGGAAAGGGGGTCTCCACTGAAGCTTTCTCACCAATCCTCGTTTCCACCACAAGCCATTTTTTTTTTCAAAATCCAGTTATCACAGGGGCAGAAAGAGAGGTGAAATCTTCCGAACAGGGGCACAGACATCAAAACAAACACCACAGGGGTATTAACCCTTCCCTATGCTATCCAAAGTGTGTGTGTGTGTGTGTGTGTGTGTGTGTGTATGGGGCCGCAGTAGCATAGAGGGTTAAACCGCTAAGCTGCTGAACTTGCTGACCGGAAGGTTGGCAGTTTGAATCTGCGGGACAGTGTGAGCTCCTGCTGTTAGCCCCAGCTTCTGCCAACCTAGCAGTTCGAAAACATGTGAATATGAGTAGATCAATAGGTGCCGCTTCAGCTGAAAGGTAATGGCGCTCCATGCAGTCATGCTGGTCATATGACCTAGGCGGCGTCTATGGACAACGCCGGCTCTTCATCATAGAAATGAAGATTAGCACCCTCCCCTAGAGTTGGACTTGACTAGACTTAATCTCAAAGGGAAACCTGTTCCAACTAACATATAAATTCAATTAACAACAAACCTACAAAACCTATATGGTTCAAAACTTTGGGACCACCTGTACTAACTAGGAGTGACCCATTTTAGGGATCTGGTGCCTTTCCCCTGTTTAATTTAGCTATTGCTGTGATTGCTCAAACTCAGGTGTCTGCTTTTGCTTTTCTCATGATGCAGGGATTTTTATTAAATGTTTTATCTTAAGTTATGTCTACTTACAGGTACATGAGAAGTATGCTACTGAAGTCTATAAAATGCATTAGAATGTTGTGATTCTGCACAATTACTGTATGGGGGAGATCTTTTTTGTTATTCTTGAAATCATTTTTGACTTATGGTGACCCTGCCATGGGGTTTGCTTTGCAAAATTTGTTCACAGGGGTTTGCTATGGCCTTCTTCTGAAGCTGGGTTTCTATAATTGAGCAGGGATTCAAACCCTTGTCTCTAGAGTCACAGTTCAGCTGTCAAATCAGTAGACCACATAGGCACTACTGTTTTTAGAGCATAACAGCAGCTCCCCAAACTTGAAAAATCAGACTCATGCATGCATATCCTCCCTTCCTATAAATCTATAGGGATGTCTTGATAGAAGTTCTTCATAGAGGACATAAAAGATTTTGCATATATGCAGCAACTCCATTGTTCATCTGTTTTGTTTTAAGCCATTATGATTTAAAATCCCATCAATCCATTTGATCCAGAGTTTAAACTTCAGCATGACTTTCCAAATGCAATTTAGCCTGAATAATTAGAATGCATAATCATTATGAGATCCTTAGAGTAGAGCCAAGGATCATAAATCACAGTGCTCTTATGGCCATAAATCCACTTACTAGAGAGTAAATTGTATTGGATTGTTGGCAAAGAATAAAAGAGCGTGTTGTGCTGTTATGCTACAGAAAGGCTTACGTTTTCTTAGAAGGATATATTAATACTGTGACATGTCACCCTTCACCCAAGAAGCTCAGAATACCAAAGGAAGGGCTGAGGTTGGTTGAGTGAAATGGGTTCAAGGTTGCTCAGTGGAAGAATACAAAAAGAGATTTGAACTCTTTATAGCCAGAGACCAAGGCTCTGTAATCAGCATAGCACAGTGGATATGGCATGTGGTCTTCTCCTTAAATCCTGTGCAGTATGTATGTATTCTCTTAATTCATTTTCATACTGGCATTTGTTTATGTGTGGGAAGGTACTGAGGGCTCTTGTAACTAATATGAAACAATGTTCAAATAGTTGGATGTTGGGTTGCTGTGAATTTTTGTATGGCCATGTTCCAGAAGCATTCTCTCCTGACATTTCACCCACATCTATGGCAGGCACCCTCAGAGGTGGTGAGGTATATTGGAAACTAGGCAAGGGAGGTTTATATATCTGTGGAAGGTCCAGGGTGTGAGAAATAATTCTTGTCTGTTGGAGGCAAGTGTGACTGTAGCAATTAATCACCTTGATTAGCATTGAATAGCCTTTCAACTTCAACGCCTGGCTGATTCCTGCCTGGGGGGATCGTTCGTTGGGAGTTGTTAGCTGGCCCAGATTGTTTGTCTGGAATTCCCGTTTCCAGAGTGTTGTTCTTTATTTACTGTCCTGATTTTTAAGTTTTTAATACTGGGAGCCAGATTTTGTTCATTTTCATGGTTAACTCCTTTCTGTTGAAGTTGTCCACATACTTGTAGATTTCATTGGCTTCTCAGTGTAGTCTGACATGGTAAACAGCTAGACCTTGAAGCTGAAAGGCTATTCAATGCTAATCAAAGTGGCCAATTGAAACATTCACGCCTACCTCAAGCAGACAAGAGTCCTTTCTCCCACCCTGAACATTCCACAGATATATAAACCCTACTCGACTCATTTTGAACAGACCTCATTACCTCTGAGGATGCCTGGCATAGATGCAGGAGAAACGTCAGGAGAGAATACTTCTGAAATATGGCCACACAGCCTAGAAAACTCACAGCAACCCAGTGATTCCGGTCATGAAAGCCTTTGACGTGTTGTGATTGTGTTAATCACTATTGTCTAATGTTGATGTTTAATGTGTTATTAGTTGATTTATTGTTTGTTTATTTGTTCGTGGTCACACGTTATCGCATTGAGTGTTTGCCGCTGTATGTTGCGAACCGCCCTGAATCCCCATGGGAAAGATAAGGCAGGATAGAAATAAAGTTTTTGTATTATTAATTATTATTATTACCATTCTTGTAACAGTTCAAATGCCATCTTTTTTTATTTATATGTTTGTGTATGTCTTAAATCATTCACCTAATGAAGCACAAGACGGGTATACTCCTGGCATGGGCAAACTTCAACCCTCCAGGTGTTTTGGACTTCAACTCCCACAATTCCTAACAGCCTATCAGCTGTAGAGATGTTCAGTGTGTTGTTGAAGGCTTTCATGGCCAGAATCACTGGGTTGCTGTGAGTTTTCCGGGCTGTATGGCCATGTTCCAGAAACATTCTCTCCTGACATTTCACCCACATCTATGGCAGGCATCCTCAGAGGTTGTGAGGTTTGTTGGAAACTGCCTCAGGCAAACAAGAGTTCTTTCTTCCACCCTGGATATTCCACAGATATAAATCTCACTTACCTAGTTTCCAACAAACTTCACAACCTCTGAGGATTTTGTGTGTGTGCGTCAGGAGTGACTTGAGAAACTGCAAGTGGCTTCTGGTGTGAGAGAATTGGCTGTCTGCACAGACACTGCCCAGAGGATGTTTGGATGTTTTGTAGGAGCCGCCGGTGGCGCAGCAGATTAAACGGCTGAGTTGCTGACCGAAAGGTTGATGATTGAAATCTGGGGAGTGGGGTGAGCTCCCACTGTTGGCTCCAGCTTCTGCCAACCTAGCAGTTCTTGTAAGTGTGAGTAGATAAATAGGTACTGCTCCGGCGGGAAGGTAATGGTGCTCCATGCAGTCATGCTGGCCACATGACTTGAAGGTGTCTACGGACAACGCCGGCTCTTTGGCTTTGAAATGGAGATGAGCACCAACCCCCTGAGTCAGATACGACTGGACTTAATATCAGGGGGAAACCTTTACCTTTATCTACCATCCTTGTGGGAGGGTTCTCTCATATCACCGCATGGAGCTGGAGCTGATAGAGGGAGCTCATCCGTGCTCTTTCCGGGTTGGATTCGAACCGGCAACCTTCAAGTCAGCAGTCCTGCCGGCACAAGGGTTTAATCCACTGCGCCACCGAGGGCTCCATACCTCTGAGGATGCCTGCCATAGATGTGTGCGAAACATCAGGAGAGAATACTTCTGGAACGTGGCCATACAGCCCGGAAAACTCACAGCAACCCTGTTAGGAATTGTGGAAGTTGAAATCCTAAATACATGGAAGGCGGACGTTTGCCCATGCTTGGAGAGTCACTTCCAAACTTGGCGCCTTTAGAGTTTCGGACTTCATTTCCCAGCATTCCTGACCGCACGCCTTGGCGGCGGAGGCTTCTGGGAGTTGAAGTCCAAAGCCCCGGATGACCCCGAGCGTGGCATTCCACACATACTCTGCGCGATGCTTGCCATGGCTGCGGCTCGGTGACTCGGCGCTCGACTCCTCTCTCCCGGAGCCTGTGCGGCAGCGGTGGCTGCAAAGACCCGCTCAGCCGAGCGCCGGGCGCGATTGGCAGGAACAATAACAGAAGCTTCGCCGGGGGCTGAGGGAGCCGAGGCGAGCCCCCTCCCCTCCCGGGCAGCACGGCGGGCGGAGGCAGGCCTCGAGAGGGCTCCTTCCTTCCGCCATGTACGCCTTCGTGCGGTTCCTGGAGGACAACGTGTGCTATGCGCTGCCCGTGTCCTGCGTGCAGGGCTTCAGCCCCAAGTCCCGGCTCGACTTCGACAACCAGAAGGTCTACACCGTCTACCGCAGCCCGGCCCGGGACCCCAACGACGACGGCGACGAAGAGGAGGACGAGGAGGAGGGCGCCGGAGAGTGGGGACAACGGACGCCGCTGCACAAGGCCCAGATCCTGGCGCTGGCAGGTGAGGAGAAGCGGCGGAGGGAGGGAGGGAGGGAGGGAGGGGGAAAGAGGGGAGGGGAGGCCAGGCCAGGCAAAGGCGGTTCCCAGGCTGGCCCGCTCCTTGCGGGGCGGCGGCAGGACCAAGCCCCCGCCTGCCTTCTCTCTCTGTGTCTGTGGTGCTGAGGGTGGGGTTTCGTGTCTCCGGGGAGAAGGAGAGGGAGGGGGAGGCCTGGCCCAGGGATGCCGCCTCCTGACAGAATGTTCTGGCCTCACACCTAAGCCCTTTCTCTCAGTCTCGCTCTCTCTTTGATGCCTCCAATAGGCTTGAATGGATGTGGGCCTAAGGGAAAAGGTGCTGCCTCAAGGCAGAGAAAAGGTTACCTGGCGCAGGGAGGGGCTGCTTCAAATGTGTAGGAAGATATGTCATCATTCTGGCCTCACGTCTAACCCTTTTAATGATGATGATGATGATCTAACTTTATTTTTATTTACCTTGATTAGCATTGAATAGCCTTTCAGTTTCAAGGTCTGGCTGCTTCCTGCCTGGGGGAACCCATTGTTGTTTATTGTCTGGAATTCTTCTGTTTTCTGAGTGGTGTTCTTTATTTACTGTCCTGATTTTAGAGTTTTGTTTTTTTTAAAAAAAAATACTGTTAGCCAGATTTTGTTCTTTTTCATGGTTTCCTCCTTTCTGTTGAAATGAAAATGAACTAAATCTGGCTATCATATTTAAAAAAATCTCTAAAACCAGGACTGTGGTGGAGGCTCCTTCTTTGGAGGCTTTTAAACAGAGGCTGGATGACCATCTGTCAGGGGAGCTTTGAATGCGATTTCCTGCTTCTTGGCAGGGGGTTGGACTGGATGGTCCATGAGGTCTCTTCCAACTCTACTATTCTATGATTCTAGTAAATAAAGAACACCATTCAAAAAATAGAGGAATGCCAGACATGGATCAATTGAGGCCTGCTAACACTTCCCAACAAAGGATCCCACCAGACAGGAAGCAGCCAGACTTTGAAGCTGAAAGGCTATTCAGTGCTAATCAAAGTGGCCAGTTGCAACATTCACACCTACCTCAAACAGACAAGAGTTCTTTCTCCCATCCTGAACATTATACAGATGTATAAACCCCACTTGCCTAGTTTCCAACAGACCTCACAACCTCTGAGGATGCCTGCCATAGATGCAGGTGAAGGAATGCCTCTGGAATATGGCCATACTGCCCAGAAAACTCACAGCAACCCAGTGATTCTGGCCATGAAAGCCTTCAACAAGACATGTCATTATTCTGGTCTCACATCTAACCCTTTTCTCTCTCTGCTTCCTCACCCATTTTCTGGAGGCTTGAATGGAGGTGCTGCTTAAGTAGAAAAGATTTTTTAAAAACAAACTAAGGGTCCTTTCACACAGGTCCTATATATCCCTGGTTTTCTGTTTATCCCAGATTATCTGGCAGTGGGGACTCCTATAACCAAGGCCCCTTTCACACAACTGAATAAAATCCCACATTACCTGCTTTGAACTGGGATATATGGTAGTGTGGACTCAGATAAACAATTTCAAAGCAGGTATTGTGGGATTTCCTGCCTTGATATTGTGAGTTATATGGCTGTGTGGAAGGGCCCCTAGTTTAAAGCAGAAAACCTAGGATCAGATCCTGTGATATATAGGGCCTGTCTGAAGGGCCCTTAGTTTAAATTGAGAGGGGGGGGATAGGCAGGCTGAAACAGCCATCATTAATATAGTGGCCTCACACCTAATTCATTACTCTCTTCCTTTCTCCAGCTTTCTTGAATGGATGTGGTGGGCCTACTAAAGGAAGAGGTGCTGTTTGAGGGGAAATGGCATCTGGAGAGCAATGCAACTTCTTAAAAGAGGGCAGGGGGTGGGGGCTGAAACAGACATCATCAATATTATGACCTCACACCCAATCCCTTTCTCTCTTTCTGCCACGTCTCCCGAATCCCAGGTTTTCTATAGGCTTTAGTGCAGTGGTTCTCAACCTGTAGGTCCCAGATGTTTTGGCCTTCAACTCCCAGAAATCCGAACAGTTGTTAAACTTGCTGGGATTTCTGGGTGTTGTAGGCCAAAACACCTGGGGACTCACAAGTTGAGAACCACTGCTTTGGTGGATGTGGGGCTAGGGGAAGAGATGCTTATTTATTTATTTATTTATTTATTTATTTATTACAACATTTCTACCCCGCCTTTCTCACCTGAGGGGACTCAAGGCAGCTTACAAAAATTGGCAAAATTCAATGCCCAGAACAAAATTCAATAAAATCAGACAACACAGTTAAATCAATTAATACAGTACTTAATAAAAACATTGTACAAAGCTTAAAAACATATACATACTTAAGTCCATTCTTCCCTTAAGATGCTGCTTAAGGAAGAAGGCTCCTGTTTAATGGGCAGAGTTAAGGAGGCTGAAACATTCACCATTAATATCTTGGCCTTGCTCCTAATCCCTTTCTCTCTCCCTGCCCCCTCCCTGGTTTTCTATGGCTCTTGCATGGATGTGGGCCTAAGGGGAGAGGTACTGCTTCTGGAGAAAAAGTACCTGGTTTAAATTTGGGGGGGGGGGGGGGGGGGGACAGAAGGCCAAAACAGACATCATGGCAAAGAGGGGTGCATTGGTGGCTGGGAAACAAGCACGGATTAAAGGAAGTCGGTTTAGGAAAGGGCTAAGTGGGCTGCCAATGAATTGCACATGGAAAGAACAGGATAATCATCAAGTGACAAATGAGCAGGTTAGGGCATAGGCTATAGGTGCCACGGGTAATTAGGTATACAAAGAGCCTAATTGGGTCAAATCAGTAGTCCATATAGCCCATTTTGACCTGTACTCCAAAGCCTTCATTTCCACATAACTCCCTGCATCAGTTCTTAATGCCACTATTCACTTTGTTGAGAAGGTACAAACCTGAAACTTATATTTTGTTGTATTTTTTTTCATTTTTGGATTCACTCCATTGTGATGTCATATCATTTCTTAAATGCTGTCTCTTCAACATAAATCTGGCCCATGCACTATTTATCACTATAATGAACTACTATGCTGTTTTCTCTTTGTGACTTCCTTTTGTCACATTTGGCCCATCCACCACCTTGCCCAAAACTCTGCTACCAAAATTCAGATATCTCAAATCTCTGTATTGGTTTCTTGTCAACTACTGCATTGTTTAGGTATTTTAACTTGAGAAATATTAATGCTTTATGGCAACAATTATTTAGATTGGAAATCAAACATATTTCATTATAAATATGTAAGTACACATTTTAATAAAATACATAAAGCAGCACACTGAATCTCAGGATATATTTTTTTCTGCTTCACTTAAGGATAGTAATACTTGTGTGGTATATCCATATATAGTATCATAGTTTCTTTTATTAGGGATGTCTAGGTGGAAGTAGATATGAAGCAAAACAACTCAAGGTGGAAGTCACTTCTGACTTTATTCCTGTGTTTAGTCATACAGGTTTCTACCCCATGAACAAAAATCTAATGTAATTTATATTTATGTAGCATTTTACAAAAAATAAGACTCAAGAAGACAATATCAAGTGTTTCATTTGCTAGACCAGAAATAACAAGAATCCCAGTTCTATTACCAGTTTAGATAGCTTTAAGACAATGTGCAGCATGAATTGGTTTCCCTTAGCTATGGTAAATAAATATATCAGAAGCTGTAGACTTCTAAATACCATATGCTGAGAACCACAAATCTACAAAGTTCTGGCCATCTTTGGTCCATCTTATGAACTTCCATAGGTATGGATGGCCCTAATACAGTCCAATCATGCTATTCATATGGTTTCAGTTTGTACAAATGCTGCACATGGAGTTCAGAAGCAAGTTCCATCAAGTTAGTAGGACTTCCTTCTATGCTAGCCTGTACAAAAGTTGCAGCCTACTTCTCCAGTAGCATACATGTGTGTGAATTGTATTTTTGCGAGAAGAAACATTGCAAGTGCACTGAAATACCCACATGCAGTAAGTAAGCAGTGCTTTTACAATCACTGGTAGGATTGATCACAGTACATGTATGCCTCCAGCTCCAAACCATAGACAAAGAGTGAATACATTACTGGAGCCATAATAAATTTCAGCGTCACATTTCAAAAGTTTTTAACCTAAATCCTCTAAACTATTTTTCAAATGTATGCTCCTCCAACTGCAGTCAATGAAATACCACTTTAAGTGTAAGCAAAATTTAGTTATTTGTGAGGCTTGTTTAAATATTTTAATATAAAAGAGTCACATTTTGTTAAGAATTTGAAAGCAATTTTTGCATGTGTACTGGATTTAATAAGATGGCCCATCCCTAGGTGTTAAAGATAATTGGAACAATTGTATATTTATCAAAGCTCTGATTGCATTATGAAATTTTGTAATGACCTGGAATGTAGAATGATACAACAGCATTGTATCTCCTCAGTGCTTCTGTGTAACAGTTTTTACAATTGTTATATTAACAATTAACAATTGTCCGTTGGTTATTTTCTGATCATTTGTATAGTCTGTGGCTCAGGAAGGGGCTGTTAGGGTCAGCTACATTTTGGTCAGTGATGCCCATTCCCCAGATCAGATATTAAGTCCAGTACTGTATTGCAAAGTGATTGTATATATGGCATTGATTGTATAGATGCTGTTACACATTATTTGTTTTTTGTTTGTTTTGTGGAAAATGCTTTTTTTAGGGGCTCTGCTGGTAAATAATATTACAATAATCCTTCCACATTTTGATATTTGCAGTTTTTGTTATTCACATATTTGTACTTGATTAAAATGTTCTCTCTGGGAATCACAAGGTTTTCCAGTGTGAATCTGTAGTCAATTTCTTCTAGTCCTGCTGGAAGATCTATAGCAGTGGTTCTCAATCTGTAGGTCCCCAAATGTTTTGGCCTTCAACTCCCAGAAATCCTAATAGCTGGTAAACTGGCTGGGATTTCTGGGAGTTGTAGGCAAAAACACCCAGGGTCCTGCAAGTTGAGAACCACTGATTTAGAAAGTTCTAGAGATAATATTTCTTTAGGAATCTCTAGATTGTCAAAAGCAATTATGTAGTCAGCTTCCAGCAAGTGTTGGCCATAGAGTTGTGGTGGAAGACCTAGATGTTTCTCATGAGATGTCATCTCAAGTAAAAAATAACAATATAGCTATTTATTCAAGGTTTTTCACTTTAATGGTAGTTCTGTGCCCCTAACCCATGTGAATGTGGAGGATTGACTATAGTGTGATTTTGATAGCTTTAATATCTTAGTGGCTTTCAGTACCATCAGCTGTCTATTCTGTTGGACCAGCTTCCTGGAACGGATGTCAATAGTTCTACATTCTAGTAGTTCCATTCTTGTCCTGCAAACAGATTCGAGAAGAGATTGCTGGGTTACTGTTTCTCATTGAGGGAAACATAAATAGTAACTCAGTAGACATTTTGTCAGTAAGTTGCCCATCTGATTGAGAAGATTACATACCCCATTAAGAATTAGATTTACAGTTTGTGAGTGTTGTCAGGTCCAGTCCTTAATTTCAGACATCAAAGTGGTAGCAAATATCTTTTACTCAACATGTCAGAAAAATTTTAATCCTTCCTAGATGGAGGAATATTTGCCAAACCTATTTAGGTTCTGGAGCTCCGGTGGCGAAGTGCGTTAAAGCACTGAGCTGGAGACCGAAAGGTCCTGGGTTCAAACCCCGGGAGCGGCGTGAGCGGCCGCTGTTAGCTCCAGCTCCTGCCAACCTAGCAGTTCGAAAGCATGCCAATGTGGGTAGATCAATAGGTACTGCTCCGGTGGGAAGGTAACGGTGCTCCATGCAGTCATGCCAGCCACATGACCTTGGAGGTGTCTACGGACAATGCCGGCTCCTCGGCTTAGAAATGGAGATGAGCACCAACCCCCAGAGTCAGACATGACTGGACTTAACGTCAGGGAAAACCTTTACCTTTACCTATTTAGGTTCTAATGGTATCAAGGAGTGAGTATTGTTGAACTTTGCATGTGTGGCTGACTTCAAAATCCTTACAGAGACCTCAGCTCTTCTAAAATGCTAGGGCTATAATACATAGCAATAGTAATCAATTTTGGACAAAAAGATGTCTGAATTTTGAAACAGTTATATCAACTTTCTTCCGAAATCAATCAATCAATCAATAAATAGGTTTTATGTTTCTGATTCTTAATATTACTCAGATCCCAAAAGTGAATAGGAGGTTTTACGTTACTGGGATGTCAAGGAACACTTGTTCTGTACAAATTGCCCATGTATTCACATGATCTGGTAAGACTCTTCTTCATGTTCTCTCAGTTGCTAATTTTAAATGGATGGTAACTAGGAAGTAAGCCTTTCTTTGTCACACTCCACCTAGAATGTTCTCCATAGGCTTTCATGTCAGGTGACTGAATTTCTGGTTCCTGGTAACCATTGTTTATGTGCCCAGATATTTTAATTCAGATAATTGTTCTTCTGACTTCCACTACTTTTAGATTTGCAGTTTTCTAGAATGCTTTGTTTGCTGCTGTGTGGCTTTGTTTACTGTTATTGTTATCTTCTCAATATATGAGTTGGATATTAATAATGACTTTAATATGCAAATTAAACATCAAAATAAAACAAATATTGGGTAGGATTCAGACTGTCGTATTTGGAGTTGACCATTAAAAACAGTGGAACTGAAGTCATGACTAACTTAAGTCATATTGTTTTCAAAATATATACTTTATTGATTACTAAGTCTGTAAGCATCACTTAAGTCATATTGTTTTCAAAATATATACTTTATTGATTACTAAGTCTGTAAGCATCCTCATGTCTTTATTTTATTATTTTGTTTTTTATGGAAGTTGCCACACATACACTTTTTATGGTGAGATATGTTTTATATGTTTAGCAAAAAAATGCATGTGCATCATTTCATGCCTGTGACATGCAGAGTTGTAGATAAGAGCTTTCATAGTAACTAGGATGATAAACAGAAGAGGGGAAAGACCCCTTTGGAAATGTTTGAATCATAATGTCTAAACTTAGTTGCAGTAAATTAACTTCCCCATATTCTCCATTTTTAAAAGATTACAAGACTGGGTGAGGTTTTTTTTGGTAGCTTTTAAAATATTAGTCATCATAGTATATCTTAGATCAAGGAAGAAAAAACATAAATGAATTTTGTATTTAGACTTCATTCCCATATCCAAGGCATTTCATTGGATTACCTGGAAATTTAGGTATTCCAAAATCACTACTTACTTTCCCGGAACTGCTCAGTGTCATACTCAAATTTTGGGATATTGGTAGAATTGAGTAATGTTCCCGCTGGACATTAGAAAGGACTATTTTTTAGAAAGGACTGAGAATTATCAAGGATCCATGGTAAAGATTCCTGGAGAAAAATAGCTTTTCAAATCATAGACTTGCTTATGTAACCAGTAACATTAAAATTCCTGAATATTTTAAATGTGCAATGAATACAATCTGTCATGAAACAGCAAGAGAAGCAGTTGTTTATTCAAAGTAACAGTTACTATACATATTAGTCTATGTATTTAATATAGTGTATCTAGGAGCTAAGTTCAATCAGATAGCAATGGATGGTAGTTAACCACAATGACTTCAGTTCCTGAAACTATCAATTATGTAGTCATGTCATTATGGGAGTGTAGTTCAAACATTTACTTTTGTTTTCTGTAGGTTTGAAACTTTTGTCCCATATAAAAAAGTAGGTGACCCTCCACGTATTGTTGAATTGCAACTTTAATCAGATTGGCCAGCATAGCCATTAGTGAATAATTATGGAAGTGGCACTTTAACAAAACCTGGAGAACCATATATTTTGCATCCATGTTGTATAGTTATACCAAAAACGGTGCCTTTCTGTAAGTATAGTTCAATTATTCAGTCTTCATTTCCCAAGTATAAATAACCTCAAAGATGATATATTTGTAATGAGCCAATTTTTGAAGACTACCCTTAATTTACGACATTTAGTCTTTTCTTCTTGATTGTAAGAACCTGAAAAGGGGATATAAGAATTCCTATTGTGCAGATTCCACATTATTAGATTGATGACACCGTATCCAGAGTGCATACAGGCAGCACCCAAGTTACGAACAAGATAGGTTTGTTCTTATATTGAATTTGTATGTAAGCCAGAACAGGTATATTTTTAAGTGTAACTCTGGACAAATATACACCTATATATTAGCTTTGGATAGCATAAGGCAGGGGTCCCCAAACTACGGCCCGCGGGCCACATCCGGCCCCCTGGAGCAATTTATCCGGCCCCCACAGCTTTCCCCCCTTTCCTGCGTTGTCTCAAAAGGTATTTTAATTATTATTTAATTAATTATTAATTATTAAGGGGTGTTTGCTCCAGGTTTAGCAATACGTTGATTAGCAATACACACCAGATTTCTCCCAGGGCTGGAGGCCTGAGTGAGGGAAATAGTTTATTTCCCCACTCAGTCTTCCAGTCCTGGGAGAAATCTGGATTATATTGCTATTTCTGAATTGCAGTATACTCCGGATTTCTCCCTGGGCTGGAGGCCTGAGTGAGGGAGAGTTTCTTTCCCCACTCAGTCTTCCAGTCCTGGGAGAAATCTGGAGTATATTGCTACAGTAGAGTCTCACTAATCCAAGCTAAACGGGCCGGCAGAAGCTTGGATAAGCGAATATCTTGGATTATAAGGACTGATCAAGGAAAAGCCTATTAAACATCAAATTAGGTTATGATTTTACAAATTAAGCACCAAAACTTCATGTTATACAACAAATTTGACAGAAAAGTAGTTCAATACGCAGTAATGTTATGTTGTAATTACTGTATTTACGAATTTAGCACCAAAATATCATGATATATTGAAAACATTGACTACAAAAATGGCTTGGATTATCCAGAGGCTTGGATAAGCGAGGCTTGGATTAGTGAGACTCTACTGTATTTCTGAATTGCAGTATACTCCGGATTTCTCCCTGGGCTGGAGGCCTGAGTGAGGGAGAGTTTCTTTCTCCACTCAGGCTTTCAGTCCTGGGAGAAATCTGGAGTATATTGCTATTTCTGAATTGCAGTATACTCCGGATTTCTCCCTGGGCTGGAGGCCTGAGTGAGGGAGAGTTTCTTTCCCCACTCAGTCTTCCAGTCCTGGGAGAAATCTGGAGTATATTGCTATTTCTGAATTGCAGTATACTCCGTATTTCTCCCTGGGCTGGAGGCCTGAGTGAGGGAGAGTTTCTTTCTCCACTCAGGCTTCCAGTCCTGGGAGAAATCTGGAGTATATTGCTATTTCTGATTTGCAGTATACTCCGGATTTCTCCCTGGGCTGGAGGCCTTAGTGGGGCCTCTCCATTATTTTATTATTATTATTATTATTGTTGTTGTTGTTGTTGTTGTTGTTAACATTGAGGCTGGGTGGCCATCTGTCAGTTGTGCTTTGCTGTGTGTTTGGTGCACAAAGGCAGAAGAGGGTTGGACTAAATGGCCCAAGGGTCTCTTCCAACCCTCTCCATTATTATTATTATTATTATTATTATTATTATTATTATTATTATTATTATTATTAACATTGAGGCTGGGTGGCCATCTGTCAGGGTTGCTTTGCTTGTGCTTTTGGTGCACAAAGGCAGAAGGGTATTGGACTAAATGGCCCAAGGGGTTTCTTCCAACCCTCTTTATTATTATTATTAATAACATTGAGACTGTATTTGTTCCTTTTTTTACTTCAAAATAAAATATGTGCCATGTGCATAGGCATTTGTTCATAGTTTTTTAAAAAAAATATAGTCCGGCCCTCCAACGGTCTGAGGGACTTTTAACTGTCCCCCCGTTTAAAAAGTTTGGGGACCCCCGGCGTAAGGAATGGTTTTCATCCCTGTAATGTTTGTTTTGCTGTCTGTGTCCCTGTTCAGAAGCTTTCACCTCACTGAATGTCCCTGTAATTATTGGATTTTGAAAAAAATTGGCTTGCTGTGGAAACGAAGATTTCTGATAAAGTTTGAGACATCTTTTCTCCCACAATATCTGCTTTGAACTGGTTTATCTGAGTCCACACTCAGATAATGTGGGATTTCCTGCCTTGATATTCTGGAATACAGGGCTGTGTGGAAGGGCCCTTAGAGGAGTGATTTTCCCTTTCTAGGGGTAGATTTCTCTCACTTCCTGTTTTCTCACCCCCCCCCCCTCGTTCTTAACTATGAGTTGTTTATTAGTTAGATGTTTGTAACTCAGAGACTGCCTGTAATCTGTAGAAGGCCACCAGACAACGATACAGAATTCCTCATATGGCCAGGATAACAATATTCTCAGTAGGGAAAGGGTAGTAGTTTGGCAATCTGGGAAATTTCAGGGGAAGATGTTGTTATTTCAGAAGTATATATAATCAGTTTATACTGATATTTCAGTATTTTCTTTCCCCCATCCTCTAAGATATCCCAAAGAAACATCTAAACATGCAAAATGAAATTCTGGGTGGTGTTTAGGGAGTATAACTGTCTCATGCAAATAGCCCAGATCCTCCTTTTAGGCTGCCAAGTCCTTGGGACCATTACTGCTAACAGTCTTGGGGAGAAAGTAAAGAAAGAAGGAGATTAATAAACAATGGGGATTGTTTGTTTGCACTACATTTCACTATAGAGAGAGGAAGAGCATCAAGAAAGAGGCGGTTGTTATTGCTTAGTTACATACATCCCTCCTTCACTGTAGCATGTAATTACACACACATACAAAGCACATATGTCACTAACATAATCCTAGTTGTAATATATAAATAAGGAAATTACAGGTTACAGGAATAAGACCTCTGGAATGCTTGTTTATTCAAATCTGAAAGTGGTTTCTATGTAATAGAATGGGCATGTCTTTGCTTTATTTCTGTGAAATATATTACGTTGCCTGAATGTCTATGACCCCTTTACATTGTAAACTACCCAAAAGCCCCAGTACGAAACTCCTATATGCGGGAAGCCCTTGGCAAATGGCAAGTAATCACAACTCAGGGAGGCTGTGAAGGTGGGCAGTGAGGGCACAGAATGCATCAAAATACAAAGGCTTGTTTCTGGGGATATTCAGACAAGGTTTAAAGTTGAGTTGACAGGTGTTGAGTTGCCATAGACAGGATTTTGAGTTGATAGAAACAGTTTTGGATTTGATGAAGAGGGGAGAACTAGCTATCATATTGGAAAACCTTAAGCAGGTCTGCACAACTTCAACTTCTAGGATTCCTGACCTTTGAACCAGCTGGCTAGGGCTTCTGGAAGTTGAGGTCCCAAACACATGGAGGGCCAAAGGTTGTGCAGGCCGGGTCTAAAGCTTTCCAGACATTGCAGGTTGGTGATACACTTTGTAGATATGCATCATTTTGCGACACAGTAATTCAGTTTTACCAGTAAACTAAAGAATTAATCAACCCCTTATGAGAGATACAGTCACATAGATAAATTGTAATAGTGAAATGTATGGGGACACAATATGCCTCATGAAAAAAATTTAATTTATTTTTTAGAAAATATGTGATTTATACTGTTTTCACATAGACTCCTTACATTTAAGCAACACATCTACACATTGTAGCTCGCACACTACCATGCCTCCACACACGGTTTGGAAAGATCTGGTCTAAAGAATAGACTACTGGAGTTATATATTATTCTATTGAATAAATGTATTCTTGTTGTTTTAAACCCATCTCTGGTTGACTGTCAAGTTTGAATTGTGATCAGGGCACGCATGATCCTGTTAGGTGAGAAGCAGTAAGGATACATGTAATTAATGATCACATTATATTCATCTGATTTAGTTACTGATGGTTCATTATGCACAAACTTTGTTTCATACACACGGTGGTACAAAATTATCTTCATGATAAGTTGATAAGATGTATATGAAATATACATGGATTTGTGTTTAGACTTGGTTCTCAGCTCCTAGATATTATTATTATTATTATTATTATTATTATTATTAATTCATTTCTATCCAGTTTTTCTCCCATGGGTGGGATTCAAAGCGGTGTACAAAATATAAAACTAATACAAATACAACCGCACACAATACAAAATCAGCTAAACATCATATCCCAATGTAAAAAACCCCAGTTTAACATATCATATAAAACAGTTAAAACTTACATCAGGCACCATTTAAAGGTATCCATAACCTCCGGCTACTGAGGTTATTTGTCAGATATTATCGGACTTTTATCAGACTGGCAGTGCCCATTATCATTCGTCTGGGAAGATATCTCCTTGTGTATGTAGATGCAAATGCATATACTCCAAAAACCACTGGTTCGCAAGCATTTTGGAAAAGGGGTATGCAAACTGTATTAAAACCCATTAAAAATTAAAATTAGTTTTACAATTTGGCTATTTTTAAATCCTTAAATAAGAGAACCAACGAGGAAGAGAAATTATAATATGGTAAAATTCAGACAAGAAGAGAAGTTATTCAGATTTCCTTTGTGTATGGATTCATCAATACTACATTCTACAAAATATTTTAAAAATGTCTTTTTGTCTCAGTTCCTGTATTTCTGACTTGTAAATTTTGAATATGATGAATCTTTAGGCTGTTTAGATTTTATACAATCTGGTTTGTGGATAATCATGGGAGTGTGTTAGCACATGAATTCTATACAGTATATTAGGGAGGGAGGGTTTTGCACCACACCAAACATCCACAAATAGGAAGGCATACATAGCTTCCATCCATTTCATAAATTCTCAAGTGCTCTCTTGCAGTTGTTTGAGTTGTCTGCCATTTTATAGAAGGGTGCACCACTTTACTATGCCATTGAATATAGTAGGACTTTAACGTCTATGGATTTTGGTATCCATTGGGAAGGGAGCTCTTTGAATCAAACCCCCATGAAACTAAGGTATTACTGCATTACTGTCACCGAAAGGAAAATTTAAAAAGGATACATCCTAACTACCCTGGGGAAATAGGTCCAAGGTGTGAGAGGAGCCATTGAAAAGGTGCTCTCCTATGTTCCTACTTAAAAATGTCTCCTCTGGACACCTGAGACCCCATCTACACTAAGCATTTCATGCAGTTCAAAGCAAGCTTCAGATTGCAGTGGCTAGTCAAGAAACTCCTACAAAGCACAAAAAAGAAAGCTCTTAATGTGCACCAGTGCTCTGTGGTTTGTGTAATCCCCATCTGGGCCTTAAACTGGTTCCAGGATTTCCTATGTAATTATCTGTACAGCATGCACTTTCATACAAATTTGTTGTCTGGCCACTGCAGTTTGACCAGTGTAGATGAGGTCTTGTCATCATCCAGTTTTGTCATTACAGTACTGACTACACTTAATGAAGCCACATTCTAAATGTGCTTGTGGTTAATTTCTATACCGTGGTAACAGAAGCTGCTAAAGTAACATGTTATCCGCAAATATGTGATACCTTATACAGTGTTCCCTCACTTATCATGGGGGTTACATTCCAGTGCCACCCGCAATAATTGAAAATCTGTGAAGTCGGAACACTATATTTATTTGAATAAAACAAATACCTTATTTTAATAGTTAGGTGGCCTTTCTCTCCTTCGCAAGCCCGTTTTGCACTGAATTGTTTTAGTTTGGTGAGGCAGGCAGCAACTTGGCAGAGAAGACTGTAAACCTGCAACTCCCAGGATTCCCAGGGAGGCAGTGAAGCCTTCCTGGAAGAGGGGTGGGGTGAGAGCGCATCTACAAAAGGCATGCGCCACCACGGCCTAGTCCTCCTTGAGTTGCTTTGTGTTGTTTAATTTGTTTTATTTATTTATTTATAGAGACCACTTTTGATTGGATAGCAGTAAGGTCCAAGGCATTCTGAGAGTGCCTTGGACCACAAAAAAACCCCCGCAAAACAGTGAGGGCGCAAAAAGTGAATTGCGAAGTAGCGAGGGAACATTGTAATACTAATGCATGTTTTGCCTTGAGTTCTGGGTGATAAAAGCCTGCGAACAGCTATATGGGGTATTATCCTTTTTAAAAATGCCCTTTGTTTGTATTTATGGACTCATGCAATTTTATAAGCAAGTCATGCATACTGTTAACCTTGTGTCCTAAGATTTGCAGCTCTATTGAAGTATGTTTCATTATAAAATCAAAAGAATACCAACAATCATGTGATGAATATCTTTTAAAAAATCACATGACCATATCTTTTACATCCAGATATAATGCTTCAATCTTTCAATATATCAACCCTTTGAACATCCCCTTTCACCTTTGACATGCCCCCTTTACCCAGCTGATAGTGTTTTTTTTAAAAAAAAAATACTGGACTTTGGTTTTAAAAAGTTTTTTTAAAAGTCCACTGGCGCATCCATCATTAGTAGCTACTGACTAGGAAAAACTAAATTATGGGTGGCTTGAATAACAATAACTTTTTATGAAGCTCCCCAGAAACACTTTGGTGTGGATGCTATTAGAAAATGTTGGATATCCCTTATCCATAATGCTTGGGACCAGAAATATTTTGGATTTGGGTTTTTCTGGGATTTTGGAATATTTCCATATACATAATGAGCTCTTTTGGAGGTTTGTATTGTATTGCATTGTCATTTGTATGATTTTCAGAAATCAAACCATTAAAAAAAACAACAAAAAACGAAAGCAAGCGGAAGCCGATCCTAGCTCTTGCTTGCTTTTCAGCATTACACACAAAAAAACCCCCCTGAAAATACGTAGCTGGGTTAATTCCAAACCCAGTTTGGATTGGATAGTCCTCATATTAGGAAAATGGGGTATAAATCTGCCTATGGCAGTTCAAAAACTGGGAAGCTGGTGACAATTTCACTGGATCCAAATTTCCAGGAAACCTTGATTTGCTAAAGTTTGACTTCTGCAAGGAAAAACGGGACAAAGAATAATGAAGTGCAGGGTTCTTAGCAGTATTCAGAGTGGAATATTTCATTTACAGTAGAGTCTCACTTATCCAACATAAACGGGCTGGCAGAACGTTGGATAAGCGAATATCTTGGATAATAAGGAGGGATTAAGGAAAAGCCTATTAAACATCAAATTAGGTTATGATTTTACAAATGAAGCACCAAAACATCATGTTATACAACAAATTTGACAGAAAAAGTAGTTCAGTACGCAGTAATGCTATGTAGTAATTACTGTATTTACGAATTTAGCACCAAAATATCACGATATATTGAAAACATTGACTACAAAAATGTGTTGGATAATCCAGAACGTTGGATAAGCGAGTGTTGGATAAGTGAGACTCTACTGCATTTAGTAGACTCTTATCACAAGATTCTTCCTACATCGCTGTTTACACTCACAAAAATCCTATAAGATAGGCTGGTTGAGATAAAATTACAAGACCAAAGTCACTCAGGGAGCTTTATGGTTGAGTGGGAATTTAATCTGGATTCCTACTGTCTTGGGACTAGCAACTACTGTTCATCCTTTGGGGAAAGACTAATGGCTTTGTAGAACATGTTTTTAATTTAAAATATTTTTATGAAAGACTGCCTGATGTTTTGTGTGTTTTATTGATCACGGGAAGCTATATTTTTATTCATTTAAATTACCGAACACCTACATGATATTGGTGACTATGGTTTTCCATTATGGAGAGACAGATGTTTAAAATTTCATTTGCCAGTCTTCATTTCATGAAAGTCTTTGGAGCAGTTGCTTTTACTTTAGTAGGGAATTAAACATGGGAACTTTTGAAATGGTCTGGCCTCAGTCATATAGAATGACTAGTTTGATGAATGTGACCAATTTTATTTTTATGTAAATTTACAGAAGATAAGACTGACCTTGAAAACAGAGTGATGCAGAAGAAAATTAAAATCCCCAAGCTCTCTCTCAATCACCTAGAAGAAACAGAGGAGATAACAGATTATGGGGATGAAGATATGGAACTTAGACACTGTAAGGTATTGTAGTTTTGTTTGTTGGTTAATATTTTTAAAGCAATTTCCAAATTTCAGGATGCCCTTTGGTTCTTAGAGAAAAGGAAGTACAAATTTAGATTATGATTTTGTACATAATTACTTCAATTCTATTGTAGAGAGTAGAATTTACTTCCAACTAAATGTTCCTTATACTATTCAACTAAGGTTGGAGAAGTTGGAGATACCTAGTACCGAATTGCTGCAAAGGTCATTTTACTCAAATGCTACTATTTTACTCTGTGTACAAACTCTTTTAGTGGCAGTTCTCACCCACGTCTTCAGGTTGACCAAGAAGATTTTTGTTTTGTTTTGAGAAGTTGAATGATCAGACTTGCAACTAAATTTTTATTGTAAATGCAGATATAAATTTTCATATATCTAGTTTTGAGTAACATCTGCTGCCAGACTTCTTTGTTTACTTCCAAGTTTTCTGTGCTACATTCGAGTCATAATGTGCTCCTTTACATAGTTAATTCAGTACTTTATAAATTGCAAGCTTCGCAGAAAAATATTCCCGTGGATCATGTAATAATGCATTTGTCTCTTAGGCCAGAGCTTCTTAAACTTTTTCCATGTGACCCCTTTCCACCGAGACTTTTTTATGTCCCCCCAGGTATATAGGTTTATGAAATAGGTGTAAAAGCCAAATACTGATTGAAAATAAACCAGTATTTGCAAGGCTTGCTAAACTAGCTGATTGTCTTTTTTGTGGAGCTGAAGCATTTTTTGCAGAGTCCACTGTAACACTGGCAGATTTGTGCAAATGAGTGGCAATCAGAAACCTTTTCCTGTTGCCAATTTTTTCGTGACCCCAACATTGAGCTAAGTTTAAGAAGTAGTGTCTTAGGTGATGGGAAAAGTCTGCACAGAACAATTTTAGACTCAACAACAACTTGTTAGTACGTACAGTACAATCAGTATCGCCGAGCCTAGTACCCACAGTTTTACCTATTCTCTTCAAACAAAATGAGTAATTTCTAGGATTCACATAGGTCTTCCAGGTGTTTATATGGTATGCTGTTTCCAGAAGTGACCATAGAGTCATCCTGGGATGCCTAGCAAATTCTCTCCAGAAAGTTTCTAGGTTCTCCAGTATGATTTTATGCGAACTTCCAATGTAACTTGTTCTTTTCTGTAGGGTTCACTATTACCAAGCCTTTTCCATAGTAAGCCCCCTGAAAATATGAAGGTTATACTGTACATATTAAAAGACATATCTCCAAAAAGTTCGTGGGGTGCGTCCCATGGATTAAGAGTATCCAGCTAGGATGCTCATATCCTTTACAAAGTCAAAATTAGTGGCAAAAAGTAAAATTTTCTAGGAGACATAATATAAATAAATATTTTGTATGAAAACCATTCTGAAAACACTGTATAGAATGTGTATACCTTATTATTCCTTCCCTTTGTTTTTGCTTGCTTGTGGATTCCACATTTTTGGCCCATTGGTTTTGGGCCATATTGTTGTGTTTCTATTCCCGACTTATGGAAACCGTAAGAGGTTTTCTTGGCAAGATTTATTTAGAGAGGTTTTACTTTTGCTTTCCTTTGAGACTGAAAGGGTGTGATTTGCCCAAGGTCACCCAATGGGTTTCTGTAGCTGAGTGGAGATTCCAGCCTGGTCTCCAGATTTGCTCAAACCACTACCCCATATTGGTTCTCTATGCATAAAAGCTTTCAGTAGCTAACTTTTTGTCAGCTGCTGTGCATTATTCAACTTTGTCGCTTTAAGTTTTGTGATTAAAAACATTATCTTGTCCTCCTTTGATTATGAGTACAGATTGAGTCTCCTTTTTTTGGAAATCTTAAATACTTAAAAAAAAACCACCCTGAAACTTTTGCCACCAGCTGAACACTTCTACCGTTGGGGAAACAGGGGGTGGGGGAAGGGTAGGTAGGTAGTCTTATGTCTTGTAGTTGCCAGTGATGGTGCACGGTGATAATTTCTTGATCATTTTGTAGAGGGGTAGTCACTCTTACCTTAGTCTTTGAGGTCTTGAACACTCCCTGCCTTTTTCTGGGATCCATTACTGACAGCAGACACTACTAGAGTACACCTTTTATAAGTTAAAAAATATACAACAGCTTGTATTGATGATGATCTAAATACCCTAAATGTACCAGACCCTTGAAACCAAGTAAGGCTAGCTATGATTAGTATTTGGATGGGATATCTCCCTTCAATACCAGGTATGTAGGCTATATTTCAAAGGAAGGAAGTTGATCAATAAGGCAGATACACATGCAATATCTTTATGTCATATTTGCCATGGCCACACCTTTGTTCTGACTGTCAGAATGTCTGAAGGTGATGCCTTATTCTTCCTATTGAAAACAATGTTTCCCCCTATTGCATTGTGGCTTTTTACTCTTTTCCAAATGTTTGACTAGCTTGAGAGCAACCAGCTACTCAGGGGCACCATTTTACAGTTCTGTATGCTCATGGCAGGATACCAAACTACACCAAAGGCCAAATGGGTTGATTTATACTGTGCTAAATACTTAGCCAGGTTCAATGAATTATCAACAAGGCAAAATGTATGTTTCTGCAGGGAACGGAGTAAAGGACTACTCGTTGGGCTCTACCAGAATACTACAGAGCACAATCCAGAAAATATGAAGGTCATCCTAAAGCATAGGATTATCTTCAATTGAGTTTTCTTGCTGTACCTCTATAAAGGTCTTAACAAAGAATGTGTGAATACAGTGCAAGGCTATATTGTTTCAGGAAAAATGCTTGTGATTTAATTAGAACAATGCATGCTTTTGGATTCATGCTTCTTGATTAGAGAAACTGTCTTCTTTTAACACATTTGCAATTTTGCTTTAGCAAATAGTAAATTACTTGTAACTGCACTGGAGTAAAGCCCTGGTCTTAAAAGTATTAATTTCCTACCTTCCTTCATGAATATCAATTAAACACGAACAGCATTTGTCCTTGCACAAGTAAAGGGCATACTGCATAGAAGATACTTTATATCAGTTTGGAATTTGGGCTCCCTATTGATCTTCAGAAATAGAGTTTGAGATCTAAATCTTTTGTTGGTAAGCTTTCCCTTGCCTGCTTTGAAGCAAATTTAAGCACATGCAATATTTTCACAAAGAATTTTTATTTTATAAAAATTCTGAGAAATCCTTGGAAAAAGGAAACTAAGAAAGGATATGTGCACAGCTTTCCATGTCAGGTCCCACTCTGGCAGAAAGGCAGCATAAACATGAAATGAAATAAATTTTAAAATTCCTCCCAAACGGAATTATCTTGCAAAGGAGGAGGGTAGGTGAACTGAAAGAATGAAGTTGGCAGCATAAGCTTTTATGGACTAAGTTTACTTCCTCAGATACACAGTGTAGACCATTACACAATGAAATAAGGAGCCAAAAGATACGAATCACAACATCCTGACAAAAGATTGAATTCTGGTTTTTTTAATGGCATTGCTATGTTTTGGCATATATTACACTATGAGGTAAAATGTTTGCAAAATAGTTGGGTAGAATGTTTGTGTTTGGGTTTTTTGAAAATTCCTTGCTGCAATAAAAATACTGTATATGACGGATATTTTCCCCTGTGAGGATTGTAAAGGATCCCTGCTTTAATTATCTGTAGAACTATATAGTATGCTATATGCTGTAGTGTATTAATACAGTGTTTTGTTGCGACATACAGAGACATGACAGGAGGAAACAAAATGAAGGCACGCATAAAAGCATTGAAGCAGTTGTTGCACGCCTTGAGAAACAAAATGGAATGAGTCTCAGTAGCAATTCCAGTCCTGAGGCAACATTTTTTGAACCTTCAGAAAGGATGAACAATATGGACGATGCGGTAGTTCCTCGAGTTCTTTATGAAGAATTGCTGCGAAGCTATCAGCAACAGCAGGAAGAAATGAGACACATTCAGCAAGAACTTGAAAGAACAAGAAGACAGCTTGTTCAGCAAGCGAAAAAGCTAAAAGAGTATGGGACATTAGTGTCAGAAATGAAGGAGCTCAGAGACTTGAACAGGCGGCTACAGGATGTACTGCTTCTCAGACTAGGCAGTGGTAAGTGCTTGAATGTGGTAAGCTGGGACAAGATTTTAAATCATTTAATTTTTGAATAAAGTGACTGAATTTTTATACAAAATAATACAGGCAGTCCTCCACATTCATGGATATAACCTTTGCATATTTGATTATTTGCTGCTACGACCTCTGTGGTGCTACACCGTTTTCAATAAGGACTTCAAAAATACAGGGTTGATCATGAACTGTAATCGGTCAAGTCATGCTTAGCCAGTGGTCAAATATATGGTGGCTGGGAGGAAACCAAACTGGTGGGGTGGCTGGGCCTGCATTCCCTCTCTCACTCATTCAAGTGGAGGTTGGATAGCATGGAGGAACAGACGGAAGGAAGAAAACAATGGGAAAGGAGGATGGCAGAGGAGAGAAGGCACTTCTCCATTTGTGGTGGTAACAACAACAACAACAACAACAGCTTTATTTATAACCCACCCTACCTCCCCGAGGGAACTCAGGACAAATTCCAACAAAGGATGGCAAACATTCAGTGCCATAAAACAATACAAAATGAACAAATATTCCTGCCCTAGCTTTCCTGCAGCCATGAGAGGGCTTTCCTCATTTCCTTCATCTGCTGCCCCCCACCTCACAAGCACACATGCTCTCTTTCTCTTGATTGCCTCCACCACTTTCTCCCATGATTTAGTTTTTCACATAGATTCAATCCCTGCCTTCTCTCCATAGTATCAGAGTTCTCCTCCTTTTGTTTCATACAGGGAGGTAGCACATAGATGTTGCACCCCAACATGTGGTTGTGATTGCATGGTCTGCATTGTAAAAAGGAGGTAGACTTTCAAGTAGCAAGGGGAGAAGGAGAGAGCTGAGTGAATGGTCAGTATAACTGGCCTTTCAGATATGCTGAGGACTCTTTCTCCACCATGCACTTATGAGGTGGCGGAAGCGAGAGAAAGAAAATGAGGAAAGCCCCTTCACGACCATAGGTCTGGCAGTGGAAATCAAGAGCAGGCTGCAAAATAGTAAATGGAAACGAGCTCTTACCTTTCCATCAGTCTTTCTCTCTCTCTTCCAGCCTGCCATCTTCTCCTTCTCCTCTGGAATGAGTGAGCAACTGGGAACATATTCACACTGTAGAAGCATTTTTACTTTTTTTTCACTTTCATGGGAATCCTGCACCCTTAACCTCCATGAAGGTTGAGGGTAAACAGTAGCACTGTTGTTATTAGCCTTACTACTTAGCCATTAGCTTCTGTGATAAAAATTCTGGATTCATTTTATTTTTGTTAAAATAATAGCAGTACTATTATAGAAGTTCCAATAGTGACAGGTGCTCTGGGAACAGTCCCAAATGGACTGACAATATATGAGTTACAAAAAGCAACACTGCTTGGAACACATCACATCATTTGATGATAGCTGGTAGACTGTTACACTAATAGTGGTGGTTATGATGGAAGAGGAAATGCTATATGTGACAATTAGATTGAATTGGTTTCCTCAAAGGACCACATATGTTCACAAAGTGCTGTGAATGAGGACAAGAACTTTTGATATACTCATCCCCCAATATTTAATCTGTCAGTGTAATATAATATGTTGTATATGCCCATGTACACATCTAAGGGATTTTGTCAAAAATTGACCCCCAAACCTGGGTCAATGCAAGTAGTTTGCCTTAACTCTTAACAAGGAAAAAACCCTTCTTTGAATAGGGTGGTAACAAGTAAGTGTTTATTTTGTCCTCGAGAATGTAAAAGAAGCACAACCCTCCCTGTTCTCCCCTCCATGATGCTACTTCTAGCCTTTTGAAATACCTAGTTAGGAAAATTGCATTAGCAGTGCCAGCTCTCTCTTGCTTCTTTGAAAGATGCTCTGAAAGATTAAAGGGGGTTAGTAGTTCTTCTTTTAGCTTTCACTTTTTGTCACTTTACTCAGAGGAGGAATGCCTTTTAAAAAAAAAAAAAAAAGAGTCATTACTGTACCTTAAAAAGGAATCATTCCCTTTTCTGGGTAGAGTGATGGAAGGCCTTGTATATGACTGTGACTGGGGGCAACTAGTCCCTCTGAGGCGGCATTGGTGTAAAAACCTCTTCATGGAATGACCCTTGACTTATCCACAGGTCATATCAAAATCCTTAATTTTACTTCAAAAGCCTGTTCTTGACTTATGCAAGAAGTTGACTTACATATCCAGTACCTAAGAACGTGACACTTTAGTGACACCCTGGTACTGAATTCATCACTGTGATATCAAACACTATAGCCTACGTAGTGATCTCAGATATTTGTAAAATGGCAATAGGAACAAAAGAAAACACTTAAGTGATTCTGTTATTTGGACTGGGACTTGCTTCTGGAGAAGTCTGCATAGGTTTGCAGATCTCTATACTTTGAGTTAAGAGTTTAATTTGTTTTGTGACCGAGCTCTTAACTCAAATTGCTCTTATTTCAAAGCAAATTTCCCACTGAAATGCTATTAATCTGTTCCGGCCACCCAGAAACCACTGCCCACACAACTATTTTGGTATGTGTTTTTCAATAAGAAAATGTACTTTATAAATAACAAATAATGTATAAATGCACATTTACATGGAACAATAAATAAGATCAACTTTAAAATGGTAGAAGTTCAAAGTTGTGGCACAATGGTAGATGCATAAAGTTGTGACAAGGAATCACAAAGCACAAAGAGAAGAGACAGAAGCATCATTTTCTTCATACTATACTCATTCCAGCCTCCCTCCCTCTCTTGCTCTGTCTCTTCATGAAGCCAAACATACCAGGAATAAAAACCACACAAAATCAACTAACTCAAATTTGCTCAAAGCGGACAAGAACAAAGCAGACAAGAGCAGGAGGCACAGAGGCTGCTCCCATAAAGTCCCACAGCCCTGTACTCTTGCGCTAGCGCTCCCTCTGATGCTTGCACTTAACTCAAAATGCTGCTCATATGTCAAAGTGAAACACGGGCCAAGCAACTGCTCTTAACTTAAAACAGTGCTAGTATGTCAAATCAAAACCAGGGCCGAGTGACGGCTCTTAACTCAAAATCCTCTTAAGTCAAGATTCCACAATAGGATAAAACCTGAAAACAGTCTCCCTATCATTTAATCCAAAATGCTGCTGAGTTATATGTACCTTTTAAAACTTTCATTTAAATTTGCTCCAAGGTATACAGTCCAAAATTTACATGCAATCAGAAAAAGCTGCATAAAAGCTTAATCATTTCATTGTTCAGTTGTAAAACTTTATATTTTTTTAGTCATGGTAGTATAGAAGGAAGTATATGCAGTATTTGTGTTTGTGTATGTATACATGCAGACACACATATGTACATACTACTGAATTACGTCCAGAGTTGTCTAGTTTTGGGGCATTCTGTTGTGACTAATACTTATATTATTTATCCTCTTAATATATTTTAAAGGTTTGCTGAACAGGTTGAACTTTTCCTTCTAAAATAATTTAAAATATAGTACAACTTAAATGTCTAAATTAGCTTTGCACTGTCTGGAATTTAGCTATAAGTTTGACAGTCCTTTATTTAAAAGTGCAAAATCAAAAGAAGTGCTTCTTTCAATTTGATACACTTTGAACAGATAATGGGACATGGTCAACTGTAAAATTTAAGGTAATGTTAATTTGAGACTGTGTAAAAAGAGTTTTCTAGGAAATGACCTGTGACTAAGTTAACATGACTAATACAATCAGGGTTTTCATTGTCTGACATCTAACAGAAATATACCTGCAAGCAAGGCACAGTTCATACATCAATGTCTTTCTCATGTATATACATGTTATAATTCAGCATCAGGTTCAACTGTGAACTAACAGGAAAGCTTGTGGCTAGGCTTTTAAATACTTCATTAAAGTAAAAGTAATTGCATATAAAGTATATTTTGATGCACATTTTTCCCTTGAGGATCATAGTGGAACATGTAATGTTCACAGGAATTCATACTTGGCCATGACAGCACCCCTAATGATTCGTTTCTTTTAAAGCTAACATAAAAAGAAATTTTGTATTTCTTTTCATTACAAGTTACATCACAAGATCTCATATAGTTTCTAAAATGCCTTTTGCTGAATTTAACAATAACAAAATTGTCAACTGGTATTAAATTCATGAGTTGTTTTTTATTTGTAGGAGTGAAAGAAGGGGAGATTCCTTAGGTTAGGGAAGAAGATCACTACTTTCTGTCTCCAGCTTTGCCTTTTCCCCAATTGCCAGGTTCAACAGAGATGCAGAAATGAAAGAGTATATGCACAAGAGGATTCCCTTATTTTTTGAAATTTTCAATCTCCCTGAGAAATCTTGAAGAAAGGAAACCTGAATCAGTTGTCATAGGGAGATATTTTCAGCCATGCAGAGGCTATGCCCCCAATCCATAAAGCTTGAATTTTTAATAGCTCTCAGTTATTTATTTCCAAGTAAGAATGGCTCAGAACTTGTGTGTTGCTATTTGATTTAATCCTGATTGTGTTAATATTTGATTCAATCTTTGGACTACTTATCAAAATGATGACTCTTTTTTCACCAAATCAAATTCATTAGAATATTCAACAAACTTTGTTGTCTTTATTCCCTGTGTCTTTATCCCCTATGCCTTAAAAAGGAAGGGCACTTCTCCTGCTGTGCATCTTTGTGGGATACTGGAAATGAAACAGTATGATCAGAATACGTTGGAGAATTAACATAGGTTAGATGTGAGTGTTGTGAATATTTCTCTACAAAAATGTTGCAAAATCCAACAAAAAGCAGTTTTGGAACTAAATGTGAAGAGTTGCAGTATTCATAAGAATAGCAGTCTTTGGTGCATGCATACTTTATCCTTCTAGCATGTTTTTTTTATGAGTAGATACCCTACTGCACATCCAAATAGATCTTTAAGATCAGAGGAACATAAAATATTACTTGAATGCTCTTGAAGTGAGGTCAGGGACTGCTTTTAGGAAACATCTCCTTTAAGAGTCATTTAAGGAGTCCATGTATTGTAGAAAATGTTTCAACCAGGTTTCTCTACTTTATACCCAGAGAAAAAAATGTACCTAAATGCCATTCAATAAGATGTAAAGCTACATTTGCTTTGGTACTGTACATGGTATAACCAGGATCCTTCAGTATTTGGATGTTCTGGAATCTACTTCTAGAGATAGGAACAATGTGGCTGTAATATTTTTTTAAAAGCTGTCTATCAGTGTTCTCTTATTAACCAGTTGGCTCATAGATCTTAACTGGTCATAAATTAATGATTGTAACCAAGATTAACAGGACAGAAATGCCCTAGTTTGCACCACGTGGTAAGTCAGAGAACTGCAGAAACACTGGTTTATTTTCTGAGCATTTCTGCTCCAAAACATTATTTTCCATTGCTTCAAGTTTCGGGAATGTTTACATTTTAAGACCGACCTGAATTTATGTGATATGATAAGCCATGGAGGAAATCCATTTTGTGTTTCATCGCTTTGCAAGTGGGAGTGATCCAGCAGTATGGATGAACACATTGGCTGCCCATGATAAGCCACAGTTCCCATAGTAGCTTAGTTTATCATTTTGTATTATAACAACCAATATGGAAGTGGCCTAGAATTTTAGAATTCAGCATTTGTGTATACTAAGCTTTTTTCTTTCTCTTTTGAACATTATATGTAATGCAAAAAGTTGCCTTATTGTAATCAAGTGGTATTTTTAATATAGACTGTTACTCTGAATTCTTTAAAGGGGCAACAGTGATATAATAATAATTTATTTGTTTGACCAGTCATATGACCATTTCAAAGTGCAACATAAATAAAAACAAGGCAGAAAGGATGGGAGAACAGGCAGCTGACCATCTGTTTGCCGACAAAATCTTATTTTCCTGATTCTTCTTTCAGGAAATGTGCTCTTTTCTTGATAGCTTTCAGGATAAAATGGCTTACTCTAATTATGGTGGATCTTTCTTGTCCTTGCAAGAGGACTGTCAGAAGATCATTTCTGTTGGGAGATCTAAAATTAGATAGTAATGGATGTCGAAGTTCGGCATATGCTGGGCAGTCAATCCAAAAATGTTCGATATCTTCCACTATTTGATCTCCCCAGACATAGAATCTCTCATTTCTTGGGATGTTACAGTAGCGACCAGTCTGCATCATAATACCGAGTTGTTCAAACCTGGCCCTGGTGTATATTCTTCTTAAAGGCAACGGAACTGGAATAGTCAGATAGTGTTCTAAATAAGTATTCATTTTGTGGGAGGCTAAAAACTTTGTGGCAGAAGACCTACCTATACTTGCTAGGTCCAGTTGAGCATAGATATCATGAGTGCGTTGCATGAGCACTTGTTTTGCCCTAGGTCCTAGATCATTCAAAAATTGTAAAGGAAGGCCAATTTTAGCCATCTCATTGTTTAAGGCCACTACCCATGATGACTTGTGGGCACGCTGGTCTTGATCCTCTAAACATAGGTGAGGAAGTCTACTGGAAGGCAACAGTGATATGAAGGAAGCTTAGGGCAAAGAACCATGGAAGAAAAAAAGAAGGGAGTACAGTTCTTTTAAAATTATAATTCTGCTTTCTAGACCAGAATGCTTTACCATATGCAAGTAAAAAAAGGAATACTTTTCATTGAGGGATTTTCCTTCTTCTTCGCTTGCATGTGCTTTGTTTAGATAACACATTTCTGTTGACTTTCAGTAACTTCTCCTAACTACACAATTACTTTCCTGCTTATCGAAGCATAAAACCTACAAAGAAAGGAAATTTAAAAGTAAGCATGGTGCATGGCAAATTAGGCATACAACACCAATTAGTTAAAAGGCAGTAAAGGAAATGCATGTCTAATTCACAACATGCTGTGTTATAAATCCAACTGTTAGTAGTTATAAAATCACTGAAAACTTTCTCTGGCTCATAGAGGCTTTGGTTCTGGTATAAAAACTGTCCCAAGATTTAGAACAGAAAGACAGTTCTTTGTGTCACTAACTCCTCAATAACAGAACCTTGTGTTTTTTGTAGTAGGTCTCTGGGCTGTTATTATTGTACGGTTTAATAGACATACTACTTTAGGAACATATATAATGAAATAAGTATGAACCTATAGAAAATCAGCAAGTAGTAAAAGGGGAATGATATCACAAAAAAGATATCTCAAATGTTGGATCTGAGATAATGTTTGTATTACTCAAATAAATGTTATTCTTATCTTGTTGATCTGTATTGGTTTTCCATAATGTAGGAACCCTCCATAACTAAGGGGAAACAGAAATACATTTTGCATATTCCTTGAATTTTCAGGATGCAGGAGCAAACATTCTTTCATATTTTGTAGTTATGGAAGTGTACGGCTCCTGTCATGTTTCCATTGAATATCCCAAGTAAAGTAAGGCAATGGAAATAAAGAGAGCCCTAGCTCTCTTCCAGTTTACTTCCAGTTTGCCATTCTTCCCACAGCCCTCTGGTTATTTGGAAGTGATGGGAGCATTTAGTATTCCCATCGTATTTGAAACAGCAAAGTTAGAGAAGAATTGGATTCAGAGATAGCATGCACATCTTGAGCCCCTTTTTTTCTAGAAAAAAGCTACTTTGAAAGTGAAGAGAGTATGGTGTTGTCTTTGCTCTCAAAGTTTCTGGCTTCAATATGAGTGGCAGCCAGCCACTCTAGTGGGCCAGAGTCAGAATATCTTTCTGTGTGCTCTGCCCTCCACTCAGCCCAGCCTCCCATCTCATTGTAGTTGAAAAACTCCTCAATATGTGCTTTATAGGTTTTAGGAAAATGTAAAGTATGGGAGATATAATCCTTTCAGATAAATCCTTCCATTCCTTCAAAGGCTGCCCTGGTGACACTGGAAAGAACTTCTAGTTCTTCTTTGTGGTCTTTGTGAATGCACACTAATGTGTTAATTACAATTTGGAACATTGATACTTTTTGGTGGTAACTCCATCCACCATCCCGACGATATATAATGGGCAGGCTCCACCTTTGCCTCAGTTCTTTTTCTTTCTACTGCATCTGTAGCAAAAGAAAGAATCTTTGCTCAATAGCATTGTTAGGCTTAGGTCTAGTACTTTAGTCAGATAGTCTTTTCAGTATTAGATTAGATAGCCATTAGTTAGAAATAGATCCTTTCCGCTAGCAGGGTTCCCTTCCAGCTCCGCCAGTCAGCTAGTTTGCTAGTTTTTTTTCTTGTTTTTTCTCTTTTTTTTGTGCTCCTACGGACCTCTCAAAATTCCTATATGTCTGGATCCTGAGAGGCATGCTGCAATAGCAACCACGTTGTTTAAACTATGTGCAGCCTGCAAAACCAAAATACCTAATAATGATGTCAATTCCTGCTGCTTAATCTGTCTTGGTGAGGCGCACATGGTCTTGGACTGCAAGATTTGCCAGACTTTCACACCAGCAGCCAGGAAAAAGAATGCCTGAAAGTGGCCCTCTACAAGACCATCCTTCAAGAAGGTTGGCCTTCCTTCTCTGTCTCTACCACTCCTGAAACCCCCTCTGTATCATCCACCAGGCTTTGTAACTCTGCCACGGCCATATCTGACCCTACATTGGCGGAGGCCCCTACTACCTGAACTTCCATGCCCAAATGCGCTCACTCAGACAAGACAACAATGTCTAAAAAGCTCAAGGCAATGGTGGCAGAAGCTTCTTCGCCAAAAATCTTGGCCCTGGCTGCTGATTCAGACAGGCCTAGGAAGGACAAGGACAAGTTCAAGCACTTTCAGTGTGAGACTATACCAATGCCTCAGGAGCCTTCTCCCCTTGTTGAACGGCAACCTTTTGAAGAGCCAACCCAGACTTCCCAATAACCTACGGTCGAAAAGGATGTTGAAGTTATCCCTCTGCACCATTAGGAGTCAGAAGTCAAAACGGCTTGATTCTGGTCAAGTTCCATCCCACTGGGCAGTCCTTGCAAAGAATACTCCCTCACTCCTCTCCAAAATCCAGACGTCATAGAAGCTTGCTGTCTGATCAGAGCTTCTATGGTCTCCTGGCTGTCTAGGTCATCGGTTTCTGTTGACACAAGGCACACAGTTAACGAAGTGCCCATAATGTTATGCGTGCATTGATCCAGGTCTCTGGTCTTTAAGACCTTGATGCTGATGGCTATCCCTGACTTGACATATATGGGCTCCCAACCTCACACTCCTATAACCACAGAACCTACTGCACACGAGTCCAAGCTAGATGAGAAATTGAGGACAACAATGACTATGACTGCCGGACCTCTTGTGCTGATGCTATGTGCCTTCCCTTCCCCAGACCTGGAGGTAACCCATCTCTGTCCCCAGCATTGATCTCTTAGCTTCCAAAAAGAACAGCTAAGTCCAGATTGGAATGAAAAAGAAAGTGGTTCTATTCCACTTGTTCCTACTTCCCCCATTTAAGCTCCTGTCTATCATTGATTTTGCTTTATCCTGTGTTCACCAAAAAGAGAAGCTGTAGTAATCACAGGGTAGTAGAAATGCACGATTTAATCCTTTGTCTTGAGGTGAAAACTGTGTATGTGAGAAGAAGCTGGATGGGTGGAGCGGAATACATTCTTAAGAATTATTTTTTCACACAAAACGAAGAGAAGCTTTTCTTTTAAAATTGCATTTTGAAATAGTTTTGTTAGGGCACATTCATGCTGTTACAAATCTCTTGAAACTCAGATTCAAAGATTAGTAGTAGTACTAAAGATAGATTTTTAATACAGTCTCACTTATCCAAAAGAGTCTCACTTATCCAAAACTCGCTTATCCAAGGTTCTGGATTATCCAATGCATTTTTGTAGTCAATGTTTTCAATATATCGTGATATTTTGGTGCTAAATTCGTAAATACAGTAATTACAACATAGCATTACTGCGTTTTGAACTACTTTTTCTGTCAAATTTGTGGTATAACATGATGTTTTGGTGCTTAATTTGCTCAATATCCGCTGGATAATGGAGGAAGCCAGGGAGTTTCAGAAAAAATCTACTTCTGCTTTATTGACTATTCTAAAGCCTTCGACTGTGTGGATCATAATAAACTATGGCATGTTCTTGGTGGTATGGGGATACCAAGTCACCTTGTCTGTCTCCTGAGAAATCTGTATAAAGACCAAGTAGCCACAGTAAGAACAGATCACGGAACAACAGACTGGTTCAAGATTGGGAAAGGAGTGTGGCAGGGCTGCATACTTTCACCCTCCCTATTCAACTTGTACGCAGAACACATCATGCAACATGCGGGGCTTGAGGAATCCAAGGCCGGAGTTAAAATTGCTGGAAGAAACATTAACAACCTTAGGTATGCAGATGATACCACTCTGATGTCTGAAAGTGAGGAAGAGCTGAGGAGCCTTATCACCAAGGTGAAAGAAGAAAGTGCAAAAGCTGGGTTGCAGTTAAACGTCAAGAAAACCAAGATCATGGCAACTACACCTATTGATAACTGGCAAATAGAAGGAGAAAACGTGGAGGCAGTGACAGACTTTATATTTCTAGGCGCGAAGATCACTGCAGATGCAGACTGTAGCCAGAAAATCAGAAGACATTTACTTCTTGGTAGGAGAGCAATGGCCAACCTTGACAAAATAGTGAAGAGCAGAGACATCACACTGGCAACGAAGGTCCACATAGTCAAAGCAATGGTATTCCCCATAGTAACCTATGGATGCGAGAGCTGGACCATAAGGAAGGCTGAGCGAAGAAAGATAGACGCTTTTGAACTCTGGTGCTGGAGGAAAATCCTGAGAGTGCCTTGGACTGCAAGAAGATCCAACCAGTCCATCCTCCGGGAAATAATGCCCGGCTGCTCACTGGAGGGAAGGATACTAGAGGCAAAGCTGAAGTATTTTGGCCACATCATGAGGAGACAGGAAAGCTTGGAAAAGATCATGATGCTGGGGAAAATGGAAGGAAAAAGGAAGAGAGGCCGACCAAGGGCAAGATGGATGGACGGTATCCTTGAAGTGACTGGCATGAACTTGAAGGAACTGGGGGCGGTGACGGCCGACAGGGAGCTCTGGCGTGGACTGGTCCATGAGGTCACAAAGAGTCGGAAACGACTAAATGACTGAGCAGCAGCAGCATATAGAAAGCAAATCTAAAAAGGAAAATCAAAGTTCAAAAATTTATTTCCAAGATAGCAGAGAGTACAAAATCCTTTCAAAATACAGTCTCAAGAATCAATCCACAGAAATGTCCATAAACATGATAGCATGAATCCAGGGCAGGCAACCTATGCCACACATGAACCAGGAACGGGAACAAATTTAGAAACTTGAATACATTAATTCCAAAAACGTAGAACCAAGAATTGAGAGCTGTTCATCTGAATACAACATTGCTCTCACAAAGGATTGCACAAAGGAACAACTTTAAAAGTCCTTAATCCCTCCCATGACATAATTCCTCATACACCTGCTTTCCCTCTCCTTACCTGTGTCTGGGAAAAGCGAGTCTCTCTTGGTTGCATGCTCTGCCTCTGAAGTTCCAAGCGCCTTGACCTGAATTTGTATCCCACATTTCTCTTAGCCTGTACTTCTGGCAGGTTCTCATGAGAACTGATATTGCTTTCTCCAGTCTCATGGGAACTGCCAGGAGATTACAAAAGAATTCTCTTGGGGCCACTTTTATCCTCTGGGCCCGCTGAATCTATCCCAGCATCCCCATCCTCATCTTCTGAGCACTCGGAATCTGACCAGACTGCAAGAATGTCAATCATTTTGGTAGTGTTCTTGGTATAAAGATTGTGAGCTGCAAAGAAGACCGAACAACAGCTGTGTGCCACCAGGACAAATGTTGGATTGAATATGTTGGCCTTTGGGTAATAGTCAGTTTCTCTACAATTTCAAGATACTATGTTAGAAATTATAACATCTTAACTTGGTAACATCCATTTCAGTTGTAGAAGTGGTCAGACAGTGGTTATTCCAGGAACATAGACTTATTTATTCTGAAAATATCAATAGTTGTGTTTTATATATCAGAATAATTTAATGTTCTGGTTTAGAGCAGGTAGCACTTTGAACTTAATCAAAGTATGATAGGTCATCTTGCCCACAAGGATGTAACTGTGTGTCACGTGCCAGGACTCACCCAGTATCAAGTGCTGAGGTTTATTAAACAAAAAAGGTCTGGCTAACACAAAAGAATTGAAGTACACAGCTGAGGTAAGGATGAACACATGCCAAGGTCAAAAGTCCAGTTAATGCAGACAAGCCAAGTACTACTTGGTTAGTTCAGGAGCAAGAATAAACAAATCCCAAAGATACAGTCCAATAGATGCCCTGAGTTTGCTTATCAGAATTCTTTAAACCATGTTTAAGAGCACATACTAGTCAGAGTTCTGAAGTCAAGCCAGATAGTCAGGGGTCAAACTGAAGTTCAAGTCCAGAGATCAAAGCCAGGAAGTTAGTCCAGAATTCAGAATCAAGGATTCAAGATTCAACAGGGTCCAGAACAGGATTCCAGGAACAAGATCAGAGTCTAGAATTCTAACCCTCCGCTTTGAGTTCTCTTCAAGGGAGCTAAAGTGGGGTATAATAGTAGTAGTAACAATAACAACAACTCAAGATCAGCAGAACCAAGTTCCAGCACAAGAGTACCAAAGTATGACTTTATCTGCTACCAAAGATCTATCTCTTCTACATCCCTTTTGAATCAAGAGATCTCAGCTGTTGCTCATTTCAGCAAGCCTTCACAGATAATCCCAGAAGCTTGTGATGCTTTCTTTGGGGAAGAGGTGGTTAGATTAACCCCTTCCAAACTTGCTGCAACACTGAGAAGATTTCTCCTCTGCTGGAGCCCTGCTCCCAGCAGTAATACAACCAGGCCAGTCAAACAGCTGGCCTTAACAGTATGTTACCAAGTATTTTTGGCTTATGATCAGTTCAACTCAAAAGGTGATTTGGAACTGCTAAACTGCTTGTGGGTAGCCACTAAAGAAAATACACCCTCTGAAATAGAAAAGCATAGGTTTTTTTAGAGATACGTACACATTGTGTGTAAAAAAACCCTTTTTTGATTTATGGATTTCTGTTTCTTTGCCATGGTAGGCACACCAATGTTATACACTAAATAATACACTAAAGGTATTAATACACTAAACGGCCCAGTTTACCTGTCTGAACGCATCTCACTTTATGAACCATTGTGAAGACTAAGATCTTCTGGGGAGGCCCTGCTCTCAGTCCCACCACCATCACAGGCATGATTGGCGGGGACGAGAGACAGGGCCTTCTCAGTGATTGCCCCCCAGCTATGGAACTCCCTCGCTGGTGAGATTAGATCAGCCCCCTCTGTCCTGTCCCGCAGAAAGATGGTAAAGACCTGGCTGTGGGACCAAGCCTTTGGGGCAGTGCAATGAGGCAATGATAGGAAACCTACTCCACTGACCAGAGCCAGCATGGTGTCCTGAGTTGGTTTAAATTGCTGATTTAAAGCAGATATAACTGATTATAATGTTTGTGTATATTTATAATTATTTTATGTCCCAGCATGGAGTGCTTGCCGTATATATTTTGTGCTCCACGCTGAGTTCCCTTCGATGTGAGAAGGTCAGAATATAAACGTTTTAAATAAATAATAAATTATAAATTATTGTCTCCATTAAAATGGTAAAATTGAAATTATTTTCAAATATTAGCTGATTTCAAATTACTTGGTATTCTTTAGAAAGCTAACCACAGGTTATTGTTTTATTTTTTCAAGCTTTATATATCTTTGCACCCATTTTCTCTCTCTGAAAATAAATGTTTTAAGAAATAAATAAAAGAAGTATTGTGACAAGCTATTCAAGGAATCAGTAATTGATTTTTTGCTGAATAAGTTCAACTCTCCTATTCCCTTACAATTCCAGTTCTTTGCAAATTATTTATCATATTTATCTTCTGTAGTTGAAAGTGTGTCCAGATTTTCCCTGTTAAGTTATAGTATACTGTTTCTATTATGAAAATGTAATCTTTCACTTTTAAAAGCAAGAAAGGTTGTTGTTACTCATGGTGTAGGTTTTTTTTTTAAAGTTAGATCCCTTTTTTATCCTGTTGTGACATGACCAATTGACAGCAAAATCCATTTAAGATGTTGATATTAATGCTGATTAATATATTACATCTTTTTAAAACCTTTGTAGGCCCAGCTCTAGAACTTGAAAAAGTAACACCAGAATCCATTGAGCCTGAGTCTGAAGTACAGACCACTTTCAGCGAAGAAGCAAACACATCAACATACTATCCAGCTGCTCTTCCAGTAATGGACAAATATATTCTTGAAAATGGAAAGGTATTTTAAGAGACTGTTTCTAAATGTCAAGTGGAATTATGGTGTATTTTATGTCACTCATGTAACATCAAGAGACATACCTATAAGATTCTGACAGACATTTTCTGAGTTGACACTTCAGAGCCTTTGGTGATGTTTTGACACTTATTCGGCAAAATCCACCCACAAACCACACCCAGTAAAAAAAAAATACGGTACATAGCTTTGGGAGAATGTGTGTATCTTCCTAGACATGTGTCTGTTGGGAATCGGGAAAGTAGCTCAGAACTGCTTTGTTTGACAAAGATAACTGAGCATACATCTTTCTGAGACAGTATTCACCATAGGAGAGCTTTTATTGTGATGTGAATAACTTGTTCATTTAGTTGTTTTATGGAACATATTTATTTCCATTTATTTGCTTCCATTTCAGGAATTTTCACAGATATCACTGTTTCAGGCTGATTCTCGTATAGTGATGTTTTAAATCAGGGGGATTAAAGGCAGATGTATGCTTTGTAAAGATAGTATTATGAAAGATTAAACTGGTGACTCCATTACCTCTTTTCAGTGGCATATGCCAACTGCTAATTGACTGCTGTTTTATTTTACATTCCAGGTCCATCTTGGCAGTGGCATCTGGGTAGATGAGGAGAAGTGGCACCAATTGCAAGTAACACAAGGAGATTCAAAGTATACAAAAAACTTAGCAGTTATGATCTGGGGAACTGATGTGCTCAAAAACAGAAGCGTTACAGGAGTTGCAACCAAAAAAAAGAAAGACGCTGTTCCCAAACCACCTTTGTCACCTCACAAATTAAGTATTGTCAGGGGTAAGGTATTTCTCAGTCCGATAGTTCTTCATAAATTGTGCTCTCAAGCTCTTATAAAATGATCCAAAAAGTGCTATGTGTTTTACACAAGAAGAGGTAGTATGGGTGCCAAAATTACAATGCCATTCCACTAGTGGATTCACTACTGTAGGTTTTGCAAGCAGGAATGAAGGGCGAAAACACACAAAACCAGGAAATACAATAAACAGTGTAAAAACAACAGCCGCAATGTCATTTAAAACATTGCCATTGTTCACCAATCTGGGCATGTGCTTGTAATGATATTTATTCACAGAAGGAGTGAGGGCATTCAGGTTGATGAAAATTCAACCAGCACCAACCTGCATATATGCTGCTATGCCAAACACCCTCCTCTCAAGCCCAGGAGTACAGTCAGCAGCAATTGCAATTCTACAGGTTCATATAAGCAAGCCTTCAAATACCCCTATTTTCAAACACAAAGCAAAATAAATATATCCAACACAATATAGCATGCACATAGCTTCCTTGCAAGACATGCCCACAGAGCACACACAGCCATTTCAAAAAAGGGTACAAGTCTTATTCATGGAGGATAGATTCTTCTGGAGTGTACTACATGAGATACATACACCATACTGCAGCAGCCTGCAGTAATTCAATGAACAGGGTACTGGGCTTTGAAACAGGAACTTTACTCAAACCAGGAGCAAATGCTTGCATGTTTGCGGAGAAAAGTAATATCAAGAGGCAAAAGATGACTCTCAAGACTTAAGGGCACACTAGAAGAGGTACTGAGCCATGTAGGCACAACATTGTGGGGCAGTTGTTTTCCCCTAATCCCAAGACTTTGTCATAGGTACAACAACAGCACAAAGGATAAAGGCGGAGTCGTAATTGGATAAATTACGACTCCGACTACTAATATTTTATTTGCAGGCTTGAATTCAGGTTACAGCCCTACTCTAGGATTTTTGAATAGACAGAAGTGCCTCATGGACTGTGTTCTTCATGAACCATCCAGATCTTTTGGCCAGTTTGTTTTCTTATGGCAGTTTTTTTCTCTTGGTATTTTGTCCAGTGTATTGGGTAACATCCCAACTGCCCACATTGAGCTTTTCTTTTCTTCCTTCCTGCCATCTGACTGACTCATTCACTCTTCCATTTACTCATCCCAATTGTAATGCTCCAAGGAAGACAAGTGAGCAAATAGCGGGGTGACTGAGGCCCATGAGCTGTCAGGTTCCCTGCCTGTCTTCCATGGAGTGCCATGCTCAAGTCAGGTGAAGCTGAACTTGAGTGCATAGCTTCTGCCTCAGCTTCCTACCTTCATGGGCAGGAAATGAAATAGGAATACACCTCCTCTCTTCCTGCTAATGAATTACAGTGCAGTGAAATCTGTAGGCATGATGTCTGCTTCTTTTGCTTCATGGATTGAAACTGTGATCCTTTAAAGCAAAACACAGCCACGAGGCTTTGGTCAATGTGGTTACCATATGGGTTCCTCCATTTCCTTTCTTGTTTCTATGATTTGTGCTTTCCTGGTATCCCTGTCTATTGAAATGGAGTAGAGGTTGCTGTTAGATGTTTGTATCTGGGTGCTAGTAATATGCACAACTTCCAATGAGTATGAGTGGTATAGGGCCACAGCTCTAACACATTTGAGCATATATTTACCAAAGAAACATTCAGGTCAATCAGCATATCTGTCAGGGTGACAGTGTATCTCGTGCTCTGTATGTATAGGAGCAATGCACATCACACGGTATCTTTACCAAGTTACCATTTCTACATACATAGACAATATTTGTGGATAGTAAGCCTTTTACTTTGCTAATCTCCAAATTTTAATTAAAAAAACAGACAGAAAATCTACAATGTATTTTTAAGAGGAAAAGACAAAAAAGGCAGTATGATAAGTAAAAAGAAAATGCCATACTAATCAGATGTTTGAACAAAAAGCCCTGCGTTTGGAAATACAGTATGAATTTTCTTTGATAGACCCTTCATGAATATGCTAAGATACTATGAATGTCTGTCTATTTCAGGCAGGGAACAGTAGTTCAGAGGTCTTTTGGATTTGTGTGCAATTCCAAAAACCATTAGCACAAGTAAAATTAATTGAACTAAATATAATTTAGGTTATTCTTGTACTAAACATTACAATCCTAGGCCTATTTACTTCAAAATAAATCCTGTTCTGTTCAGTGGGCTTTGCTTTCTAATAATGTACGTAGGCTTGAAGACTAAATTTCTCATTTCAACGGGGCTTGAGTTCACATAATCTTTTTTTTAGTCCTGTAGTTTTCAGATTGAGATTTAACTCTTATCCATGCAGGATTGACTTTTTTATGTTAGATCTTGTTATTTCATATTCCGTCTTGATACACATTTTGTCTACATCATATCTTTGTACTAGGAAGTGAATCAGGCATTTTGCAATGCCATGACCTCAGAGTCTGATATTCTCCAGGTAATATATAATAATATGATACAAAATGAATGGATCCACTCAGTGCAAACAAAGCCCACTCTATTTGTTACTGGAATCATATAATCACACATTAGTGTGCTTTGTTGCCTGAGGTAACTTTAGAAGAAAATCACATAGACAAGCTTGGCAACATTGTTTGTCCTGACACCAGACTTTCTGGTCCATAGGCCTTTGACATGTATATATGTAATGCATGTCATATATAGTCATAGGGAGGAGGAAACAAGCTTGTTTTCTGCTGCCTTAGAGACTAGGATGTGGAACAGTGGCTTAAAACTACAGGAAAGGAGATTCCACCTGAACATTAGGAAGAACTTCCTAACTGTGAGAGCTGTTCAGCAATGGAACTCTCTGCCCCAGAGTGTGGTGGAGGCTCCTTTGGAGGCTGGATGGGCATCTGTTGGGGGTGCTTTGAATGCGATTTTCCTGCTTCTTGGCAGGGGGTTGGACTGGATGGCCCACAAGGTCTCTTCCAACTCTATGATTCTATATGCTACATAATATATAATGCATACCTCCCTTGCACTATTCATGAGTGCTTCATACCCACTGTGTAGATTTGCATTATTTTAGTATCAGTGTCCACCAGTCACTAATGTTATGGCTTTTTCCAAAACTACCATGTTCTGGTTCATGCAAATTCTTGGTTGAGACATGTGATCCCTAGGAGTCTGGCTACTCCAGGCATATTAGAGCTGTATTTTCCTGCTGCCTGACATGGCAGCTAGCAGTGTTGCTGGAGCTGCCTGTATAAACTGGCTCCTTTAGAAGTTATTGGCGTGGTGTGGAAACAGCCTTGTCAACTCTGAGCCAAGAAAAAGAAATATTTGTGACTTCAAGTGCTTTTGAGAAGAAGCTTTGAACACGAGGAAAGGCTACTGTCAGCACATGCTTTTTATACAATTGGCTCTATGTTTAACCCATGGCATATTCAGAACAGGCTGGAAAAGTTTCCTTATATGACTCCTGACAAGCCACTGCCAGTGAGTGTAAGCATCCATGCATTCAATAGACCAGCAGTATAACGTAATGTTCTATGTAATAAACTAACACAACAACTACAGCAAAAATAGGATTTTTTCCCCTCTCCCTGAAGATTCTGTTTTGTTTCGTTTTGCAGTTTGGACAGCAACAGGTTTGATTAGTACATGATTGCCCTTTTTATATCCATAACGATATAATGCAAGGATATGTTAAAACAATAGTGTTCAGTTCTTCCTTCCCTAACATCTTAAATGCGCAATAAATCCAGTAGGGACACGATTGTTACTGGGCATTTTTGTTATGTTAGTTTAACATTTAACCTGGACTGAGGGGTAATTGTATTGTGGGTGGAGGGTTATCCATGCTTATATATTAAAAGCCTGCTTAAATGAAAACTTAATTGTCTGCCAAAGAAAAGAAAGCATGCAAGGGTCCAGTCTAGCTTCCTGCAGAAGGGCATTCAAAAGGGTATGAGCAGCCACTGAGACGTCTCTCTCTCGTGTCTTCACCAAGCAAACCTGTGATGGTGGCGGGACCAAGAGAAAGCCTTCTCCTGAGCATCTTAATATTCTGTTCATATGAAGAGATACAGTCATTAAAATTGTCTGGATTAAAGCCATGTTGGGCTTAATAGGTCATTACCAGCAACGAGAATTGTATCCAGAAATGAACCGGTAACCAGTGAAACTGTTTTAACAGAGGAATTATATTCTCCCAATAATAATAATCATCATCATCATCATCGTCATCATCATCATCATCATCTTTATTTATATACCACCCTATCTCCTCGGGGTACACAGGGCAGTTTCCAACACGATTAAAACTATACAATACAATACACATAATAAAAACAGAATCATACAGTAATTTAAAATAATACAAGTAATAAACATAAATACACAACATATGATCCAACAATGAAAAATAAAACTAGTAACAACTGTCCCTGGGTCAGCATTCTGCCTGTAGCATTTTGAACTCACTGAAGTGTTGAGTTTCCTCTAAAGGCAGCTCCAAACAGTGTGTGTTACAGTAGTCCAAACAGCATGTAATCAAGGCATATATTACTGTAGCCAGATTTGACATGTCAAAGATCAGGTGCAGATGGCACACTAGATATACAAGTTTTAACTGTGCAAATGCACTTGTGACCACAGCTAAAACTTGAACATCCAATTTAGAGTTGAGTCCAGAACATCCAAGTTGCAAATCTGAGATTTCAAGGGGAGTGTTACCCTATCCAGCACAGGCCGAGTCACTGTTATCTCATATTCCTACTGACCAGAAACACCTCTGTCTTGTCTGGATTAAGTTTCAGTTTGTTTGCCCTCATCAGGTTCACTAGTCACAATGGATACTGGTTTAGGTCTGATAGCTTCCTTGGAATCAGGTTTAAAGTGAAGAAAAAGTTGGGTGTCATCACCATTGTGTTGACACTGAAATCCAGAACTCCAAATGATCTTTCCCAATGGTTTCATGTAGCTGATAAACAGTATGGGGTATAAAAAAAAAACCCTCAAGGATCCCACAGAGCAACTGACACACACACCCCAGCACAGAATCATTATGTGTGAGAACTTTTCTGTGTGCACATCCATTTGTAAAATGTTCTAGGACTGTGGCGAGATGGCCTATGTTTTGCCTTGATACAGTTCATCTGCCAGTGTTTTAATTAGAACACCCTAACAAGTTGGACAAGTTTTTTTTCCTATCTGTCAAATTTCATTTTAATGCATATTGGCATCTATTCATTTCAACCTATAACTGGGATTTTTAATACATTTTCATTGTCCTTTATTTTATTTTATTTGCATTTCAAAATGAGAGCTCATAAAATTTGTATTTGTGGGTGACTTTTACTTTTATTCTCTTGTTCTAAAATAGCTTCCTTAAGATACATCTTTAAAATATGGATTTAAGCTTTAATGGGAGTAATATATCTTACTGTTTTAGTGGTCTCTGTTGTGCAGTTTATTTGAAGGAAGTTATTAAAAATGGTACACAAACATTGCAAGCCCTGCTACTGAAAAATAACCTTTTATAAAACTCCTGAAAGGTGTCAAAGGGAATGGCAAAGGATGTAGAATACTTAATTGTCATTACTTTAATACAGTGCATTAACAGTGCTATAAAACATGTTAATTAAGTGAATCTCTATAGTTTTATGCCATATAAAGAAATAACAGCTGCTGGAAAAAAGTAGGCAAAGCAGAAGTTGCTTAATCAGTTAGGATGCCATTTAATAGTATAAGTAGTAATAGCTTTTATTCACAATTACTTATTCTACCATAGGAAGAATTGTCTATATCACAGTATAATATATTGCATATAAAATAATAAACTTTATTTATACCCTTGCACCATCACCCAAAGGGACTTGATTTTGTGGTGCCCAAAATTGAAGGGAGATGTTGACAAGCTGGAAAGCGTCCAGAGGAGGGCGACTAAAATGATTAAGGGTCTGGAGAACAAGCCCTATGAGGAGCGGCTTAAAGAGCTGGGCATGTTTAGCCTGCAGAAGAGAAGGCTGAGAGGAGACATGATAGCCATGTACAAATACGTGAAGGGAAGTCATAGGGAAGAGGGAGCAAGCTTGTTTTCTGTTGCCCTGCAGACTAGGACACGGAACAATGGCTTCAAACTACAGGAAAGGAGATTCCACCTGAACATCAGGAAGAACTTCCTCACTGTGAGAGCTGTTCGACAGTGGAACTCTCTCCCCAGGGCCGTGGTGGAGGCTCCTTCCTTGGAGGCTTTTAAGCAGAGGCTGGATGGCCATCTGTCGGGGGTGCTTTGAATGCGATTTCCTGCTTCTTAGCAGGGGGTTGGACTAGATGGCCCATGTGGTCTCTTCCAACTCTACTATTCTATGATTCTATGATTCAGTGGTGCAAACATGCAAAATACAAAAATGGCAGAAACAGTAACACAAAACAATGACGGCCAACATAAGTATCTCACTTCACAAAAACCCCTGGTTAAAATCAATAAAATACAGCAAATACCGAGGTATTAAGTGTGATTGACATAGCTTTTAAAATTGTTTTTCAATAATTAGGTTTGTTGTTTTCTTCCTTCAGTCAGAGATTACAATGGTTTTAATACCTAGACCTTTTTTTGAAAGATGCCACCAATTGTTCCTATCCATGAGCAATAGGGATGCAACCACGTAGCTTCAAAGGAAATTGGGTTTCTTTTTTACATGCCTTTCTTTTACACTTTTTCCAAGTATTATTATTGGCCATCATAACCATGCTCTCCACCAATGCTATGTAACTGTTCATTGGGTCCACCAGAGAAAACTCTGGAATCCTTATCTGTCACAGAAATGTGCTGCTGCAGTGAATCACACTTTTGTTCAGCAGGGAACAAATGTAAGCTCCTACTTCCTTTGAACTACCAGCTTCATTGGTGTCATTTAGACAAGTAAAATTTAGACAAATGGCAAAGCTGGGTTTGAGCAACTAGGAGACTTGCTGCCTTTGGCAAAAAGGGAGCATGGACATAACAAGAACATAGATTGTTCTCTGGAGCTTGCTCATATGGCCATGACTTTGATGAAGTGCTAAGAGTTTGGCTGGGAAAGCAAGATTTCAGAGGTTGGAGGCATGAACATGTGTTAAGTAAAAAAATTACTCTGGGCTTTGTGGTGCTCAAGTTCATTTATTTTAATGAACTTAAAACATCCATAACTAAATGCAGACTTGATACTAGTCGAAATATTCAGAGACAATGCCTTCTAATTCAGAATGGCAGGCGGAGACATTTGGTACTGTAGTATTAAATCTTGGCAGAAAGTGTGCTCTTTTATGACAGACTCGTTTATGATTAAGAAGTGTGCATGCATAGAATTAGCTGCCATGCCGGGTGTTTTTTAGTCAGACTTCCATGCAAAAGCTGACATAATTCATGTTCAATTTTTAAATTCTGAAAACAACAACAACAATTGTGTTCCCTATGCTGTCTCTGCTATATATGTTATATATATTTGCTGAGGTGTTTTTTCTAAATGCCATTTTTCTTCATTTCAGAATGTTTATATGACAGGATAGCACAAGAAACTGTGGATGAGGCTGAAATTGCACAGAGACTCTCCAAAGTCAACAAGTACATTTGTGAAAAAATTATGGATATCAATAAATCGTGTAAAAACGAAGAAAGGAGAGAAGCAAAGTATAATTTGCAATAAATTTTGAATTTTTAATAAAGTGTTAGTAAAAACTCTGGTGGTGGTGGTCTTGATTTCATGGTGTTGATATTGATGGAAACAAAGTGTGACTTGTTTTACTGGTTTCGCTTTTATACTTTAAAAATGTGTCTGCTTAAAGCAGTAAAATTCTCTTAATGGAAAAATAGCACTGAATTCCCTGGTTGTGATATGCTGAGTGTGAACGTAGATGACAGTTTGGCAAATCCTTGACCTTCCATCCTATTAAAGTTATTGGAGGTTTTTTTTTGTTTGGTTTTTTTTGCAAGCTATCCCTGTACAGGAATGTTTAAAAAAAATACTTCATGTGGACACATCTTGCAAACAGCTTTTAAATAAAGTTTATTAAAATGCTTTTTGTGAATCTTTAGATATTTAAAAATCATCTTGCTCTCTGATAACATTTGTGTGTTCATATTCTAGGGGTTGGGGGAGAACAGGTTTTCTTTACAAAATGCTGCATTTGAACTGTAGTTCCTGTTATGTATATTGCAGCTATTTTGGGAAGTCATATCACCTAAAAATCCTTGTATTGTTTTTCCAGAAGGCCATAATGCAGCAGAACAGAAAAAGAAAAAGCTTGCAAGATATGTATGTAATAGAATGTGTTAAGATTAAGTAGTCATTATGGCTTCTATACATCAGCCATGGAACTGGTTATGGTTATGGTTATGTTAATAAACATATGATTTATCTTTCTAAGCAGAATTTTAGAAAAGCTAGGAGGGAAGTGGTGGCCCTGTCTGCCACTAGATGATGTGTGGATTTTTAATGTTTATTTTGTTGTATTTTATAAGTGAACTCCGAATGTGGCTGTTTCTGCATTCAAGAGCCTATGGTAAGGGCATGTATTTCCCATCTTGGGCTTCATTCCTCTTCTTGGCATGCAGAGGAGAGCAACCTGTCCCCATGCCGTTGTAGTTGACCAGGTATTAACAGGAGGAATGGCAATTGGCTCTGCTATAGCTTTTGTTTTGATGTTATTTTACTTTCTTCTATGGCACCGGAAAGCGATCCTCTTGTCCCATGGAAGGGAAATCTTTGTCATGAAGGTGGCAGTGTTTCTCTGTTGCTGGCTACTCTTCTCATCCCCACCAACTAGATTAGTCCAGATGGTGGTTCATCCAAGCCACCTGTCCTCCTTTGCGTTTCTGAGTTGGCTTCTCCTCTCCCCATTCACCCAGCATGGCGGTTGAGAGCATTTGTCTGTTGCACATCAGTTTTGCCACCATTATATCCTTTACCCAAAGCTTCTTGGCCCTGCCTCCATAGTATACAGTCATACTAGTACTTTAATACTATCAAGTAATATAATTTTTGTTTAAATCTGGCAGTGTCAGTTGCAGTAGAGTTCATCATTTTTTCCATTTGGGCTTTGGATATATGTGTCTATTCAAAAAGGGAAGAAAGCCAACTGACTTCGGCTTAAAGGTGCAAAGGAATACATTGTATACAGAAGAGCACATTAAATAATAGCATTCTAAGTATTTTAAATGAGGGTGTTGAAATGATTTGATAGGTAGCATTTAGATTTTCTTCAATAAATCTACAATATGACCCTGGAAATATGTTACAAAGCAATACCTGTCTCCTCTCAATACCTGAATAATAAATAATAGTAAACTCTATATTTTGACTATACTTGGGATTGAAGCATACCATAGAATAACATTGGAAGACATACAGACGCCAATAAAAACTTCTGGAAGGGAATATTTTTTGGAGTGTGAGTCAGTGAAATTGTGGATATCAAATCCGTGAATAAGGGATGATCATATAAAAAAAAAAGAAGAAGAAAGGAGACTTTCCTTTTTTTGTCTTCTGTTTTGGTTGTTTTCCCTAAGATATCTTAACTCAACTTTTTCCTTGTAAAGAGGTTGTTTCTAGTTGGGGCTTGTGTGCATTTTAATTAGCTCGAACAGACTAAATAATTAGAAAATCAAATAATGATGGACCAAAGGATAAGCAGATAGAGCCATTATGAAAGCCAGCAAGCTCTATTTACCCCTTGTGATCTCCTTCATTTAATATGCATTGCTTTGAGAAATAAAGCAAATGGTATTTGAACTGTCTGCTAATGTTTTAAAATTATATTCAAAAATGCAAAGTATTTTTGTATTTTTAAGTATTATGATCCAATGCAATAATTGTAAAAGGCAGTCCATTGCCTTATTTGTTTGTCTCCTGAAGGAACTTGTTATCAATAAGATTATTATTTTCAAATAGTAAACTGTTCCTTATTATATTGCTTCTTCTTATAGAGGCATACAGGGTGTTTCTACTTTCCTCAAGCATACAAAGTTGGGGCTGAGGGATGGTGCTTTTTTTTTATAAAACGAAAACGTTTTTAGAAGAAATCTCTGCTGTTCAAATACTAGTTGATATGATACATCACTTCACATGCGATCTGGCCTGTTGCTGCCATCCACATGTCTGCGAGTGGTTTGTAAGAAAGCTTTCCTGTTGAGTAACAACTAGAAGCCTTTAAATAAAGTCTTAAGAAGAATTTTGAATGGTTCTATACTATTGTAAGCAGTGTAAGACTTCAATTAGAGTTTAAAATGAAACAATAATACATTGGGTGGGGTTACTTTAATAGTTCAAATATTGTTCACCCCCAACAAGTATTTAGGAAAAGTGGATGTCTTTATGTCCCCATTAGAATCATAGAATCATAGAATAGTAGAGTTGGAAGAGACCTCATGGGCCATCTAGTCCAACCCCCCGCTAAGAAGCAGGAAATCGCATTCAAAGCACCCCCGACAGATGGCCATCCAGCCTCTGCTTAAAAGCTTCCAAGGAAGGAGCCTCCACCACAGTCCTGGGAGAGAGTTCCACTGCCGAACAGCCCTCACAGTGAGGAAGTTCTTCCTGATGTTCAGGTGGAATCTCCTTTCCTGTAGTTTGAAGCCATTGTTCCGTGTCCTAGTCTGCAGGGCAGCAGAAAATAAGCTTGCTCCCTCCTGCCTATGACTTCCCCTCACGTATTTGTACATGGCTATCATGTCTCCTCTCAGCCTTCTCTTCTGCAGGCTAAACATGCCCAGCTCTTTAAGCCGCTCCTCATAGGGCTTGTTCTCCAGACCCTTAATCATTTTAGTTGCCCTCCTCTGGACGCTTTCCAACTTGTCAACATCTCCCTTCATCTGCGGTGCCCAAAATTGGACACAGTATTCCAGGTGTGGTCTGACCAAGGCAGAATAGAGGGGGAGCATGACTTCCCTGGATCTAGACGCTATTCCTCTATTGATGCAGGCCAAAATCCCATTGGCTTTTTTAGCTGCCGCATCACATTGTAGGCTCATGTTTAACTTGTTGTCCACGAGGACTCCAAGGTCTTTTTCGCACACACTGCTGTCAAGCCAGGCGTCCCCCATTCTGTATCTTTGATTTCCATTTTTTCTGCCGAAGTGAAGTATCTTGCATTTGTCCCTGTTGAACTTCATTTTGTGAGTTTCGGCCCATTTCTCTAGTCTGTCAAGATCGTTTTGAATTCTGCTCCTGTCTTCTGGAGTGTTAGCTATCCCTCCGAGTTTGGTATCATCTGCAAACTTGATGATCGTGCCTTCTAACCCTTTGTCTAAGTCGTTAATAAAGATGTTGAACAGAACCGGGCCCAGGACGGAGCCCTGCGGCACTCCACTTGTCACTTCTTTCCATGATGAAGACGACGCATTGGTGAGCACCCTTTGGGTTCGTTCGCTTAGCCAATTACAGATCCACCTAACTAGTTTTGTCTAGCCCACATTTTACTAGTTTGTTTGCCAGAAGGTCGTGGGGGACTTTGTCGAAGGCCTTACTGAAATCCAGGTACGCTACATCCACAGCATTACCCAGAAGATTTGCCAGAAGATTTGCATAAACACAGAGTATTATGTTTTATATTGTAAAACAAGCAGCATTATTCAGCCTATTTTTTTTTTAAAAAAGCTGAAATATATAAAAGATGAGAAATTGGTGTGGGCACTTAGAACCAGATCCTAGTTTCAAAATTTGTTTGGTGTAATGAATTACCACCCTGGTTTTCCAGTTCATGTCTAACAGAAAATTTGGGTGTGAACATCAGACATCAGGCTGCAGAGAATTCATTAAACCAAGTTTGAACCAGACCATAATCTTTCATGGCATTAGTGTTGTGATTGCTGTTGTTTATAACAACAATCACATTATATATAGTGCAGAATATGATTTCAGATAGCAATGCAATCCTGTGCCTCTTTAGACATAAATCCTACTATATTCCATGGGGCATGCTAAGAAGAAATTGTTCATGGGATTGCTGTCATGGAAAAAACATTTTGTTAATGGATGTCTAAAATTTGAGTATTTTAAGATTTGTATACCAGCCCTTGCTCAACTGCCCACCTCCTAACTCCAGATTCCTAGATTATCATAGCATGTCAGCATACTGAAGAAAAATAGAAAGTTTTCTGCTACATCTCCATCCACAGCTGCTGCCATTCTGGTGCCAACAGCTAGTTTACCCGCTGGAGATTGCTCTCTGTCAACTAGATGGCGCAGTCAGGTTCATTTTGAAATGCTATGTATTTATTCTGGCAACTGATGGCTGACAGTCTGGCTGTTTGACTTCACAGCTGCCATTTACTGTTAAATAAAATACAATGAAGTTTGGGGCAAATTGAAGTGGATCCATCTTCAAGGTCGTCTTCCAATTGTGTTGAATTAACAATACTGTATTTACTTTTTGGATCCAGTTTTCCCTACTAATGAATTGTGTCGAATATAGGTTCATTAATGGTCAAGTATATAGACCATTCATTAGATTTGGTCTTTTTTCGACCAGTGTCTTTGGCTTCCTTCCAGCAAAGCAAAATATTAAATATGAAAACACAGGAATTATGATGGCTGATTTTCCAATTTGATGACCGTTGGTTTTCCAAGAGCTACTATATGCTCATGCTTCTTTCAGGGTTATGGCATGCAATGACTATATTTTCCATAAATGTTTGTTTGAATGTCATATGAGGCTATTGAAACAGCTGTGCCACCATTTTGGTTCATTACGTAGACTACTGTTTTGTTCTGTTCCCACCACTACACATCTCTTATATAGCTTGGAAGCAAGTAGTGCCATTGTTTCTTTTCCCCTGGAGGAAGGGAATTATTGCTCCAAAAATGTTGTCATTCCTTGTAATGAAATGTAGTTGCTGTATGGCATGATCTATAATGAAGTGCTTCTGGCACACCTTTGATTTGGGCAGGAGTGGAGGGACATAAGCTGGCAAAATAGAATTTCCTTTTATTATTTAATAAAAGGAATCCATTACACTGAAAAACACTGAAATTGAGATTGGTTTTCCTTTAACTCACCAGAGAAGGTTTTTAAAATAGAAGTCTGCTTAATTATAGCCCAAATATGTTCTGTGCAGCGGGCATTTAAACCTGTGCCTTATTTCAGTGGCTGTTGTGATATTGGTGCTTTACTTGATGAGGGTCACTTAATAGCTTTTTCACCATGGAGATGAATTAGCATCAATACAAACTTTATGATGAATCATTATTGGGCTGTTTTTCATTCCCCCCCCCCCATCCGATGTATATTAATTTATGAGAATGGGTACTGGAAAAACCTAAAAAATCTGAAGTTATTGGAACTTAAATAAGGTAGGACCTGGTTAATACTTGGAGTAGAGATCACCAGGCAATACCAGATACAATTCAGAAGAATGCAATAGTAAACCACATCTAAAATGACCAAAAACCCCTATGAAATTCACAGGCTCACCCAACTTCAGCAAGCACATACAATACATTAATTGGAAGAAGCTAGAGGGGAATATTACCTTTCAGTAACATTTTTTCATCAACCCTGTTCATGTATACATATGTGTAATTTAAAGTGCAACAACGTTGATTTCTGTTTTCATCTATAAATGGTACTATACTACATGCTTTGATTCAAAGTTTGGCGACTTATGACCATTCTTGTTTTTTAATGTTCTAGTTTTGAAAATGCGGTGAGTAGTGGGAGGTTGCATGTCTTTCCTTAATTGTCAGTCCCCTGCCACTAATAAGATTTAGCTGTCTTGTAAAACAATACTGAAATGATGGGAGTGTTTTGTTTTATATACAATCACTTTTGTTTTATTGGTAAAAAAATTTAAAACATTTTTACATTCAGTATCAGTGCAAACATGGACAATAAAAAAATAACAATTTAGAAATGTTTTTGAAATGCTACATATCTTACAACTGGAATCTGAAATCATCCTTAAACTGCATTCATAGCAGAAATGATTGGACATACACATTTTGATTTAGACATATGTGAATGCACCCTGGTAAATGAAATGTGTGGGTATTGTTATTGCTATGAATGAATGAATGCAGAGAAAATCTCAAGAAAAATAGTTTCACTTTGGCATGCCTCTGGTTTTCATAGTCTTCCAGTGATAAACTCTTAACATCAATCATACAGACTTTATTGATACCACTTTTTCATCATAATGGCATAGTGGAATTTGAAGCAATAATTCATAGAATGTGGAAGCAATAAAAATGTTATGAAGAGCAATTATTGCATACTTCATGCTCAGTAGCTAATTTTTAAATTTTACCAGCTTAGATATTTCAAAGGACTCTTTCCCCTAGGCTTTCTAATAGGAAGAAAAATGACTTAGATTTTAAAATTGGAACAATTATTCAACAACAAATTGTATATGGATAGTTTTTCCAGTCTTTTCATAAATAGATGTGCTACTTTGGGATGAAAGATGTCCTGTTTTCCCAAATTCTATGTTTTCCTGACAATATACCTCTTTGAAGAAAGATTCATTACAGACCGATCTGTCTGTGGTAGCCACCTACCTTCCCTCAGAAACACACACAACTTTCATCTTTAAAGATGCAAATGTGGCAGAACAGAGATGCATATGGCTCTCAACTAGTCACTTGTTCTGAATAGTGAAGAGTTTCAAATGTGAAAAGCAGCACTTTGAATTTAATCTGGATGTAGATTGGGAGCCTCTTAGTAGCATACTATGCAGGCATAAGGCAATTGTAACTTCTGGCTCGAAACAATAGCATATAATGTTTCCAAAATTTTAACTGCAATTTCCAAAGCATGTTTGAAGGCAGCTGAACCTAACAAGACTGGGTATTCAAATAAGATCCGTTGTGTGTTGAACGAGGTTCCAGAGGAGTGAGGATTTGCTCCTCTGGGCAAATAAGTCATCAATTTACCGGGGGGGGGGGGCAGTTCACTGTCGTCAAGCCCATTACTATATCTATTACCTTTTTCTCTGTTAAAAAGGAGAGTTTTGTGCCATTTCTGCATTCAGACTTCCAAATGACCTCATTAAAGAATTTTGAGTAGATTTTAAATAGCATGAAGTGCAAAATGTGCAATCCTGTATCATAAAGCAGGTGATCTGAACCACTTTCTAGAATTGGTCATTTAGGAAGAGATCTATTGCAATACAATTATCATGCTGGTGACCCCGTTAACAAGAAAGTAATTGTTTGTGTGGTATCAAAAAAAATCACCGAGATGTGCAGAAGAATAATTGGTGGAAGAAATTGCTTTCAGAAAAAGTTGCATTTGTTAGTGGGACATTTGACTCTAATCTTGTCTATCTTTAGTCCTTTCAGCATTTGTATGAGAAACAAGATAACTGTATTACCTTTAGCTCTAGTAGATAATGCTACATCAAATAAAGAGAATTTCTTGGTGTCACATTTTCATTTTCTTAATGCTGCATTTATTCATTTTGAGAAGATTAATTCTCATAAATGAATGAGTCTTTCCTGAGAAGCTATTTCGGGCAGAAAATTTGGTTTCTCCTTTTCCCTTCTTGAATTTGTTTCATCTTATTTCTGCATTAACTTCCACCTAACCCTGGTTTAAACAAACAAGAAGGAGAGAGAAATCAGGGTCAATCCTGGCTAGTTTTGCTTAACCTAACACTTTAAAAAGCTTTTCAATTCAACCTTCAGACCATTGTGTCTGCCTTCAAGTCGCCTGACGACTTCTTGTGACCCCATGAATTTCATAAGTTTTGCTTAGGCAAGTAATACTCTGTGGTGCTTTTCCACTGATTTCCTTGGAAATATGGCCTATGAAATGTAGTATTCATTGCCAGTTCCCAAGTATTAAATAGGTCTAACCATGCTTAGCTGTCAAGATCAGACAAGATCTGGTGCCTTCAGGGTATTCACATAGGTCTGAATCTGGTATGGGCAGATGGGAGGGAAGAAAAGGTATATCTAGGTATACTACCTTCAGTTTTATGATGGAAGAAATAAATGTGCTAAAATAAAAATAAGGCTGTGATTAGTACTTTTCTTCAGAATATAATCTATCTGTTTAGCAACCTGTTTTTATAAATCCCATTTCATGCTAAGTAACATGACTGAAAAAATACAAAAGCACAAAAAACGAGATAAAGTGTCAGGCATGTTTGGCTGATTGTGTTGACTTCACACTGACCTGTGTTGTTGCTTGACTCCTTCCCTGTAAAGAATAAACATTAAAGGATAATTCCTTTGGAATCAATTATTTGTCAAAATTCTGAAAGATGCTGTAAATATGTAGAAAGGAGGAGGTGGCGGGGGAGTTCAAGACAGAAGAACATAAACTTGTAATCCTTTCTTGTTAAAAAAAAGCATTTCCTCAGAGAGGACTGAGTGATGTCAAAGAAGATTCCTTCATCTTCTCTCTAATGATTGACTGTTAATTAACTTAGCAATTTATAAACATTGTGAAACCACCATCTCAGCTTGTTCCTATTTGTAAGGACATCAAGAAAATTAATTATGAATGCTGCTTTTGGAATGATAATTAATATCCCTTAGCTAGATGCCTGATGATTATCCCCCTCCCCTTCATAATTTATAGCTTTCACCCATCTTCTCAAGTTTACTTTCCTTGATTTTGATGGGTTGGAACAAAAAACCCCACTGTCTTTTAAAGAAGCCGTGGGGGCAGTCCCTGCCAAAAGGCTTTCTCACTCTGTCAAGTCACTTTCACCTATGTTTTCTGTATCTTCATCAGTCAAAATAATCTTCTATCTTTCACCCCAAGTCTACCAATGGCAGCATCTCTTATTCATTGTAATATCTAAAAGGAACTTCCACATTCTGACACAAATACTCTGAATAATCTGTAGAGGAAAATGTTGCTGTTCTCCTGTCCTATTCTTGGGCTTCTAAGTATTATTTTTAGACTGCTTTTAGGGTTTTAAAAAGAGTTTTTAAAATGCATGTTAAAATGGTTTTTATTGGTTTTTATTTGTCCATCACTTCAAGACACATTATTTAGCAGGAAGATGGAAATCACAGCACTTGGCAACTCATATGTCAGTGGGGCAGTGAATATGCTTAATATTTTAAAAATGGTATCCGAGTTGGTGAACCTGTTAGTAGAGTCCTGGTAAGAGTTACCAATAGGCTACTAGTATTACCTTGCATCGAACTACAGTACAATATCTGAAGCATAATGCAGAGCAATGTGTATAACCAATGTACAAACATATGGCTGCACCCATCTCAGCAATGATTATCTGATACCAGCATGTTTTGTACTCAGGTGCTTGAAAGGAAAACAACAAATAGTCAAACCAGGCCATTGCCCTCTTCCATGGAAAAGGGAGGTGAAATGAAATATTTCTGTCCTAATCTGGATAAAGATGTGTTTCTCATCACTGCAGACCATGCAGACATAGCTATGTATTTGCAAGTCAGGAGAAGAAGGGGCTACAGGAAACTCAGCCCTTAAGCTATCTGCCCCTGATAGCATCATGCTACACAGACATGAGGCCTATTAACCCATCTTCCCCATTTGTGTATAGAAGGAAGAAAACATTGGGTGAAGGAATCCCAATGTAATGCTCCTACCACCAACTGAAGCATATCTCCTTCAACCATGAACCCCACCCAATGTTTACCCAAGGAAAAACAAGGTGTCACCAACAAATATTTCATTAGGTTCACCAGAGGATAGTCAGCTACTTTACAGATCCCAGCTATCAGTTGATCTGCAGATGCATGCCATATCACATCCTCTTCATGCTTTCATTACCAGGGGGTCTCTCTTCCTATAACTCTTCCCAGAATAATTTGATAGAGGTCTTAGATAGAGGTCTTCTAGATCTCTAAGTTGAAACTCCTGAAGTTGATTATGACAATAGCTACTGGCATTATGTTGTAGTCTTCTATGTCCCTGTGGCAGACTTCTGAAAACAAACTCTGCCAACGAGTTCTGGTCCTGGAAGTCTGACCTTTGTGAGATGTTCAACATCACTATTTGATCCTCTTCCTAGTTCTTCTCCTAGCTTGTTTCTCCACTTGCATCCCCATCCTAGCCTCATACAGCTGACTATCCAGCACAGCAGGATGCGGAAAAATTAAAATACAGATTATAGTCATGGAAACAACACAGAAGCAATGCAACTTTACTGTTGGAAAGGCTGGTTTAGGAGAGGCATTTTTTCTTTCAACAATAATTTTAAACCTCTGCTTGTTAGTTGCTTACTGGTATAACAAGTTGCTACAGACCCATTTGGCCAGGACTATGCAACTCTGATTATTTAATGGAGTAAACCTGGACTTTTGCTCCCAGAGCTCTGTTCTGAACGAATGCATCATATTTTCTTTCTATTTGTCCTAGGAATTTTCTCTAAAAGGGATTGATGTAAGGCTGGTGCCAGCAGCTCAAGTAGTAATCTGTGTAAGCGGCTTAATAGACTTCCATTTTTTTTACCCAGGTTGGCACGTGGATGGTATTCTTCTTTCAACGTATTTTGGTACAGAGCCACATGAGTAACATGAATTTTTAGTTTAATAATCTACATGAACTAAAAATGCATGAGACCATGACTTATTTGCCTGGATTTGTTGTTCAAGTACCACTTACCTTGAGTGTACCCTTGGTAAGGTTTATGTAGGAATGTTGCAAATATTAGATCGTATGTGTAATATTTGAAAAACAAACATATAAGAAAAGTCATTTTGTTATAATTTTGTGTACTTTTTTCTCAATGTGGTGCTAAATATCAGTTCAGGTTAATCTTCAAGCATGTGGTGATTGTTATTAAAGCAACTTAGATATTCCAAAGTCACTCAAGTAAAAATCACTATTGCTCTTTACTTTCCCACTGTTTTACCAGGCATCTCTAAGGCAGATGGAATTAACAAAGCACTGACTCTGGCCTTGCATTTGTTTCTTATGTTTCCCTTACAAAACAGTGATTTTAGGGGAAATTCCATCTAGAAAAGTAAGTTATGAACCAGAGATTTGTGAGATGATTTTTTATTTGGAAGCGGCAAATTGCACTTTAATTGCTGTGCTTTAATTTTTATGCATTTTTAATAATTATAAACATTCAGCTATATAGTAATATGTATGGCCCTGTGTCAACAGTTTCATCTATCCACATTTGACAAACTATGTTACTTCTAGGAATTGTCCTAGCAAGACCCTGTGGTTTTCTTGGGCTAGACGTCCTTCATTTCAGTAGAGTTCACTATTATCTGTAGTTTCACATAACTTCATAAGGTGTGGAAACATTTAATCTGCGTATATAGGGGTCATACTGGCCTGGAATGCTAGTTGCTACAATGACAAATCCCGGGAGCGGAATGAGCGCCAGCTGTTAGCCCCAGCTCCTGCCAACCTAGCAGTTCGAAAACATGCAAATGTGAGTAGATCAATAGGTACCGCTCCAGCGGGAAGGTAACGGCATTCCATGCAGTCATGCCGACCACATGACCTTGGAGGTGTCTACGGACAACGCCGGCTCTTTGGCTTAGAAATGGAGATGAGCACCAACCCCCAGAGTTGGTCATGACTGGACGTAACGTCAGGGGAAAACCTTTACCTTTACCTACAATGACATATGGAGGTGGCAGGTTAGTGGTGAGAGGTTGATATCTGAGTTGAGAGGATACTCCTCCCGTCCAATTGCCATGACTTCCCACTTCCCAACTGTTTTGGCCTGAGTCATAGGACTTGCAGCTTTTCTAGAGTGTGTTCCAGTTTATATTCAGGTAATACTCTGAAGAACCATACCCATCATTTTATGTAGTTTATGTAGCTCAGCATATAGGGAGGATAAGGAAATAGCAATGGTGAAAGGTGTCCTGATTGGTGGGCAGCTGATCATAGTGTAGAAGCACTTGCATGGCTCACTCTAATAAGCCAAATATCATCCCCGGATCTATCACAGAGCCATTGAAGGGCCATATGGGCATTTGTGCTTAGAGAAGAGTGGGGTAGGGAAAATCACAGATGTTTCTGGCTGTTTCTCTCCATAGCCAGACATGAAGCAATTACATGGTTTGGGGTCTTCTAGCGATTGAGGCAATGGCTAGTGGGACAGAGCTAGATTATTATGCAGTTTTGAATGCCACAGAGGGCGTTTGCATGAGTGTTTCTATGTAAAGCCCAGGGTTTTTGTAAAGGGAGGGAATGGCAACCCCTGGATAGACATATGCAGGCATAAGATTGACCAAAATATACCCATATTCCATTACCAGGATGCTCTAGTGTCTCCCTAAATTTCCTTAAAACGAAAAGGACTGGAAACATCCAATAAAACTTTATACGCAACATAGACTGAGCACCCCGCGTTTCATTCTTAGAGGTCTCTGTTCTAGAGACTTTTACCATCTGTTGTCCTCCTGTTGTATTTCTCACAATTGGAAATTAGGTTTGGTGAAGGTCTCCAAAGCATCTATGTTAGGTAAGGTGGTGACCCTCACAGTGTGGGGACATGATTGGTTACCACTCCCATTCTACTACTTGAGGTGGTAATTCATTACATCATCTATTATTAATTGATTGCTAATTTTAGTAGTTACAGATATTTAAAAAAAAAATTAGGAGAATGAATGGGATCACCTAACTGCTGAAACTAAGTCAGTCTGGATTTACACATGTTTAAGAGTTCCAATAATTAGCCAGTGAAATAATTTAGCAAGGAGTATAGTGGGTTTTCCAATCACTCAGAGTTCTTAAATCAAGACTGGATGTCTTTTCAATAGACAGTTCAAGCTCAGAAGGAAGTTTATGGCATCCATGCAGTAATTATTCAAGCTGCCTCTGCAGACTCTTTTCTGCTGAAGGCCAAACTTGGATTATAATGGTGCCTTTTGGCATTCAAAATCTATCAAACTGTAAATCATGATGGAAGTTAATTTGTCTTCTGTCTGAAATTAAGATTCCTGAGCAAATTCAGCTGAGATTTTAATGATAAAACTTCCTAGCAAAGCTTGTTGCTAGAAATTCTCAACATTTTATTAAAACAAAAAGGATGGTATTAATGTTGGTGCTAAGGGTTTGTTCTAGGCTAAGCATTTTTGTGCTGTTCATGGCAGTTCTATGCAGAACATAATTTGTTCATAACATATGTCCTAGTGAGTGTGATGTTGTTATTCGAGTAGAAATAATAATAATAATAATAATAATAATAATAATAATAATAATAATAATAATAATAATTTCTTACCTGCCTCCTTGTGGCTCGAGGCAGGTTGCAGCATAATTAAAAATACATAAACATTGTAAAAATTCTATAAATATACACATTAAAATATTTTCCTATAAAAGATACATATTAAAACATATTTCTATAAAACAGATTAAACAGAACAGAGATTAAACACAAGACATGAATTCAAAATTCATGGTTAAAACCTGGCATGGTAGGCCTGCCGGTCTTTAGATGGTTTTTAAATTCCAACAGTTGATCTAGCTGTTGGAACACTTGCAGCAGGTCATTCCAAAGTCTTGGGGCAGCCAATGAAAAGGGCCTCTGGGTGACAGTCGCCAGTCCCAGAGCTCTGTTCTGAGGGAATGCATCTTATTCTTTTTCTATTTGTCCTAGGAATTTTCTCTAAAAGAGATTGATGTAAGCCTGGTACCAGCAGCTCAAGGAAGTGGCTTAATAGACTTCGATATTGGTTTTTGGTTTTTTGTTTTTTTTTACCTAAGTTAGCACTTGGATAGTATTCTTCTTTCAACATATTTTGATACAGATCCACATGACTAACATGAATTTTTATGGCTGGTTGGAGTAGCTGCCCCCCAGAGGGGGAGCTTTGACTGATTTTCTTGCTTCTTAGCAGGGGGTTGGACTGGATGGTCCGTGAGGTCTTGTCCAACTCTATGATTCTATGATTTTATGACCTAAGTGTGCAAGGCGGATTGTATGGAAGGTTATTTTTGAATCAAAAGCATTGCATAAATAAGTATGTATATGTATGGGAGGTGATCCTGTAGGTAACCTGGACTCAAACCATGGAGGGTGTTAAAAGTCAAAACCAACACCTTTTACTTTGCGTGGAAACGAATTGGCAGCCAGTGGCATGACTTTAGGATAGGTGTAATATGTTTACTCCTAGATATTCCCATAACATTGACTTGAATACATTTCCCAAAATTCTGCATGAGGAAAGCAGGCAATAACAAAGTGGTCCTCTGCTATAGGACGCTAATGTAACATAGGCTCACTAAGCAATGGTGGTGTCATAGGTTGTTTGACTACTGATGGTTACTGTATTTTATTTTCACTATTATAGTTACTAATTAAAAGATGGCATTGACTGCTGATTAAAGTTAACAAGCAGGATGTCTCCTAATCCATTATAATTGACAGTCAAGCTAGGATTATTACATTCTGGTAAATGCTAAAGGGTAGGAACTGATTACCCCATACGAAAACAGAAAGCAAATTAGGAGACAGTGTTCCATGTGCTAATACTGTGCTGGGCCCAATGCTGTGCTGGGCCTGATACCTTGCTTTCTGTGGGACATCTACACAACTGACCTATATAGTTCTTGTATCAGTGCAGTTCTCATGCCTTTCCCCAGTTAATTCTGAAAATGACAATTCGGTAAGGGACTGGACATTTTAAAATTAGATTGTCTCTAACTCCTTTCACATAGCTAGTTCTTTGTCTAGTATGCTCTAATGTTGTTTACTGTAATCAACAGAAAATGCAGCTTCTGCATTTGGTAAGTTGTTCCTTCTCCTGCTTTATGGATAAAGGAATAGCACCCACTCATCACTTTTCTTTAGTAAACAATATATAATCCTTGTGTGCCACCTTGACCTTGATTAATAGGTGAGTTTTCTCCCTTATATCGTTGATAGATACTATAGTAGCAGTAGATTAATGTTTGTTCTGAAGTTGCACTTCTATGGGCAATTGGGAAGTGCTACCTTAATATCTCTGCCTTTTTAATAAACTCTGATGTTACTGCACATGGAACTGAGGAAATGTGTTGCCTTTATATGATTTTAATCTCTGACAACATCCTTTTGAAACATGTCCTCTTCAGTTGTGCAGATAGGGATTCATCGGCTGATAATCAGTTTTTGGAAGGAAAATAGTGTTGTGTTTGCCATTTTAAACAAGCCCTAACAAAGATACAAGAGAAGGGGGAGTGCTTACCTACTGATCTCTGTGTAGCTTCTTTGATATTAGATGCTGACGTATGCCCACTTCTTCGGATGTTATCTGCTTTGTACATGCCATTTTCATTTCTTTTGTATATGACAACAGAGGAAGGTTTTTGTTGTATATCTTTCTTTTCTTTTTAAATGAAAAATGAAGTCTCCCTCCTTTTAATTTTGAAACCTAAAACGGATATTACTTTTCTGCTGGGGGGAAAAAAAAAACCCGGAAAACTGATTCTGAACACCTTTGGAAACAGCATTTTGCAGGTGATCTGTGCTCTGTGTCCTGCTACTGATGAGGCTACTGATGGCTATTAGTTATGATTTATATTTCCTTCAATATTAATATTTGAATATCCCTTGCTGGTAAGTGTGAGATGGAGGGTTCACTTTCATGGGCTGAGATCCTGAATCAGGTAGCTGGAACATATTGCTCCCCTCACCAGTTATGTCCTCCCTTGCCCCACCCCATGGCAGCTGTCAGGCCCTAAGAGGAGTTTCTGCTGCTGCTAATTTGGAACAAAGGCAAGGGCAAGAGAGGCAGGCCCCTTCTACACTGCCATATAATCCATATTATCAAAGAAACTAATCCACATTATCTGCTTTTAACTGGATTATATGAATCTAAATTAAAGGTAAAGGTTTCCCCTGACATTAAGTTCAGTCGTGTCCGACTCTGGGGGTTGGCTGTTACACCCCAAGGCTGCAAGAACACCCTGAAAACCAGACAGGAGCCAGTATCACATGCAAGCAGTTTATTAAGGTGTGTATGAGCAGTTAGCGTATAAAGTCAGTGTGAGAAATAGTCCTTAATGTAGAGTCTTTAACAGTTCAAAACAAGTTCAACAGTGTCCCAATTGTAATCCACAAGTGAAACTCATTAGTTCCACCAAGAAATCGAAGTTAGTCCATAAACCAAGAAACAGGAACAAGACGCTGCAAATCTGCAAACTGTAATCCACTTGGAGAGTCCCGCCACAGGAAAAGGAAAGCAAGGTAAACAAACAAGGTCTACTTGAGAGTCACAGGGAGCAGTGCGGCTTGGATGGAAAGTCTTGACTCAAGAAAAGGAAAGCAAGGTAAACAAACAAGGTTTAGTTGAGAGTCACGGGACGCGGCGCAGCTTGGATGGAACTGGAAACCAGGCATGGGAACAAGGCAAGAAACAAGGCTAGGAGCTGGATACTGGAACCTCTTCCGAGGAAAGTAACGTTGACACCGCAACAAGAAACACAAAGGAGGACACCTTTAAGGATATCTTAAGGTTGCAAGAATATGGGAGTGCATGACGCACAAAACTTCACATGGGAAAGTTAGTCATTATTGAGCCTGAGAGCTAACCCTTTACTTCTCACCCCCTCCCTTCTGCTTCTATTTCTCGTGAAAGATTCCCTCTGATTAAAAAACCCCTCTTTGCCCAAGTCAACACCATCTGGCAAAAGCAACCTTGAGGAGACATCGGAATGCTCTCCAATTAGTGGATCTTCTGGCACCACCATTTCAGGCAACTGCAAGGGCAACGGGCCTTGTTCCAAGTCCGGAACGGCCCCTAAATCTGAAGTAGAATCTCTTTCCAAATCCATCTCTGTTGGAAGTATAGGCCTTGATGGCTGAGCCACAACATTGGTGCTCATCTCCATTTCTAAGCCGAAGAGCCGGCATTATCCATAACCTCCTAGGTCATGTGGTCAGCATGACTGCATGGAGCGTCATTACCTTCCCGCAGAAGCAGTACCTATTGATCTACTCATATTTGCATATTTTCAAACTGCTAAGTTAGCAGAAGCTGGGGCTAATAGTGGGAGCTCACTCCACTCCCTAGATTCAAACAGCCAGCCTTTTGGTCAGCAAGTTCAACAGCTCAGTGGTTTAACCTGCTGTGCCATCGGGGGCTCTTTATCTGAATCTACACTGCCATATAATCCAAAGTTGATAACTTGGATTTTATATGGCACTGTAGAAGGGGCCACAGATGATGAAGCAGCAAATAGTCTCAGCTAAGGCCCCTTCCACACTGCCCTATATCCCAGGGTCTGATCCCAGATTATTTGCTTATTCCAGCAGTGTAGACTCATATAATCCAGATCAAAGCAGATAATCTGGGATCAGATCCTGGGATATAGGGCAACGTAGATCTAGCCTAAGATGGAAGAAAAAATGAAGGTGCAGTCACAGAGGCCTTTTGCTTTTCCTTACCACAGGAACCCAGAATAGCCACATTGCCTTTTGTCCCTTTTGCCTCTCCTACACCGAGCATTAGCAGTCCCTCCCATGGCTTCATAAAAGTGCTGGAAAGAACACCAAGGATTAAAAAGGAACTTCCTGGGCCCCATTCAAAGAAACAACAGTGTGCATATATCACTAACAGAATGCCACCCTTGTTCTCTGGCAGTTTTCTCATTCCCATAGGCAATTGAGAGCTGAATATTTATTGATTATGCATTTATTTAGAGTATGAATACACCATACTTCAGCCAAAAAAGCTCCCATGTTGAATATGATAAACCTTTTGTCTGACCCAGCAGTTTTTATAATGGTTCGGTGTATACTTTTTTCTTGTGCTCTGATTGTATATTTGTAAATACAACAGGTAGAACAAATATGGCGCGTTTACAGTAATTTCACATTCAAAGGAAATTAAACTGCATTGAATTGCTTCTGAAATGTCATATTGCTTGGTAATGTGTGTGTAATAAACTGTGATAGCAAGAAAAGGCCCATTAATAGGCAACTTTGTGAATTCCTAGGCAAGACTTTTAAAATAATTTTAGACCATTTACCTGCAAAATTAAGGCACAGAAAACTTTATTCATTTTTTAATTAAGATCTTTTGAAGTTGAATGGGTTGAAGATTATTACATTTTTCCATTTAAGAATATATGTTTGATATAAACTTTAGAGAAAAATCTGCATGCATTAGCTTTTCTGTAGATTGTATTGTATCTTTCTTTCTGTTTAATCTGACTATATTAAAAGTGGCTGTAGGAATATGTAATCTAATTTGAACATCAAACACAAAGGCACATTTTCTTTCCACTCCACCCTGCAGATCCTTCCACATCAGAGAAAGATTTCATGCACATCACTAGTTAATGTTAATGAAGTTGCACATATAGGCTTGAAGGAAACTTTGATTTATTTTTAAGAAGCACATTTTCCAAAAGTGAAAAATGTAATGCAAAAGCTTAACAGTTATGGAAGCATACATGAAAAACCTAGATAGCATATGTAGGAAATAAAACTGGATGTTAAACTGGATGTTTTATGTGTTACTTTTTTTTTCTTGGGAGCTCAAGCAAGAGACCCAGCTTGCTGTAGTGGTTTATTTATTTATCGTGTCAGAAGCAAACAAAGGGTACAGTTGCAATGTATTTGAAAACACAAACAAATTTAAAAACTTGGCATTATACTAAATGTCCTTTGACCAGAAACTGGCCTCTTGGAATGCCTCTGGTGTCGCTATAAGAAGGTCCTCCATTGTGCATGTGGCAGGGCTCAGGCTGCATTGTAGTAGGTGGTCTGTGGTTTGCTCTTCTCCACACTCACTTGTTGTGGACTCCACTTTGTAGCCCCATTTCTTAAGGTTGTCACTGCATCTCGTGGTGCCAGAGCGCAGTCTGTTCAGCGCCTTCCAAGTCGCCTAGTCTTCTGTGTGCCCAGGAGGGACTCTCACTTGCTGAGGTGTTCCTGCGAGTATCTCTGTAGATCTTAGAAAACTATTTCTTGATTTAAGGCATTGGTGTGCTGGCTGATATCCGAACAGGAGATGGACCAGAGATGTCACTGCCTTGTTCCTTTCATCATTGGCTGCTACTTCCCGGCGGGTTTCAGGTGGTGCAATGCCAGCTAAACAGTATAATTTCTCCAGTGGTGTGGGGAGTAGGCATCCTGTGATAATGCGGCATGCCTCATTAAGAGTCACATCCACTGTTTTAACGTGGTGAGATGCATTCCACACTGGGCATGCATATTCAGCAGCAGAGTAGCAAAGCGCAAGGGCAGATGTCTTCACTGTGTCTTGTTGTGATCCCCAGGTTGTGCCAGTCAGCTTTTGTATGATATTATTTCTAGCGCACACTTTTTGCTTGATATTCAAGAAGTGCTTCTTGTAAGTCAGAGCACGGTCCAGGGTAACTCCCAAGCTGTAGTGGTTATAGTGTTGGATTAGAACACAGGAAGACCAAGAACCTCTTCACACATACCTTTTTTTTGCTGGTTGATGCTATTTTTATCCATCATCCACAGAGCCCGATGACTCACATCACATTCCAGCTGCATGAGGGAATTGTTGCCACTGCCGAAAAAATGATGACGGCAGATAATGGCAGCTCCTTGTCTTTCCATAAGGAAAGATGGGTCAAGCCATTGAAAAAGGGCTTCTCCCCCATGTGATGAAGGGCGGAAGCCGTGATGGAACAGGTGTTTGGAGATGGGCCCGCACGCCCCCTGTGTGACTGCTGGCGGGATGCAGCAATCTGCAACGTTTTTGGCGACTTGTGTGAAGGGGTTGCAGGGTTCACGCACAGAAACTCAGTGGATTGCCTTGTGAAAGTCACATTTAGCGTTATAGAGAGGCAAGGGTAAACCCCCTCTGAACAAATTCTGCAAAGAAAGCCCCATAATAGGTTCACCTTGGAAACACCTTAGGTCAGAAATGACCCATAATAAGTCAAAGAAGATAAGGAATAGTAGTGATACGTGGAAAGGGTTTACAATAACAGTCTTTACTTCCTCTTCTTATTTGTTGAGAAGTAGGCTAAGTGAGATGCCTGATGTTGAGGCCACTGGTGGCATCCCCCCCCCCCACAGATTCTCTTGAGATTCTCAACATATGCCTTCTGTTGGAGGTTTATATGTATACTTGTTGTCCTATTTGTATCTATTAAACTAGCCTATTCACTTGAAGAATGGCAGAGAATTCTATGCCAGTACTAAAATGAGCTTCCACTGCTGTTTTGGTCTGCTTCTTTAGATGGAAAGAGGAAGATGCCATCTTTTTATTGAATCATAGAGTTGTCCCATTGTTTCCAAAACACTTTCAAGGCAGGGTCTTCAGCTAAAGCATCCCTAGCAGGTAGTTGTTCAGACTCTTTTTGAAGACATCCAGCAAAGGAGACCTCACCACTTTTGACATTGTTGTCAGGAAGTTCCTACTAAAGTTCAATCAAAATCTACCTTCCTGTAACTTAACCATTAGACCTAGTTCTGCTATCTAAAGAACAGAGAAAAGGCCAGTACCCATCTCTTTGTGACAGTTCTTGAGCTATTTAAAGAATGCAGTCAGTCATCTCCTCAGTCTTCTGTCCATCAAGTCAAGCATGCCCAGCTCCCTCAACCTCTCCTTGTGTGTTTTGTCCTCCATACCTCTAATCATCTTCACTGCCCTTCCCTGAACTCACTCCAGTTTGTCTATATTCTTAAAATGAGGTGCTCAGGAGGTGGCAAATATCTTGGCCCAGACCTGTGTCTCTGATTTGCTAAATCAACAAATGAGAAGGCAGACGACCAGCTCTGGTGGCTGACTCAATTATCAGTCCTAGTACTGATAACCAGTTGTCTCAGCTTAGTGGCATTGGCTTATACAAATTAAAAGAACGTGCCAATGGACATTGTACATCAAGAACATTCTGTCTGCTCTACTGAGGGCAAGGTCACACCAACAGCAGGCAAACAGTACATCTTCTGTGAAGAGCATGAAAGGACAGTTTGGCTGAGGAAAAATCTCACACAGAGCTTTGGCACAGATAGCTCAGCTCACTGTTGGCACAAAATGGGGAGAGAGGTACAAATGCTGAGGCAAATTAAAGGCTATAGTTTTGAAATTCCTCAGAACAAGGGAGCAGAAGGGAAAAAAGGATAGAATAAGAACAGAGACAAATAAAGGTCCTAAAGTAGAAAGGCAGGGGAATATGAAGGTAGGAGGGGCCAAGGCATTATGGGATCTCAGGCAGGTTGTGCGAGAAGGACTTATGTGCTACTGCTAGTAAAAAAAATGGAAAAGCAAAAGTAATTTGGATGCAGAACATCATCAGCAGCCATAAAGTTGCATGCAGTGCTTGGTAAACAATCAATTCAAGTGCTCTTTAACTGGTTTCTTCTTCTTCTTCTTAGTATTCATTCATATTGCCATCCTGACATGTTTATGACATCTGTGACTGTTTATATGTTATCATAAGATAATGAGAAGCATACCAATAGCAGCTACTGCCAGAAACGTGAATGGATCTCTCAATTGTATGGTACCATTGCAATCATCCAGTGACATTACTATGAAAAATCACTCTTGAAGCTGAACACATGGTGACAGTAAATCTTGAATCAAGTCAGATATTTTAGATTTTGATATGTTTTCTTTTCCCTTTTTTGGACTGATGATGAATTTATTGTAATTGAAGTCTTCCTACATGTTTCATGCCAAGATTCCTTAGAAAAATGTTGCATTTTCTACCCCCCCTCCCCCAAAATGTAACAGTATAACATGCTTCTCTCTAAAGAATGTATGTGTATTCCAAACACATGCTGGAAATCTTTGAAAGCCTTAGAGACCTGTGTGGTGCCACAGCCACTGCTGTTCTTCCTAAAGGCTAATAATATGTATTTTGGCACAGCAGGAGGCAGGTTGGAGCATCCCTTCTTGGTGGGAGCTGGGAGTATATGTCCTAGAAGCCTTGGTAGAAAAGTTACAGGAAGGGCCATGAAGCATATACTTACTGGAATCCTGTGGGTCCAGTATGCCAGTTGTTGCCCTTTTCATAGGCTGGACAGTTGTGACCTGGGAAGGGAGAGATAATTATAATCTGCTGGCTCTGGGCAACCCATTTCTCCAATTTCTTCCATCTTTTATGGTTACTACACCTTGTGATGCCACAACCTTAATCAAGTTAGTTAACACCAGATGTTGCAGCAACAGGATTCTAGCCCTTACTTGAAATATCCTTATAATGGAGAAAATGACTCTTGCGAGTATCTAGTTAGAACTGGTGTTGTTATGGGATGAATGCAAGGGACATAGAAGAAGATTTTAGCATCTATAGTTTCTTTGCTGTTTTATTTATCCAGACATATTTGTAGAAATGATAAGAAAGTTGGATTTGTTCAAGACTACTTTCTGGACTTTCCAGCCAATAGTGCTTCTGTTTTTTGGGATGGGTTTAGTTATTTATCCTCATTTATTTCAGAATCACCCCTAAATAGATAGTTGTTGTGAGATGTCCCATTGTCTTTCTAAAACAGAAACTACACTGTCAGTATAGTGGGGAACTTTTTTAGATCTATCTCTCCCACAACCTGTTATCATTGGTCATGCTGATAGATAATTTTGTGTGTTGATAATTAAAACATTTGGAGGGCTAAGGGCCCCCAAATGTGTAATACCTGATTTATTAATTTTAAACCAGATCCAGGTAATAAAAAACTCAGATTTAAGAAATAAGTATAAATTGAATTGCTACACTTGTGCTAGTGGGAAGCATCAGCACCATATCCTCTTTATAATGGGATGGGGGAATTCTCCAGTAGCTCGTGGAGGAGCCTGATACACTTAAGCCCCTCTATTAGTCATATTTTGTTTGCAAGTAATTAAAGAGTCTAGGTACAAAAATATCATGTATTCCTGGAGCCCTGCCAAGTGCTTTGTCCCATCTCTTATCATGCTTGTCCATTTGGGGATTCTTTCATAAGCTTTGTTATATTCATCATGTAGATTAACAGTGCTTAACTGTGAACACCAAACTTTGATGCTACAGGGTGGGAATTGCTTGAGTAAACAAAATCAAAAGTAAATGGAGTCACAGAACTGAATCAAAGTGCACTCCAAACTTGTTTTAATTTACAAAGGTTAAAAGCAAATGTTGCTGTTGCCTGGGGGAAAGAACTTCAGGAAAGCATACTACACTGATTTATAACAAAGGCAAAGGAGGATAACTGGAGAGAGGGAAATTTGATTTCCCACTGCTGCATTCAGCTTTTTAAAAAGATTGACTTTTGTTTCTCTGTGCCTAGAAAGATGGCTGTGCTAGGAGTTAGGGTCTTTCTGGATGACCAAAAGAACTTTCTTCCTCTGTTAATACTACCAGTACATTTAGATGAATAATCATGACTCAAATATTATCAGCTCAAAATATAATGAAATGACAGAGAAGTTCTGAGATTGGGGGGAAAGTCTTGTTGTGAAGCAGGAAGATAATTCTTCTGTTTGTTTCTTTTTAAGAAGCTTCAGATGTTTACTTGATCTCTAGCTTTTGTAGACTCAAGAAACCCATGCATGCTTTAAAATATCGTTCTGTGTCAAAGCATCTTTGAACTTGCTTGTTGATAAAAGCCATGATGGATAGCTAGGCTTGTTTGAAATTAATTTCTTTATGAAGCCGAATCTCATGTTGTCTATAATTTTAATTATAGTTTATTGTAAAAGGGCATCACTGTTATTACAATACATGGAAGAAAGCTAAGATTTCTGTGTATGGAAGGGAAGGGATCTGTTGATCAAACTCTCCTGTCTTATGCTAGGCATGGAGACACAAGATTGCAGGACATCCCAACAGATAAATCATATCAGTATCAGTGACAGAGAATAATAATAAATAATAATACTATATTTTTCTATCCTGCCACCATCTCCCCGAAGGGACCCGGGGCGGCTAACATGGGGCCAGATCCAAAACAAAAACAAAATATGACAGGTAAAACCAATATAAGTAAGTAAAAAACAAAATCAGCATAACATTCAGATAAAATAGACAACTTAAAAACACAAAATACAAAAACACCGTAGTGACCAGACAGGGAAAGTAATAAAAACGAACATCACCATCAATGGATAAAATGGGGGCAATCAGGTAAAAAAGTGTGTGATTTCAAGAACATTAATAAAGTGCCTGGACAAGTGTCAAAGCTTTTCCTGAGATAATTTGGGTAGGATAAGTAGGAGGGAAAATAAAGTGCAAAGAAACAGTATATCAATGAGAGGGGTCTAACATGTCATTGATTGTTCGAATGCACATTTGAAAAACCATGTTTTTAGCTGTTTAATAAAAGCAGACAGGTTTGGGGCCAGTCTAATCTCCCTAGGAAGCGAATTCCAGAGCCGAGGGGCCACCACAGAGAAGGCCCTCTCCCTCATTCCAACAAGCCGAGCCTGTGATAGTGGAGGGAACGAGAGGAGAGCCTCCCCAGAAGATTGCAGGCTCATAGGGGAAAGACGGTCGTGAAGGTAGACAGTCCTGAACTGTTCAGGGCTTTGTGGGTGATTACCTGCACCTTGAATTGGGACCTGAAAGTGAACGGTAGCCAATGGAGCTCCTTATACAGGGGGGTTGATCGCTCCCTGTAAGTTGCGCCAGTTAGCAGTCTGGCTGCTGATCGTTGGACTAATTGTAGTTTCTAGGCTGTCTTCAAGGGCAGTCCCATGTAGAGTGCATTGCAATAATCTATCCTGGAGGTGGTAACTAAGGCATGGACCACCATAGAAAACAGTGTTAAAAAGTTAAGCAGGAAGCAAGAGGGTGTCCTATGTTATGACACATAACTGGAAGTAATATGATATCAGGAAATATGAGAGTAGACTTTTTCTTAAGATGTGGAATAATCTGTCCTTGGAGACCCAGTTGGCACTGATATTGACCTCATTTGGATGCCAAATTCAAACTTGGCTGGCCACCCAAACTTGTGGGTGAGGTATCACATTTCATCTATTGCAGTAGTTCTCAACCTCTGGGTCCTCAGATGTTTTGGCCTTCAACTGCCAGAAATCCTAACAGCTGGTAAACTGGCTGGGGTTTCTGGGAGTTGTAGGCCAAAAACACCTGGGGACCCCAGGTGGAGAACCACTGATCTACTGTAAATTTCACACAACACTTGATGGTTTATTTTAATTGTTTTCAATTGTCTCATATCATTTTATTGCCTTTACCCATCACACCCTGAGATCTTTAAATATAGGATGGAATAAAATGGCACCAGAAAAGAAAAACAAATCGTTAAGCAAGCAAACAAATTCAGCTAACTCTCCCCAGAGTTTTGTTTTTTAATTTTCCAGGTAAACAAAATAAATCAAGATATCTCAAGTGGATGTATGAGGATGGGGCTATCAAACACATTGGCCAGACAGTGTACCTTTAAGTGTCTGGCTACAGTATTTGTCAACAGGCCAGAAACAGTGTATATTGGTGTAATGATCTGTGGGCTCTCTGGACCAAATTGGCTCTGGAAACTGATACCTGTGATTTTTTTTCCTGGCTTGTAACATCACTCTCATCTAGTCTTTATGCAAGTGGTGAATTTTGTGGACATGGCCTATTCAGAAATTTGTAATCTAATCTATTTGATTCTGTTGTGAATGGTTTCTAGGAATTAAGAGCTTAATAAACACAAATAATTTTATGAGAAGTTCAGTTATCCCTGTCTGGAGGGAAAATACATGCTTATCCAAACCTTTAACTAGCTGTGGAAAAAGAATGTGTAATGGGAATGCTGGTTTTTAATGTGCGTATGTCTACTGGTACCTAAATATCCTAAAGGCATCTGATGCTGGCTGATCAGGTATCATTAGGGTAGACATGTTTTTCACAAAACCATTTGATAGAAAAATACCTGAATATTTTGACTAATAACTTCAAGAGACTTGATTTTTAATGAAAACCTGGAACCCATTTGATGATGGTCCAAATGGCCAGTAAGTAGTATGCCGAGAAACAAGTTGAAATCTGACCAAACTGGGAAAATGGCAATCCTACGTGAGACCAGGGGAGCATCTGCACTGTAGAATTAATGCAGTTTGAGACCACTTTAACTGGAATCATGGGAATTGTAGTTTGGTGAAGTGCCAGTACTCTTTGGAAGAAAAGTGTAGACTCACTATGTAATGAATAGAAAATCAAATATATAGTCCTTTATGACTGAAAACCTATCTTTTGGATTTGTCCCTATTTTTAAGAGTTCTCATAGAAACACCAACAGTTGAATACAGTATGCAAAAAAATTATTTTGTTTTGGAGATCACGCTTTAATCAAAATTCCATCTGCCTTTGGGAGGGATTTTTTAAAAAGTAAATAAGCAAACCTAAATAGTCAATTTTGAACTGTTTAGTCTTATCTGTCATTTATTTTGTAACATGACCAAAGCATTTACTCTTTATTAAAATGTCATTTATTTTTACAAAAAATAAACATATACTTTCTTTCTTACCAAGCTGTGGCAGAGGAAATGTTACCATTAAAACTACTTTCAGCTAAATGGAAGCCTCTTTTTTATACTACCTCCAAAGTATTTCAGTAAATGTATTTGGAATGTATTTCATTGCTATCCACTATGAATAAAAGGCCATTAAAATAGTCTAACTGCAGATGATAGAGAGGAATTTGTTTGGGTTTTTCATAATGTAAATGAAAAATGAGGTCATTTTGATTTAACATTTTGATGTAGGACTGAATTTATATCACAAAAGGATTCCCTTAATTTTGGACACAAATGGAGAGCATGATTCAACCAAAGTTAAGCACTGTGTGCCAAATTTAACATGTCTTAATTTTAATGACAGCATGAACCATGGACTTATTTTGCGCTATCTCCCCCTGGAATGACTGGGTGCCCATTTTTTATTCACTCATGCTCTTATTTATTTTTTAAAGCATCCTTTGGTTACATGTGCATTAGGTCTCAAAATAAAGTACATGAAGCTTGATATCTGTTTAGGGCCCTTGCATCACATTTCAGGGTGAAAAACATCTTGAAGCTACAGTATTTGGAATATATGGTATTGATAATATGTAATGCTGATACCTAGAAAAGGGACATTCCACCTATCTTGGGCTTTATCTCCCACAAATCTTTACCATTTGCCCATGGTTTTTCTGAATTAAAGTCCAAAACATATGGAGAGCTGAAAGATCTGCCCTGCATCTTCTAGAACACATGCCAGTCTCAATGCCTGTGGGCCGAATCTGGTCTACCACATCATTTTATGTGGCCTGTGAGGCTTTCAATGCCAGGGCAACATAGTTATATTTATACTTACAATCAGGACCATAACCAGAAAAAAAAATTGGGGGCAGGGGGAGGGGGCGGGATTGAAACTTTTTTTTAAAGTGAATCATGAAGAGTAGTTCCATAATGCAAAATAAATTAGAAATCAGGCTCCACTGATAAACTTCAGTGGAGACTCAAGGCAGATAAACTTCAATGGACACTCATGGGGGATTTGGTTAATCAGTTAAAATTCATGAGTAAAATTCATTAAAAAAAACTCCCCCCCCCCCGCCCTCCTTGGCTACAGCCTTTCTTACAATTACAAACAGCCTTTTGAGGGCAACCATAAAGCTGCTGTGGCCCTCAGTGAAAATGAATTTGACAACCTCATTCTAGAACAATAATTTCAAACTAACTTTTTTAAAAAATGATCTTATAAGTCTATTTTGCATTTCTCTCCCACATTATTTTTCTAGCACAGATGGGAAAAGTACCATATGAGAGCTAGAAGAGCTGGAAGATATTTAGTGAACTTCTCATTGTTCATATGAAAGCAAAGTCCAATACTGGATTACTGGCAGTGTGGACTCAGACAATCCAGTTCAAAGCAGATATTGTGGATTATCTGACTTGATATTCTAGGTTATATGACTGTGTGGAAAGGCTCTTAGCTAGAACTACATGTATGAACATAAATGCTTTCTCCCTTATTAGGGCATTTGTGACCTCAGAAAACTCTAGGCCTGTCCCATGCTTCCGTCATTAAGACCTAGATTCATGCCTAACAAACTAAAGAAAGACCTGTTGTATTAAGAAAAGGGTAAAAAAATCCTTGTTCTCTGACTTGGTAAAGAAGGACCAAGGACACATGTTGTGTATACAAAGATGAACTGTAATTGGCACAGTAATGTGTGGAACCATAAGACTGACAGAGGTTCAGTCTTGGAGGCAGAACCACAATGTGTGGAATATTTTAAAGAAAAGAATCCTCTGCTTGTTACACAGTTATTTACCTATCTGTAGGACATGTATACATTTATCCTCCTTCTTGGGCATTATGTCTTGGGCATGGGTAGAGATTTGGGTTATTGCTGAACAAGATAGAAAAACAGGGAATAATATAGCAGAAAGATATGATGTGCCAAGGGAGGTATAGGAAGATGAAATGGTATTAAAGGTAAGGTGGTATAAACTAGGAAAGAAAACAGGGACTGACATTTCTGAGAGGCATTCATCTCAGCCAGAGGCGGTTCAACCACCAGGCCAACTAGGCAGTTGCCTGTGGCGCCATCTTGTTGGGGGCGCCATCGAGGCAACTCATATCTCCTGCGGCCTGCCTCCGCAAGGTATTGAACTGATTTTTCTGTTGATTTGTTGTAAAACATGATGTTTTAGTGCTTAATTTGTAAAATCTTAATATATTGATGTTTAATAGGCTTTTCCTTAATCCCTCCTTATTATCCAACATTTTCGCTTATCCAACGCTTTTATTTTTCAGTGATTAGTTTGGGGGGGGGGGGGCGCCAAAATTCTGTTCGCCTATACTTGAAAAATACCTAGAGCCAGCTCTGATCTCAGCAATAATTTCATTTAAGATTTCTGGAGGAAATATTGGGTACTTTGCGATCATTATGGCTTTGCTACAACAAAGAGATTCTGGAATTAGGTATAGGATCAGTGCCGGTTCAATATGGAGGCCAATGAAGCCCCCGCTTGGGGCGCACGGTCCCCAGGGGCGCCATTGAGCGCCCCCCCCCCCGGCGGGGACCACTGGCTCCCTCGACGGCTAATGCGATAGGCCTCAGTTGAAGCCTTCCATGTTCGGCAGCGGCAGGCATGGCTTTTTCTTCCCTTCTCTCTCCTCTCTCCCCCCTCCCTGCTTCTCTCTCTCTCTCTCTCTCTCCCCCCCCAAACTCTGAGGCCTGGATCCGCCCTCCTGGGCCTTCTCCCGGCCTCCGAGGCCTGGATCCACCCAACGGGGCCTTCTCCCGGCCTCCAGGCCCTTCGCTCGCCCTCAGGGGCCTGTGGCAGGCATCCTCAGAGGTTTTGAGGTCTGTTGGAAGCTAAGTAAGTGGGGTTTATATATCTGTAGAAGGTCCAGAGTGGGAGAAAGAAGTTGGATGGCCATCTATAGGGAATTGTATCTCCTTGCCTGGGAGTCTGCTTATCTACTTATCTGGTGCTTTTTTAAAGCAGAGGCTGGATGACCATCTATTGGGAGGGTTTTAATTGTATCTCCTTGCCTGGGAGTATGCTTATCTGCTTATCTGGTGTTTTTTTAAAGCAGAGGCTGGATGGCCATCTATTGGGAGGGTTCTAATTGTATCTCCTTGCCTGGGAGTCTGCTTATCTACTTATCTGGTGCTTTTTTAAAGCAGAGGCTGGATGACCATCTATTGGGAGGGTTCTAATTGTATCTCCTTGCCTGGGAGTATGCTTATCTGCTTATCTGGTGTTTTTTTTTAAAGCAGAGGCTGGATGGCCATCTATTGGGAGGGTTCTAATTGTATCTCCTTGCCTGGGAGTCTGTTTATCTGCTTATCTGGTGCTTTTTTAAAGCAGAGGCTGGATGGCCATCTATTGGGAGGGTTCTAATTGTATCTCCTTGCCTGGGAGTCTGAGGAAATTTCCTTCCCTGGTGCTTTTTTAAAGCAGAGGCTGGATGGCCATCTGTTGTAAAGGTTCTAATTGTATCTCCTTGCCTGGGAGTCTGCTTATCTGCTTATCTGGTGCTTTTTTAAAGCAGAGGCTGGATGGCCATGTATTGGGAGGGTTCTAATTGTATCTCCTTGCCTGGGAGTCTCCTTATTTGCTTATCTGGTGTTATTTTTAAGCAGAGGCTGGATGGCCATCTATTGGGAGGGTTCTAATTGTATCTCCTTGCCTGGGAGTCTGCTTATCTGCTTATCTGGTGCTTTTTTAAAGCAGAGGCTGGATGGCCATCTATTGGGAGGGTTCTAATTGTATCTCCTTGCCTGGGAGTCTCCTTATTTGCTTATCTGGTGTGTTTTTTAAGCTGAGGCTGGATGGCCATGTATTGGGAGGGTTCTAATTGTATCTCCTTGCCTGGGAGTCTCCTTATTTGCTTATCTGGTGTTTTTTTAAAGCAGAGGCTGGATGGCCACCTATTGGGAGGGTTCTAATTGTATCTCCTTGCCTGGGAGTCTGAGGAAATTTCCTTCCCTGGTGCTTTTTTAAAGCAGAGGCTGGATGGCCATCTATTGGGAGGGGTCTAATTGTATCTCCTTGCCTGGGAGTCTGCTTATCTGCTTATCTGGTGCTTTTTTAAAGCAGAGGCTGGATGGCCATCTATTGGGAGGGTTCTAATTGTATCTCCTTGCCTGGGAGTCTGAGGAAATTTCCTTCCCTGGTGCTTTTTTAAAGCAGAGGCTGGATGGCCATCTATTGGGAGGGGTCTAATTGTATCTCCTTGCCTGGGAGTCTGCTTATCTGCTTATCTGGTGCTTTTTTAAAGCAGAGGCTGGATGGCCATCTATTAGGAGGGTTCTAATTGTATCTCCTTGCTTGGGAATCTGGGGAAGTTTGCTTATCTCGTGTTTTTTTAAAGCAGAGGCTGGATGGCCATCTGTCGGGAGGGTTTTAATTGTATCTCCTTGCCTGGGAGTCTGCTTATCTGCTTATCTGGTGCTTTTTTAAAGCAGAGGCTGGATGGCCATCTATTGGGAGGGGTCTAATTGTATCTCCTTGCCTGGGAGTCTGCTTATCTGCTTATCTGGTGCTTTTTTAAAGCAGAGGCTGGATGGCAATCTATTGGGAGGGTTCTAATTGTATCTCCTTGCCTGGGAGTCTGAGGAAATTTCCTTCCCTGGTGCTTTTTTAAAGCAGAGGCTGGATGGCCATCTATTGGGAGGGGTCTAATTGTATCTCCTTGCCTGGGAGTCTGCTTATCTGCTTATCTGGTGCTTTTTTAAAGCAGAGGCTGGATGGCCATCTATTAGGAGGGTTCTAATTGTATCTCCTTGCTTGGGAATCTGGGGAAGTTTGCTTATCTCGTGTTTTTTTAAAGCAGAGGCTGGATGGCCATCTGTCGGGAGGGTTTTAATTGTATCTCCTTGCCTGGGAGTCTGCTTATCTGCTTATCTGGTGCTTTTTTAAAGCAGAGGCTGGATGGTCATCTGTTAGGACAGGTCCTTTTTTCTCTCTCAAGTCTCTCCTCTTTTTTTCTTTCAAGTCATCCTGCATAAAGGTAACTATCATGTCTCCAGTGGGTTAGTGAAATGATGTCCTTTTGGATTGAAAAAATATTTTCAAGCTATTGATGGTTGAATATGTGGGTACAGAGTTGGTTCAGATAACTTCATATAGCTTTATCAAACCACTTCTTCTTCTTCTTCTTCTTCTTCTTTTAAAATATTTATTCAGGTTTTACGTATATATGATAAAAGAAACATGGCAACGCAAAATTCGGGGGGGGGGATGGCAAAATTCGGGAGGGGGCACCAAAATTCTGTTCGCTTACACTTGAAAATTATCTAGGGCCGGCTCTGTATAGGATCATGGATGCTTTCTTTGTTTCATATAAAAATGTGACACCAAAGCAGACAGACATACTGAAGGTACGTACTCTCATGAAAATGGAGATGTTTCAGAATGCAGTATTTTTGTCCTTTCTGAATTCTTTTAATTACTCATACTTTAAAGAGCTATTTCCAATATTTATAGTTCTATGAAAGGCTGTGTTTTGACCACTAGATTTCTAATAATGCCTTATGAATCTGCTAGCTGTTTTGTCTCATTACCATTGAAATAGTCAACTATAGTCCTCATACTGGACTTCACATGCCCCTAATATTCTCCTCTTCCTACCAGTAAAGAGCAGTGCCATAATCTTCTATGACAAGATTATGGACTACTGGCAAGCGATGGGGTGCATCTCACACAAGTAGGAAAACATCTTTTTGCACACAGACTCACAAACCTCATCAGGCGCACTTTAAACTAAATCCACTGGGGGAGGGGAACAACAGCCTGGCGAACACTATATTACCCACGACCACAGGGAACCGCCGTAAGGCTAAACGGAGGGCTGCACAAACACAGCAAGGACCAAGTACAGAGAGCACAATAATCCCAAATAAACAGTTCGAGGGGAGGTCACAGGGGCTTACATGTCTTTACACTAATGCTCAGAGCATGGGAAATAAGCAAGACGAACTCCAACTCCTAGCACAGCACCACACATACGATGTCATAGGCATCACTGAAACCTGGTGGGATGACTCCCATCACTGGAATGTAGCCATGGAGGGCTATAACCTCTTTCACAGAAATAGAACAAAGGGGAGAGGAGGGGGAGTAGCTTTATATGTCAAAAACAGTTACGTTGCAGAAGAAATGCAAGACTGTAATCCGGGAAACCAGCTTGAAAGCATCTGGATAAGAATCAAGGGAACCGGGACTCAAAAAGATCTTGTCGTGGGTGTCTACTACAGACCTCCGAGTCAGGATGAAGGACTTGATGAAGCCTTCTGTCAACAGCTGACCAAACAGGCACAAAGAAGAGATATAGTAGTCATGGGCGATTTCAATTATCCCGATATCTGCTGGAAAACAAACTCAGCCAAGAGTACAAAGTCCAACAAATTCCTCACTTGCCTTGCAGATAATTTTATGGTCCAGAAGGTAGAAGAGGCAACAAGGGGATCAGCAACTCTTGATCTAATCTTAACAAATGTGGAAGACCTGATCAATACAGTTGAAGTGGTTGGATCCTTAGGGGCAAGTGACCATGTGCTCCTGCAGTTTGCAATACAAAGGAATGCTGAAACTAAGACAAGTCAAACACGCATTCTGGACTTTAAGAGAGCTGACTTCCAAAAAATGAAGGAATTACTGAGCGGCATTCCATGGACGCCGATATTAAAAAACAAGGGAGTTAAGGATGGATGGGAGTTTTTCAAAAGTGAAATACTCAAGGCGCAAATGCAAACAGTGCCAACAAAGAAGAAAAATAAGACAAGTGCAAAGAAGCCAGAATGGATGTCCAAAGAACTTCTAACTGAGCTAAAGCTCAAAAGTGACATGCACAAGAAGTGGAAAAGGGGAGAAATCACCAAAGAAGAATTCAAACGTATAGCCAACTCCTGTAGGGAAAAGGTTCGCAAGGCTAAAGCGCAAAATGAGCTCAGGCTTGCCAGGGACATAAAAAACAACAAAAAAGGTTTTTTTTGCTTATGTTGGTAGAAAAAGGAAGAAAAAGGAGGCGATAGGGCCACTGCAAGGAGTAGATGGGGTGATGGTGACAGGGGATAGGGAAAAGGCAGAACTGCTTAATGCCTTCTTTGCCTCGGTCTTCTCACAAAAAGAAAGCCATCTTCAACCTCAGCAACATGGAATGGACGAAGGATTGGGGGAAATCCAACCCCAAATAGGGAAACAAGTTGTCCAGGAACACCTGGCCACTCTAAACGAATTCAAGTCCCCAGGGCCAGATCAGCTACATCCAAGAGTATTGAAGGAACTAGCGGAAGTTATTTCAGAACCACTGGCAATCATCTTCGAGAGTTCTTGGAGAACAGGAGAAGTCCCAGCAGATTGGAGGAGGGCGAATGTGGTCCCTATCTTCAAGAAGGGAAAAAAGAACGACCCAAACAATTACCGTCCGGTCAGCCTCACATCAATACCAGGCAAGATTCTGGAAAAGATCATTAAGGAAGTGGTCTGCAAACACTTAGAAACAAATGCGGTCATTGCTAATAGTCAACACGGATTTACCAAAAACAAGTCATGCCAGACTAATCTGATCTCTTTTTTCGATAGAGTTACGAGTTGGGTCGATACAGGGAATGCCGTGGATGTAGCATATCTAGATTTCAGTAAGGCCTTCGACAAAGTCCCCCACGACCTTCTGGCAAACAAACTAGTAAAATGTGGGCTAGACAAAACTACGGTTAGGTGGATCTGTAATTGGCTAAGCGAACGAACCCAAAGGGTGCTCACCAATGCGTCGTCTTCATCATGGAAAGAAGTGACAAGTGGAGTGCCGCAGGGCTCCGTCCTGGGCCCGGTTCTGTTCAACATCTTTATTAACGACTTAGACGAAGGGTTAGAAGGCACGATCATCAAGTTTGCAGATGACACCAAACTCGGAGGGATAGCTAACACTCCAGAAGACAGGAGCAGAATTCAAAACGATCTTGACAGACTAGAGAGATGGGCCGAAACTAACAAAATGAAGTTCAACAGGGACAAATGCAAGATACTTCACTTCGGCAGAAAAAATGGAAATCAAAGATACAGAATGGGGGACGCCTGGCTTGACAGCAGTGTGTGCGAAAAAGATCTTGGAGTCCTCGTGGACAACAAGTTAAACATGAGCCTACAATGTGATGCGGCAGCTAAAAAAGCCAATGGGATTTTGGCCTGCATCAATAGGGGAATAACGTCTAGATCCAGGGAAGTTATGCTCCCCCTCTATTCTGCCTTGGTCAGACCACACCTGGAATACTGTGTCCAGTTTTGGGCACCGCAGATGAAGGGAGATGCTGACAAGCTGGAAGGCGTCCAGAGGAGGGCAACTAAAATGATTAAGGGTCTGGAGAACAAGCCCTATGAGGAGAGGCTTAAAGAGCTGGGCATGTTTAGCCTGCAGAAGAGAAGGCTGAGAGGAGACATGATAGCCATGTACAAATATGTGAGGGGAAGTCATAGGGAGGAGGGAGCAAGCTTATTTTCTGCTGCCCTGCAGACTAGGACACGGAACAATGGCTTCAAACTACAGGAAAGGAGATTCCACCTGAACATCAGGAAGAACTTCCTCACTGTGAGGGCTGTTCGGCAGTGGAACTCTCTCCCCCGGGCCGTGGTGGAGGCTCCTTCTTTGGAGGCTTTTAAGCAGAGGCTGGATGGCCATCTGTCGGGGGTGCTTTGAATGCAATTTCCTGCTTCTTAGCGGGGGGTTGGACTAGATGGCCCTTGAGGTCTCTTCCAACTCTACTATTCTATGATTCTATGATTCTATGATTCTATGACAAAGGATTAAATAAAAGGAAGTAGTAAAAACCTAGGTGCAGCCTAGGAGATGGTCTCACTACCAATAAATTATGCATCCTGGAGCACTTATTTAGGGGCAATTTTCAAGGAGTTTGGTGTGCCTGGTTGAATATGATCTGAACCTGACAATGGGAAAATGACATTTTTAGGACTATGACATTCTCCCAGTTGACAGACTAGTCTAGGAAATGAAGTCCAAAAAATGTCCTCAGTTTCCTAGGCTTTTGAACAAGGCTCCTGGAAATGCTGATGGTGCAAGATGAATTAGGAAATCTAGCTCCGCATCATTTACCATTTGGAAGTGCTGTGAGGAGTTTCCTAAATGTACCATCAAGGCCTTCTCCCTTTTTCTCATTTCCTAAGAAATAACTCTGCTTTCTTTCGACAATGAAATCAATAACTTGGTTTCCTATAACAAAGGGACATTGCAGGAAGCCAAAGAGAAAATATGGTTTGGGAGTGGTGTGCGGAGGGGAGAGGAAAGTGCACTCTACCAACAATAGAAATTTAATTTGCAAGCACTGCAGAGCCACTTAGGGGGGAAATAGAATTTAAATCATACTATTTTCTAAAAACTGAATGATTTCCAGGAACTATATGACTGATTTAAGTTTTACGTTACACATTGGAGGCTATTTCCATACATCTCTATTTTGGAGAGAAAAAAAATTATAATACCTATGATTTGCATAGCAACCATTATAAGTTGTTCTATACTATCCTACTATCCTCATATTGCAATCAGGATGCTAAGACTGAGGTGTGAATGGTGAAATCTGTCTTTTTTTTGGTTTATGCTACTTTTGCAGGTTTTGTATTCATGATCCCAATCTATTTCTACACCAACTTCCTATTTTTTTAAAGAAACAAATCCTTACAAATATACAGTATAGGCACATATTTTCTAAATACTTGTTTCACCAAAAGCAAAGGTTCTTTTTGGATTCAGAGTCAGTAAAGCACACCAGTAGATATGATTATAAGATTTTATTAAGAAGCAGACAAAAGCACCAAAGGAAGAAGTACAAACTTGGCAAATTTCCTTTCCTTTATCACTTAAACACAATCGGCACTGACAAAATTACCACCTGCCAACTGCAGAAGGCCACCTTACTGGGATATGCATGCATTATTCGCCGATACATCACACAGTCCTAGACACTTGGGAAGTGTCCGACGTGTGATCCAATACAACAGCCAGCGGAGTGTCTGCTGTGGACTCACCTTGTTGTGTTTCAAATAATAATAATAATACATTATTTTTAACCCTCCCTATCTCCCCAAGGGGGCTCAGGGAGGCCATACCTATCTCTTTGGCAGAAAAAAAAAATCTTCTGCACTGTGTCTCCTACAATAATGTACAATATTTAAAACAGTAACCCTGTATATTAATAATAGTAATAATAATTGTATTTCTTACCCACCTCTCCTCGTGTCTCAAGGCAGGTCACAGCACAGTCAAAACATACAAATATTGTGAAAATTCTATAAACACACACATTAAAATGTAGTTCTATAATATATTTCTATAAAATACATATTAAATACATAGGACAGAGATTCAAAACACAAGACACAAGATTAAAATTCATGCTCAAAACCACATACATTTTGATATGTATAAAATGATGGGACCAATGATGCAATCCTTGGAGATGTACAGGATGTGATGAATAGCTGATCTGTACATTATTCCAGGTTTCTTCATAAAGGAGTTTTTGGCATGGATGGAGCATTCCTAGACTTATTTATAGCTCAGACTCTTTACTATTTTGTTTAAAAAACCACCACAAAATATCCTGTAATATGGGAGGAAATAAAAATAACAGGTTCATTTATCTAAGCAGATTTTTTTAGTATTCAGTGATCCATAGGCATCCACAAGATATACCCAATACCAACATTAGTACCAACCTGGGCTATTATTTATTTATTTCTATCCTGCTTTTCTCCCACGATAGGACTCAAAGCAGCGTATAGCGTGCAAAATCAAGACAATTGCAAACAAAAAATACGAACATGAACCCTGATGAATGAGAAATTAAGACATTAAAGGGCTGGGCTTTAGCACAGCTGGTAAACCACCAGTAGTAATAAGATCTGCCAACCGAAAGGTGGCCAGTTCGAATCCCTGTCAGGGTGAGCACCCAACTGTCAAGCCCTGCTCACTGTTTACCTAAGCGGTTCGAAAACAGCTGAGCTGTAAGTAGAGAAATTAGGTACAGCTAATTTAGCAGGGGAGGTATTTTACAACACCATAAAATGCCAGTGACTGAAAGGAAGGAGAAAGTCCTGATGGCTCTTTGTCATAAATAATGGAGCAACAGCACCCCCTGTGGCTGAATTCAAGCACAACCTCCGAGCACAGCCTCCAAGGCACCGAAGCTGGACTTGAAACACAACATACCTCTTTTCTGTCTGTTCTGTTCTGTTCTGTCTGTCCAAACTCACTAAAGTACACAGAAATCTATAAATATGCGTAGAGATAAAGTTGTCCTATTACTAGCTAATATACAGAATAGAACAATGGTAACAGACTAATTATAATCATTACAGGCGCATGAGGAATGCACAAATGAAGACAGTTTACAACATTATAACAAACATTATATTCATGCTTGTATGTTTTTTTCACAGTAACAGATAAGTATATTCAGTGACTGAGTTCAACACTTTGAATTTCAGTATTGTCCCACGCAGATAAAAGTCTTAGGAATGCTTGGTCAATAAAATAAACAATTGATAATTTCTTCTGTAAATGGTGGTTCACAGTTTAGATAAATTTAGCATTGTCCCATGCATGTTAACGTCTCAGAGATGCGTATAAAGGAATGTATATACTTATCTGTTACTGTGAAAAAACATACAAGCATGAATATAATGTTTGTTGTAATGTTGTAAACAGTCTTCATTTGTGCATTACTCATGCACCTGTAATGATTATAATTAGTCTGTTATTGTTGTTCTATTCTGTATATTAGCTGTCTGTCCAAACGGCATTGAATGTTTGTCGTGTATATGTACTCTGATCCGCTCTGAGTCCCCTTGGGGAGAAAGGGAAGAATATAAATAAACTGGTGTTGTTGTTGTTGTTGTTGTTGTTGTTAGCATGGCAAGCTGCCTGATCAATTATCATTTTGTTATGGCCAACGCTTATATTAGAACTAGTAAGACCTCCTGTATTTGAGGTCTTGACGTCTGATCTTGTATTGAGGTAATATAGGCTACTCCAGGTCCTATATCTGAGAGCAAACACCAGTCATGATCCCACAAGACTGAACCCTCATCACCCCCAAACATTTATTTACCTTTTTATGTGACAATTAGGTTTTACATACCAAAGGCCAGGAGTACATTTGCTAGGGTCAAGGCTAGCATGACACCTGTCTTCTTCCTCTCCACCTGGCTGGGCTAATGACAAGCAACATAGTAATGTTTTCATCTCTTGCTGGATGGCCTGCCATCATGAGGTTTGCATAGGTTTTGAGGTTCATGTGCAAGTTGAAATCTGGTGAAAGTCTTGAAACCTCATGAAGGACCCTGCTGTTGAAAGATTTGCAGTGGTCTTATATAGGCCAGTCTCATCCATCCTATATTGATTTGCAGACTAAATGGCTAAAAATACCATAGACCATGCTTTAATTTATTGTCTTGCTGCCTCCTATTTTAATAGTATAAAGTCCATGTCTTCTTGCTTAGACAAATGCAGAGGCAAAAAGTAAACAAATTATGTAAGCTTCCTGCAAAGTTAATATACTGTGTATTCAATTGTCTGCATGTTTCTTGATTTTTTCGTGTTAGGAAATTGAACAGAACCTTTATTAGTTAGCATAAGCATTTTGGATACATGATTTCACTTTCAAAGGCAGAAAGTAGGTTTTGGGGGGAGGCATTGGGGCTCCCTATGTCACCAGTCTCTGGCCTACTAGAGGTTGTAGAAATTAAACTCTACTTGAGAGACATGTCTGAGCAAATATAGCAGTTGTATACCAATGCTGTGTCATGTAAGCACATAACTTTCAGACTTTTCCAAAAAGCTGTGTGTCATTTAACTAGGTATGTACAAAATTATGTTTCTAACCATTCTGGTAGTATTTCCTCATTTGGAAGTACATATTTCACATCTCTTGAGGAGATATGACAACAGGTTTTCAAACATCTATTTAATGATGTTTCTTTCATTTATATGTATACTATAGTCTAGGTTGCTTCACACCACTTTTCAATGATAGAATCATGTGTGAGAGGCATTTTTTGTGAGTCATAGAAATATATCTTGATTTTTGGGTTTCCTTTTGCTTGTAATCATTTTGTAGCAGCCAAGAATTTAGGGAGACTGTAGACTGTTAGCAAATCATATGTATGTCAGCAACTATAAAACCTTATCCTTATTGTAAGAGAAGTGGCGGCGGGGAGGGGGAGGGGGAATGGTAGGACCACCAGCTTTAGTTATGGGCACATCTAAAACTGACAAAGGGAAAAACACTTTACTCCCAAAATAATCATGTCCCAGACCTCTAGTTCCTAAAACTAGAGAACAACCAATTAAAACTCCCCCCCCCCTCAGGAATGAGAGAAAATGCAACTAAAATACAGCAGGCTAATAGTGCTCTTGAGCGTAGGCTCCATGTGGGGAGACATACAACCTCATCACATGAGCTACTTTTCGGTGGCATGCACCAGTTCACCTATACCAGTGGTTCTCAACCTGGGGTCCCCAGATATTTTTGGCCTTCAACTCCCAGAAATCCTAACAGCTGGTAAGCTGGCTAGAATTTCTGGGAGTTTAGGCCAAAAACATCTGGGGACCCCAGATTGGGAACCACTTATCTATACTTTTATGATGGAGCTCCCCAGATCCCATCCCATGACGTAGTGCAACTTCTACAGGGCTCAGTGCAAAAGTATAGGCGAACCACCGTATGCTGCCATGGCTGCAACATGTAAGGCATGCTGTGTTGAATAGAAGTCAACAGGGGAAACTGGGAGGCTGACGCTTCTCCCGTGGGTTGAGCCGATGGATGAATTGAGTGATCCAGGGTGTGAGGTGATAGGTTGCCCATACACCCCGATTTGCCACAATGCATTGCGATTCCAGAAGCCTATCTAGTGAGATCAATATTCACTGGCTAATGTAGAATCAACCCCCCCCCCTCCCCCCCCCCCCGTGTTGCCAATAGTCCTGATTGGCCAATAGGAATCCCCAAGCTTCTGGATAGTGAGATTTTTCATCCTTTCCAGTCTAGTTTTCTCCTGATGGAAGAAGCTACATATATCTGAGGCCCCTTCCACACTGCACCTATAGTCCATTGATTAGATCCTGGGATATATAGCAATGTAGAAGGGGCATGAGGCTCTCAAGTCCCATCTTTCCCTCCCAATTGTTTTGGGGTTTCAGTCAGTTGTTCTTAGCAGTAGCTGTGCTGCACTTATTCATGGCTACAGAGGAACTTTTATACTCTCCTGATGACTGTTCTGCTCCCACTAGCTTCCCAACAACAAGGTGGAACAGAAGTCACCTGACTGCAACAATGGAAGGACAGAGCTAGATGAATAGCTCAATCTTTTTCTAAGTTTATGTGCAAGACCAGCTTCTCATTAAGCAGATAATGGATGATGGAATGGAAGCCAAGATATGTCTCTTGTTCGTAGCTTTGATTCCTCAAACATGAGTTCCTGCCTTCAGATGTTCAGGAGGACCCTGTTCTATGAGCAGTGTTTAGTGAGATTCTACTGCTATCTTCAATGCCTTTTGGACATTTGTGAGGCTGAGGGTACCATTTGTCTATTGCCCCAGCCAACAAAAAACCCCACAAAACACCACTTTAAGGTCTGACAAGCTTCTGTTGATGATATTCAAGGATGGAGACAATGTTTCTGCTTGTAGACCAGGCATGGGCAAACCTCGGCCCTCCAGGTGTTTTGGACTTCAGTTCCCACAATTCCTAACAGCTGGTAAACTGGTTGGGATTTCTGGAAGTTGAAGTCTAAAACACCTGGAGGACCAAGGTTTATACATGCCTGTTGTAGACAATGCTTAAAAACTGCCTCCTTGTAGCATGTGTATAAAATCTTTATGTTCTTGTCATAACGCCAGGAATTTCTCATTGGTCTAAAAGGCCTTTATTCACAAGTGCCTTACAAAGTAATTTGTAGTAGATTTGTAAAGGAGAATTTATTTTGCCAGGCTTTCTAGGAGCTAGGGTAGTTTCTCTCATAATGCATTTATGCATTTTATTCCTTGTTGTGACAACAATTACTTCTATGACACTTCATGATGCTTTATTATGGTTTTATTACAAGCTACATTGAGGACCACTTGTGGCCAAAAAGGGTGCTAACAAACTAAATTTAAAGTGGATAATTCAGTCCATTATTTAGTGGATGAGCAAATTACAGCTGCAGTATATAAAACGCTTTCACTCCCACTGTATTCAACCAACTGAACATATTTTCTGGAAAGAAAAGAGTTCTTTACACAGTAGTGTGCATCCTTTCATATGTTTAGTGGGCTTTCCATTTAAAGGGAAGATATTTCCCCCTCATCGTGATTTTTGTTATAATGGAACAGGTAAGTTATAAAACGCATCCCCCACAATCAAATAGTTAGGGACTGAATTAAGGTAGTGTTGATAGTTTACCTAAGTTTTTGCAATTTATATAATTTAAATTGTATACTAAAGCTTTAATGTCAAGCTGCTTTGAATCCCCTTTGGGGAATTAAACCGGGGTATAAATAAATAAAATAATAATATCATTTTAATTTGGGTGACTGATAGACATAGAACATTAAGTGACAGTGGATTGCTCTGTGATTTGGGATAAAAGATATCTGGTTGGATTGGAAGCAATCTTTTCCTTCTAAATTAGAAGTAGTTACCTTTCAGATTGTCAGAAAAGCTTTCTTCTGCCTGGTTGCACTTGAGAAAGAGGTGGACAGCAAGCTGCTCAACCTTATTTGATCCACATGCTATTCTTCAACCGTTATAGCAAATGAAACTTGAAAACCACTCTGATATAGTTTAATGTTGGCCTGCTCAGTGGCTTGATTAATAAGGAAATGTTGTTTGGAATTCTAGTAGAAGACATATTTTAATCAGTTCTGTCTTATGTTGCCTTAAGTATATGAGTTGTAAATATAACCAGTTGCCTTCTTGAATAGCTGTTTCTTAAAAAAATGCCAAAAACTTGGGTAGACCATGATACAGGTGAGAAAAAGCAATATCTTTAAAAGCTTCACTTTGAAGAAAAAACAATTGACCCAGCTCATATAAGTACCCATAAGATTACAATGTCAGACTAAACTATATTGTATGAGATTTCAAAAAGCTGCTAAGTCTTTCAATTCCTTTCTAATATCTAATAGGGATGTGCACAATATATTTGTTTCGTGTTGACCGTTTGTCTACGCAAAATGAATAATGGCATTTTCATAGGAAACGAGAGGCGACACAAAAATGCAAGCCGCACAATCATCGTGCTTGTTTTTATTTTCCTTTTGTTTCGGCCCCGTAACAATAAGCAGGTACTGACAGAGGGCTGCTTTTCCATTACATCTGATGTGTACCAATGGGAGTTAATAATATTAATATTAATAACAATAGTTATTCTGGGACTCTAAGCTGAATCTGAGAGAGGTCTGCTTTCCTATGATAGCTGATGTGTACCAATGGGTGTTAATAATAATATTAATATTAATAACAATAGTTATTCTGGGACCTTAAGCTGAGTCTGAGAGAGGTCGGCTTCCCCATGACAGCGGATATGTGCCAATGGGTGTTAATAATAATAATATTACTAATAACAATAGCACTCTGGGGAAGACCCAAACGTTTTAAAAGTTGGTGGTCAGCCTCCATCTGAGCTGTCAGGTGGGCCTGAGGTTGGGCCTGTTCAGGCAGTGTTTGTCCCTGAACCTGCCTTGTCTGAGGTGCAGCCAGAGTTTGTCCCTATACCTCCTTTGCCAGAGGACTCTGGGTTTGGGCCTGAGATGCAGGTGGAGTTTGTTCCAGTGGATTCTGGGACCAGAGTCAGAATGGTTGCAAGTAGGCAGTTTTAACTGCATTCCTCAAAGCAGTCAAGGTCGGATTTCCTGGTGCCAGATGGGCATTAGAGTTCAGATCCTTGAAGTGATAAGGCGGATAGGGCTAATGAGCTTGACAGGAGGAAAGTGATAACTCAGCAGAGAAAAGAAAGGGAGTATGTTCGAAGGAGTAGACGTTTGCTTTTGAAACAAAATAATGAGCAATGGGAATGGGAAGGGACCTTGAATTCTCCTTAAGAAGGGCTGCTTACTCTGACAGGTGGTAACTTTACTTATCCAAGAGAGGAAGATCTCTGCTTCATGTTCCTGTGAATTCCTGTTGCTTTGTATCTTGATTCGAGTTCCAGCCTCATTCTTGTTCCTGTGTATCCAGTTGAATGTTCAGTAATTTTGCAGTTTGGATTTCTGTTCCAGCCAAGACCCTTGCCTTGTGTTCCAGTATTGACTTTGTATCTTGGACTAAACCTGTATTCCAGTTTTGCTTCTTGTGTTTCCAGCTTGACCCATGCCTTGGATTAATCCTTGATATCTTGTTCAGACTATTCATGATACCTTTCTTGGGACTTACTTTGATATCCGGTTTAGACTAGGTTCTTTGAATGACTTTTACAGACTCTTGCTTCAAGATTTTCAAGTACTTTGTTCTTGTGGATTTAAACCCATTTTATTGACTCTGAACTTTGATTTGCTATTGCTTGCATATAATCTTCATTAAACAATTTGCTTGCCTATATTCTGGGGCTCCAGTGTGGTTTTCAAGTGCCTATGCAGCCTAGGGGTGCAACAGGTGGGCTAAAAAGGGTTGAAATGCCCTCTGTGTGTGGCGATTTTCACCCATTTAGCCCAAAAACCAAGCCGGGGGGGGGGGGTGAGCCTCAGAAGCCCTCCCTTTGCCACCAATAGTCCAAAAATTTTCATTTTTTTCATAAGCGAGAACAAAATTCTATTCGTATAGGCTCCCTGTTTTCAGAAACAGGGACAAAACAAATGAAACTAAACAAAACGAACAGTGATGCCATAGAAATGCACACCACTAATATCTAACAATAGGCTTGCTCAAATAATTCGTTTTCCCTGTTAACCGTTATTAATTTGTTATTTTCGTTTGTTTTGAAGCAATTTTGAAGCATTGGTTGTCCACACGTCTGGATATCGCGGTTTCGAATTGCGAGAGGCCGTTTTTCGTTATGTCGTCGTTTTTTTCGTTAGGAAAAAAAAGCTTTTGCAAATCACCCAAACTCCCACCATTCAGGCCCTTTCCTTTTGCCCCTCAGCAAAAGGGGCGTCACGGGCTCAGCCAATGGGAGGGGGCGAGGGGGAAGGAGGCCGAGGAGGAGGAGGAAGACGGAGGGGGGAAATGGCCGCCGCCGCCGCCTCGCCTCAGCTCAGGCCTGGTGTCTCTCTGTGAGGCGGGAAGGCGGCGGATGGAGCCGGGAATGGAGAGACCGAGAGAGACAGAGAGGGGCCCGGCGGTGAGGTTTTGACGTCTGTGCGAAGCTAGGCAAGTGGGGTTTATATATCTGTGGAAGGTCCAGGGTGGGAGAAAGAACTCTTGTCTGTGGGAGGCAAGTGTGAATGTTGCAATTGGTCACCTTGATTAGCATTGAATAGCCTTGCAGCTTCAAAGCCTGGCTGCTTCCTACCTGGGGGAATCCTTTGTTGGGAGGTATTAGCTGGCCCTGATTGTTTCCTGTCTGGAATTCCCATTTTCTGGGTGTTGTTCTTTTACTGTCCTGATTTTAGCTTTTCTGTAGCTAAAAATGCATATAAAATTGATTCTATAGGGAGGATAAATGATTGGATTTCAACTCCTACAGCTTGGCTTTCTCTGCCAATAATGGTACCCATCTTGGATATTGTAAGGGATTTATTATTATTATTATTATTATTATTATTATTATTATTATTATTATTATTAGACCTTGCTCCCAGGAAGGTGCCTTCGCTGTGGCTCCCAACTTATCTATCTACCTTTCCACATATTCTCCACATTGTGTGTATGTGTATGTATATTATATATACATGAGCCCCGATGGCGAAGTGTGTTAAAGCACTGAGCTGCTGAACTTGCAGACCGAAAGGTCCCAGGTTCAAATCCCGGGAGCAGAGTGAGTGCCCGCTGTTAGCTCCAGCTTCTGCCAACCTAGCAGCTTGAAAACATGCCAATGTGAGTAGATCAATAGGTACCGCTGTGGCGGGAAGGTAATGGCACTCCATGTAGTCATGCCGGCCACATGACCTTGGAGGTGTCTATGGACAACACTGGCTCTTGGGCTTAGAAATGGAGATGAGCACCAACCCCCAGAGTCAGACATGACTGAACTTAACGTCAAGGGATACCTTTACCTTTACCTATACACACACACACACACACACACATTATGCAGGGACTATATATATATTATATATATATATACACAGTATATATCACACACACACCAATTTAACAAAGTTTCAGCCACAAAAACAAAGTTTCTGAAGTAGAACAATGACTTTCACAGTAAAGACAACCCAATTTAACAGGAAATAAGACTTTCAAACCAGGAACAGATTTCTGCAATTATTAAAAAATGGTTTATTATAAAAGCTATGAAAATTCACCAAAAATCAGAGGATAAGGGAAACGTTCCAAATTTTGGTGAGCTATCAGTGTTAAATGTGTTCTACCACTGTACCAAGTTGGAAGAAGATCACTCAAAAAATGAGGGTGGGAGAGTCCTGTAAAGTCCTCTCCCTCTGTGCTGTTTTTGGGAATTGCGCATGCGCGTCCGCCATTAACGAATTAATTTAGAAAATAACGAATTTTCGTTAATTTCGAATTTTTGGGGGGGCCAAATTCGGAAATACCATCAGAAACGAAAAGCTGCCCCCCTCTAGTTTTGAAACGAGTTTAGAATCAAATTTTTCGTGGATCGATCAAGCCTATCTAACAAACAATGCATTGTAATGACATTGTTCCTTTGTCTCTTCCCTGGATCCATCAACCAATGATAAAAGAAAATTCAGGGAGAAGTATATCATAAAGACCTCTTATTATGTCCTGTTTGTAACAGACATGAAAAAAGAAGATAGAGAGATAGGGAATAACAGTAGAGTCAATGCAAGTATTGGTTGCCTGATAGAACATGGCCATATAACCCCATAACCATGCAACACTACAGTGATTTTGGCCGTGAAAGCCTTTGACAATACATTGGTTACCTGTGCTACAACCAGATATCAATTATGTAATACTGAAAGCACTGTGATTTGCAATTCTGCCTTGGTGATTATGGTTCATTAGTACTCCTGGGGCGTCGGTTTGAGAACCTCCTATAACCTCCTTGGCTGTTTGGTTGTGCATTTAAGTAAATCAGATCTAATTTGCCAAATAGTCACTGTTGAATGTTTTTAGGTTAAATGTTTTTATGTTGAATGTTTTTATGTTGAATGTTTTTATGTTGAATGTTTTTTATATTGTGGAATGATATTTTAAATTGTAAGTCGCTCGGAGCACTCTGGTGGAGAGCGACTAATTAAGAAATAAAGTGAAGTGAAGTGAAGTGAAGTATATACTGAACACATTAATACAGGAATAAGCATGTAACCTAAGTTAGAGATTTATTAGCACATCTTAGTAGTTCCATCATGGTAAGAACGCACTGAGTAAGAGCCAATTTTTCTGGCTGATGAGTGATGAAAATCTTTCAAAGATTTTGGATTTCAGCTCTTGCAAAATGTTTCTTTTTTGTCTTAATTTCCAGTGACTTTTTTTGGACATGTGAGGAAATACATGCTTTGCCAGATAGAAATAATTTTGATAAAAGGAAAAAAATTATTATTGAAATAGGAATCAGAGTTTTTCGCAGTGGTGTCATTAGCCAAGTAAGGTATCTAAGTGTCAAGATGGTAGTTGATAGTGCCAGGGAATTTATCTCCAGATAGGAAAGTAAGTTTCAGGTTGAGCATTACTGGAGGACAAAGCTGATTTATTCTATGACGAAGCTTTAAAACCCCAGACTCTTATCCCAGGTTCTCAATGAGTCAAGTCTCAATGCAAAGGAGTCTATGTGTTTTGTGACTATAAAACATTGGTATACAAAAAAGCCACGAAAAAGCTCAAGGAAGGAGAATGGAGAGAGAGACCTGGTGGATATGCAGTTGGGGTATTTGGTGCAGGCAATAAGCAAAAAACGAACATTACAATTCCCCTAGCTTTCTTATTTCGCATGTTCTGGTCGCAGTGTGGCAGGCAAAGGTAAAGGTTTCCCCTGATGTTAAGTCCAGTCATGTCTGACTCTGGGGGTTGGTGCTCATCTCCATTTCTAAGCCGAAGAGCTGGCATTGTCCATAGACACCTCCAAGGTCATGTGGCCGGCATGACTGCATGGAGCGCCGTTACCTTCCCGCTGGAGCAGTACCTATTGATCTACTCACATTTGCATGTTTTCGAACTGCCAGGTTGGCAGGAGCTGGAGCTAACAGCGGCCGCCCCCGCCGCTCCCGGGGTTTGAACCTGGGACCTTTCGGTCTCCAGCTCAGTACTTCGCCACCATGGCAGAGCTTGGAGAAATACTCTCATGGGCCTTGGTAGCAGTGCAGGGCTTGGAAAGGTTTGTGCGTAAGTAGGGCTGTATGCAGCTCTTATGGGACTGGCAGTAACTGTTATGGCTTCTTTGTTCCAAATCCTGCTTTGTTCCAAATTAATTTGGTTTTACTGGAGGTGTCATTTGGACAAATCCAGTAAAACCGAGACAGGTCCTGGTTTTTGGGCCTGTCTGGATGGGCCTTAAGTTGAAGGATACTTTTTCAAATTTTGAAAGAGTTCTTACTTCCACACTATGTGTTTAACTTAAGTGGTTAGAAAGGATCTATTCTTAGAGGTAATGTTTGTATTCTAAAAAAGAATGAATGAATGAATGACAAACAGACAGACAGAAAGTAGTTGAGAAGGCAGTCAGACATATGAGGTTGATTGACAACATCACTGAGGATAATTAATGTAAATTGAGTAATTTTCTTAGTTTTCTAATTGACAATGCCTATTTTTGGGAATAGAGTATGGAGATTTTTCTGTGAAGCAGCTCTAAGCATATGTATAAAAAAACTACTGTTAGAGAAGTCATCATTTTACTTTTCCCAGGGCAGCAATTTTGTATGTCAGAAGAATGAGTGGTTGATCAGAGAGGCCCAAGCTCAGATGTCAGGGAAAAAATTGTTGGAAGAGTTTGGTAAAAGGACAGAAAATGAGAGGTGAAGATACTTTGAAGGCCTCACATAAGTGTTTTGTCTCCCTGGTTCAAGAATGTAACAGAAAACTAATGGTCTACTGACCATAGTCCTTTCTTGTTGATCCGTTTAAGAGTAAATGTGACTGGCAGATTCTAATGGGAAATACAGTAGAGTCTCACTTATCCAACATTCTGGATTATCCAACGCATTTTTGTAGTCAATGTTTTCAATACATCGTGATATTTTGGTGCTAAATTCGTAAATACAGTAATTACTACGAAGCATTACTGCATACTGAACTACTTTTTCTGCCAAATTTGTTGTATAACATGATGTTTTGGTGCTTAATTTGTAAAATCATAACTTAATTTGATGTTTAATAGGCTTCTCCTTAATCTCTCCTTGTTATCCAACATATTCGCTTATCCAATGTTCTGCCGGCCCGTTTATGTTGGATAAGTGAGACTCTACTGTAGATGAAATGGAAGTGATAAAGATCTTGGATGGATCATATGTTTTCTTCATTTTCGTAATACAGAAGAAAGTTGAACCAAATACCAGGTGTGCATTCTGAACTTTAGGAAAGCTGATTTTAGTAAGTCTAAAATATACTTAGTACAATCCTATGTGTAAATGCACTTCAGAAGAGAGTTCACAATCTGTGGGAATTTCTTAAATTAGCTTTTGAAGGTGCCATTGCATTTTTCTTTCTCATTCCAGAGTGCAAGAAAAATGGGAAGAGTTTTGAAAGGTTGTGAATATAAAATGGTTTTAAAAGGCTATGAATATCAAATGGAAAAAAGGGCAAACAGCTAAGAATTACCAATGTAGAGTGTGTTAGTGACAAAGCCTAATGTAAGGAATGAACATAAGGTTGTGTGCTTTTAACGATAGTTGGAAAAGAAATAAGAAGAACAAGAAAGTAAGTAGAAGTGGTGTGAGGAAGACATGAAGAAATATTAATAAGGTTCAATTGCTCCGCTCCTGACTATGATTCAGTCTTTCCCCAGAGGGGAAACTGCTCAGCAAGACAAGGTTCAGTTCACATGTAATGTAAGGAAGTGTTACAGCCCAAGGTAGTTGGGGTCACTATAAATGAAATCTTGCCTTCAGCCTGATGAACAGTATCCTATAATATTAACAGAAATTGCAGATGTAATTTTCCAGTCTCCATCTAAAATTTTTTGAAATTGCTTGGGAGAACATGTGGACTGCCGTGTGACTGCAGACCTGCAAATGAAGACTCCCTCTAATAAGTAAGAATGGAAGGAAGGTTTGTCTGGTATTAATTCCTCAGGAAACTTCTGTAGCAGATCATTAAACAATCTGTGAACATGGAATAAGAGAATTCTGTGATGACAAAGAACCAATTCAAGTTGCTCAAGAACTAGCATTCCCAATAACTCTGTTTTATATTGTCTTACAAACTCAGTAAACTAGTTTTGCTGTCAACAACACTGTCAGACCAACTTGTTGATTATTTCTTTTGCGAGCATGTGTTACATTGAGAGGGGTGTAGTGGTTTGAGTGTAGTGCTATAACTCCAGAAACCAAAGTTCAAATTTCCACACAGCTATGGAAACTCATTGGGTGACCTTGGACATTTCTCAGCTTAAGAGGAAAGCATAAGCAAACCCCTCTGAACAAATCTTGTCAAAGCAACAACTACAACACTGAGATTCACCTTAGACTCACCATTAGTATGAAATGACTTAAAGGTATACACCAATATGTCATATTTTGGTTTACAAAAATGAAAACATTAACAGCTGAAACTATTCTGCATTTCTACCTTGTTTGGTTTATACTTTCATCAGTCTGTTTAAAGGCATCTTCAGGACTGGCTTGGTTGAGAGACAGCTTAAAAATAAAATGGTGTTCTGTTTATTTTGTATATGTCTCTTTGAGTAGAGTAAATGTAATTAGTATTGAGATGTAAGACATACAAAAATGCAGAGTTTAGTTTGCTTTTGTTATCTTTGCTAGAACTGAATATTTCTCCACCATCATTATGCCCAAAGATATAGAGCAGGGGGCTGGGAAGGGGGGTTCAGTTGTTGACACAAAATAGAATAAAGTTGATTTTTCTCTTAAAATGGCATAAATTGCTCAATTCCTTAACATTTGGGAATTCTCAGTTCATAAAAAATAGCTAACTATTTATTCTTGTATGACATGCTTGACACAATTGTCTTTCTTTTTGCCCCCACTTTCACATATGTACGTTGAGATTTCACCAAAAAAGTGTCAGACAACACTTGCTTTATGATCTACAATTGAAATAGCTTTCAATTTGAAAGTGAGTTTAAAAGGAAAAATGATGAAAATAGAGCAATTGGTTTCAGCCCCCTCCCAATTCTGATTGTTATGGGCTCACATATAACACATTTAAAGCTGGTAACCATGGAGTTACTATTTTTGATGAGAGAAAATAGTTTTGAAATAGGAAGAAAAGACAGATAAAATGCAATGGGAAAATAAACTTAATAGAATACCCCTGAGAAACAGGGGATGTATCGTATTTTCGTTATCTCAGTATCTTCCTCCATATTGGAAAAGAAAAATGTGTCAAAAGTAGCACTCTTAAACATGAATGGCATTGCAGTGCAGTAAAGCTGGTTTGTAAAGGATGGGATTCAAGCTTATTTAGCCCATCCAAAACTTGTGAAACATCATCTGCTATCTGCTGAGGAGGATTAGTATTCAAAACCTGCTGTTTTTTAATTAAAAAAGCAAATTTAAATACAAGAGTTAGGGAGACTGCCAGCAACCATTAAAATACCTGCCTTCTAATTATCCCCCAAACTGTCTTTCCATTGCATACGTTCCTTCTGTGTTTCCTGCCTGTGCTGTTGATGGGTCTTTTGCCTTCCCCCACCCACCAATTTCATCTACCTGCAGCAGTGACTTTGTACCTCCTCTCAGGGTTAGCAGCTGGTTGTTTATCTCTTGCCAGCTCTGCAGGAAGCAGCTGTTGGGAACTGACTAGAAAGAATGTGCTCAGCATTGGATTACTCCGAACACACTTGGGGTTCGTCCAAGTTCACATCCAAATCCAGGAGGCGAGGGATTCTGGATTGGATGCTACATAAGGAGACGAGTGCACTTTGTAGGGCTGAAATGAGAGCTTTGACTATTTTTGGAGTACAATTACATTTTATAAAGAGTCCACTGGGGTAAAACAGCACGATCCCCTCAGTTTCGTGTGAACGATGCCAACAAATATTAGATCTCTTTGCCAATGCATTGTTATCCCTGGTTTTTTGGCATGATCGATCACTTACAGAAATCTGCCAAAGAAACAAGAAAAAGTCTATGGTATAGAAATGTGGACATGAAAGGATGAGACTATGGAAAATGAAACTGTCAAAATTAAACAGTTCTATAGACTGTTGGGTAGTCTCAGACAGTCACCTGGACCCATTGCCAAGACCCTGCACTTGGAAGGCAATCATACTTGGCTGTGGGTGATAGCCTATGATGATGACTCTCAGACACTTCTAATACCAAGAAAAAATGTATAAATAAACCTACAAAAGTGCCAGTTTCACAGAGGTTAGAAAAGCTTAGCCTTATAGTAATCCCTTCCCTGACCTGCTTTCATCTCACACACTATGTGAGCCCCCGATGGCACAGTTGGTTAAACTCTTGTGTCATCAGGACTGCTTACCTGAAGGTTGGGTTGCTGACCTGAAGGTTTCCAGTTCGAATTTGGGGAGAGCGCAGATGAGCTCTCTCTGTCAGTTCCAGCTCCCCATGAGGGGACATAAGAGAAACCTCCCACAAGGATAGTAAAACATTTTTAAAAAACCATCTAGGCATCCCCTGGGCAATGTCTTTGTAGATGGCCAATTTTCTCACACCAGAAGCGACTTGCAGTTTCTCAAGTCACTGCTGACATGAAAAAAAACCACTATGTGGATTTTTTCTTCTTTCTATCAAACACTAGTCTGAGATACTCTTTTCCCTTTCTCACCATCCACCTACCTACACCAGTATTCAATCTCTCCCATAGTCTCAAGTGTTCTTTCTTTTTCCATATTCATTTGCTTCTCTCATGTCATTTGCAAAAAATATGAAATGGGCTATGAGAGATCACTGATTTGGAGCCACACTTGTGCCAAAATCTGAATGTTCTCTCTGTCTCCTTGCATAGTAGTTATTATCTGGTCAGTACTAGAGGTGTGTGAAAGGGCTGAAATCTGACTGGTAATTCCTTTCAGAGATTCAGATGCCTCCTGATTCCATTTATAGGGGTTCAATTCCTCTTCGTACTCTGAATCTCCAAAGCTTCGTAATTGCTCCGTTAAGATTTGTTCCAATAGCGACAGTGGTGAAAATTCAGGGGCTCATTTCTAAGGTTGTCCAAAATTTCGTTATGATTCTTATTTCGGAATTATTTCGGATTGTTCTCGCTTTTTGAACCGAGTATTGAAACGTTGTCCCTGGTCGCAACTGGCAATGTAATTTGAACCATCGTTGGCCCATTCTCTAATTGTTTCTTAATGTTTCGTTAAATTTTTTCCTCTCAAAATTTTTTTTTATATTTTTTAAAAATATTTCTTAATTTTTTTTTTGTTTCTGCAACCTAACTTGAATGGGAGCCTAGCGCAGCCTAAAATGGCTGCCGCTCCCTGGCCAATCAGAGACTTCCACGATGACTGGAAAAGGTGGGGGCTAGCATCCTCCGCGTCCACGTGTAAGATCTCTATAAAAAAACCCTCCCCAACCCAGGCAAGTCATTCGGGGCTAGGATACCGAGCAGAGAGGGTGGTTCGCGCCGCGCTGGGAATCAAGCTGCTTGGCTTGCTTGCATTGAGGGGAGAGAGGGCTAAGTGTTCTGGCTGTAGGGGGTTGGGTCTGTTAAGGGCTGGCTGAGTGGCTGTTGTTGCTGGTTCGATATTGTGGGGTTTTTTTGGGGGGGGAAATTGGCTTGGGGCTTGTGGAATCTGGCAGAGTCCTTGCTGTGGCTTTAGGCAATTTTTATTTTTAAAAGGACGTGGGCGCCAAGGCATTGCTTTTCTGACGCTCCATTTCTAAATACCTCTGCCTTTTTTTTTGAATTTAGCAATCACTAGATCAGCCCTTCTTAGCAATCCTGAAAGGGGGGGGCATTGGAAGTTATAGTTTCTAAAGGACGTCTGCGTTCCTGCAAGTGCAGTGCTTGGGGTCCTCTCCTTTTCTACTCCAGAGACCCTCTGCCTTTTATTTGATTTTTGCAACCTCTAGATCAGCCCTTCATAGCAATCCTGAAAGGGGGGGGGGGACATTGGAAGTTATAGTTTCTAAAGGACGTCTGCGTTCCTGCAAGTGCATTGCTTACCTCCCGCTCCATTTGTAATCCCAAGCCCCCGGGCTGAGTGTTATTGCAGCAATCACAAAGACACACATTGTTTTCAAACCTAAAAGGGTACATTGGAAGAAATAGTTTCCAAAGGACGTGGGGCACCCGCCAAGGCATTGCTTCCCTCATGCTCCATTTCTATTCCCAAGCCTTGGGCTGAGTTTTATTTCTGCAATCACAAATTCAGACATTGATTTGATTCAATAGAGGGTCCACAGCAATTTATAGTTTCCAAAGGACATTGCCAATCCTGTCAAGGCATTGCTTGGCGTGTGCTGCATTTCTAATCCTCAGCCAGAGTTTCATTTTTGCAATCACAAGGTCAGCCAGTGGCACCATTGATCAAAAGGTTCAAAGGCAATTTATAGTTTCCAAAGGACAGTGGCACTCCTGCCAAGGCATTGCTTGGCGTGTGCTGGGTTTCTAATCAAAAGTCTACACAAGTAGAAGAGGGACTTTTACAGTGATAAGAACCCAATTGAACAGGAAATAAGACTTTCAAACCAGGAACAGGTTTCTTCAAATATTGAAAAATAGTGTATTACAAAAAGTTATGAAAATTCGCCAAAAATCATAGGAGACAGGAAACGTTCTGCAATTTGTTGAGCAAAGAGTGTTGAATGTGATCTCCCACTGTACCAAATTTGATGAAGATAGCTCAAGAAATGAGGGTGGGAGAACCCTGTAAAAGTCCCCCGTGGTTTCCTCTTTTTTTTTTGGCGATTGCGCATGCGCGTCCGCCATTTTAGAAACATTAAGAATCATTATGAATTTTTGGAAATATCCGAAATTTTTGGGTGAAAAATTCGGAAATAATTTCTATATCGAAGCGCCGGCACCCCCTACTTTAGAAACGAGAATTGAAACATTTTTTCCATCGATCGGACAAGCCTACTCATTTCTCCATCATTTTTATGGCTATAAGGATGAAACATGGCACAGTTGTAGACAACATTTACACCTTTAAGCCTGTCAAGTTTCAGAACATTTTGGTCATCTACTGATTTTTAGGAAATGTTTAGTTTTTACATTTAAAAAAATACTACAAGTGGTATCCCCCTGAATTTCTGCACAATGAGACAACATAAGCAAGGAATCAATCTTACAAAGTTTTAGAAAGATCTGTTCATCTACTTAAAAGTGTTCTCAATAAAACATTATTTTTTTAAAACTACAGGAGGTATCCCCTTAAATTGTGTCACAGTGCGACAACATGAGCAGGGCAGCCTGGCTATCAAGTTTCGGAACAATCAGTATATCCACTGATTTTAATTTTTTTTTCATTTTCAGCACATGTGATTAACCTACACTGGGGCTTTCACATGGGCGAACCCCATTATTCTGGCATGAGCAGAATTCTGGGAAATGTAGTTTAGGGTGGGGCCTTTTGAATACTCTGCTGCAGAGGTCCTTGCCTTCCCAAACTATATTTCCCAGAATTCTGCTTGTTGCAGAACAACAGGGTTGCAATTTGGGATTGGATAATTTCAACAGAGGAAGGTTATAGACGGGATGAAGGGAAAGAAAGGAACAAAATTCTCAAAAAGCTACTATAAGTTTAATTTTTAAGAATCACACATAACTGAATAGACCTCCAAAGGACACGTCTTTATCTCTCTCTTGCAAATGCTACAAAGACAAAGACGCAGAGACACTGAGGGGAGTAGACCAGCTTTGAAGAATGCCATGTGATTTGCCTTTTTTCTTCTGATTGGCTGACAAGGGGACAAAACAGCATGCAGCTGCACACCCTCCACCACAACAGCCCCTCCCACCCCAGACAATTCCAGGTGACAGAGTGTTACATTAAAAAAGCTCCAAAACAACAAATCTTTACAAATCTCTCCAAAAGTTTCTGAGGCTGCTGTTTTGATTTGTAAATGCTTCAGAGGAGTTGTTTTCAATTAGTAATTCATAGTTCTGTATTTACGAATCATCCGAACATCCAAATTACAAAATGGAGTTCCAAAGCTTTTGCAAACCCCTCGTCAGTATAGCTGAGGATAAAGATTTTTATTCAGGTAAACTAAGAGTTGCATGGAATTAAATTACATTAATTGGGATTTAGCATCATGAATGAGCCCGAAATTGCAGACCACTGACCAATGATGGTGACCAGCTTGAGGAAGTGTTTCACATATAACCACTTATTGTGAAGAGGTTATAAATAATGTTTCAGGAGTGAGGCTCCCATGTTGCTGCGGTGGCAGCTTGCGTTGCATCCTCTCCCTTTTCGGCATGGAGTCCAACCAAAAATGCTCGTGCATTGTGTGAAGGGCTCTGTGCTGAAAATGGAGGTGAAACCGTGTTCGATGGGCAAATTGGCCTGTGTGATGAGGTAATAATACAAAATTAAATTGCAGTAGCTTGTCTAACCTGATATACCTGTAATAAAATGCTGAAATACACACAGCTATGAAAAAAGAGTTTAAACCTTCTAATGACCTCTCTTCTAATGTGTATAATCCAAAAAATGTGACGGTCTGCAAAGAATAAATAACCAAGGATTGTGATTTACAAATATTTAAAGTTTTAAAAGTACTTTCTTGTTTCATTAGCTTGTGGAAATATTTCAATGTTGCTAATGTGAGCATTTTTACAGAATGTATGAATTCAGTTTTGCGTGCAGAGGGCAAACTGATTTGAACGTTTCTGTTCTTTTGAACAGAGGCAGGGAAAAGACATCCTCCATGAGGATGGAGTACTTCAAATGAATTTTATTGTATAGTATTTCTCAAGGAATATAATCATAACTGGCATAATATTTTCAGCAGCAGAATTCCAAAGGAAGCTGGGAGCAGCAGTACAGTCTGCTAAGGATTCCCTTGTCACTGTCAAAACAGTTTTAGAAGGCAAAATTAATGCACAACACTGCATTTATTAAAATGCAAAATAATCATAAATTTTTCATTCTTTGTACACTTAAGCTAATTTTCACATAAATGAGGCACTGTCCGTTGAAATTTCATATATAGTTGACACTGATGTTTGATGTCAGAACAATGCCCTGAGCTCCATGCAAATTAAACATATTTTAATTATTCCAGTGATCCATTCTTCTTTTACTGTCTATGTTAATGGAATATTAATAGGAATTCTAAGTGCAACATGGTGACAGAAAGTTTCTTACTACACCAGTTTCTATAAGCCACAAACTCAAAATAGTTTTGATTCATCTAGTCCAGTGGTTTTCAACCTTCCTAATGCTGCGACCCCTTTAATACAGTTGTTCATGTTGTGGTGACCCTTAACCATAAAATTATTTTTGTTGCTACTTCATAACTGTAATTTTGCAACTGTTATGAATCATAATGTAAATATCTGATTTGCAGGATGTATTCTCATGGTTACTTCTCTTTCTCCATGGGAGTCGGCCATGGATAGGCCACTCCACCTCCTGTCCTCCCCCAGTCACTCTTCCTAGCCCCCCCCACACCTTCTCCCTTCTCTTCTCCTCCTCCTCCTCCTCCTTCCTCTTCCCTCTTGACTCCAAAGCAAAACTCACCTCTGTTGCTCCCATCTCTTCCTCCTAAAAAGGCAGAGGAGGCAGAGGGGGAGGGGCTGAGTGACATCACCACCTCCCTCCAGAGAAAAAGAAGAGGCCTCTGGGAAGTGAAGGGCGCAGGAAAAAGTTAGCGGTATCTCAGACACTTCCCTCCATGGGATGGGAACATGGGTGAGTCATAGAATAATAGAATCATAGAATCATAGAATAGTAGAGTTGGAAGAAACCTCACGGGTCATCCAGTCCAACCCCCTGCCAAGAAGCAGGAAATCGCATTTAAAGCACCCCCGACATATGGCCATCCAGCCTCTGCTTAAAAGCCCCCAAACAAGGGGCCTCCACCACAGCCCGGGGGAGAGAGTTCCACTGCCGAACAGCTCTCACAGTGAGGAAGTTCTTCCTGATGTTCAGGTGGAATCTCCTTTCCTGTAGTTTGAAGCCATTGTTCCACATCCTAGTCTGCAGGGCAGCAGAAAACAAGCTTGCTCCCTCCTTCCTGTGACTTCCCTTCATGTATTTGTACATGGCTATCATGTCTCCTCTCGGCCTTTTCTTCTGCAGGCTAAACATGCCCAGCTCTTTAAGCTGCTCCTCATAGGGCTTGCTCTCCAGACCCTTGATCATTTTAGTTGCCCTCCTCTGGACACTTTCCAGCTTGTCAACATCTCCCTTCAATTGCGGTGCCCAGAATTGGACACAGTATTCCAGGTGTGGCCTGACCAAGGCAGAACAGAGGGGTAGCATGACTTCCCTGGATCTAGATGCTATACCCCTATTTATGCAGGCCAGAATCCCTTTGGCTTTTTTAGCAGCTGCATCACATTGTAGGCTCATGTTTAACTTGTTGTCCACGAGGACTCCAAGATCTTTTTCACGCGTACTGCTATTGAGCCAGGCATCCCCCATTCTGTATCTTTGCATTTCATTTTTTCTGCCGAAGTGAAGTATCTTGCATTTGCCCCTGTTGAACTTCATTTTGTGAGTTTTGGCCCATCTCTCTAATCTGTTAAGATCGATTTGAATTCTGCTCCTGTCTTCTGGAGTGTTAGCTATCCCTCCCAGTTTGGTGTCATCTGCAAACTTGATGATCATGCCTTCTAACCCTTCATTTAAGTCATTAATAAAGACATTGAACAGAACCAGGCCCAGGACGGAATCCACTCCACTCGTGACTTCTTTCCAAGATGAAGATGATGTATTGGTGAGCACCCTTTGGGTTCATTCGCTTAGCCAATTACAGATCCATCTAATCGTAGTTTTGTCTAGTCCACATTTTACTAGAGTCGGATGACGCATGGCATGGGGTGATGGGTTCCCCATGCCCCCAGATGTACACCACTGGAATCACCATGATCTAATTCCAGTGGCACATGTGAGGAGGTTGTATGTGGCTGGGTAGCAGCAGTCCAAGTCACTTTTGACTTATAGTGATCTATCATTTCAATTTCGTTGGAAGATGTGCTCAGAGAGCTGAGAGTCACTTGCCCAAGGTCACTTAGTGGGTTTTCATAACTGGGTGGGGATTCAAACCCTGGTCTCCAGAGATATAGTCCAACACACAAACCACTGCATCATGCTGGCTCTCAAAGTGGGATGCAATATTAATTGGAATGAGAAGGCTTATACATTACAATAAATGTAATGGGTGTCATAAATATTCAATTGCTGCTGGAAATCAGGAAGGGGAAATGTATGAGATGGGTTATTACTCTTTTCACTTTGTTAGTTTACAAAGAATTACAAAAAAGTCTACAAATAAAAACAGACTTGTAATATTTGTGGAATTTTACAGCAATGGATCAGCTCAATTCATTTTACAAGTCTGCACAATATTCCAAGAATAACATGACATTGGCTTCAATGTCTATAATTGCTAGAGGAGATGGTAAGAATATGAAATGAAAGAAGAGGAAAGTTGGAACCATAGGCTCAGCTGAAGAGTTTTAAAAGCATTAAAGAAATCTTAGCAAGCTGTTTCCCTGCCATGAAAGCCTTCGACAACACATGTTTAAACTTTCTTTGAGCATGGTAGTCAGATTGTGAAATAGCATGTAACTCTGAACAGGCCTCCTTCAGCCTCACAAGTCACTTCAGCAGGATTGGTATGAAGGAGAATTTCGAAGAGTATTTCCATTGCGTTATCAATGAAATTAGGTAATAAGGTTAATGCAGAAAAACAATGGAGCCCAAGAAAAATGTGCTTCTATTGATTGGCTACCTTGTAGGTATGCACTAGTGGCTTTCTCCAAGGAGCTGGGAGAGCTATTATTTAGTAGATTACATCAGTGTAATGAATCTCAGTAGCTGCAGCAGTTGCTGTTGAAATGGTGGAATGAATGCTTAAGATGGATGAGGCTGAATCAGCAGATTTCTGTGATTCCAATTACTTTCTCTCTCTTCTCTCTTCTTGCTTGCTGTATGTTGCCATTTGTTTGATTACTGAAACAAGGGACTTAAATATAACAAAATAAAACCTCAAACATTTTGAGGTTTTTGAAAAAGTATTTATTCAAATTAGTTGAAAGTGGTATAACACTTTTAGCTCCCTGTTTTGGAATGGGCCCAGAAATATATATAAGATACGGTAAAGGCTGCATTCTGTTGCCTCGCCATTTGAGCTTGGGAAATATATACATATATCGGTATAAAAATAGTAACAATTCTGTAATTCATCCAATAAATCCAGATTTCACTGTGGTTACCCAAATTTCATTTCTCTGTTTCCTGGGTAATTGCTGACCCTTTCTATTATCAATTTCTTGTTTTTATTCTTGAAAAGCCTTTTAAAAATAATTATTTGAAAATGAGGAGAGCTTGCCCTAGAATTGTCCTAAACCTATATTCAATACAATTTCTCTTTACATTCTTTCCTGTTTATGCATCCATTTGAGCTTAGTGGGGATAGACAGAAGTGGGGACAAGGCCAGCCACTGAATCAGGTAGCTACTTGTTTATGGGCCCCTCTTTTTATCAAAATAGCAGTAGACAGATGATTTTTAATACAAGCATGCAAAATAATGAAACCACAAGCTGATTTATCCATTGAATGAAATTCTTTATATTTTTTCTTCAAAAAGTTAACAGAATTCAGCAGCCCATATGACACAAATAGAAGCTGACTTTGTGACACTAAGAAGCTGACTTTGGTTCCAAAGACAGTGTTAAAGAAAAAAAAATAGTTGGCAAACCAGTCTTATATTATGAATAAGTCTAGAGATCAAGCCATAAGGAATAGGATACAAATCTTATATAGTATGTAAATCTATAAGGATTGTCTCAAAAAAAGGATCAATATGTAAAAGAAAGCAATCGTTGTGGCAGTGGTAGGAATTGTGAATGTTGTGTGTGTGTATGTGTATGTGCTAAAATAAAATACATATTTAATAATAATAATAATAATAATAATAATAATAATAATAATAATAATGACAAACAAGTCTACCGTAGTTTCAGGAAAGAGGTGATACATTATGTTGCTTGTCTGAAGTCCTTGATTGGCTCTGATAGTTTATTATGGTAACTTGTTGTAGTTGCATCAACTCTTCAGTAAATACCCTGAGCATGGACCCAAGTATAAGGAAGACTAATAAAGGCTCATTGAAGCATTTACGTGCTTACTGTATGTGTTCAGTAATGTTGCATAAAATATAGTAGTAGTTACTATTTTTATTACATTATTTTAACCCAGCATCTCAAGTTTATATAGAAAAGCAATTAAACTTTATTTTGACAACCTCATGAGATTTATAGTGATCGTGATATTTCTTTTCTCTATGTGAACATTTCAGAATGGCAAACTTGAATATATGTAAATTCAAAGTGATGGCCAGAAGAAGTTTTAAGAATGGGCCTACATTGCATGTGACAAAATTCCTTTTGATTATTCCCTTTTTAAAGAACCCTTTAGAGATCAGTGAAAAGGATTATTAACCTACATGAGAACTGTGCCTCCAGGTTAAAATCCAAAGTTCCTGAAAGGACATGGAACTATGTTCTTTAGCTCTGGTATGTTTGCAGTAGACCAAATTTGAAACAGATATCGAACATGATATTTTGGGTAAATGTAGAAAAAAATGAGGAATGCTTATTCTTTGAGCCTTCATGTGGAAAAATATGATTACAATGTTACTAGATCTGGAAAGGAAATGCTAAGGCTTTGAAGACACTCCATGTCAAATACTTGACTTTTTTGCCAACTCCCCATCCTCTTTATAGAATGTATGCACCTTACAAACTCAATCAATCACTTTGTCCTTGATATTTGGACAAACTGATGCTAAGTTTCTACACATGAAAAGGGATGGAAGGATGAAAATTTATTTAAAAATATACACAGAAAACTTGTAATTAAATAATCCTTTGTAAATGCATTTTTTTTGCAAAGGACACTTTTCTGAACTATTTCAAAATTCCATATTTTCATTTTGGAAAAATAAGTACAAAAAACAAAAATATCAGATATACAGACTGTTCAAAATAGTAGGGCAGAACATCCATGATTGAAACATCTATTAACCTTTTATGGAGTTAGTATCTGACATATTTTATTCTGCTCCATCAGCCAGAAATAACTTCATTTTTCACCCCACCCCCAAGCCCTCTCTTAAACGCAGCACTTTGCCCATCTACTTCACCCATTGGGTTTACAATTTATACCCTTGGTATAAAGCTTTTCCCAAACCTTGCTCACCTCACTCTTGTTTAACCTTGGTTTTGTTTCTACATTATGTTTTATTGTGTCATTCTTGTTTTTCCCCCTATTTTGTTATGTCATTGCAGACAATTGTATTTTATTTTGTCTATTTTGTATGATGTATGTATTTTATCCTGTTTCGTGTATGTTTACCTGGGCTTGGCCCCATGTTAGCCGCCACAAGTCCCTTTGGGGAGATGGAAGCGGGGTATAAAAATAAAGTTATTATTATTATTATTATTATTATTATTATTATTATTATTATTATTATTATTATCTCTTAACTCCTATCTACATGGCTGTAATTTTGCCTCGTCTGTTTGTTATCATTCTTTCTATTTACAGCTGGAGAAGAAGAATGAAACAGAAATCACTAACTCTCAGCATAATACAGTAGAAACATCCCATAAGATCAGGAAATGGGATGGCACATATGTTTAAAGTAACCCACATTTTTTTTTAAAAAAATGAAAGGGTTTAACATTCTGTTTTTATTTACATATTATCTGATTGTGGGAAATATTTAGAAATATTTTCATGGTGTCACAAGTGATGATGATGATGATGATGATGATAATAAATCTTTATTTGTATCCTGCGTTTCTCCCACAAAGGGATACAACATATTAAAAGCAATACAAGTCCAAAACAATCAGTATATATAACACATACAATCATCTATAAAATAAATATAAAAAACAAGTGACTTATTTCATGCAGTAGTGAAGCAGGATATTCATGTGAGAATTTTGGATTATATATATATGCCATAGTTTGTTGTGGATTTATTTGAATGTGTTATGCAAAGGATTTAATTGCTACTTTAGTTGCATTGTAAAGAATCAGTGTTACCTACTGTTTCATATGATCTGCTGAGATTGTGTTTTAACACAACTGGTTAAAGAAAGAAAAGTGAATAGGGACTTACAGTGGAAGACCCCTGCATTCGAGGAAAATCAGCAATGAAGTCCTGGGAACATTATGTTAATGGCATTGCTCAATTTCTGGAAGCAATGCTGATTAAATATTCATTGACTTTGATTATACTGAAATTAGGATGAAAGCGTGAACTCAAATTGAGTGGAATAATGGCAGTGTAAATAATGCATAGTTTCTAAATTGAAAACACCAGCTTGCACATTTCTCCCCCATTTCCCTCCCCCATTTGTCATTGTGCCATTTGTTTAGGAGAAGACTACACTTGCACACACATCTAGCTATTTTTTTTTTTTTACCATCTTTGGCAAAATTAGAAATTAAAGGTTTTCTGCATTGTGTGCTTTCCTTTTTTGGGGAAACAAGACCGGTTCAGCACAGCATGGTCCCAAGAGCTGTGTTCTTCAAATAAGGTATAAATACCACATTTGACAACTGATTAAAATCATTCACTTCACTGTGTCATACAAAGGCTTCCCCCAGCCTAGTGACCTTTAAATGTTTTGGACTACAACTCCAGTTAGCCCTAATGAGCATGACTAGTGGTTAAGGATGATGGGAATATAGACAAAAGCCTCTGGAGGCCACCAGGTTGAAAGGCTGTCATTGGGTGTCTCAGTATCAACTGATACTGAGACAGTATCCATAGTTGTGGATACTCTGATTAAGATAATATACAAGTGAATAAATACATTTTTCTCCTATTTAAGAAATAATCTTGCAGAAATTGTACCAATCAAGAGATAGATCAGACAGAACACTGGGTGGCTTGGATTTATATTTAATGTTTAAAATGTTTGTATATTTACTCCATTTCTCATATTGATTATGTTAATATTTCACTCCAGATTAGAAGATTTTGAAGACATCAAAGAGCTTTCTGTGACTTTCACATACTTTGTTCTTTTCTAATGGCATCTACAATAGATCTATAGCGCAGTCTGAATGACCTGATTGTCAGTAAATATATTGTGCATAAAGCATTTTTGTTTGGAAAAGTAAGAGTGTCAGATGAGTGTCACATTAAGCTTTTAAATCAATGGGGAAATATCTACTCATAAGCAAATTCTACTTCATTACTTAGATCAGTATAGCATGGTAGCATAGCCCATTTCTATATTTATTTTTGAAATATTTTTAAAATAATGATAACAATTTCATAGATGGATATTTCATTCACGATATTTTAGTCACTGTCTTTTCTACAGTAAATCCTCATTTGCAACATGCTTATGTTTGTTTTAATGGAGTTGAGAGATCTCTGTGTTGAAGAACCTGACTAAAGGACTGCCATTTACAGTAAGGAATGCCCTTAAAATGTGGGGCATTATCAAGGCCATTATTAGGTGGTACTAGGTAGATAAATGGGAGAATGCAGCTTTGAGGTCATGAAACGTGGATCTGCTTCTTTCAACCAAACCAAAGCTCACCTGCTGGTTTACAGATGAAAAGCTTATTAAAGAGCAAATTGTTTAAGGCTCAAGATCCTTTTCAACCCCCAGGAAGCTTGTTCTTCTGACAGGGTGATGAAAGGGTTTCTTATTCACACTCCTCTGTTGGTTTATACACACCAGGGCTTTCTTGCTGTTTCTAGTTTACTCTACCATGAATCTCATGCTGGAAGATAGAAAAGAATATCTTCCAGGGTTGACCTTTTAATGCTATTTTTCCAGTCCCACATAGGCAGAGCAGCGTCTCAGAGAGGCTATGATAACATAATGCCCAACAACTGTGGCAATTCTACCAGCCATTCCTTCTCAGGGCATCTCACATTGCCAGTAGACTAGGAATTACTTGGAGATTATAAAAGTATTGATCAGATCAGAGACTAGTAAAGATTCAACTTTTTATGTTTCAGCCTCTTCCTGCACAGTACAGTTAAGTGACATTATGACATATATCAAGATCTGTTAGCAGTTTGGTTATATCTTTCAGACTGACACCTACCATCACATTGCAACCCTGAAAATGTGTCATTGATGGTTATTTCCTTAAATTGTAAATCTCTGACTCTACAATCCACACATATGCACATAGGCATTGTATAGTCTCCATACGGAATATATCCCAACATAGCAGGAAAACCTCTAGCTGAATAAGTATGTCCGATTCATATGACTGTTTTTACCATGACTTGGCCTACACACACACAAATACATATCGTGACAGATTAAAATCTGCAAAGGGGAGAAAAAGGGGAGGATTCCTGGGAAAAGTGGTTCCCAACCTTTGATCCTTCAAATGTTTGGACCATCTCCCAGAAATCCCAGCCAGCTTACCAGCTGTTAGGAATTGTGGGAGCTGAAGTCCAGTGAAAACACTGGAGGACCAAATATTGGGAACCACTGTTCTAATGCCCAGACTGACCATGCCACTGACAGAGAAAACACCATTCACTCTAGGAAACAGTAATGGCAAATAAGCTGATAAGAAACATATTTGAGAGAGAATTGCATTTACACGTTTTCCTATTACAATATGACTTTCTATTGTCATTCTGTGGTGGAACATATTTCTAAAGTTTAGAATAACTGAACCAACAGGAATCCAGCAATTTTAATATAAGGTTGAACAGAATCTACCTTGATACCTTGCCGGAATCTATGACAATGCAATCATAAGACTGGCCACCACAAAAACAACCCCAAAACAAATTGGCGAGAAATATACCAAATATATAGTTATCAGTAAGATGTACATTTCTCCATCACTTTATTTATGCCATTCTATTTGTCCAGATTGCAAAGGTCCCACACCTATGGCTTTGCAGCATTCATTAAAAATGCTCACATCCAGTAGGGTATGCCATGATGTTTCTTGTTTTGGAATATCTGTATTTGAGGGCTGAAAAATGCTGTTTTCTTTCATTTCCTGAAATAATGGTTTGCAAGGTAAAAATGAGCACAGTCCATTATTGGCACAGAAGCTGAATTTATCCTAGAAATGTGTTCTGATCACCAGGAGGAAAAAAAAAAAACAGCAAAGGGAAGTTAAGTTGTTCTGATTTCAAGGAAATGGCTGAAGTTTTCTGCCCTATACCCGGAAGCTGGAATGGGTAAACCTTTTTCCTTTGAAGTCTATTACTGGGAAGCAGGTACAAAAACTACTGTCCAGGGCAGTGTTTGCACATTGATTTTTTCCTCTCAAGAGCGTTAAGTTCTGTGTCTTTTCTCCTTTTCTGCTATCCTTCCTTCTCAAGCAATACCGTGGGGCTCACAAATACTTAATAACCTAGTCTTGTCTCTGTGTAAATAATTAATCAGAAAGAGAAAATATTATAAATCCCAGCTTTCATATTGCTATTAAAATTGCAGAAGCATTAATGCAGCCAATATGTATTGTTTTAGTAATTAGGTAACTTTCATGAGTTGCAGGAGCACACAAGGAAAAAAAAGTCATAGGACTGGCAGCAGGCAGTAACTAGTGTGAAGAGGAAATGTATTTTAAAAATGATTTCATTCTTGTTATCACTGAAAGAGCTTGACACCTTGTGCAATTACTACAAAAGACACTGAATTATTAACATCTTGCATGCTTAGTTTTTCTCCTTAATTGTAATGATGTACAGTTAGCTAAAGATCACGGTTGACCCAAGGTAAGCTGTGAGCAAGGATCTGACCTGTGGACTAAGTCCAACGATCGATGCTTAACATTGTCTATATATTCCCTAAATAAATATTCACAGGTAGCATAAAGGTGTATGCCTAGTACAGGGAATAGGAAGAGACCAATCAATTGCATTCTTATTCCTCTGATTTCTTCTGCCCTTCATCCCACAGCCACCCCAAAGAATTTTGATGCCTGAAGCAAAGTAATAAACAATTGTTTCCTCCCAGAGTTTGTAAATTCTGTGTCTTATTATGCTATGTTATTATGCCAAGATGCATAATAATAAATGAATAAGAATTTACTGTGCTGTCATGATGCGAAGTCAGATACCAGAGAAGCCTACCTTGCTCTCACTTTTCCCAATCCTCTTAAGCTAGGTCTGCACTTAGAGCAGCTTCACTTTTGATGCAGAACTTTGCTTCTTTAAATATTGCTGCATTTTTCTCCTTCTCCTGTTTTACTAGAGTGGCCATGAACATATTGCCCACCCCACAAAGTAGAAAGATATCTTCAAAAACAAAAGCTTTCAGGTTGCCATTTTACATAAAATTACATATGCTTCTTTCTATAGAGAAAGGTATACTTAGAAATAATTATTGTGATTTTTAAAATAATAGATTTAATCTTAGTAAGGAAGACTGTGAAATGGGCAATGACTCAGTCTGCAGGCCAGCTGGTTAGATGCAGATAAACAACTAAACTGTTCTACACATAGAATCATAGAATCATAGAATAGTAGAGTTGGAAGAGACCTCATGGGCCATCCAGTCCAACCCCCTGCCAAGAAGCAGGAAATCGCATTCAAAGCACCCCTGACAGATGGCCATCCAGCCTCTGCTTAAAAGCCTCCAAAGAAGGAGCCTCCACCACACTCCGGGGGAGAGAGTTCCACTGCCGAACAGCTCTCACAATTAGAAAGTTCTTCCTGATGTTCAGGTGGAATCTCCTTTCCTGTAGTTTGAAGCCATTGTTCCACATCCTAGTCTGCAGGGCAGCAGAAAACAAGCTTGCTCCCTCCTCCCTATGACTTCCCTTCATGTATTTGTACATGGCTATCATGTCTCCTCTCAGCCTTCTCTTCTGCAGGCTAAACATGCCTAGGATCACATTTTCTTCAGGATTCACCATGCATCATGGTGAATCCATAAGGTCCCAGTGGGGATCGTGGAGAACCTGTTGTTCTATGCCCCACACAGTGTGATTTACCTCTGCCCCTATCCAACGGGAGAAAGCATCTGCCGCCCAGCTTCCCTCCATTGTCCTGAAGGCAACACGAGAAGCCTTCTGTTTACCACAGAGGTGAGATATGCTGCTTGATCTTCCCTTTCCCCAATGGACCTAGCCAGAAGTACATATGTGTCGTGCAATGGGCTCTGTCTCAAAATATGAGAATAAGTGGTGTACAAAAGGCAAAATATCCCATCTGACCACTGGTCAGTCGTTTAAACAGAGAACACCTTCACAGAAAACTCCCCACAAACAGGCTCTCAATATGTACATATGCTATGATAAAGAATAGGAAAAAACAGAAACAATCACACTCATGAAGGCATGTTTTGTGTGTGTGTGTGTGTGTGTGTGTGTGCACAACAGTGTTTGCTGATGTAAACCAGTAAAACACCACATACTTGTTTTTGAAACAATTGCATGCATAATCATTGTGAAAGCTTTATTTCTCCCCTGATTTTGCTCTTTTTTATATATCTCTTCCAGATTTGTAATGTGTAGCAGCACAAATAAATGGAAGAAACTAAATGCTGCAGCAGGCATATTAAACAAGAAATCACTTGGTGGCTTTCTAATCCATAGGTTTCACTTCAAGAACAAGGGCAAACAATTTGGTAAACATGGAGAATGTTGAAAATAAAAACATTATATATATAAAACACATTGTTCTCATATTATTTTGTTTATCAATCAGGTTTGGACCTAAGCAAGTGTTCAGGTCTTTATTTCTTTCTCTTGGTGCTTACAGTGGTTTCCCCTCTTCCAGAAAATCACATAAACAAGTCCACTGCTGGTTGTGAATATCTCTTTTTTTGATTCAGAGAAAATGTTGAGCACAGTCCACTCAGATAGATTTAACCTGTTTGTGAGCCAGGGGAAGTTTCTTTCTTCCCAGTATGAGGTTATCAGTTCAGAGTTTGTGTTGAGATTGCCACCAATGACCCAGTAATTGGCATTATCCCTCTGGGTCTTGGTTTTGTTGCCCATGTATTTACTGTTTAGGGAATATCTACAAGGATGGTTTGTGAGTAGAAAGAAACCTCTTTGGATGCATACATCACCTTTCCTGGTGCACTCTTGAATTTATGTTATGGCTTCTACATATTACTTACCCATCTCTCTAAGCAAACTCTTTGGGATAATCCAGCACATGGATATGATCAAATAATGCTATACGAATATAACGTTGTACCCCTTTTGTACCTCTTGTTCATAGTACACCTTCGCTATAATACTCTAATGAAACTTGTAGCATTATAATAATGAATTTATTAACTGTCTCTCCCTGACTTGAGGCAGGATACAACATCATTAAAATGAGATAAAACAGTATTAAAAGACAGAACGAAATACACAGAGTTGAAATACAAGTTAAAATCCATTGATAATGTGCAGATTAAAATTTACAACTTAAAATTGAGCAGATAGCAGACCTGCACAACCTACAGCCCTTCAGGTGTATGGGACTTCAGCTCTTAAAATTCCTGAATATTGGAACAGCTGGCTAGGGCTTCTGGGAATTGGAGGCCCAAACAGCTAGAGGGCCACAGGTTGTGCAGGCCTGCATTTTAGGCAACAAGATAGCCTAATATCTCCTCTGTTAGCATGTCATAAGTCTGTTTTTCCCCAGCCCCTTCCAAACATTTATATTCAGTAACTGGCCCAAGAAATCGTAATTCTTACATGCTATATATTATCATCATCTAATTTTCTAGATGCTGAATTTGAAAAAGAGCTTGAACATTCTCTGTAAAGTGACCCTGATGGCCTTATCACATGTTGTGCTGCAAGTGTCCCAGGATGTTTGCAGCACAGCTGACTAACAAAGCCCCACACACAAAGCCCCACCCATCACACAAAGCAGGCTGACTTCCAGCGGGGCTCTGTTGGGGCGCAAGCATCCTAGGGTGTTTGGTCCAGAACACGGGAAGTCTCCTGTGTTCCATAAGGACTCACTGGGCCCGCATGGGGGGAAGCCGTGTGACAATGCTTTCCCACGTATGATGGGGAAGCATAGCTGCTGGTGAAGGGATTTCTTTTTGTTCCCAATGTCTGGCATATGTAATTCTGGCAGCCGTCATGAGTATGCCAATATTTTTTCTTCGTTAGTTCTCGGGGGAATTTTAGAAATACCTAATAAGTATGTTTCTGCTGATTTTGCAATTTTAGTATCTAAGATTGCTTGAGTGCACTCATGGATCATGGACCAGTAGTCTTTTGCTTTTTTACACCTCCACCAAATGTGGTGGTAGGTTTCTCCTTCTTCTCTGCATTTCCAGCATTTAGTATTCATACTTTTATTTAGAAGTCCAAGTTTTTGGGGGGTTATATGCCATCTATATAGAATTTTCATCCAGTTTTCTTTTAAAGCATAAGCGTATGTAAACTTAAGTTTTCTGCTGCAACAGGCTTCCCATTCCTCCATTAAGATTGGTCTCCCTATATCCTTGGCCCATTTAACCATACAATTTTTGATTAACTCAGTCTCTGTGTTCTAATAGTATTTTATATATCTTAGAAATTAGTTTTTCTTTTGCAAATAATACTCTGTCCCATAAATTATTTTTGCCCATGAATCCATTTGTCATATCCTTATTATAATATTCTTTAAGTTGACCGTATTGTAACCATGAGAGATTTGTATATCTTTCTTTTATTTCTTGATATATTTTCAGTATATAATCTGACCCCTGTTTCTTTATTAATTCTTCATATTTGGGCCAGCTGGTCCATCCCCAAATCCTTCTTTGTGCTGCTTATAGTGGGGAAATCCATCCAAGTGTCTTATTATACATTTTTGACTTATATTTGTTCCATGTTTTTATGAGTGCCAATCTAATAAAGTGGTTACAATTTTTTTCTGATTTTTTTTCATACTATTAGAACACAGAGACTGAGTTAAGGCCCTGCTTACCTTTCCATGGTTCGCCATACCCCATGGCACCCTTTTCCCAGGCCTTTCTAGGCACTCCCCCTTAATGGAGGACCCCCTCTATAGGCCATCGGGTGGTGCTGTGGGTTTCACAGTCTCCCCGTTTTGATCCGCAGTGGAGAGGGAGCTAGCGCTCTACCCAACCACAAGGAAAAGCTGATTCACTGTAGGAGCCTCAGCGGACCTGTCTCTCCACCATGACCCACACACTGGAAGTCCCTTGGTATGTTTTTCTTATGGAAGTGGGGCAAATATGAAGCCTAATCTATATTTATTGCTTTATGGAATTATTTCTTCCATATGTCTATGTATGACTAAAACCCCATTTTTTAAAAAAAAAAGCAACAAAGAAACAAGGCTATATCCTCCTTAAAATACTAGTCACAGATACAGCACTATACAGTAAAATTGTTTCACATTTTGTAAACAGGGTAGAGATATAGTCATATGTTGTATATCAAGCATACAGTCCAAAATTGATGGGACATTGGTCAAGGCAGTAAGATGTACTGAGAAGGGAGGGTGGAGCAGAGGGGTTTTTCCGTCTCCGCCCATCCCCGGCTCCCCATCACTCTGGCTGATGTCACAGCACAAGATGGTGGATAGGTAGAATCCATGTCATTGCCAGACAGTGCCGTGGAGTGTGGAGAGTGGGTGGGGACAGTTAGCACTGAACCACATTAGGAACTGCCAGGGCCGGCCCCACCATAGAGGCCACGTGACGCCGCTGCCTCGGGCGCAGGTCCCGGGGGGCGCCGTCAGGCTGGGCGGGAGGCGGGGCACCACTCTGACGGTGCCCCGCCGCCCGACCAGTGCGCCCTGGCCTTGTGGCTCCCTCTTTCGCCGCCCGGGAAGGGGAGGAGGGATCCCCTCCTCCCCTCCCCGGGCGGCGAAGCTTCCCTCTTTCCAACCCTGGCCGCGCCTCCCACGCTGCGTGGGAGGCGGGGCCAAGGCGAATAGCATGGGAGGCAGGGCCAGGGCACGCTGGGTGGGAGGCGGGGCCAGGGCACAGGAGGCGGGGCCGGCTTTTCAGCACCCCCGCTTAATATTTAAATTTATCTCCAACCGGCCCTGGGAACTGCTGAGAAATGGAGACTCCCTCCCATCTTTGCAGCAGTTGGGGAAGTCCCTATGGAGACCCATAACCAATCTGAATGGCCTTGGGCAATAGGTCACTGTAGATCTTCCCCGTCACATGTACCAACATAACTTCACAATACTTTGTTTCATTGATTCACCAATGATACCATAAATTAAGAAACACTTTCTCAAAGGACACACATACTCTCACAAACATAGTGCCTAAAGTCATAACAACTATTCTTTATGGCTTTTATTCAATATTTAATACCTACGCTAATTAGTTCATCACCTGTGAGCTGCTTGCATCTTAGATATTCTCCATTAAAATTTATGTAAAATCTTTGCACATCACTGTTCAGTAAAAAGGCATAGTGCAAAGCATCTCTGTAAGGGAAGGTGTTCATGAAATGTAGGCTGTAATGATTTACGCTCATGTTTATGAAAGCAAAATGCAACTGTTGTTAGCAAGCTGCTGCTCAGTCTTAAAATAAAATACGGTTATTGCTCTCTTTAAAAAAGAAATGATAATGAGATACATACCCTCCAAGTGTCCTGATTAATTATTGTATTATTCCACTTTTCAAGCTGTTTTTAAAGTATCTCGTTTTCACTGTCCCTTTTCGCACTTTCCTGCTTTGTCCTGCCTTCGTTGAATTGCTGCTGAGTTCAAAGTACAAAAGCAGTTGATACTCAATTGGAAGGACAGGAGAGGATTAGAAGGGCTGGAATCTTTTTTTTTCTCAGGCAAAATAAGACTGCTGCAGCTCCAATGTTACTGGTCACTTCAAATGCCCAATTTTGTTTTATTTTGCTAAAAGCCAACACTGTTGCTCCTTGTTGTCACGAAGTAGTTTGTTGCAGGTTATAGATTTCATTCTTATGTCTTGTTTTGAAGCGCGAGTGTATGATTAACTCCTAATAATTCAAAACTCCAAAATTTAAGTTGTCAGTTGATCCGAGAAAATTATTGGCAGTGTCCACATTCATGTTTTAGTAGTGGTAAGAAGTACATCTGAATGACTTTCTGCAAAGCCCCTTTCATGAATTCTGCGAACTGTTAAACTTGGATGGAAAAAAGGTACTCTTTTGTTTGCTGCTGCCCCCTGAATTGATCAGGAAGTACTCAACAACTCTCTCTTCTCACTTCTCATAGTTTCCAACCTGAGAGAACAGTTGTTCACACTCCAGCAACCTTTGCATCTATGGATAACAGAAGCTGTGAATTATTTGGATGGGATCAAGAAGTGGAATTTCAACAAGGTTACCATTTCCCACCGCACTTTTGTCAGTGTGCAGAGGGCCTCCTTTGGACATCCACACATGCTTTAATGCTCCCAAGGAGTCAATTAGCCTTAAGCTTTTCTCTAGTTTTCAGTGCTCATGGCAGCAAAATGTAACAGAATTATTTTCTTGCCTTAAATCCCAGTTTGAAAATGTCACAATCTGCATGTTGAAGAAGTAGCCTAGCTACTAAAAGCAAAGCACTCTCTTTTTAAAAGCAGATCTTTTTGTTTAAATTTTTTTAGAGTAATTCCCATTAGTAGAGAGAAGGAAATCACTTATTTTTTATTTGTTCCTTGTACAAAACCAAAAAATTAAAAGAAAATGAGAGAAATGAATATTTTTATAACGTGTGCTTATAAAGTATGTGCCTTTATCTGGAAGGTTATTTGAAAGATAAAACCTATGATTAAACTATTTCTCCACACAGAATTTATGTTCACGTTTGTGGTCTTCAATTTAAGAGCCGTCTATGCATATTCTGAAAGCTCATTTTAAGTTCTATTTCAGATTGGACTTAGAATAAAGGGATTTTCTTGCCCTTAATATTTCAAATAGCTCAAAATTATACTTCTAATATTATAGATTTTTAAAAAATAATATTATTTTTAATTTATTAAAGTTGTTTTTCCTGACTAGCATGCCATTGTTTCTGTAAAGGGGCAAGTCTTAATAGTCAAAGAACTCATTTCAGGGACTCTCATTATAGCCATATTCCCAGTGGGAAACCATTCTGACTGTCTTTTGGGGTAATGTAAGAGATGGACCATTTTCTCTTAAGTTTTCATGGCTGTATTCTGTTGATGACTTTCTGGCATTGAGACAACAGGCTGAACAGTAATTCACATGGGGATTTGAGGGTGTTCTCCACTGCAACAAGGCTTTTACCGCTTTAACATGTTTAAATTAATAGCAGAGAGCATGGAAAAAGAAGACCAAAGTATAAAGGTAAAGGTTTTCCCTTAGCATTAAGTCTAGTCATGTCTGACTCTGGGGGTTGGTGCTCATCTCCATTTCTAAGCCAAAGAGCTGCCGTTGTCCATAAATGCCTCCAAGGTCATGTGGCTGGCATGACTCCATGGAATGCTGTTACCTTTCCACCAGAATGGTACCTATTGATCTACTCACATTGGCATGTTTTCGAACTGCTAGGTTGGCAGAAGCTGGGGCTAATAGTGGGAGCTCACCCTGTTCTCCGAATTCGAAACACCAACCTTTCGGTCTGCAAGTTCAGCAGCTCAGCGGTTTAACCCGCTGCATCACCAGGGGCTCCAAAGTGTAGAAAATCTAAATTCTCAGTGAAGCCAACTGACAAAAGTTTAAAACTCATTCCATGCTGAATAAAACATTCTAAGCTCAAACTTGCTGTGAGCAGTTCAGATAGTGTAAGGTCAGTTCTGCAGGATATGGATTGCAGAGGATACTCCAGAGATTACAGGAAACATCAGCGTCAGCCCCCAGTGTTTCTGATGTGTGGACAGCGGGATCGGTCTGGATCTGGAGTGATCAGTGTCCACATGCCAAAAAGATACACAGCCCTTTCATTGGCTAGAAGCACCTCCCCGTCAGGCAGGGCTGGTCCAACAATGAGGCGAATTAAGCGGTCACTTTGGGCGCAAAACATACAGGGGCGCAGTCGAGACTGCTTTTTCTGTTGATTTCTTGTAAAACATGATGTTTTGGTGCTTAATTTGTAAAATCTAAATGTAATTTGATGTTTAATAGGCTTTTCCTTAATCCCTCCTTATTATCCAATATTTTCGCTTATCCAATGCTTTTATTTTTCAGTGATTGGTTTGGGGGGGGGGGGTGTGCCAAAATTCTGTTCGCCTACACTTGAAAAATACCTAGGGCCGGCTCTGTCGTCAGGGCCTTGCTGGTGAGGTCACTTTTGGTTATCACATGGCTGACACCTTGTTGTGACCTCACTAAAAGCAACAAGGCTCTCCAGGAAACTGTTTCTGACAAGTGAAACAGTGATAACCACAGCCTCCAGGAGGACATGAAAAGTGTGATCCAGAGGAACTCTCCCTGAAGTTGGCTTTTGCAAAATGACGCCTTCTTTGTATATAAATGTCCTCTTTGCCTTAGGAAATCTTACCCAGCACATCATCTGAAATACTAAATGTGCAAACTTGTGTTATGTATATTTGTGATATCTGCATGGGGCCATCCATTTTTTCATTATTGGCAAGGGTGGGCTCTGTGGACAGTGAAGATTATCACTTTCAGAAGAGTGGACATATAGGTGGGAACCAGGCTGACACTTTACATAAAAAAACACAATAGGGGAGCTATAAGTTGCATATCTGTTTTGCCCTTACTTTTTCTGTTATTAAAAATATTAGAATTAAATTTTGTATCTTCCAAGTCACACTGCAACATTCCAGTCCATGAATTATGCTGGCTCTTGCTCTGCCATTTAACAATGTTAGTTACATCTCTTGGGCTGAGGCTGCATGGTTGTGTCTTTTCTTGTTCATAGTGCAAAGTGAGAGTTGTATTTAGAAAAGGTATGGACTGTGAAACCTGCTTCCTTTAAAAGATCTTTTAAGTAGTGATGTGGCATAATGAAGAATTAGACTGAGAAAGATGTGTGGTTTAACATCAGGGATCCATTAAGAAATGAGAGATACCATGGATTTCTTCCAAAGCCACTCTCTCTCGGTGCAGGAGAGAGCGAGTGCACCCTGTTTCTCTTCTGTCCCGCGTTTTTTCCAGCAACAGCGAAGTTCCCCTTCACTGCTGAAAAGATTGTAGGGGTAATTGGACATGGACTATTCACTTGCTGTGCAACCTTCTTTCATGAGTCTTGGTAGAATTCCAACATGTTTCCTTGGAGCTACCTACTACGGTACAGTGTATTAAAGGGGGTGGGGATGCCAAAGTCTTCTTAAAAGAAAGAAATATGCTGAACAATTTACAGTTTATAATCTTCTAGAATCTAGATGCAAGCATCCCAACTTTAGTACAATCGTGACATGATTAAAATCACTTTTCAACTTAGTAGACATTTCTCTTACAGACCATATTCACGTTGCTTATTGAATGGAACAGAGTCATTTATTGTGTTGCATTCATGCTTTCTGCTGGCTTCATCTGGTTTATGAACTTTTTTCAAAGTCATATTGTTTAACTCACATTTTCAGAATTTCAGTGCTGAACAATAATTTATATGTTACCACAATATATGGAAAGGAGCCCTGGTGGCGAAGTGTGTTAAAGCACTGAGCTGCTGAACTTGCAGACTGAAAGGTCCCAGGTTCAAACCCCGAGAGCGGCGTGAGCGCCCGCTGTTAGCTCCAGCTTCTGCCAACCTAGCAGTTCGAAAACATGCCAATGTGAGTAGATCAATAGGTACCGCTCCGGTGGGAAGGTAACGGTGCTCCGTGCAGTCATGCCGGCCACATGACCTTGGAGGTGTCCACGGACAACGCTGGCTCTTCAGCTTAGAAATGGAGATGAGTACCAACCCCCAGAGTCAGACATGACTGGACTTAACGTCAGGGGAAACCTTTACCTTTTTACAATATATGGAAGACTGTTCAACCATTCTTCTCATGCCCAAAATGGTTTGAATTTACCTTACTTGAGAGTTCAGCTTTTCTCTGTTTTGTAGATTTGGTGAGACCACTTTTTAATTATTCCGTATTCATCAAGTATAGATAGCAAGTGCTGGTCTTCTAAGGACGTAATCACATTACCATCTCATTATGTCCTGCATTAGAAAGCAAATTGTATTGTTTCCTTTTTTCATCACATGTTGTTATTTCTGGCCCTGTGTTCCGAAATTATCCATTTAAAGATTTATCACAGTGAGTGTAGCCTGCTCCCTTTTAAAATAATATTAATAATAGTAATAAACAATTCTTTGTGAACTTCGAAATTGTGAAAGAAAAGGCAGGAAAGGTGTAATTTCAAGTGAATGCAAAGTATGGATTTCCTGAAGTAGCAACATTTCTGACGAATACATACAATTTTTTTAAAAAAATACTGTGCAGGGCAAGAATCAGGCAGCTGGATTTTGAGAGACTATCAGGGCATCATTGCTTTGTAGGACACCACCCATAGGAACAGAGCCGGCCCTAGGTATTTTTCAAGTGTAGGCGAACAGAATTTTGGCGCCCCCCCCCCACCAATCACTGAAAAATAAAAGCGTTGGATAAGCAAAAATGTTGGATAATAAGGAAAGATAAAGGAAAAGCCTATTAAACATCAAATTACATTATAATTTTACAAATTAAGCACCAAAACATCATGTTTTACAGCAAATCAATAGAAAAAGCAGTTCAATACATGGTAATGTTATGTAGGAATTACTATATTTGCGAATTTAGCACTAAACATTGAACTGGGATATAGGGCAGTGTGGACTTAGATAACCCAGATAGCCCTCAGTATTAAAAAAAACCCTCTAAAATCAGGAAAGTAAATAAAGAACAACACTCTGAAAATAGAAGAAATCCAGACAGTAAACAATCAGGGACAGCTAACTCCTCCCAAAAAAAGATTCTCTCAGGCAAGAAGAAGCCAGGCCTTGAAGCCACAGGGCCATTAAATGCTAATCAAGGTGATTAATTACAACATTCACACCTGCTTCAAAGATAAGTTCTTTCTCCCACCCTGGACCTTCTACAGATATATAAACCCCACATACCTAGCTTCCAAGTTCCCATAGACCTCACAATCTCTGAAGGTGGGCCCAGCACGGGCACCGGGAGGCCCAGCGTGGCCGCCGGAAGGCCCAAAAGAGAAGGAGATGGAGAGTGGTGCCCTCCTCCCAGGACGATGGCGCCCCTGGGATGATGGCGCCACAGGCAAGTGCCTAGTTCGCCTTATGGTTGGACCGCCTCTGCATAGGAATGCCCATTCGCCCACATCAGGAAATGATTTCTCCTGTCTCTCTCTCACCCCCAATTTCTTAACATTTTCTAAACATTTCACTAACAAGGCATGACGGACCCATGATGAAGTCTCCCTGAGTCATGTGATCTCTTTCACTTCATTTTTCAACTGTTTTTGTAGTGTTTAGAAATTGTGGGGTGGGGTGGGGATAATATCCTGGGGGTCTGACCTGCAGAGACTTACCAAATTAGAGGCAAAGACATCTTTGAGAGCTTAGTGAAAACTTGACCCTGGGTCTGAAATCTAAAGGCTCCGCTTTAATATTTAGGGGAAAGATGTTGAGCTGTAAACATGTAAGTTGTAAAAGTTTTTTTTGTTTGTTTTTTTGTTTTTAAAGAATGATGCTAAAAGTCCAAATAAAGTGCCAGGGGCTGATTTGAGTTTGCTGTTATTTGTTGGAGAATCTGAGCTGTTAGGCTCAAAAATAACCCTCAGTTAGGGTAATTCCACCAAAATACAGCGGAGTACCAGGAGTAAACTCCATAACCAACAGAAACTTATGTGTGGTGGGAAGGGATAGCCTTCTAATCTTTAGGATGGCTCAGGATTGCAGAGTCAGAACTTTGGGTTCAAAAATATTTATTAAAGTAAAAGGAAATGCATTCTTGATAGAAAAATCTTGGAGTTAATTAGCTTACTAAATCTCATCTTCTAGGTAAAAGGTAAAAAAAGTCCATGCAGCTACATTTTACCTGCAGAGAGGCAAAATGCATCCTCATTGGGAGAAAGAAAAGCAGAAGAGGAATGGTGGAAACCACATAGCCTTCCCAGGGCAAATACAAACTTAAAAGGAAGTTCCCTCACAGAATTCCATTACTAGGTCATCAAAGGGGGAGGAGACAGTGGCTTAGCCCTGTCTCTAGTCTAGCTACTCATTGAGGACTAGAAACTTGATGACACAAAGAACTTGTGCAGCCCAGGGATGAAACCCAACACTATTCATTTTGCTTCCATGAATTTGTTGATATCCTGCCATTATTAGATGGATCGTACTCTGCCTAAAGGAGGAGGTACACAGCTCAGTAGATCTCTGTTGTGTGGTATGGCTGTACCTGGCGCACCTTCTCCCTCAAGAATAAAATGTGAGAGATTAAGGTGCCCTTTCTTCACTTGGCACACTGTACTGTAGCCTAATATTACATTTCTTTAAAATTCACTAAATGCACATCAGTAAATATATATATATTAAAGGTTAGACACAAAACTTGTTAATACTTTTCTATCTTCTGTTTTTCCTGATAAATATATTCTTCTGTGTTTTCCTGATAAATATTCATACTGCAAATATATAAAGCAAGGGTGGGGTTTTTTTTTGGATGAATGATACAATAACAGGAAATGTTATCAACCAGAGAAATATGCCACTTTATGCCTTCTTTGCAACAAATTCACTCTGTCTTGGGGAAGGAAAGGAAAGACTGTACATTTTCAAACATGGCTTTAAAGAAAAGGTTTCTGTTTTAATGTGGGTTGGCAGATATCTCTCTGCAAAGAAGTCAGACCATTGACAAATACACTGTGATGTTCAGCTTGTGAAATATATTTCTGAAAATCCTGTTACTGTCAGATAAATATGTTATTGTGTCTTGCTAATGCTTTATCTTTAAATACACTGTGTGGTAAAAAGTTGGAATTTCAGAGTAAATTTTGAAAAGTAGGAGTTTCAACTGTTTGGAAGAATTGGAAGGTTTGCACTGGAATCAGGGGAAAGCTCCCTGATAACTTAAGCAATTGGAAGTTCCTGTGTGTGTATGTAAGGAATAGATTAGATGCAATTTTTTATTAATGTGTATATATGACCACTGGGAGTTATAATGGATGCTTATAGATACCTAATGAATGCTCTGCTGTATATAGCAATGGCCAGGAATACTAGCTCCTTTGTATCCTCAGGTATTTTCTCCACAGATGATATAGGCATTAGGATACCTCCAGCATTGTGTGAGATGTGTGAAGCCTTAACTGCAAGGAGATATGATATATGTAGCATACTGTGACACTGAAACATCTGTTGGGAACATATATTTGCATAGCTTACTAATAGAGATCCTGCTCATTCTTTCTTATCAATGAACTGGGATTTCAAGGTATGTTCACTATACCTATTTGGACTTTTCTGTGGTTCATGATTTGGAGGTGCAAGTGTCCAGATAAAGGACCTTTCAAACAAATAGGAATTAATCAACAATAGCAAAGAATCCTCAATTTTTCAGTCTAATTCTTTTCATGTCAGGAGCGACTTGAGAAACTGCAAGTCTGCAAGGATTTTGCCCAGGGGATGCCCAGATGTTTTGATGTGTTTACCATCCTTGTGGGAGGCTTCTCTCATGTCCCCACATGAAGTTGGAGCGGATAGAGGGAGCTCATCCATGCTCTCCCCGGGTTGGATTCAAACTGGCAACCTTCAGGTCAACAATCCAACCTTCAAGTCAGCAGTCCTGCCAGCACAAGGGTTTAATCCACTATGCCACTGAGGGCTCCTTAGTCTGAAGATATGGGGTGGAGAACCATTCCTGTTTTAACGGGGTTTTTTCTCTCCTGATTTTGACTTAAATCGGGTATCACAAAGGTACCAGATAGTACTGTATAATGTCAGAATCTAAGCAGGGTCATATTGGGCTAGTACCTGGAAGGGAGATGGCCAGGGAATACTAAACAGGGCAAACTCACTCTGAATAAATCTTGCCAACAAAACCCTATGATATGATCCCCATAGTCAGAGTTGACCTGAACGCACATGACAAAAGATAATAAAAAGAATATTGACAACACAGGAGTCTCAGTGTTTGCTTTTATGCACAAGTGTCCATGAGATAGACAGATATCTATATATATAAAAGAGTGATGGCATCACGGCGACCGACAAAACAACAAAACTACAGGCCCCCCAGCCTCGAAATTTGACAACACAACCCATCATCCACGCCTCTAGGTTGATACAACAAAAAGAAAAGAAAAATAAAGTCCTAATTAGAGGGAGAGGAATAATTGCTTTTATCCAATTGCTGCCAGTTAGAAGGCTAAGCTCCTCCAACTTGGTCTCCTAGCAACACAATAAAAATAATAAAAAACACGAAAAAATAATTAAAAACACTAAAAGATTAATACAATAAAATACTATGATAACAGAAAATAACTAAAAATAATACAAGAAAATAATAAAATATAATAAATAAAAAGATAACTTACAATAAAATTAATTTAAAAATACAAATAACGTCAAATAAAAATTACACAACAATTTTTAACCAATACTACCACCACTTTGCCACAGCAACGTGTGGCCGGGCACAGCTAGTAGATATATAAATAGATAGATGATAGATAGATATATGTAGATAGATGGTGAAGCCTCTTTTCTTTTCTTTTAATCATGAGTTTTTATCCTTACTTTCTTTTCCCTTGTAGTCTTCTGACTGTGCCCTAACCAGAAACTCTAGTGAGAAGTATTATATGGAAACAGTTATAAGACTATATATTCACTGTATGTTTCATTTGGCATTTCAATCCCATATTAACAATTTTAACAAAAACAGGTAATAAAATGGCTTCTAGCTTCCATTAAATGCTAATTGGATTTAAGCTTCCCTACTCATATTTCATTTTTTTCTGAACAGATATCCATTTTTAAAATTTCCCAGAAATGTCTAGATATCTATTAAATCTTAATAGTTCAAAATGGAAAGAAAATATATAGAGAGCCAGTGTTAATTTGTCTGTGTTTTATTTGTGCACTGGGTAAAATGTTTTATAGAAACATCAGATGAGAATATTATTAAATGTCCGCAAAGATGAAATTCGCTGTTGGATTATTCTTTTTGTTTGTACTGTTTCATCTCACCAAAAGTATTTGATAGAAGATGTTTCCACTCTCATCCTCTCCTAGATGTGTTTCTTCTTTTTCCTTCCTGCCCTGGAAAGAGTCTAAGGTGATCCCTTCACACTCAGAATATTATTGTATCTCATGATGGAGGTACAAAGATGTTGCTCATGACTCAAAGAGTTGTATTAGAAATTATGATTCTATAAAAGCTCACACTGCCACCTAATACCAGGAGCTGTAGAGGAAGGAATTGGCAAGCTACATCTGAGTATTTTCTGCCTAAGAAAATGCTGTGAGACTTTATGAGGTCACCATAGGTCAGCAGGCAGCTTGAAGACACAGATTAAGCTCAGTGCTGTACAGTATGTGATGGGAGCCAAGTTGACTGCCTGTTTTGGTGGAATTTAAATGTACTTTAAAACACACACACACACACACACACAATTCCACCTCAGTTCTAGCTACAACATTCTCAGCCTATCCATAAAAGTTACTTCTAAATGCTGCCTGGTCCATATAACGTTTATTTGTTTGTTTGTTTCATATTTCATCTTTCTCCCAGAGTAAGATTTTAAGATGGTGTACAACTTGTATTAGCCTAATAGAGCTCTAAAGATTGTCTGATCCATGGTCTGGAATACTAAAACGGATGTAGGAGTCTCAGCAGACCACAAGCAGAACAGAAGTCATTAGTGTGATGCGGCATCTTAAAAATAATCCAATGAAATTTTATGTTGCAGCAATAAGAATATACGACCTCATCAGACACAGTCTTCTCTGCATCTTCTTCCCGTTTCTCTATGCTGCCAAAATAGAGTCCCACAGAGTCCATCATATGACACAAGGCAACTTCGTGTCATATGACACAAGGCAACTCCGTAGGGGTCCATTTCGGTAACATAGAGAAAACAGAGTCTAGAGTGCCTTTTGAGGAGTCTAGTGTTACTCAAATCCAAATAGTACAAAGTGGGGGAAAGTTGGATTTCTATGGGAAAAGGACATGGGATGGCAGAAAACGGACCTCAACGGGAGGGAACAAAGTAAGATGGTTCCCTCTGCTGTACCACCCTGTCCCCTGCTTTCCCCATTTTCCCTCCGCTCATGTGATGTGGTCTTATAGAGTCTAGCGGTAGATTGAGGAAAGACAAAGCTTCTTCTTTGGAGACTTTTAAATAAAGACTGGATAACCATCTGTTGGTAGTACTTTGGTTGTGCTTTCCCTTCATGGCAGGGGCCTGGACTAGATAACTCTTGGGTTCTCTTCTAACTCCTGTGATTCCATGATTCTGCTAATTCAGACATCACCTGGAATACTGTGTCCAGTTTGTGCACCATAAATCAGGAAAGATATTGACAAGGTGAAACATGTCCAGAGAAAGGCAATCAAAATGATCAAAGTCTGGAAGCCAAGCCCCATGAGGAGCAGTTTAGAGAGTTGGGTATGTTTAGAAAGTTCAGAGGGGACATGATAGCCATGTTTACATATTTGAACTTGGAGCTGGCTTGTTTACTGTTGCTTCAGAGACTCAAACGCAGGACAATGGATTCCAACTTCAGGAATAGAGATTCTACTTGAATATTAAGAAAAAAATCTGCTGGTAAGAACTGTTTGACGATGGAATATGCTACCCTGGAGTGTGGTGCAGTCCCATTCTTTGGAGGTTTGTAAAGAGACTGGATGGCCATCTGTCAGGAGTGCATTGACTGTGACTAAATGGCAGGGCATTGGGATGGATGGTCCGTGTGGTCTCTTCCACTTCTATAATTCTATATACAGTCTTTCAGATAGCAGGGTCGGAATTGTTGTAGAGCTTTAAAGGTTTGAGCCAGCACTTTTGTGTCTGACACACATACTTGTATTATTAGAAAATATTAGCCAAACCTATTTTGTATTTCATGTTTGGGTTTAGTAACATTCAACTAGTTCAATTCCTAGTTTTATCAGATCACAGACACACACAGACCCTCTAGTTGATTGTTGTTGTTTTTCTTTTTTGTTAAAAAATGTTGTGATTTGTGCAAGTGGCATTAAAGCATTTTTGATCTTTCAATTAAAAAGGGAGCTACAGAAGGGATAGGCCCAGCTGCTATTTCTTGATAAGGAAGGGAAAGATTTGCAATTCAACATCAAGCTCTCTTTCCTTCTTACAAACATCACACTGCTGCCAAAAGTAGAGAGAAATGCTAAAAGAAAGAGAGAGAGAGAAGTGTGTGTGTGCATGTGTGTGTGTGTGTTTGGGGGGTGGGGGAGCCCAGCAGTTTTGCCTTTTAAAGTTATCTTGTCTGGCAGTGTGTCTTTTGAAGACAGACATTTGCAACCTTTAATGCTCACCTCAGATGGCTACTGTGACTTTGCTGCTGTTTTGGGTCTTTATACTGCAACCTCCAGTGTGGTCCCTTGGTCTAAAATCTCCAATAGTGTGGTGTTTATTAAGATCTGTAAGCTGGCGAGGAAATCACATTCCCTAGGACTACAACTTTTCTTGCTAATCCCAAACATTTCTACATTTAGGCATCAAAGGGCTTAATCATCTACCATGGCTACAGCTGGAAGAACACAGGGTTTAAATTGGCAGAGGCAGCGTAATTCCTCCAAATATTTAAATGTTTATTTCCTTAATGTAAGCATTTTGCTTCAGAGGAGATAAAGGCCATAAGATTGTCGAGGACGGTATGTATGATTGTGTGAGAACCTAATTCCTAGAAGTCTCAGAGCTTTTACAGGAGGATTTGTATGTGTCCAATCAGGTAAAACCAAGAGAGGGACATCTGTGAATTTTTTTGTAGAACAGAATAGCTTAGAATAAAATAACATTATTGTCATTTTACATCATACAACAATATTAAATGCCATCCCCAATCACATTATATATGTACAAATTACAAAACAAAGCACCCATTCTTCCACATTCCAATCACTATTGCACAATCCCTAATGCCACATTAGTGTGAAACCACAGAGATCAATATCATCACAGCTGTAGAATAAAAGCGATCTCTTAGCCTATTAGTCCTTGTTTTTATAATCCCATACCATCTGCCAGATGGTAACAATTAAACAAAATCCAGGGTGAGATGGATCCTTAAGAATATTTTGAGCTTTCTTAAGGGAGCGAGAATTATATAGTTCTTCCAAAGAGGGGAGAAAGCAACCAATAATTCACTGGGCAGTAGTGATAAACCTCTGGAGCACCTTCCTATCTGCCAGTGTGCAATAAGCAAACCATACACAGATGCAATCGGTTAGAACACTCTCTATAGCACAGTGGTAAAAAGTCACTAGCAGTTTTCATTCAATTGTTGGTTTTTTAAAAGTCTGGACTCTCTTAACCAATGCCGCAGTAAGAACGCCCCAGGTCAGGTCTTCCTTAACAGTAACACCCAAGAATCTAAAACTGGCCACCCACTCCATTCAATCTCCATTTATAACCAAAGGCTGAATTTCTAATCTATTCTTTCTGTAATCTACTATAGGCTCATTGGTTTTATTGATGCTAAGAACCAAATTATTCTCTCTGTACCATGAGAGCTGCCAATCCATCTCATCCCGGTAGGCAGACTCATCTTCTTCCGAGATAAGCCCCACCACTGTTGTATCATCTGCTAATTTGACAATGATATTATTATGGTGAATGGAGATGCAATCATATATAAAAATAGTATAAAGTAGAGGACTCAACGCACAGCCCTGTGAAATAGCTGTTTGAAAACAAGAGCTGAAGAGATATGATCACCTAGTCCAGTGGTTCTCAACCTGGGGTCACCAGATGTTTTTGGCTTATAACTCCCAGAAATCCTAGCCAGTTTACCAGCTGTTAGAATTTCTGGGAGTTGAAGGCCAAAAACATCTGAGGACCCACAGGTTGAGAACCACTGGACTTCTGGGAACATCCAGACAAGAAGTCCATAATCCAAAAAGAGATTGAACATGAAAACCTAAGATCTTAGACGTGGAAGGATTGTGTTGAACACAGAACTAAATTCTGCAAAAAGCATCCAAAATATAGTTCCCATCATCCTAGATGAGTCAAAGCAGTGTGGAGAGTGATAGCTTTAGCGTCTTCCATAGATCTGTTAGTTCTATATCCAAAGAGATGCTTATTAAATGTATATGGAAGGCAAGAAATAATATGCCTACAGACCAGTTTTTCAAGGCACTTCCTGATGGTGGAAGTGAATGCCACTGGTCTGTAGTCCCGAAAATTATCAGTAGGGAACTTCTTTGCTAACCGAACAATGATGGAATAATGGACTGAGATAAAAACATCATCTAACTGATCAGCACAGTCTTTAAGCACCCAACCAGAAATGCCATCAGATCCAGCAACCTTTCTAGGATTCACAACCCTCAAAATATCCCTCATCTCATGTTCGCCACTCTAGTAGTAACACACTTAACATACTAACAAAATTTAGGGAGCATTGCTTTTAAGTCAGCATGATTAAAGTCCCCTACTATAATATACACAGTATGAGGATGCTTTTTCTGCTGATTTCCAATGACATTATACAAAAATCCCAAAGCTATGTTAGTGTTAGTATCAGGGTAAATATATACTGCAATAATCACAACTGCACTAAATTCCCGTGAAAGGTATATGGGTCTACATCTGACAGTCCTTGGAGCAGTGACCACCTACAATCCTTGGATTGGTACACCAGCTTTTGTTCACAGAAAGACTCAATCCCCCGCCTTTGCTCTTGCCAGAGTCTCTGCTCCTATCCTGCAGGTGAGCTGTGTAGCTCACTAGTTCAACCGCTGCATCCAGAATTAATGAGTGAAGCCAGGTTTTTGTAATTAGCAAAACACAGCCATCCTTAATAAACCTGCTCTTTGCACTCAGTAGCCTTAATTCATCCATTTTGTTGATAAGAGAACTTTCATTAGTAAGAAAAATACTTGGAATTGAGGGCTTGTATGGGGACTTACTCAACTTAGTAAAAATACCAGCCTGACAACCTCTCTTTCTCCCTCTGTCCCACCTCTTGCCAGCAAGGTTAGTAATCCAAGGCTCCCCAGGGTCTTAGCTGCCTCTGCTGGTATATTATAAAAATGTATAAAATTTTCTTGAATAGACTTTTCACATTCCAGTTCTTATCAAGGCCTGATGACTATAAGAACTCCTTGCTCCACCCTCAGGAGAAGCAGGAACTCCCACAAACCATCTTTACTATGATTCTCGAGACGGAATAGAAGTTCCTGCTCAGCCATGGAAACCCATTACAGCTATATATCTACACTGCAAAATTAGAGTAGCTTGGCTTTGGCTCAATGCTATGAAATTCTGGGATTTGTGGTTACCCTTCTCTATCAGAGCGATCTAGTGCAAAAATAAATTACAAATCCCAGTATTCTATAGAATTTAACTCTGGAAGTTAAAGTGGTGTCAAACTGCTGTAATTCTGAAGTGTGGCTAGTCTCTGGGTGAACCTGGCCAAGACACACTTTTTCAGCCTCAGATAGGGGCAAATACAACCCTCACTGAACAATTCTTGCTAAGATAGCCCTTTGGTATTGCCATAAATGGGAAACAACCTAAAGGCATACAACAACTACAATGTGTATTATATATATGTTTCCTTATAAATGTTACAGATGCTCTACATCCTATAGTATCAAATATTCTGCCAAGGTGTGATTCTTTATGTAAAAATAAACAAGCACATCCATCTCATTAGTATGCAAATTTGCGTTAATCTTTAATAAATTGTATTATTATTATTATTATTATTATTATTATTATTATTATTATTATTGTATTTACTTATACCCCACTTTATTTCCCCTGAAGGGGACTCAAAGCGACTGGTAAAATTATATATATATAACAACAAATTGTTTTAAAATAAATTTCTTTATAATTTATTATCAGTAAATGTATTATTTCTGTTGTATATATTTTTATGCCCTGGGTTGTGTACAAATGTATTCTGGGACCATTGCAACAAAATAACTCATTTTTGGGGGAACTGCTGAGGACTCTGGTGGGGTATATTAATCTGGCTTTGCCTGTTGCTAAGTGTGAAAATACATTAGCCTTTCTTCTGCCCCTTTTCTTGTCAGATTGGGATGTAGAGAAGAATTTAGCTAAGGTCAAAGATGCTATCAGAGGCTTGACCTAGAAACTAAACATTGATTGCTTGCAGCTCAGCCTACTCATCTGTTTCCTAGACAATCAACCTTATTCTTTTCTCTGAGAAGTGTATTGAGACTAATTTTATTAATGCCTGCAAGGGAGCTAGTTATTACACCAAGGAATGCCACAAAAATGCTTGTAAATAAGTTTGAACTCCCCTCCCTCCCTCTTCTCTGTATGGCTTTTTTTCTAATCTCACAGCTGCCAACCCACAATCCCTGAACCACTGTACAGATGCTGATCTATTTAAGCAGGAAGGAAGTACCGAGGTTTCTTTTTTCCTGCCAAGTAAATATCTCCTGCTTTTACTTCTTCAAAGAGAGAAGATGAGGCTAATTTTCTTGAAATCATTATACCTACTTTGCACCCACATTTCTGTGGCTATTGGCATTTCTGGTATTTTTTTGTTTGGAGAAATCAGTAGATGTGCCTGTCATCTTTGTTTTGGTGTGTGGATACCTTGTGTTTTGGTGCCAGATCATATCTTGGAGGACCGCAAAGTAGTACCAACACTCCTTGTCTCACGGAAGGCATATTTAACATTTAATGACACACAGAGAGTGACTGATTAATACTAATATAAAACGTTTTCTAATACAACCAAAGACTTGGTAACAAAAATGGGAACTGTCTGTCTATCGTCATCTGTTATGATCTATTACTCAAAAACAATATGTATCCTAATACGATGAGAGTGAAAGTTGGTTATTTCTGATTCATGTTCATTTTGCTTCTGGGTATTGTTTCTTTATGTAAACATAAACAAAGAAGTGTAAAGAGGAAAGCTGAGTAGGTCTTTAAAGTCCATATCTGCTGGCATCTCCCCATTTTGTAATTCAGTTCTGAACAAGATCCTTGCAGATTTTTAAGGGGGGAAATCTGTATATGTTTTTGTCCTAATTTTTCAAACAATTGCATTCCAACTCTGTGAATTTTCAAAATATTTGCAAGCATTTGCCAGCCTTTCCTCCATTTCTGCATGTTTTTCTTTGTTTGTTTGTTTTTCATTTAATCTAATGCGTCAGCAGTTTTGAAACTGTACAGAATTGTTTGAATTTTGCAAATTGTGTCTACATCAGTCCAGAAGGTTCGGAGTAAGGCAAATCTATGCAGTAAAACTAGGGATATAATCAATATCAAAACTAGGGGCACAATCAATACAAAGATGCTGGGGATAAATAGTAAAAGTTAAGTTGGGGCTAAAGCCTCATCTACACTGCCACATAATCCATTTTCAGAATACAGATTAACTGCATTGAACTGAATTATATGGCCGTGAAATAACATTATATGGTAATGTAGATCGGGCCTATCAGCCAGGGCCAGTTCATGCTTCAAGAGGAATATTTTATGGATAGGGCTGCAGAATTGCTTGGATAGGAATGAACTCCATAGGTTTGTCAAAAAAAAAGGACAGAAAGATGTGTTTCTTTTCAAACGTATATATATGAAGTAAATCTTATAGAAATCAGCTATTCATTCTTCCTTTGGCCTTTGTCTTCCTGTGTGTTTTCCTTCCTTAAACAATTATTTAATGTAAAATGATTTTTTTGTGTGCCAAGTGCAAGCTTTTTCACTATTTCAGATTGCTGGGTTGTTCCTTTTTTGGCAGATAGATTTTTTCCCTCCTAGTTCAGATATGGGCTTTTAGTGCATCATGTCACTCCATTTATTGTTTATATTTTGGCAAAAGGAAAACACTGTTGGCTCAAAATCCAACCTCTGGGAAATGCAATTTGGTCTCTCTAATTCTGAATTAATTTTTGTTACATTGTTTTACTGGTCTTTCTCCAGGAGAAGCAGTGCTGCATTTTGGTTCCATACAATGACAGAAGAATGGTCTTTAAGTATGCACAAACCATGCCCGAGGTCTTAATATATGTACAAACTGGGCATACAGTTAACTGGGGCTCACTATAGGAAGTACGTAACTTCCTATAGTGAGTTCCAGTGGTTAAACTTTTGTTTCTAGGTATAATTTAAAGCGCTTGTCTTATAAAGTTCTATATGGCTTGGGCTGAGGTTGTTTATAGATCTGTGTCTCCCTATATGAACCTCTTTGAGTTTTAGTATTTTTAAGTAGAGGCCCTTATCTAGTTCACTATCTTCCCAGGCTGGTTTGGTGAGATTAAGGGTGAGGGCCTTCTTTGTGGATGCTTCCAGGCTTTGAAACCCGCTCCCTTGACAGGTTAGGGTAGACCCCTCCTTATTCATCTTCTGTCAACAAATGAAATCTTTCCTATTCAGTCATCCTTTTATTAATGACTAACATGGAGTTTAACTGATGTTTTTGTATGTTTTTAATTGGTCTGTATATTTATGCTGCTGTAAGTTACATTAATAGGGTAAAAGTGGGATATGGATGACTACAACTATTACTACTCCTTGGTCAAAGCCACCCAGAAAACTATATAGTTGGGGACGGAGAGCATTATGCACTAAACTGTGGGGCTCCTTCAAGCAGTTTGTTTAGGGGTCTTGGCAAATACAAGGAATTCTTCATGCCCAGTGAGGTGACCCTTCACTTCCACAAAATCATCACACATTAGTGAAGTTGTCCCCCAGGAAGGAGGATCTGATCCCTCTTCTTAACCAGCAAATAAACAATCTCTTTATATGTATAAATGGTCCCTATTTATATATATAAATAGAACACAATATGGACCTTATTTATGTGCACAGTGTATATCTAAAACATATAGAAATGATTACAAGCACATATTCATAGAAGAGAAAGTCTAGATAAACTGGGAACAGGCAGTTTCCTAAAGTTGGGTGCTATCATTTCAGCCCTTAAATCCATCAAAGTCACATGGCCATCCAATTTGCTACCACCTTTTTTCAAAATTTTCAGAAGAAACTAGAAACACTTTTCAAGAAGCTCAAAGGAGTATGAACTCCTGAAGCATTTTACTTGTGTAGCAAATGGTTCGAGAATTCCTGGAAAAGTCCAGAAATTTCTGAACTTTAATTCTAAATAGCCCTGAAAGAATGCACTAGGAGTACAGGCAGGCCAAAACACATCAGGCTCTCTCACACACACACCATATAAAAACTGTATCTTTTAAAATTATTGAGCCATGACTCCAGTATCTTCTGTAGATATCATTAGATGCTCCCCAGTGTCTGTTTCTATTGTCAAAATTTGTCAGTAGCTGTTAAAATTGCCTTCAGATTTGGTGGCAACTGCAGTGGCTTTCTGATAGAATATTCTATTTCATGAATCATTTTTCAATGATCTAGCCTTTTCAAAGAATACAGATGTTTTCTGTTTCTGATTCCACAGAGCTTTTGGGACCAGCTCTTTGGGATCATCTGAGAAGATTTCTAGATCTTAGAAATGCTCTCCCATGAGATTTTGGTGGTGGATGTAGAAACAACTAGAAGGGTTAAATTTGAGTATTCCCCCCTAAAAGGATTGTTTCTTACTCCCAAAATAAATTATTTATTTAATTAGATAAAGACCTAATTACAGTTTATAATGGAGGTGTTAAGGAAAGATTTTGAAGAGCATAGAACTTGGACAAATGGGAGGAAGCTAGGGCTGTTTGATTCCTAAAACAAGTGTTAGGAGATAAAAGGAATGGAGAGCATTTTGAAAATATTTCCAAAAATAGTTGGATTTATACTTTACATGTGTTGAGAAACTCTGACAATAAATTGAGACTGACAAGAATTTTTGTGCTTTGGAATTTACTATAAACACAATGCGTGCATAGCTGTTTTGCATAGAAAACCTCCTTTTCTGTGCAAAAAAGAATTCTATGTAGAAACATCATCTCCAGAACAGAAAATGGGGTTGTGTTCAAAACAAGAATATTTGAATTCTGCACAGAATAAGTCCCAATTTGTTGATATAAGCTTCAAAAATAGTGGGAAGAAAAATATAACCACTATTTGTTGCTTTCTTCTAAAAGAAACTTGGTGAAGAATTATATCCATATTCTAAACAACAGTTGTCTTGCCAATGGTGAATCAATATACCGTATATACTCAAAAATAAACCAAGTTTTTCAGCCCTTATTTATGAGCTGAAAAAGCCTCCTCCGGCTTATAATTGGGTCAAGGTCAAGGCCGGCAATGGAGTCTGCAGGCTATTGCTTGCAATATGTGATCTATTTCTCTCTTCTTCCTTATCAGTGTGTTTTCTTTTGCAAAGCCTCCCTTGCTCTTAATCAAGGGAATGTTTTGAAAAGAGAGGCACCCTTGCAAGTCAGGAAGAAGAAAAATAAATATTTATTAATCTTATGAAAGCATTTTCCCATGAAATATTTGTTAAACTCTCCTACAGATATATAGGCATTAACCCCTTGCAAGCTTTTGCCATCTCTATGTACCTTTATATGTGTATCTATCTCTATGCATTAATTTTATATATGAATTTCCCCTCATATGTTTGCAGGTCTTTGCAAATCCTTTATACATATAGATCCATGTACCTGTGTATCTGTAGCCATACATATACATTATTTTTATATATGAATTTACCCTCATATGTTTGCAAGTCTCTGCAAATATCTATATAAAGAGAGATGTCTGGATAGATATCAATATATTCTTACCTACCTACATATAGGGCTTGCAAATATTACAGGGGGAAAATGAACACCCAAATATATATAGACATGTCTAAATATAGGGCTTGCTACTATATAGAAGGGGAAATGCACACACACACACACACAGAGGAATTTGCAAACGTTTCAGGCCGAAATGCATATGTGAAATTAGTATCTATAATTATAGATCTATATATAGCTCTGCATTGTTTATATAAGCATTGAATGTTTGCCTGTTACTATGTTGGAAGCCGGCCTGAGTCCCCATGGGGAGATAGGGTGGAATCCAAATGAAGTTATTATTATTATTATTATTATTATTATTATTATTATTATTATTATTATTATTATTAGGTTATTGTTGATACCATATTGTTTTTGTTGCCCCTACTTTTCCACTTATAGAGCTAGTTTATTGCTTTTCTTTGAAATATGGTAAATATTCAAAAACATTTAACTTACTAATGCCTCAATTAATGAAATTTTATTGGTATCTATTTTTATTTTGAAATTTACCCGTAACTGCTGCATTTCCCACCCTCAGCTTATACTCGAGTCAATAAGTTATCCCAGTTTTTTGTGATAAAATTAGGTGCCTCGGCTTATATTTGGGTCGGCTTATACTCGAGTATATACGGTACATAAAAATTCCATGTAATCAATAGGTTTACTGGGGAGAAACAGTTAAATTTAGACCTTTTTATCCCCAAATGGGATAAAATGGGAATCTCAGTGTTTGACAATAAAAATCACATCCGTATTACATTAGAAGAGTTGGCTGTTGCACTGAGTCATCAGGACCTTTATAGCGAAATATATTATTTATGAAATTGCTCTAAAAAAAATCTGTAGAGATCTGGAATTAGTAGTGATAGAACTCATGTATTTTGCCTCTAAACTCTTAAGTTGTGGTGGTTAACAGGTAAATCAGATTGAACATTACAGACTTTTTTCACAAAGCAAATCTTGCAATTGTGTATAATTGAATGGGACTTTGCTTATTCAAGACTGGGGAGATGGATGAATCACAGAGAAACATTTTACCGTGTTTCATATTGCCCCCAATTAATTTTGTATTGGGCTGAATGGAAACCTGGGCAGACTGGTTGTTCAAAGGCTATCTTGAAAATAACATTAAAAAAACCCTGATTCACACTGATTGCACCAAATTCTTAAAATGTAAGAACATTAGAGTGGGCTATTAAACTTTCACCTCTATGGAAATGAAACTATCTTTGTAACATTGAGGGGCTGACAAATGATTATTACTTTCTCTGCCAGTATAATGGTTCTGAAGTACAAATGAGAAAAAAGCAAATGCTTTGCTCTAATGGGGCATGTTAACTGCTTCTATCTGAATACTGGTTGCTATCTCATAATCATTTTATTTTGCATTAGCAATAGCAAATACAAAAGATTAGCAGAGGTTGTTGCAGTGCAGTAGCCTAGGCAGAGATATTTCCTCAAACAGGAGCAAATCACTACCTATTAGTCAAATTAACCATGAGATCTGGTCATGCCGTATACATCTTTCTCATTTTGAAAAAAAGATCTAATAAGTAGCTTGAAGAGGTTCTAAGTGTATTAAGACAGTTAGGATATATTTTCTATTTTTGTGTTTTTCTGTACAAAATAACACCAATAGATACTTCTGTATCTTTAAGAGAGGATTGTTAAGGCACAATTGAAGAGGGAAAGTGAGCAGAGTGGAGGAAAGGTAATTACCCTCTCCTGTCCTTTTCTCAAACATGTCAACTCCCAAAGCCATATTTGCTAACTGAGTGATGTTGTCAAAGGCAAGATACAAATATCTGTGCGTAATATCTAATTTAGATCTGCGGATGGTGTTACTCATAGGCAAATGAATTACTTCCCAAGCAACTTAAACAATAGTGTCGAAACTATCTGGATTGGTAGACATTAGAAAGATGTATAATCTTCAAGACATTGCATTTAGAAGTAAATGTCACAGATGAGAGTTACAGAGAGGAGCCCATCTAAGTACATACTTATTATTTTCTATTTCATGATAATAAGTAGGATGGTAAGGTTACACAATGAGCTATATCATTTATTTTGTAGGATGACTACTTTTTAATTTGGGGAGCACGGGCTGTATGATTGGCTCTTAAACTGTGAGTCCTGACCCCAAATGATGTCCCTTGAGCTCAATGTTGCGGTCTCAAAAATGTTTTTTGAATGTCACTAAATGGCCATTTTTAGATATTTACATCAACGTGTTGTGCAGTGTTTATACTGTATTCTGCAGAAGATGCTTCAGCTTTACTTCATAAAAAGAAAATCAGCCTATTTAGCAAGCCTTGCAAATACTAATTTGATAAATGGTTGATTTTTTCCTCAGGTCAAGAGGGGTCCCGAATAGAAAAGTTTAAGATGCCCTTGTCTAGGCCAAAGCTTCTTAAACTGTGAATAATGCATGCATGTGAGTAGACCATGATGGAGGAGAGTGTGGGTTGCACATGGCCCACTCTGCAACCTGGGACCTTTTAAGCTGAAGGTACAGATCCCATTGTGGTTCCCCAATTTAAACACAGTATATGTCAGAACGGTTTCCTAGGCACACACGCAGCAGAAGTCGCTGACGAGGAAGCTCTGGATAAATAACGACGCTGCAGTCCTCAGTTATCTATCAAAAGTTTACTTACAAACGGAAATCTACAAGACGATACACAGCTCTCATGCAGGCACACACGGGAAGGGACAGAGAGAAAAAGATAGGAAGCAGAGGGCTATTTATCTCTGTCTCTGCTGTCTGATGCAATCCAAGTTTAACCCTTTACACACTTGTATAGTAGGCAGCACACAGTGTATGATGCAATCTCCAGCACACATTGCACAACCATGACTCAATTACATTTAAACAACTCTATTACATTTAAACAACTCTATATACAATCATTCCCACTTTAACAGTATATTCTTCTACTTGAGGATGCAAAACAAACATGCCAGCATGGCATGAAATGCATTGAAGATGTTCTATGTCCTACAATATCAGCTATACAACCAGGGACATGTGCAAACTTCTCACAAAAAAAGGGATCACGAGTGAAAAAATTTCAAGAAGCCCTGGTCAAGTAACAAAAATACTATGTAATACATGTTTGTGGACAGTAGATACAGAAAAGAATAGAGGCATAGCCATGTATGAAGTGGGTTGCTTGTCTGAATTAAATCAACCACCCTGCAATATCACCAGTGGAAGACAAAAGAACATAGTAGTAGTTATGAGCTATGAGGAGGAACACAGTAATAGAAAACCAAGTTGAAGGCCCTCTGGCTACAGTCAGATTTCTTTTCCAATGAAGAATTGACAGAATCAAAATGATTTGCCATCTATAAACAGAACTAAGCAGGGCCGTAGCGAGAGGGAAGGGTTTAAAAGTTCAAAACCCTCCTGAATTGTGTCAGGTTAAAAAAAACCCTGGTTTACTAATAAATTGTTTAACCAGTAAAAATTCATGAGTAAACCAAGTTTCGGGGCGGGGAGATTGAACCCTTAACCCTCTCCCCCCGACTATGGCCCTAGAACTAAGTAACTCTTTTCAGCAACTGTGTGAAGTACTGCAAAGTTGAAATCTCATTCTGTTCCATACTTCAGTAGGATCGTGTTCAGCTTCAAGTGGAACCAACTACAAAATAAAACTGAAACCTTATTAGGGACATTTCCAGACAGGGCTCAAACCCACTTCAGAGTGGGTTAAAGAAACCCACCCTGAAGCGGGTTTAAGTTCCCATGCCCTTGCTGAAAACCTGGGCTTTCCTGGGTGGATGTCCACCTGCCACTGCTGTAACTTCCATGCTGGCATGGGGTCACCCCAACTCTCTCCCCCCCCCCCCAAAAAAAGGCTGTAAAACAAGAGAAAACTTACTGGGCTGCCATTAGGCTCTCTGGAAGCTTCTTGGTACGAGAAATGATACGCCGGGGGCAGGGGGAGGAGCGTTTTCCCCACCCCGCCTTCCTGCACATTATTTCTAGCACCAGGAGGCCTCCAAAGAAGCCTAATGGTGACCCGATAAGTTTTCTCTTATTTTACAGGCTTTTGGAGGAGGGTTGGGAAGGGGGTGGCCACCATCCTCACTTCTCCAGGCCTAATGGGGTATCAAAGCAGGTGGAGCTGTCATTTGGACTGCAAGGAATATATGGTAATTTCACCATGAAAAATGGCAGAAGCATTGAAAGAAAAAACATTTTCCTGCTTATTATCAAATTATGGCAGATTATTTGTGGTCAAAGAACAAGGAATCTTATGAATGGTATGCCATTTGAAAAACAAAAATTATGACAGTGAAAAGCTGCTGATGTGATGTGATTCCTGTGTCCCTACATAATAAGGCAATGTGTGGTTGCTGTTCATCATGGAAAAGTGATTATCTCTACTGTGATGTTTTATAGCACTTCTTGCTGCCATGATATGGTGCTACTCTAAAAGGCTTCCAGTCAAAAACTCAGGAGTTCATAAGACAAGATGTGAGAATTTCATTTTTAACATCCTGACACTAAGCCCAGGGTCATTGGCAGTGGCTTGAAGTAACAAGCTCTTCAGTAAATACATGTTCCCCAGCTGTCTGCTTCTGTTATACAGTCCTGGGTATTTTATAGCAAATTAATCATGCATTCTGACAGTTGCTAGAGTGGCATTTTCTGCTAAACCTATCCCTTTAATTAAACATAGATGCTCCATCTTTAGGCTGACAATCTCTGAGCACCTGTTTAATTTTATAATTGAGGCTGAGGGTTTGCCTACTTGCCACATTGTTTTCTTTTTTCTTTTTTCTTTCCCACTTCTCCCCATTTTTTGTGTCTTCCCCTCCCCACACATGTTCACATAATGTTCCAAGCCAAGCTATGGATATTGAAGAGGACAGCCCATGCTGACAGCTAAGGTCAATTGAATGCACAACTCAGGCACTCATGGGCTTGAACCGAGTAGGTTGCTGTGTCTGCTAAATGCAGATTGACAGAAGTGTCCAAGGGACAACCTTTCCCATCTACAAGGGAAAAAAGCACCTAATTACTGCTGCGCATAGCAACTTTCCCTTACTTATTTTTCTTTCTACTTCAAGAGACTATAAAGAGGGTTTCTTCCCAATAAAATGCTGCAAAATATATAATATACAATGAAAAAGGACAATAATAAATTATCTTTTTCTGGGAGGAAATACCCATAAATATGAAGTGTGCTAAACTGTATTCTCTTATTGTAGCTCATATTTTCAAGAGGAATTTGTTTTCCTCAATATCATGAAGGATCACAAAATCCTTTTCTTCAGTGAAAACTGATCTTCTCACTTTTATCACAATGTGATATGAGGATATAAAATAACCTGAATACTGAAATGCACAATCATCTCAAAGAGAGCATTTTGTTTGTACATTATTAGCTTTTGCTTCACAAAAGCTGCAAGGATACTGTACTTTCTCTAAGACATTTTACAGCAAATGATCCAAAATAATATATTTTATACTACAAAACATAGATCTTAGGGTGCATCTAGACAGCCCCTTTAAAGCGGGAGTTCCTGCACTTTAAAGTGGGCTGTCCAGATGACATACTACAGAAAAATGAATTCATTCACCACAAACCAGGAAAACAAAGGGGGAGGAAGAAGCCATTTGCTTCCCCCCTGGTTTTTCGCACATAATGGTACATCCCAGGGACTGTGCTGTGAGACCTATTGGAGACATGTTATTTTTACTGTTTCCTCCGTTTTTAAGGGGTTTGGGGAGGGGGTGGGGTCTGTCTCCCTGTTCTCCCGGTAGATACTGGGAGAACATGTAGACAGAGCCCATGGAAAGCATGGGATTTTGGGGTGGTGTGCTTTCTACAGTTCGCTCCAACTCAGGTTTTTTAAACCTAGGTTGAAGCAGACTTTACCACTGTTTGGAACCGCCCTTAGTCTTAGTGAAAGTAACTATGATATAACTACATTACATTGCTACTCTTTTTGGAACAAAGTCTGGAATGTTATTTTTGAATGTCAGTTTGTTAATGTTAATGGTTAGAAAAACATTTCATTGTTGCTAGCACAACTGTTTAAATATGTTGAATTACTAGTAGATAAACTGTTGCTGAATCTATTTTTAGAACAGAAATATAGAGATGCAGAGAGTGCATTTGAAGTGTTATATACCAGAGAACATATTGTTACTGACTCATTCAAAAGTACTCTTTATTGTTTTATTATTGTTGTTGTTGTTGTTGTTGTTGTTAGTTACCCACCTCTCCTCATGGATGAAGTGAGTAAATGTTCTTCACTAAACCAGATTCCCCCCCTCTCAGTGGAATAATTGTTGTTTCGTATGATGGGAATACAAAACCTTCGGAAATTGTCAGGTTGGGAAAGGCTATCCTAAATCATGCTATCTTATCTTACAAGTTGTTCAAGTAGGTTTTATTATTGATTTCCATCTCTTTTTTCTTCTTTATAACTTCACCAACTCCTAATAACATGTTTACTTTATTCTTTATTCAGATGTCTTGTTTGTTAAAGGCTAGTCACGAGTGATGTTTGATGTTAACAAAGATTATTTCACTCAAAGAACACTGAGCCACTTCTACTGCAGCAATAGGTGTTTGCCTACAAAGATCAGCCAGTGACTCAAAAGCAGAGAATTCTGAATCAGAAATGTTTTGACAGCCCCTGAGCATGTGTAGAACCTTTTTTCTGCACCATTAAATAATTGCATCCTTTCTTTGTCTCCACACTTAGGCAGGGAGTGTAATTAGAAACAGAGCAATGTTTTGCATGCACAAGCCACAGATCCCAATTGCAATTGATGGCACCTCTAGTTGAAACTATATGGTATCTAAAGAACACATCATCATGATATTTTAGGCAGAACAGGAGGATATGGATTTATGTAGCTGTATTTTATTTATTCCAAACTGCAATCTTACCAAATTCTTCAAAGTGATTTGTCCATTGATGAATGGAGTGGCTGAAAATAAAATAGGAGGGAGAAGGCAAAAAATGTGGTTTAAGAAAAAGTTTTATTTAATTATACAAATGTCCAGCACTGTCAGAGCACTAACAAATATGAAAAAGAATGCAGACTCATTGTAGTTAACACCAAATAATAATATACACTAGAAGATATTGTATGCTATAATATAGAATAGAAAGTAGAATAAAATTAAATAAAATCCCCCAGAAATAGAACCAAATCATGCCATCTCCTGTCTCCTCCTTATCATTCCTTCATTCTAGACAATAACTCATCTTTTCCATCCTCAACCTGTGGGTTATTCAGCTATTTCACATCTATCTTTTGCTCATGAGCAAAATCTCTTTCTATCTCTTTCCTTCCAAATACCAGCAGGCTGACTAGCCCGTACGATATAAAAATGCAAAATTCAGCAGAAAGCCAAGCAATGCAATACGTCCAAGTATAATCTTTCTCCCGAGACCCTCCTGTATTACTGAATCTGGTAGAGAGAAAATACCCCACCTCTTGTAAAATTCTAATGACCTAAAATAATTAATTTGTTAATGCATGGAATTCACTTCAGTGGTAATCAGGGAGTCCATGCAGTCAAACCATGTCGAGAAAAACCAATGATTAAGCATTTAACAATTAATGAATGAATTATCCATGCTGTGTTGCAGTGTAAATATAAGTTTTGATATTACTTTTATAGTCACAAAGTGCAACTTAGTCAAAGAAAAAAGAAAGTTTCAAAATACAAAACAAGGAAAGGAGGAGAGTGCAGGAAGGATTCAGAATGCAACAGATTCAGAGTGATAATATTTTAATAGTCCTATCTCCATGCTACCTGTACATCAAGATACGGGACAATGGACTGGAAAGGCCTTAACCTATTGTTAGTGTGTTCTATGTATCTGACCTGAAAGGAGTGTATGCATCTGGTTGTTCTGATTAGATCTGACTTCAGTTTGAGAAAGATGCTGTCACTGAATTTAGCATGTCTGACAATTGGAAAGAAAGTTATTTGATCCTAATTATTATTGTTGTCTCCTCTTACTGATCTTCACCCTTTTGTGAGTAATGCCCTTCAGTAATATACACCAACATTTTTTACTGTTAGCGTCTAAAGTTAGATTTTGAAATACCACTTATACATTAGCGTATTCCCCCTAGGTAGGAAATGTGCTACTAACCTCTCTATGTATGTGATACCCTTTTTACACTGTGCGATGCCAGGCCTAATTTATTTTTAGTTGGCATATTTGTAAAGATGTAAGTGGTTGCCTTGTAAGTTTGTTTCTTAAAAACTGTCAAGTACTCTGAAATTTAGGCTGCATGCTATGCCTGCTGGGAAGATGTTTTGACAAGGAAATTGTGTTTATTTCACTGACATTTAAATTGTGACATATAGTATTTGCATTTTCTTCTCTATAAGATGGTCTAAGATGACTCTTTGGAAAGGCAATTGCAGGTACTGGCTTTAAAAAAGCACTTTTTCTGCCCTCTTAATATTTTGACCTGAATTTGCAACATTATTTTTACCACTGAATTTTGAGAATTAGCAAAGGTTCTTAGAAAAGCTCTTGGAGTAACAATGTGTGATCAGACTGATTTAGGACCTCATTACATTAGGAAATACTCCATTTCTGAGACTGATTCACGTTTATCCTACCCCGTCGGTAATTCATCAAAATCCATCTGCAAAACATTGTAGAAACTGAGTAATGCTCTAATATGATAGTCTAATCATAGTATTTGAAATACTGCAGTTTTTTGTCACTAAAGCAGTTTTTGCGTGTAATCGGGAAATCAGCATGCATCCCATCCGCAACAATGCAATTTGTCATGAGGGGGCATGGCTGGGGGAGGAGTCTCATGACCCAAGACTGTTCATGATGGAAGCAGGGCCGGCCGGACATATTTTTTTATATAAAGCGGGGAGGGGAAATTGCGCCCCCCGCCTCCTGCGCCCCGCCGGCGGGCCCCGCCTCCCGTGCCCTGGCCCCGCCTCTCACGCAGCGTGAGAGGCGGGGCCAGGGCGTGGGGGGCGGGGCCAGGGTTGGCCCCGCCTCCCGCACAGGTCGCCCTGGCCCCGCCTCTCACGCAGCTCAGCTTGCCAGTCTGGCCTTTTCCAGGGGGGGCCTTGCCTCCCTTCCAGCGCGCTCTGGCCTTTTCCAGGGGGCCAGACTGCGGCCTGCAAGGACCTTTGCTGCAGTCTGGCCCCCTGGAAAAGGCCAGGCCGGCGAGGCTGAGCTGCGCGGGAGCCTCCCGTGCAGCTCACCCTGACCCTGCCTCTCACGCAGCGTGGGAGGCGGGGCCAGGGCGCCTGACGGCGCCCCCCCGGGCCTGCGTCCGAGGCGGCAGCCTCACGTGGCCTCCGTGTTGGGCCGGCCCTGGATGGAAGCAGCTGCTTTCTCTTGATGTCAAAGGACAAAGATCACCAGGATTAAGGTAATCAGGAATTGCCACTTTATCTCATGATATTTTTATATAATTTTTAACCAGAATCTGTGCAATGTCTTCCTCTGTTGTATTGAACCAACAGACTTTTGCTTTTAACTATTATGCCTCCTCAGAAGGAGAAGCAACGTTGTCAGAAGTTGCTGTGGTCTCTGCATTGCCTTGAGTTCAGCCTCATAAAACTGAAGTGGTAACTGTAGCAGCAGCATCAGTAGATGCAGCAAAGGAGCCATATCTAATGAACCAATTATATATTGTTTAAAAATCTGATGAGATTAGATTTCTTAGAACACCGTACTAAAGATCTTCATATTTCGCATCAAAAGGTGGCAATGATTTCATATTTTGCAAGGCTTTGTCATTGCACAGATTTAGATTTTTTTTAAAAAGATCACAGAGTGAGGTAGGGAGTTTTCCGAATGGATTGAGAGGAGCCAGCCTTCCATGGTGTGATGCGATAAAATGCAGTATTTTCGGAAAGTAAGAATAATAGTAATTGTGGGTATGATGGGATCATTTGCATCCTGTATGCATTTAGTATGCATTCAGTCAGAAAAAACTGGGATGCACACTGGTAAAAACAGATTATTTCCTAATTTGATGAGGTCTTTAGACAATTGTGTGACGAAGAGAGAGCTAATATGTCAGGAATTAGTGACGTTATGTCAAGCTCACCCATGTAATGAGTGGCAGCCTTCTTCTGGAAGGAAGGTTTGTCAAACATTTTGTCTAAAAAGTCAAATTAGTCATGTTGTTAAAAGGAAAGATTTCAAAATGGACTCTAGCACAATACATTTAATAATTCATGCAAAACCCACAAAACTGGGATTTTGTATGTGATTCTGGCTTTTTTACCATATAAAATGAACCAAAACTTTCCTCCATTGTTAAAAGATCTTTATTCTTTTAATAATTGGTAAATTTTTAAATAAAAACATTTCAGGTAATGTCATCATTATTGTCACTGCTATCTTCCTCATCCAAGTTAGTTGGATTCTTTGACATCTATCTAAATCCCTTTTGCCTCCTTCCACCCTCTCTCATAGTTATTGTGATGAAAATTAATATTTTAATTGGTTAGCCATGAACCTGAATATTTTACTTTCGACACAACCTTACATACTGATAATTCTTTCCAATTCACTGATATGTTTTATAGATAAGTTTTTGATTAAAAACATGATTAATTGTATCCATTACATTTTGAATACTCTGTTTTGTTTCCCTTAAAATATATACCATGTCACATGCATATGCCTTAACTTTTAATTCATGCCATCTTATTTTCACTCCTCTAATACAACTATCTTCTCTAATTCTAATATTTAATATCGCTAACATCAAAATAAACAACAAAGACAACAAGGGACATCCTTGTCTAGTCCCTTTTTGAATCTCTATGCGGCCGGACAATTGACCATTTATCCTCAACCCAGCTCTTTGCTGAGAGAAAATAGTTCCCACAGCCCTCTTAAAGTGTTGACCAGCCCCATAACATCCCAGTACTTTTTGCATAAATTCCCAACCGATATTATCAAAAGCTTTCTCTGCATCTAGAAATAATAAAGCAATGTCTCTATTTGGATCTTGTTCTGCAGCCTCTAATATATTTAGAACTGTCCTCACATTCTGACTTGACTGTCTGTCTGGGAGGAATCCTATTTGATCTTTGTATAGTTTTTTTTATTGTATTTGAAAACAAAACTCCCTAGTTTACATTAAAACGACATTAAAACTAGGGAGTTCTCTTTCAAACACCCTGCATTTCCTAGGATTTCTGCAAATAGTTTATAATAGCAGTTTAACGATGGTTCTGTCTTCCTGTTTGCCTTGACCATGGACACATCTACACTGACACTTATTGTGGGGCTGATCTGATGTGCTAGATGCTGGATTGGCCCTGAACATATCCCCACATGGACTCCCCCAGCTGCTATGGAGACGAGAGGGAGACCCCAGTGTTAACCTGTTCAGTAACATTGGACAGCCACACTAAACTGCCTACTTGCTCCTCATGCCAGGGTGATCTCTAGGCATGACCTACCTGTTCCTCATCACTTGCCCTGATGTCAGCCAGAGTGACAGGGTACTGAGAGAGGACAAAGCGGTAGAGGAGAAAATCTCCTCTTCTCTCCCTCCCTTCCCAGTGCTCCCCATCACTCTGTAGGACATCAGGGTATCTGGTAGGCCCTATGTTGCATATGGAGACTGCCGTAATATACAAGGTTGGAAAGAAGGAGACTGCCATCCCATATCCCTGGGATGCCCAAACCTGTGAAATATGACATGACCATGGGGACAGACACAGCCAATTCCATTTGGAAACTGGCCCAACAGTTTCCACTGGCCACAAGGAGGAAAACCTGGATTCTGAGGCAAAATTCAGACTTTTGGTAAGGCAGGGAAATGCCGTGTTAAGGTTGCCTTTCCTTGCATTACTTCATATTAGCCCTGTGTGGCATTTGGCTTCTGTGGAGCCGATCCTCATCTATGTAAGAGGTTGATGAAGATGCGGCCCATAACTACTCTTTGATTCTGTCTCTTGCCCTGTGGTTTAGAAATGCCTTCTTGTGTGCCTTCAGATCCTGTATGCTCTTAATCCTAGGTCCTAGATCTTGGCTCTTCACTCTTTTCAGACCTGTTCACACGGCCCAGCTTTGCAGTATTATGACTCTCTGGAATCTCTGGCCCTGTTGTCCAGATCCCAGATTTATTCTGCCATCCATTTACTAGCCCTAATATCATCATATTCAGTAATAATGTGTTGCTGTAAAGAACCATACAAAATAAACACAATTAAATTGTCCTAAATATTATTAAATGTAGTCTTTTAAATCTCCACACATATTTTGAGGTGTTTATATCATCGATTATTTCTTTGTGCATTTACACATTTGTATTCCATTGAATTTCACATATATAATACAACTATAAGCAAAACTGATTTCTGTTAACAGTGCTATATGCTTAAATAACTCTAACAATGTCATTTTGCATTTCCACCTTCTGCCTCACACCAACTCATGCTTTCTAATCTGCTAATCTTCCCTATGTATTCTTCATCAATGGTTTCCATATCGGATTTATTCACTTTTAAAGTTGAAAACATGCTTTTGTACCTATCAGCTATCAGCCCAGCAAACTCATTCTGGCATCTAAAATTCAAGCTGTGTTCTTTCTGCTTCATGCACCAACATCATCATTAACAGCTAAGATTCTGGACCTAGGATTTAGCAGACAGTTTTGCTGGGAAAGCATGAGGTGGAACATAATTTTGTTGCTTTCTGTATGTGTAATTCTATTTTTGACAGTAAATCAAGCACACACGAGACTTAATTCTCTATCACAGTTCAGCTCTTTAACCTGAACTCATACTGGTATAAGAAGATCTAATATTGTACAGTACATGCCACATGAGGAGCAGTTAAAGATTGTAGCAGGGTATGACTTTGTATAATGTTGTATTTCCCCTGAAAATCTGCTTCAGTAGATTCTTCCTTCTTGGGAAACCCTGTTAAGAAACACAAATGTTTTATACAGCCTAAAATACAGTCCAGAGTGCTCTGATTGAATGACAGCTTGAAATATCTAATGTTATTTCAGCAAACATCTTTTTAAAGTACTTACGATTTCCTTGGGACTACTCTAATGCCATTCACTGCTTTTCTCAGTTTATCAAAAGTCAGTTTGAACATTGGGAGAAGAATGAGGTTAGATCAATCAAAGTATTTCAGAAAAGAGGAAAAAGTTAAACTATGAAATTTATTGCCACATAGGGTTGCCAGAACAGAACTGTTGCAGACTTTGAGATTAAAAGGTGGAAAACTGTGAGTTGTCGTGATCTTCTGTGATATCACTGGGTGAGTATCCTGGTGATATTACAAAGGTGATGTTATGAGTGGCAGATTCTTGTGACATTACTATGCATGAACCATAATTGCACACAATACAATGATCATTTTTTCTAAGAAATGTCAACTGTAATAATATCAGAAAAATATGCCTACATCTTTGTGTTGATGGCTAGCCTTAAGATTCTTCCCCTTTGCCCTGAGGGCCAGGGATGAGGAGCAAGGCCTTGAGATCTGGAAACTCTACTGCCATAAGATGCAGCAGTGGTGCTTAACTGGGTTGGTTTTAAACGTGAATTAAAATATTTTCAAAGGATAAGACTTTCAGGGCTACTAATAATGATGATTGTGTATTATTAGAATGTGTGGAACTAAGTATGATTTGCTATCAATGAGTAGAGTGCATAAGTAGGAGGATACTATCATACCCTGTTCATGGATTTCTCAGTGAGATGGCTGTTGTATGAACAAAATGCATAAGTCTTTGGCCTAAACCAGCATGCCAGTGTGGCATCTTCCTTCCTTCCTCTGCATTGTGGGATGGGAGCTGGTAGTCTTTCTGGGTAAACTATGGCTGAATTGGCATATGCCACTGAAGTAAGCCCCATCTGATGAGGTAAATTCTAAGTACCAGTGGTTTTTCTGTAGCTTCTGTAGCTTCTGTAGTTTCTGTTGTACAGAATATAAGCTTGTGAACTTTGAACATCCTCATGTTTCAAACTCAAAACTAAACCTCTCTGTCTCAATAGGAAGTGCTTAAGATACTCCAAACCCTGTTAAAATGCCATATTACAAGATGAATTACAAATATGACAATTAAAGTAGGAGTATCTGAGCCTATGATTGAATGAACTGTGACTGGGATATCAGTACTTCTTTCTGCGCCATAAATATCCTGGTTTTTAAACTAGGAATTAATAAATTAACAAAAAATTAACATTTGTAGATTCATATATACACATTCTTGGTAACATCTGATAACTCTGTCCAAAGAAAGACCTAAAATATTAAGATTTGACATAGAAACATGTTAACCGTTAACTGCATTATATTTATCTGAAAATTACTTCACCAAGCTTGTCTTTTGCTAACCACTAGTCTCCAGTACCTTTGCCACTGAAATGATCAAAGTTGGAAGATCAAGACATTCTTCCCTATAAAATAGAAGCTCATTATTATTATTATTTTAAAAAACCATTTTTTGTTTTGTTTTTCTGTTACAACCAGGGCAGACAGAGTGAGGCCAGTTTGATATATTAATTTAGGGAATCAAGGGAATGTAACAGTCACTATTATTTCTAGTGTTTGGATTTCATGAAATGAAACCAAAAGAAAGAACACGTATCTTTTTTCTATGAGCTGCCTATCAACTGTGACACTACATGCTCTTTCTCTGTACATTTTCAAAAGTGTTATGAAATTTCTGAAAGTGAACAGCAACAGGTGATTTCCTTGTGTCCTGAAATATATGCATGCCAAAATGTGTGCACGACAAGGTGAAATCCTCTGTAGCAAAGTTGACATTTTTCTGCCTTTCAAAGCTCTGCTTTGATTTTGTTAGTTTTTTGTTTCTTTTGTCTTTTAAAAATGCATATAATTTCTGCACAACTATATACAATGACTACAGGGAGCGATTTACAGATGTTTGGATTTTCTTAGAAGAACAACTTTTTAAAATGTATATTTTTTCCTCTTCTACAACCTATCAGTTTTGTGCTTTATTTCACAGGAATTTCTTTTTTAATATGTTAGATATTCCAAAAATTGCTCCAGATACACATTATCTCAATCTCTCCTCTCCCAAACCTGAGCTATAATGTTGAGTTCAAGACAGCTTCTTAAGATAAGATGTGAAAGTCTTATTGTCTAAGTTTAAGGCATAACATTATAGTCTGTTAACTGAGCTTTATATGGCTACCACAGAATGTGTGTGTTTGGTGGAAAGGAGGATGTTCAATTTTCACACATTAACTCAGGCCCCTTCCACACATCTGTATAAAATCCACTTTGAACTGGATTATATGGCAGTGTGGACTCAGATAACTGAGTTCAAAGCAGATATTGTTGATTATCTGCCTTGATATTCTGAGTCATATGGCTGTGTGAAAATGAAAATTGAAAATGAGCAATTTAGGATTAAGGTATCTGCATTATAGAACTAATGGTTTAATTATATATTTTCATCTAGCATTTTGGGTGTGATCCATTGGCAATGTTTAAAAACTAGGCAACAAGCCAGTGAAGTAAAGATGGCCAAGTTGAGCATATTGTTTCTGCTATAGTTAAACAGAAAAGGAGCTAAATAATTACTACTGGCCTTTCTGCTCTTCTATGGAAAGTGAGCCAATTGTTGTTGCTTAACTCTTATGAGTGTATGGGGAGCATTCAAAGTTGTTTAAAACAGTCTACATTAAGAAGCTGAGGTTAATTCCTTGTGTAAGATGCCTAGTTCAGGACAAGGAGATGTATTTTAAACCTAGGTTCTGATCATTTATTAAAGACACAGTAAGCCATTGTCTTGGGACTTCCCTTCAAAATTGACAGAAAGAGAATGACAGAAACATGTGGATATCTTACTGATTGTGTCTGTAACCCAGAAGTATAATGGGGCTCACCTATGACCTTGTCACACGCACCATTGAAATCAGCTGGTCTTGCTACATTTCACCGGCACCCACCCAGGGTGCTTGGGAACCTGTCGCTGCTTCCCCTCTGCCTCATCACATGGGGGGGGGGGGAAGCTTCTTAAATCTGTCTCAACTCATCTTTTCTAGTTGAAAGATGGGGAGCCTTCCATCATCCACCACTGATTTATTTTTGGTGGCAGCAGGGTTTTTTTCCAGTTCAGCCACGGAGCCTCCCCAAAATCAGTTTTACTGGGAGCCGTCACGGCTCCATGGCTGAACTTACAAAACCCTGTCACCACCACCGAAAAGAAGACTGTGTGAAGACGTTCTTAGTGAACTTGAAATTGATCAAGATATGGCTTGATCATCACTTAACTGGAATGATGAAATCTGAAATGCTCACGGGTGGCTGTGGTAATGACACCTTTGCTCTCTGATGTATACAAACTTTGTTTCATGCACAACATTATTAAAATATTGGGAGGAGAGCAATGGCCAACCTTGACAAAATAGTGAAAAGCAGAGACATCACACTGGCAACGAAGGTCTGCATAGTCAAAGCAATGGTATTCCCCATAGTAACCTATGGATGCAAGAGCTGGACCATAAGGAAGGCTGAGCGAAAGAAGATAGACGCTTTTGAACTCTGCTGCTGGAGGAAAATCCCGAGAGTGCCTTGGATCGCAAGAAGATCCAACCAGTCCATCCTCCAGGAAATAATGCCCGGCTGCTCACTGGAGGGAAGGATATTAGAGGCAAAGCTGAAGTATTTTGGCCACATCATGAGGAGACAGGAAAGCTTGGAAAAGATCACGATGCTGGGGGAAATGGAAGGAAAAAGGAAGAGAGGCTGACCAAGGGCGAGATGGATGGATGGTATCCTTGAAGTGACTGGGTTGACCTTGAAGGAACTGGGGGTGGCGATGGCCGACAGGGAGCTCTGGCGCAGACTGGTCAATGAGGTCATGAAGAGTTGAAAACAACTGAATGAGTGAGACGACGACGATGTATAAGGTGTATATACAAATGAATTAATTTCATATGTAAGCTTGGTCACATCTTCAGTATGTGCAAATAGAGTCATTCCAAAATCTTTTAAGAAATTCCAAGCATTTTTGGTCCTAAACATTTTGGATAAGGGATACTCAACCTGTAGTATACTTCAAAAGGCACTGGAAATGGTAAACAAGTCTGATTTTTTTAAAAACTGTTGTAGGATTCTGCATTAGATGCATTATATTTAAAGAATTAGAAATGTTATATATATTAATAGCAAATTCTCTATATGAATTCTTAAGTAGTCAACATAGCATCACCTACACAAAAGGGGCAGAAACCAGTAGCCCTCCCAGGCAGGACCAGAATATCAGTAGATTGGTGTGTTGTTTAGGGCTTTTTGCACATGAATGGCTCAGTGCTGAAAGGAAAAAGTACAGCTTACTTCCACTAATTCTCTAGGGAGTTTCTGAACCTCCTGACATTTCTCTTATCAGCGTTTTGTGTGTTACCTACAGGAATTGAAAAAAATATGCATCAAACCACTGTTATTTCCACCAAGCCTGAAAGAAAGAGGCAGTATGGTGTAATGGTGTGAGTGCTGGGGTAGGACACTGGAAGACCAGGGTTTGAATCTGTGCTCAACCATGGAAACCTACTCGTAGCCTCAGAAAAAGGCAATGGCAAATCCACTTTGCATACATCTTGCCAAGAGTAGCACTTGGAATGGCCATAAATCAGAAATGACTTGAAGGCACACAACAACTGAAAGAACACAACTCAAAGATAGTGCAATGCTGAAGTCATAGAATGATGATTAATTAGTGGGGCAGAACTTGGAAAATGGGGAGGAGAAATGGAATTGAATTCCCTGTCTCTTTGTTTTGAATCCTGAAATGGAAGAATCCATATTGGATTGGCCCCAATACCATATTCCTAATTTAGTCACTGAACTTATTTGACCCATATTCCTACATTGGTATTAGCTATTCAGCTTGCCAGTTCTCTGCGTGTGAAGGATGCCATAAATGGAGATACTGGGTGATCTTTCTTTACCTGAAGGCAGAAAGAGAGTTGGGATTTCTCTTGAATTGATTCAGTTATCTCTGATCTGTTAGCCTCTGTCACTTGATATGACATTTGGATCTTAAGGGATAGGATATGAAACAAAGTTTTCAAATGAATATGATGTGATGAGATGTTATGTCCCAAACCTCCTGAGTTGACAGGACTAGTGTGGTGAGGGACTAAAATTCCCTGTGATCAAAAGGGGACAGAAACATAAATGAGTGGATAATTAAGGCCAAATAACACTGAATGCTGATTAGAGCATTTAAAATCAGTGCAGGTTCAGAAAATAAATGCTCCTCTTGAGGGCCCTACAAAAATAATTTGGAGTTTTTTGTATGAGTTGCAGAAAGCCACATATAAATTTAGCTGCCCAGAATTGTGAAATAAAAAACTCAGAAACAAAAGAAGATTATAGACCCTTATGAGAAGCAGTCCACATGTAAAACATTTGTAGGAACCAGTCAAGAAAATTCACTGAAATAATGTATTTTCCCAGAAGCAGCTTGCACACATAATTCACAGCAAATCAAACAGACAATAACAAAATACAACAATGGCTGGCATTGCAATAAAGTAATGAAACTTAAATTTGTTTTGACTGTAATTGCTTTCTTGTGTATGTGTGTTTGCTGCACACACACACTAGTATGGTGTCATGGTAGCAACTCATGTACAAAACTCCTGCTCTCCTCTGTCTCCCACATGCACTTATTACATTAGTTTGATGTCTTCCAGGCAGCTTGCTATAAGAGACTGTACCCATTTCCACAGTAGATGCCACAGTAGACCATAGTAGGTTATAAGTCCCATTTCCCTTAATTGGCTGAATATTGTGTCCAGGAAAAGGCAGGATAGCCACATATAACAAACTGCTGCATAGGATTTAGCATATGCTAAATCACTATACAGTAGGCATGAGCGGTCCATGAAAAAAATGGTTCAATACTCGTCTCTAAAGTAAGGGGCGTCGGCTCTTCGTTTTTGAAGCTATTTCCGATTTTTCCCCTCAAAAATTTCAGATATTTCTGAAAATTTGTAATGCTTGAAATTGGTTTGTTAATTGCATGCGCAATCGTGAAAAAACTAGTGTGCGGGCGGGGGGGGGGGGGCTCTACCGCCCTAATTTTTGAAGTGATCCTGATCAAATTTTGCACAGTGGTAGAACACATTCATCCTTGGTAGTTCACCAAATTTCACAAGGTTTCCCTTCTCCTGTGCTTTTTGGTGAATTTTTTCAGCTTTTAAAAGACACAATTTTTTTATGAATATAAGAAAACTGTCTCCAATTCGAAAGAGTTATTCCTTTTTCCATCGATTTTTCATCACTTTGAAAGTCCTTGTTGTACTTTTGAAACCTTTTTTTGGGGTCCAAAAATCTGTGGATTTTTTTGGGCACCGGTGGACACGCTGTGATGCCGCAATGCGCAAAGTGCTTCCGCGGACATCCATGTTACAGATCATTCCATGCACACTGTGCAGCCTCTGTGCATGTGTAGAGTTCTCAGTGAGAACCCCTGGGTGCAATGCCCACTTTCCTACATGTGACTGCCAGCCCCAAAGGCAGGCATCTCACCCCACCCCTGCAGAGAATCTTCCCCAAGAGGAAGGTATTTGCGGCTGCTGCCAAGCCAAAGCAAACTACACCAAAAGGAAACCAAACCAAACCAAAACCTCAGGAATGCCAAAGGAATGACAAGCCCACTCAAGGCATCGCTGATTCGCTGAAGGAAGGCTGCTCGGCTGCACTGCTGTGCGGTCAGAGTGTGCGCCCCACAGGGCCACAGCAGCCTGTCAATGCAGAGCTCCATGACGTGGTTCTAAAAGGAGGAAATGGGCAGACGAGGAATTGACGTGGAGGTGGGAGCTTACAGAAGCGATGGGCCACAAACAGTGAGAAAGCTATCACACTAGCTTCCAACTGCAACCATTAAGGAAGATAGCTATAGAACCACAGTAATTGTTGATGTGGTGGCAGCCACAGGGAGCAGCCAGGTGGAGATTTGACGTGGTGGCGGGCTCAAACAGGAAAGATGGACCACAAACAGTGTCAGAGCTATGACGTTAGCTCTCGCCAGAAACCATTAAGGAAGAAAGATATAGCAGCACCGTTAATTTTTGATGAGGTGCCAGCAGCAGAGAACAGCCAGGTGGAGATTTGACGTGGTGTTTGGAGCCAAAGGATGCGATGGCCCCACAAGTAGCTGAAACAGTGCCAACGTGTGACTGTAGCTAAGAGGACCACCACTAACAGAGACCAAACCACAACGTTGGTTCACACCAACAACCGGCGACAGGAGGCAGAGCTCTGTGACGTGGTTCTAAAAGCAGGGAATGGGCGGGCTAGGAATTGACGTGGAGGTGGGAGCCTACAGGAGCGAACCACAGTGAAAAACTACCACGTTAGCTTGCTACTGTGTAGCTTGTGCCCTTGTGCATTGTGCGAGCTAAAGTCTTTTTAACTAGGTGAAATATATATTTCTTTTTAAATTTTGAAAGAATAACAACTAGAAATTTACACTTCTCGCAATGGGCGCTCAGAATTGCCTAGCCTACTGCCTTGCCAAATGGAAAATCAGGAAGAAAGGCATAAATGGTGGCTGAGCAGAAAGGGGAAAGGAGATCAGAAAAATATATATAAATTAAATTAAATTTTTAGAAAATTATTTTAAATAAAAGAAAAAACCTTGGAACAGGCGTTTCTCTCATTATGCACTTAAAAGTGGCCAGCCAGAAGCTAAGCGGAGAGACACAAAAGGGAACCTCACAGCTGGATGTAGTTCTGAGAAATATATATTTTTATTTATTTTTATTAAGGAAAACCCACTCCAAGAATCCCTTTTCTCAACATCCACACTGCAAAGCCAGCTGCCAGCAGCACGACAGCCAGCCATAGGTGCCCTTTCTTGCAAAAAATAAAAAAATAAAAATCACCTAACCCAACCCAGTCCTGCTTCTTCCTTCTCCCCGTTGCCTTTCAGCAGGGCCAAAATGCAAAAACCCATGGCCAGCCAGCCAGCCCGACATGGAGTCCTTACTTCTTCTTAAGAAATACAACCCTTGCTTATTTCCCATGCTCTGTGCATTCGTGTAAAGACATGTAAGCCCCTGCGACCTTCCCCCGAGCTGTTTATTTGGGATTATTGTGCTCTCGGTATTTTGTCCTTGCTGTGTTTGTGCAGCCCTCCGTTTAGCCTTTTGGCGGTTCCCTGTGGTCGTGGGTAATATAGGGTTTGCCAGGCTGTTGTTCCCCTACCCCAGTGGATCTAGTTTAAAGTGTGCCTGATGAGGTTTGTGAGTCTGTGTGCAAAAAGATATTTTCCTACTTGTGTGAGATGTACCCCATCACTTGCCAGTAGGCCATCCTCCTGGAAGAGTAGGCCATGGTCTGATGACTGCAGTTACTCTGATAATACTCTTAGCCCCTCCCTCTATAAACTGAATCACATCAGTTAGAAAACCTGCAAACAAGCCATTGCAATTTGTAGAGTTAATAGAGAAAATTTCACAGAATACACGTGTGAATACTAGGGGTGCTTATGATTTTTAAAAATAAATCTGTCGAGGATTACGCAGGAGAGTATGCAAATTATATACATGCTGTGTGAATCTGACCTTTGGCTGTTTTAGTATTGGTAAGGGACTTAATTTTAAATAATATTTACATATGACGCTATTTATATTGAGTCATTTGTTCAAGAAGCCCAATATATTTACACTGACCTACACATGCTGTTCAGGACTTCAGGCAAGATATTTTCCATCCTAGATGGAGACACTTTGGATTTTCTGCATGCAAAGCATGTACTCTAAAGGACTGCACTTCAGGTGTATCTGGATTGCTGACTGCTGACTGCAGACTGAGAAACTCATTTTACCTTTTGACCTATATAATAATTGGAGGGCAGGATGGAGTTTGATACAAAATGTAGCTGGCCATTAGGAGGTGGAATATTTGTGCTCTGAGGCAAGTAATTTTGGTGGCACCAATAAATAGGCTAAAATATATCATGTGGCAAGTCATGACCTCAAAAAATCTCTCTGTTTAAGCTTGTGCACTGGTTTCAGCACAAGGTCAACCTGTTTCCCACCTTTGCTGTTAGTGTTTTTGTCTCTATCTCATCTTTACCCTCACATCTCTCTCACCCATCTTACCTTGCCTTTTTTCTGAAATGGCAGAGCTGAGTTGCCTATATAAAAGAAAAGAAAAACTTTCAAACTCTCAAGTAGAGGGCATCTTTATGAAAAGGGACACCTTTCAGCCCTATAAAGGCTTTCTGACTTGTATAGGGCTGGCAAATAAGAGAAATTCCTTAAATAAGGGGTGTTTGGAAATCTGTAACAACCACACACGTGCCCCACAAGTCAAATCGATGTGCACAGTCAAAAGGCAGCCAGATTAATTGCCACGTTACATGGAACATCCCAGAAATTCCCTCCTGCTTCCTTGCAAAATTACAAATACAGACTCAAAATTAGTTGCTATACTCTACTTCATCATAAGCTAAATGTTTCATTGTATATACATAACCACACATACTACTGGCTGGAAGTCAGTTTGTGTAGGCTTTTTTGGTCACTTTTATATAGGGTGATATGACACTCTTGACTCCTGCAAAAATCCAGTATGCTGGGAAATTTACATAATGACTAAAAAAAAATCCCAATCACAAGATACATCATTTGAAAAAGAGGTGTTTCTTGTGATCAATTGCCCTCTTGTTGAGTTACTGGCTATTGTTCTATTCCTAGTAGCTGGTATAAATATGAAGTAGGCAGTGATTAGGGGTTTTCCAAGGGTTATGGATGCAGAAGCCCCATGAAAATGAAAAAAAAAATGAATTAAAACAACCATATTTTAAAATCTGTCATAACACCTTCCTTGGAATCTCTAGGTTTCCCATGCTGACTCTATGGTCAACTCTGGAGTAAGTTTACCATACAGTCACCCTGGAGGACCTAGAGATTCCTAAATAGAAAATCTTCATCAAATTTGTGAATAACTAAATCCATAAACCCGTTAATGTGAAGGGCTGATTGTACAGCTTATGAGTAAACAGAAAATGGACCGTAAATATAAATTAACAGTGTGTATATACTTCCCACTCCCTTCAGAACACATCATGTTCTTGTATTAACACCAAAGATGCCTTGTCTTCACCGAACACTACCTTTTTAGAAGTTGCTAACACTTTCTGCACTTAATGTAACCGAGAAGCATCTAGAGGGAAAGGATTTGAAAATTATTACAAAAACACATACAATCCTTCACACTGCAAATCTCTCTCTGTGTGTATTTCTAACACATTTTTATTTGGTAAACAAGAGGAGTGGAGTAGAAGTGGATTCAGTGTTCATTCTCATTTTGTTAGTGAATAAACCTTGTAATTTAAGAAATAAAGAATTATCATGGGTTAATCTAATGAAATCTTCGCCCACTTTATAAAGGCTAACATTTGTTATAGCATATAGCAAGTGTTGACTTGCTTATGAAAGCTGATAGATTAACTGACCAATAAATAAATTAGTATTTCATGTATCTCAGGACCCTGTTTTCACATAATTTCTTGGAAGAAATCTTGGAAGATATATATATTTTTCTTTCTTATAACAGTTATCCGCTGTGGTTTCTGTAGTCAAAATTCTATCTACCGCGTCACTAAAATGACTGTAATATTTCCAAATCTCTCTCTGGATTATAGTCACTCTGTCTGCCAATGATAACAATGCTGATGGTATGTTGGTTTTCCTTAGTATAACATGCTTAATTCATGCTGTACTGCAAAAATTACTTGTATGCATTCCTGATTAATATTTATCTTTTTTAATATTTATAATTTATGTATTGCTTCTCAACCTCCTTGGGGCCCATGAATTGATAAATACACTTTAAAAACATAAAGTAAATAACTTAAAACCAATTAAAACAGTCTAAACTCTTATTTTAAAATAATTTAAAAATAGGCAGACATCCTCATATTAAGAGCCAGTCATTATGTGTAACCATGTATTTGTTGGAAATAGCAACCTCACAAGCCTTTCACTATTCATTTGTTAATATATATATTAGTTAACCTGTATTCTGTGTGTATGTTGATTTGCCAATTTTACTTACCTCTTTGGTGTGGGAGGGGTTATAGACATGTGATTAACTGAGCATGTTCAGACTCAGGACTCCATTTTGTATTCTGTGTGTGTTTGGACTTCAGTAGAGAAGGTTGTTGTTTGGATTCAATAGGGAAGTATGCTTTAGAGACTTCCATGGATAAAGTATGTTTATGGACTTCAGAGAGTACAAATATATTTAAAGAAGACAGACAATTGATTAAGAATGATACCCTGTGTACTCAACACAGAGAGAAACCTACATCCTATTTATAACTGAACTTCAATAAGAAATGTGACTGTATGGTGAATTAATACAAGATGTTTATGAGTAAACAAGATTTGCTATTTTTCAAAGAAGACTTCATTTTTTAATCTCTGGGTGCATATTTTAAACTAGAAGGTTTTAAAGGGAGTGTATATCTTTTGGGCAATTACAACTTGAAAGAAACTACTATCCTCTGCTAACCAAATATATTTTTGTAGTGACATGTCTTTATATCTGGAAGTTTAAAGACATGGTTTTTCAGTATAACAGCTGGGCTATCTGTGTGCCATTACATGAATGCTTGTAAGTATCACCTGTTCAAAGAGTTGACTTCTAACTAGGTCATGCTTTTCTTGACTAGTGGTTTTCACATATGGTCTCCACATATTCATGGAGATTCACATTTATTTCCAAAGGGATATGTTCCCAAAGATTGGGTACAGTTATTTTCCAATAGTATTAGCTCCCCAGTGTGACAAGCTGGCATATCACACTGTTATCAATGCAATGTAGGATAAACTGCTACACACCTTTTAAAAATCTAATTTCCTCAATGGTAGTGCTGTTAATACTATTCCTAAGTATAAACTATTTCTTAGCTTGCACACAACGACAACAACAACAACAACAACAACAACAACACAAGGTTTGTTTTCTGGAGCTTCCTTTAAAACATGTAAATATGCTTTTGATAAGAGTTCATTATATAAATCTAGGTGGTTTTGAAGCAAAGTACAGAAGATTCAAATTTCCAGTTCAGCATATTTGTTCAGGAACTAGAAATAACGACTTGTTTTGAAAATAATAGTGAACATAAACATGAGCTAACTGAATTTATCAAAACGATTTAAGGACTAAGTTGCTTATCATATCCTCCAATAAAAACCAGGACATGTGTGGGCAAAAATTATTCATGAGGAAGAATACACAAGCTAGGAGGAGCTGTAGTAGTTAGCTTTTGCATGAGTTTACTGCGTTGATTCAGTGCACTTTTCCATATATTTTGAGAGTGAAAAAAACTGGATATAAAAAAAGAAGCTTTTTTCTGTTGCAAATGAAGTTGAAATGTCATTGCCTGGGTTTAATGTCTCTTTGTATCCAAGTTCCCACATTTTTATCATGTCAGAAGTGACATGAGAACATACTGCAAGTCACTTCTGGTGTGAGAGAATTGGCCGTCTACAGCCCAGGGGACGCCCAAGAGGCTTCTCTCATGTTCCCGCAAGCTAGAGCTGATAGATGGGAACTCACTCCATCTCACGGATTCGAACTGGCAACCTTCAGGTCAGCAACCCAGCCTTTAGGTCAGCAGTTCAGCCAACACAAGGGTTTAACCCAGTCATTCTCAACCTAGGGTCCCCAGATGTTTTTGGCCTACAACTCCCAGAAATCCCAGCCAGTTTACCAGCTGTTGGGATTTCTGGGAGTTGAAGGTCAAAAACATCTGGGGACCCCAGGCTGAGAACCACTGGTATAACCCATTGCACCACTGCGGCTCCAGGTTCCCGCATAACCAAACAGGAGAGTGACCTTTGCTTGCATTAATATCACTTTGAATAAGAAAAAACATCTTCTGACAAAGGTTAGGACTTTGACTCTAACATGATCATTTTTGACTTCTATATGGTTTTATCATCCTTGGCTGATGAAGAAACCAGAGGATTTTCAAAAGTTTGAATGATGTATTTTGTGCATGTTAGTTGTCCCAGTAAGGTATCATTTTTTAAAATGAATATTGAAATCTATTGTAATTCGTGTGCATGTGACTGGGTGGGGAATCAGGAATGCCCCTGACAGATTAGGGCATTTGGGGGTCATGACTTTAAGTATTAGAAGAAGACAATACTTGGCTTTCCTGTTGTAGTGTAAGCTTATGTTGTATCTCTTTTATTCATGCAATTATTAAAGAAAATGCAAGTTACAAATACTTTTTTCTGAATTGTACAACTCTATAGAAGGAAAGTCAAATTGGTCCATCAGGAACACTGAAGGGCTGGCTGGGTCATGCAGCTACCATGGTTGGGAGCTAAAGGAAGGGAGTTAAAATGTGTAAAGACATACAGTTTGGAGCCTCTAAAAGTAACCAAGAATATCTAGACTTGCTCTTTGTTGAGTTATAACTTTAATAAAGACAAAGAGATTCATTATACCATGGGTATTTTTTTTTTTTACATAAAACATTTCCCCAGCTTGTTTGACATATGGCATTGTGTAACTTAGAAAAAGCTTTTTGCTTCATATTAATGCAGTGCTCATAAGGGAAATGAGAATTTAGGAATTTTAAAAGCAGATTACTTCACTACGGTCTTCCTTACTGGTTTGCACAGCAAGTGCCATCACTTAACTTATTGTGCATTCAAATGCAGCCAATTATGGCTTCAGTTCATGACTTGGATAAATGACTTTCTACACATTACAGCCAGTAATACTAGCTCTTGAAATTAATCACATGAAAAGTGGAGGTGGATTTCCTTGTAGATATCATACTTGCTGGAGAACATAACTTCATTACATATTCTACTGTAGTTTTCATTTATGCAGCACTCACAAAAGGCTGGATTGTGTTTGCAAGTGGCCAGTAGTGGTCAAGAGGGAATTTTGCTTATGATCTCATTAATCTTTTGCCAGCCAGCCTATATATAACCCAGTTCATCCAAAGTTCCTGTATTTAAGCTGAATTTAATCATGCTTAAATCTCTCTTAATACCGTTTTAAGTTAATGGAACTAACGCCCCAGTGCTGTTAGGCATACTGTGAAAGGTGAAAAGTAGATAAAATTAAATGTGAGAGCCAGTGCAGAAGTTATGGCATTCACCAGCAAAGAAACTCAGTTGAGAAAATTTCAGTTGCACCAGTAATACATATGCAAGATGTGTCCCTATCTGAGTAGGATCTAGACATGTTAGTAGCAGGGCAAGTGTATGAAATCTCTCAATACGAATTTAAAAAGCAATTTCTCCTGCACTTGTGCAGAATTGTACCTATCATTATAAATGCTACTTGCTCATAAATATGAGCATTAAAGGTTGAGATGTTTAATTCAAACTGCTTTCTCATAGCATGAAGAGACACAGAAGTGGAATGCTGTGTCTTTACCAAGTCAGTAGCCCTTTGAAAAGATAGGACAGCTTTAGCCTTCCCTAGAATAAAACCATATTCACAGATAGATGCTGTATTACAAGGTGGCACTGTGGGGCATGTGCCAGGTCATCAGAGCTTCAGGAGGTGCCACAATCAAGTCAACATGCTTCACCTTCCAGATCCTTTAATCTTTGCCATTGATTCATGAATCTTGCAGACCTCTTATGTTGCTGGTTAATTGACTGCCCTCTGTTATAAGAGAAAAAGAACCAGTCCAGATTTCCCATCTACTTTTTGATGTGGGAGGTCATGCCTCAACATGTGTCCCTATTTTAGATTATTGTAGAAAGCATGAGGATAATTCTATCCAAGAATGTACTTTTTTAATAAGTGTTTTTCTGCCGGCAATTTGGTTCTTCCAATCTCACCATCCTAAGACGGGCATCTCAGCTGTGACTGAAGTAAAGGTTCTAATTGGCCTTTCATTCCAATAATAATCTCTCACTTTCTTTTCCCTCTAACATTTGATGACCCTCCAGTGAAATAATGAGATCACACCAGAACATTGGGTAAACTGGGCCATTTTTATTGAGCTAGTTATTGTAACTGTAAACCAGAAATATCCTTAGCCAAAAGGGAGGAGAGTGTACTGACATGGAAAAGGTGGTGGCAGCAGGTATTTTTTTCAACCTCCTAACTCAAAGTCACCAGAGCTCCAAGGTAAACTACCTGCACTTGGAAGAGTTCCCCAGGGTCTCCCTTTTCCCAAGCCCCAAGGTTGGGGGTATAAGCCTCAGGGTCACCCCAAAGAAACTGTGGTGGCACAATAGGTTAAACCCTTGTGAACTGCTGACCTGAAGGTTGGGTTGCTGGCCTGAAAGTTGCCGGTTTGAATCCACAAGATGGGGTGAGCTTTCGTCTGTCTGCTCTAGCTTGCGGGAACATGAGAAAAGCCTCCCAGTAACACATCCAGGTATCCCCTGAGCAATGTCTCAGTAGATGGCTAATTCTCTCACACCAGAAGCGACTTGCAGTGTGTTCTCAAGTCACTTTTGACATGATAAAAAAGCCCCCAAAAAGAGTCTCTGTACCCGTCTCCCCAGTCTCAAAATCTAAAGAGATGATTCCAGAGGACTCCCTTCTGCCCTAAAGGGGTCCCATAGGAGTTCACCAATTTCCATACTGATAAAAAAAATCTGCCAGTTACAAAAACTAATCACAGACTGCACTCAAAACCAATTTCCCAGTCCCCAGCTTACAGTGTGGGATAGGAAGAACCCTCCTTCAACAGGGGGAAAAATTCATACCTAGACCCCAGATGACCAGTCAGGCTCACACTGTTACAGAGGTGGGTGAAAAAAAAGGAGTGGGGCCTGCCATCATTAAATAGCTTTTCTAAGCTCCACCCCTCTCTTAGGGCTCATGTACCCAGCTTACACTTGTGGCCTTATTTCAATGTAGGCCATCAAATAAGGCTCCAGCTCATCATGTTCATGCCTGCAGAGCTGGATCCTGGTTAGACATGTAAAAAAGTTTTTTTTTTCTAAATGAAAGTGTGATTTGTAAAATATATATTTTTCTAAATGAAAATTCGTGTTTCTCTATTTTCCAATTTTTACTCAGAAAATTTACTGAAGAAAATTAACTTCAGTAGTTCACTAGTCTTGAAGATGAAATGTAAAAGAAGACATACATCTCACACAAAGGCAGAGATGGAGAGAGAGAGAGAGAGAGAGAGAGAGAGAGAGAATGAATATGGGATTGATGTACCTGCATCAATTCTCTAAAAGCTAGAATAAAGAAATAAAGCATGGACAATAATACTTTATATGCAATGAGCAGAGTAACTGATTGATGAATAAAATATAGAAAGTGAGAGAAAGAGCATAACATACTTCTCAGACGATGGCAAAAACCTACTTATATATAAACCCTTGGGGAATTTGTTCAAGAACAGTGTAGTTCAACTGTGTGAAAACATGGCCACTCTGATATTGCCAAGGTCAGGACAATCTATGGAGAGATGGTAAAGAAGTGCAGGTCATGCAACATAAACCCAGCAAGGAAACACTTGCACTTATTCACACAGATGTTTCAAGAGTACAGGAAACTCAAGCCCAAAAGGACTCCGTACACATTCCCTTGGATTGTATAAAAGGGGTACTCAAATTGAAAATCCCATTACACAGATCAAATCAGAAAACTGGTTGAGTGGTGATGCATTCTTTCCCCACTGACTGTTGTGATTAGCTCAGGCCCAGTCTCATATTTAGACTATTAGATGTGAAAATATGCTGTCGACCAGGCTCTCGAGTTGGGCTCAGAGCTGAAGAATAATAAATGAGTCTGGGAGGATTTTCAAACACTCATATTGCTAGTTCTGTACTTATGGTTTATTTTCAAACATATAAGAGGTGAAAGGGAGGCTTTCAGGAGGCCCCATGTCATCTCCCCAAACCTAATGTGTTCTCCTCTCTTTTTAAAAAAATGTTGTGTATCCTATATCCTGACTTTGCACTAGTTCACTTGAAACTTTCATATGATGAATCATGTGGTGCTTTTTGTTTGAAATGGGATACTTATCTGTGTGGGAATTACGTAGGAATACCAGAAATTGTTATTATATGACCACCACTGTGATACTAGAGCTCTCCAATTGTGTAGTTCTTCAACATCTGCTGCACAATGATATAAAAATGTGTGATGCAATGTGTCATGTCATCTAATATTAATTATAAAACTGAAATAGCAAGGGTTCTTAGTTCACATCAATGTTTCTGTTTCTTTAGATGAGTGTGCATCGTGTGTTTTTAATGACAGTCAACTCATATATGGCCAGACATGTAATTATTTAGCATGATTTCATTTTCTCACTATCCTGACATTTTAAAGGTTATCCAAATTAGATTTAAATTATTACATTTTTCTTTGCTTGCCATTAAAATTAGTTTATAAGAAATTTTATAACATTGTATAAAATAAGAAATATATCAAGACATCATGACCTTCACTTGTCCTTCAAAGGATTGCTTTCAGTATTGACACTGCTAATAACAATCTCCTTCCCCTATAAAGAGAAATATATCAATACTATAGTCTTGCAATTTTTTTTCAAAAAACCCCCAAACAAATCTAAGAGTGAACTGGCAGAATGTGGTTTTATAGCTTTTCTATCATTACCATAATCTACATTCATTTCTCCCTAGCTGCAAAGCTTTACACATCCCAGCTCCTTCCCTTAAAAGCATTTGAATGATTACTTGCACATGTCAGAGTGTTCAGTAGAGCAAAATAAAACTTTCCTTTCCTAAATAATATCCCTTGAAAGTAAATATTGCTGAAAATAATTGTGGCTTCCCATGTTCCATTTCATGTGCGCATAATAATTCCATCAGATCAATGGTTGGCTGATCCTTTAAAACCTCTAAACAACCCTGAAATGAATTCTGAATTGGTATAGTTCACAAAGTTGCAAATGAACTTTAAATTTGAAAATAGATGGCAGTTATTTTCTATGGATGTCATTTCCAAAGGACTATGAACATGCTTTGTTAGAAAATTGTGCTTATTTGCAGAGGTTACTTAAAGATGTTTCTGAACAGAAAGGAGCTTTCATTTAGAAGTAGAAAAAGGAATATCATAGCAACAATTGATTTGAGATTTCTTAATCCTAGCCGGCATGCAAGAACATCTTCCTGCATTTAAGAAAGATGTTGACAAATTTCACTAAAATAAATTATATCAAAATTATACATTTTCTTGGTTCTTATTTACTGAGACATGACATGTATGAAGTGTCTTTAGTGTTATAGCTTAAAGGTCCAACTAGATGTGATGCCATTTACATCTTTGGCCTTTGTGTGGCCTTGGAGCAGGGATAATGAACTGGACTGGATCCATGACACGGTGAGAGGGAGGCCTTGATCCTATTGAATAGATACAAAAAGTACAAGTAATTACTATAGTTACAGAGCTATGCAGTGAATCTCAGTCCAGTCCTCTTAATCCCTAGTTACTTAGAGGCAGCTGCGGCTATTGATGGGTCTCTGTTCTCTTGGCAATTGAGAAGCTGCTGATTGATATTCTCACCCCAATTCATAAATTATCTCCATTCTGACAGGCAGAAGTGAAATCCCTATCACAATCCTCCCGTCCCTGTACTGAAGATCCCTCACAATTTGTTCAATATTGCTTAGTGCAATGGCTGGGGCCCCTTCCACAGAGCTGTATAAAATCCACATTGAACTGGATTATATGGCAATGTGGACTCAGATAATTCAATTCAAAGCAGATATTGTGGATTATCTACCTTGATATTCTGGGTTATATGGCTGTGTGGAAAGGCACTGGGAATGCCAGTCTGCTGGTTCCTAAGCAACAGGAGAATGGACCCCCATTGATCACAGTGGCTGTTTCCTTGTATGACTTTCATGATCTTTATGTGTTCCCTAAACTAGGAAATGCATAAGGATTATGAATACCAGCTACAAATGTGTAACTCCAGGCTATGCATTTCTAACACTCAAACAGGATTCTTTATTCCCCCCCCCCCCATCCCAGTGAGTCTTTCATCCCCTGCCCTCACAGGGCTGTCATTTGTATTATGAATTCCAGGCATGGAGGAAATGCAACACTCTGGTGTTCAAAGGGTAAAGTTTCCCTTTGCCACTTTCCCAGCCTGGTCCTATGGTCCCATTCTGCTACTTATATATACTTAAATAAGCTAAGCATCGCTTGTAGGCATTAATGATGTTATATCTTGGCTTTTGGAGGGGATCTGTGTTTAATACAATTGGAAAATCTCTATGTTAAGATGGTTCAAGAATTCACTTAACAAATTTGATACACCATTATCTGATGGTGTACCATGCGAAAGGGATATCCCTAGTCTCTTTCACACTATGGAGAATGCTCATCTTAAAAAAAAACACATGAGATGTCTCTTAATGAGTACTAAATTGACTACTTCTTAAACAATTATTGAATTATGCTGAAATAGCTGAATTATCTTGTCATTAGGTTGGTAATGTCAAATACAGTTTCAACAGAGGAGGGATATAAAGTAAACAATGAATAACAAATTTAATTATTGCATTTCTACCCTCCTTGGTGTTTTTTTTAAAAAAAATCTCTTTTAATTTTTAATTTTTATTACAATTTTTTGAAATACCACTACAGAAAAATGTCTTTCTGTCTGGATGATGATGACAAGGAGAGTCCATGAGGGATTCTAATTAAGAATCTACCACATCTTCTGTGTAAATAAGCTCTGTTTTGTGTTACCACAAGGACTAATTATGTTCCCACTAATTTCCCCCCTGAAGATTTCTTTTTATTACTTGCTATAACTTAATCATGCACATACTCAGATAAGCATTTTAAAATTAATCTAACTTTGATCAGTTTTCAAACTACACAAGGATGATTTTTAAAAAGCTTGAAGGAAGAGAGGGCAAAAAGAAAACAAAAAAAATATTTTGAGCCAATACCATATAAATTCTTATTGTATTCCTCATTTGTTTTCTGATTAACTTTCAGTATGTTCACTGTAGAACTCTTTCAGTGTTTTCTTATTATATAATTATAGTGGACTTTGTTTTCTTTTGTTAGTTACGTTTTGATCACCTTGTCATATTTTACATTTGGCTCTATAGTGTGCTCTTGGTATCTGTTGGGTTCCAGGACCATCTGGAGATATCAAAATCAATGGATGCTCAAATCCTTGTACAGGGTCACATAACTGTGGATCATAACTTTAGGCTGCCCCTTCAGGATTATTCCAGCCCTAACCCTGAGATCTAGGGATGGCTCCAGGAGATGTTATTATGCATTATGCACAGGAATCTTAATTGTGTAGAAAATAAACTGTAATTGCAGATTTGCTCTTCATGAAGTTTGCACATGGTTGACTTGCATAGAGAACATCATTTTCTGCACAGAAAACAGCAGTTTTTGCACAGGGATTAACATTTCACAGTTGAAGTATTATTTTCCATACAGAAAATGCTATCTCCTGTGTAGAAAATGCTGTTATTTGCACAAAATAACTACATGTGAATTTTGTAAAGAATTGTGCAATCCTGAATTGTGAATAGAGTTTGTAAGGCAACAATAGGAAACTTCACCCTACTGACTGGATTTGGTATGGCTGATCTGAGATGATTTTTAAACAACTGATTTTAAAGTAGAGATAATTGTTTTGAATTATTTTTCATGTTTATGTATATTTATAGTTCAGTTTGTGTTCCAGAACTGAATGTTTGCCGTATATATGTTGTGCTCTACCTTGAATCCCCTTTGGGATGAGAAGGATAGAATATAAATATTAAATAAATAAATAAGTCGAGTTTGAAGAATGGTGTGGTTTTCAAAGACTGTTGTGCAGCTGAAATTATTTGTTGCTACCTTTAAGAAAAAGCCTGCTAAAGAATTATATCTGTAATTTTCACATTTTCTGTTCCTAGAGATGCCCTGTAAATACTGGAGACTCAAGGCTAGCCATTGAGATCTGGCAAACTTATCTAGGAATGAGCTGCTAAAATATTAGGGTGGGGAAAGGTCATGAGACCCTTCTTTTACTATGATAGTCCATTTCTGCCTGAATGCCTGATATACCTCACATTTTGCTTTGCAGTGAGCTTTTGAATGATGGAGAGTTCAAGGAGAGTCCCATTGCAGTAGATTTACCATGCTTTGAGAACACCACTTTTTTTTTTGCTAACTGTGGTTTCATAGCAAATATATCTTATAATTGTACATCAAACTGATGCGATAAGGTCCACATCCATAGAACAGGAATACACCCAGAATCATTGAACATGCAATATACTTTAAAATGTTTTGAGAATGAGGCTATGAATCTTGACAGAACGAATAACAAATATACAGGCCTTTAAAATTAATTTCTCTAGTGAATCCATATATAGAACTACTTTAAATTGCAAGTCTCTTTGCTGATGTATAACACTGGTGACTCATCAAAGAAGCCTGCCATCAGACAGGTAGCATAATGCAGTGTGACTAATTTAGCTAACTGTAATGCACTGAGGTGAGAAGTAAAAATCTGTAAACTTCAGATCCAAGTGCTCCCCACAGAGTAGCCACAAAACAACGTTCTTAAAGCTTAAAATGTTGAATTTAAGAAAGATTGCAGCTTCTTTGTTTTGTAAGAGTGGCCCGGTCTTGTAGAAATGGCACATGGGCCAGAGTTTTAGGTTTACCTGTCTTTTAGAAAATATGCTTATGTTGAGAGACTTTTACTACAGCATCACATTTTTTAGGAAATAAAAACAAATACTTGGATTCCTCTTGTGTCACTGCAATCCAGTGAAAACAAGGGAAGATCATTATCATCAAAAGCAAGAGATTACTCTGTGCTCTCAAAAAGCTATTTGTGATATATGGGGTTACCTTTATGTGGATTTGTCTGTGATCATCAAAAAGAGCTAGGTTTGCTTCTTCGGGCTCCATGTGCCCCCCCCCCCAAAAAAAAACCCTTAAAATAAAATAAAAACTTACCTGGTTACCATGACACTGCTCTGGCAGACTTCCTGGCACATAAAAATGATGCAACAGGAGGTGTGTGTGTGTGGGGGGGGGGGGGATTGCCCCTCCCCCGCCTCCTGGCACATCATTTTTACATGCCAGGAGGGCTGCCGAAGCAGCCTTATGGTAACCTAGTAAGTTTTTATTTTATTTAAGGCTTTTAGTGTGGGTTGGGTGACCCCATTGCAGAGCGGTAGTTGCCATGCTGGAATGGGGGTAGCCCCCAGGAAAGCCTGCTTCTTTTGGGTGCCCGTGGGAACTTAAACCTGCTCCAGAGCAGGTTTTTATAACCCACTCCAAACAGGGTTTAAGTCCTGTGTGGAAGGGCTCTCAGTGTGGTAAGATTTGGCCAGGTTTGAGATTGGCATACTCCTTGCTTGTTATTAGCAAGTGAAGATACATGTTGAGCATCCATTATCTTAAATGTTTAGGACCAGAAATATTTGGGATTGTGGATCCATTCATATTTTGGAATACCTGTATTTGTATATATGTATATAATGAGATATTTTGGAGATGGGACTCAAGATTCATCTGTGTTTCATATGCACCTTATTATATACATAGCCTGAAAATATTCTTTTTGCAATATTTTAAATAATTATGTGCATGAAACAAAGCTTGTGTGCATTGAAACATCTAAAACAATGGTGACACTATCAACCCCACATGGTTTTTTTTTTTTTTTTAGTTTTTGGATTAATTTGAAATTCTGAATAAGAAATGCTCAATCTCTACATCTATAAGAGTCATTTACTATTTTAGGTCTGGACAATTTTAGCAGGTTCAGGATAAATTTCATTGGAAACCACCAGGGAATGTTTATTTTAAAAATCTGCTGCTGATTTTGGCAAGGGTTGTCAAAATCAGAGGATAAAATGCTTGCAGCTCTTAATGTGTCACCCATCCTTCGATGAACATAATTGGGTGAAATCATCTCAATATGAACCCAATTTCTCATTTTGTTGAAGGAAACCATTGTATTGGGTGGACTGACAGAAAGGGGTGATCCTTCCATAGCTATACATAGTGTCTCTGAAATCAGTTCTAGAGTGCAGGCAAACATTCCAGAGGAGAAATCTTCATTAGGGATTAGAAGAAAAAAAAAACAGTATTACATTAGCCATAAGTATACCAATGCAATGTCAAGTTTAACCTAGTAACTCCATTATATAAGTGATAAGGATGTGAATTGGAGTTTAGTGTGATCAAATAGGCATTGTGTGCAATGCCTATCTGAAATGAAGAAGACTGAAAATGTGTACCTTATGTTAAAGCAAGATACCCTCTGCTATTGCCACACATGTTATTTTGTATTTGTATTAAGAAACATTGTTTATCATGTTATGCTGCTATATTTAGATATGTCTTCTTTGCATAAAAACAAAGCATACGCCCACAGATTCATTTTTTCCATCTCTGCCAATATCTTTCAGAAAAGAAGAGGGTATCATAAAATCTGTACATTTATTCTGTCAGACTGCCTTTCAAATGTGTAAGAATGAAGAGGAAAGATATATTTTCCTACTGTACATAAATGTCCTGCTAAGAAAGGAGGAATATATTAGTGATACATAAATATTCTGCCAAGAAAAGAGGAATAGATTAGTAATGTATACCCTATACATATAGTCTTAACATGTCTGCGAAGACCATGGAGATAACAGTTTCCATTTATTCTAAGCTGACAAGAATGGGATAAGTAAGGATATTAGGTATTTATAACGGAGATGAGTTGGGGAATAGGTGATGGTGAAGGGCAAAGTTGATTATGAATGACCTTCTCACATAGGCTACCAGAAATGCAGCAGATCTCTACAGATTGAGGTGATTGCTGTGGTGCCCGCCCAGGGGGTGTGGGGAGCTGCCATCCCATGCCCTGCACCATCCTGGCTTCCCCCTCACTTCATCACATGGGGGGAAGCGTGAAGAAGGCAGCTGTTCTTGTTGATTTGTTTTGAAAGATGGGATGCCTCCCATCTTTCACTGACAGCTATTTTTTGGCAACAGCAGGTGTTTTTTCTCAGTTCGGCCCCGGAGGTATGTCTACGGGGTGTCATTGTAATCTTCGGGTTCTATGGCAAAACTATCAAAAACCTGCCACCGCCAAATTTGGGCCCATGGGAAGAAGTCCTTTCCTGTTATCTAAAACTGTGTTTTTAAAAGTGACTTGGGGAATAATGGCAATCCAGCTCTGCTACTACCTGGAAGGGAAAATGTACTGCCCTCAACATGATTTGCCTTCTAGTCATTCTTGTATCCTTCCCTGCCATAAACATTGAAAGTGAGATAATAATAATAATAATAATAACTTTATTCTTATACCCTGCCCCATCTCCCCGAAGGGACTCGGGGAGGCTTACATGGGGCCAAGCCCGGAACAACAATATAAAAACAAAAACAAACAGTAAAAACAGATCAATCAACAATAAAACACCAAACAATGATAAAAACAGTCATAAAAGTCACATACAAAATAAAATCTTAAAATCCCAATAATCTGGGTCAGGGTGCAAATATGTCAATGTCAACAGGGAGAGGAGATTATCCAGCTGTCATAGTCAATTAAAGTGCAATTATAATACTGGGGAAGGCATACCTGAGGGTCTAATACTGAGTAGGCAAACAGGTCAATCCCACAGGGATCAGTCATCAAAGGCCTTCTGGAAGAGCCAGGTTTTCAGGCTCCTCCAAAAGGAGAGGAGGGTAGGGGCCTGCCTGATCTCCCTGGGGAGCGAGTTCCAAAGCCAGGGGGCCACGACGGAGAAGGCCCTCTCCCTCGTCCCCACCAACCGTGACTGCGAGGGTGGTGGAAGCGAGAGGAGGGCCTCCCCCGACAAGCGAAGAGATCATACGGGTTCATAGGGGGAAATGCGGTCTCGAAGGTGGTGGAAGATGGCGGAAGAGCACTGTGGTGACTAGTGACAGCAACACTAAATGGTTCTCAGAGCCATTTGGGAACTAGAGAGAGATGTCCTAGCAGGTGACACTCCATGGCTGTCTTCTGCTTGAGGTAGGTACCTCCCTGTGCCAAGTAGAAGGACCAGCCCTCTTTGGGAAGCAAGAGCGGCAGATGAAAGATGGGACATTCTTTTAGGCATAGAAGTGGTCATGACCGTAGTCATAGAAAGGCAGAGTGGGGGCATTTCTGTTTCTTTTTCAGTAAGAAATTGGGATCATTCACACATTTTTTTTATTCAGGGTGGAAAGATCCTGAGATTCCAGACTAATATGGAAGAAACCAAAGTTGTGAGGATGAATCTAAACAGAAGGCTTTGAGTGCAGAGCTATGCATCTGAATTCATTGTATCCTTCCCTGCCATCCCTTATATCCTTCCCTAATGCTGAATTAGGTTTACCACCACCACCCTGAAAGATTCTCCTTATCTTTATAATCTGTATGGATAGCAAGTAGACCTTTATCCTTCCTATGGGAAGAATAGCTGTACTTATTAAATCTGGCTGGCCACAAAGGGGGAGGATGTTATTTCAATTCATTTTAAATCAATTTAACAATATTCACAAATGTGTTCTGTTCACATTTGGGGAGAAAAGAACTTGAAAAGTGAGAATACATTCAGTGCAAAAGAAAGGAAAGAGGGCAGATTTTCTCATCTTTGACCTAAATTAAGGCCAAAAGAACCTGTGCCAGATTTTTAAAGCATTCAAACGATGTATAGTGCTTTGTGTAGAAATTCCATGAAAGCATCTTGAAAGAATGGGACAGCTTACTAGAGGACACAATGGTTGTGTGCGAATTTTGAATACATTCTTCAGAGTGACTACTAGGTAGACCTGCCATCAGGGAGATTGAATGTGATTACATTTTGGTCCTTTCCTCTCCTTAATCTTGTGATATAAGCCTGAAAAATTAATAGAAAACTAGGAGACATTTCCCCCTGAATAGTAGGATATGTACAACACCAGTCCTTTTTTTTCTAACCATTAAGGAGGTTTGGTAGCATCAGACCTTCTTCTCCTGATAGTTTCACTCTCTTTTCTTTATATTACTCCATAAATAAGTCCTCCCTTTAGCTCATCTTTGATTGGACCGAATGGCTGATTTAAAAGCTTTTTACTATGAACTGCATTTTTTGCGGTCACTATTTTGATCGCTTTGCAATAGTAAGCCCTATATGTGCATGCTTCTTCCCCTCCCTTGCTTTTAAGAAGGAAACACAATGAAGGAAAAAGCTTCACTTGACTTTGCTTTCCATATATTCTGGCTATGATCTGTTTCTGAAGCTGAAAAATCAATCACCATCCCCAGGCCTGGTAGAACATCCTAAGAGACTAGCTGATTTTCACTTTTCTAATATTGCAAAGAGTTTTGATTTGAAGCAAGATATTTCAACTTCAAAGACTTAAGTAAGATTTGTATTTCACAAAGAAAATAAACTCTGTTTGCACATAGTGAAGAGAACTTCATTAAACCGATGGATAATGTTTTCATTTTTTTACAGTATGAAAGATAATTTGGTTCAATTTCTCTTTCACAGACATTATTATTTTTAAAACACAAATCACCACATCACTGTTATTTGTTGTTCCAGTTTCCTGTTTTTAAAGTAGCCTTGCTTGCTTTGTCAGCTATGGGAAAAAGCAGTCTTGTCTGGATGACCAGTTAGACCTTAGTTTCTGCATCAAAAGATATATCCTTGTCATACTTGGGTTACTGGAGTACTTAGACCAATCCTGCTGGGTGTGATGCAATCTATATGTTTAGTTTTTCCATGGAATAAAAACTGTAAAGGAAATTTGTTTCTCATTTCCCCCCATGTGCCCCCCCCCCACAAATGACTCATATTGTCCCCAGGATGGAATCATACACAAGAATGTTTGTAGCACAGTTTGCAAACTGACAATTAGCAGTGGATGTGCTTCATCCTTCCCCACCTTCCTTCCACATTTTCCTTGCATTCCCATACCAGCAGGTCATCATATCCTTCAATGTTTCACAGGCGAAAGCTGGAACATTTGTGGCCAAGCAACATCAGTGTGATTAGGGACTTCATCACATGCATGCACACACACACACACACTCACAAACATTTAATAGACCACCGGCTGTCATCTGTGGTGTTTTGTCAGTGAACTGTGTCAGAAGTTCAGAGAAACAGGGGAACTGAAGCAGAGGATAAATCATCTTCTGAGCTCCTGATACACCTGGAAACGGGATAAAGTGCTTAAAAACATGTGGGATGAGATCTGTCAGATTCACCCATGTCAAATTATTTAGTGACATGGAGAATGGGCGTTCTTAAGAACAGTGCCTTGGGTCTCCTCTAGAGTAATGGGATTGAGGTGGTATGTCAAGGAGCCCAGAAGTGATGTCTGTCTTAAGAACAGTGCTTTGAGTCTCCTCTAGAGTAACAGGATTGAGAGAGAAAGTCAAGGAGCCCAGAAGGGATGTCTGTTTTAAGAACAGTACCTTGAGTCTCCTCTAAACAAATGGTTGAGATGGGAGGAGGTAATCCTGTGTGATGGGATGAGAAAATTCTTTATCTTCTTTAAAGACAGAATCCCATGCAAAGAAGATGATTCCACACACAAGAAGGTGATTTTCCACACTTTCCCCTTTCTCCCCAGCTGTTAGGGGTTCCTCCTATTCAGAAGAGGATGGGGAGCAGGAAAGTGTTCATGAATCTGAGGGTGAATTGGAATCTGAGGAGGAGATTTTGCGAGTACCCACTTTTCAGGAGATGTGAAAGGAAACAGAGCAGAGATGTCGTTCAGCTAGGATAGCTGCCAGAAATGCAGCTGAGTAATCAGGAACTGTCCTAGCAGCTGTGAGGGGACTCAGAGCTATAAAGCAGAAGCAGGTGTAGCCAGTTTTTGCTGGTAACAAACTGACTCTAATGCCTTCTCTCCCCGTGTGCCTGCTCTGAGTCTGCATCTGGATTTATTGCTGTTTCTTTGTCTGAAGTAAGACTGCTATTTGATTTAGGACTGTATCAGAGACTAAGAATTGCATTTGCCCTAAGACTTCCTTACTTCCTTTTGCATTATTCCACTAAGTGTGCTGTACTTTGTGTTTTGCTGAAATAAAGCAGTTTTCATTTACTTACCACAGTGTCTTAAGGCTGTTCTTGAAAGACAAAACAGGACACGAGCTCTGTCTGATGAAGTCCGGATAGCCAAAGTTTTATTGAGGAAGAATACACAAGCTAGCGGAGGATGTAGCAATATACTTTTGCTTTAATTTACTGAGAAGGACAGCAGTCTGCCTACTTTTACACTTTGAATTCAGTTTGAGGCACTTAAAGTAAACTAAAGACAAAGGGAGGAAATAGGAGGAGAGAGAAACTAGTACATTTTAAAAGCATCTGAAAAAGAGAATAACAGGATGAATTGGAATTATCCCTCAAACTGGAACAGCTGGAGGATATGGGAAATTGGATATATGCTTGAGAAATGTTTGAAAAATATATAGAAAATTAGGTTCCTCTAACTTTAAGAATAATTACGTAGTTTTCTGATGTAGACTGATAACATGGTAGGAAAATGTATGAGTGAATGTATCTCTATTTGTGTGCAGATGTGAACTTGTACACACTTGTAGAACTTGCTTAGCAAGATATTTCTGGTCTTACCAATTGACTCTCCCCACTCCAATGTATTAAATCAACTCTAAAAAGATTTATAGTGAAATTGAGCCTTTGCATGTATCACTTAAAGCTGTAGTTTTCAACTTTTGGTGGTCCAAATGTTTGGGAGTTCAAGCCCCAGAAGCTTTAAACAGCATGACCAATAGGAGGGGATTATGGGAGTTGATTTCTGACTCCAAAGCATCTGGAGAGATAAAAGTTGAGAAGTACTGGTTGAAGGAGAGCTAAGATTCTCTTGTCTACAATACATCACTAAAATCTGCTTGGTAGCGCTCTTACTATTCTTACTATTCATAATACATTACTATATAATGTATATAGCCTAATTTCTAAAATTCTTTGCAGCCTTTCTTGTGCTCAACATCAAGAGTGATTCATTGAAATATATTTTGTTTTCTATTTACCATTTATTCCCATTGACTCTCATTTTCTATGCATACTCTATATTTGCTGCCTGTAACTGTTCTTCAATATCTCTGCCTTGGAACAGAGCTGGAATAGAACATCTTTTTAATTTGGTTATGCCAGTATGATTGAGGAGTCCTTTGAGTGTTATGTGGTTTGAACTTTGGTTGCTCCAAGCATCTAGATAATAGATGATGAAAAATTTCAGGTACAATAGGGTAAATGGCCTGGAGGGGCATCATATTGCAATGAAATATTCAGCAGTAACTATTTTCACACCGTAGTGACTTCCTTGAGCCTTGTTAACACATTATGTTTTTATCCATTCTGCTTCTGATTTTTGCCTGCACTCCATTCCCATTGAAGATGATTAGGAGAGACAGAACCCATCACTCTGAATATAGTGTGGTTTACAGGCTCCCAAGTGTGAATGTTTCTACAAGAGAGTAAAAGTTCCAGTTTTGGAGTTTTAAACTGGTGATGCAAGTACTAAAGAGCTTCAAAGTGGCTTGAATGGTAATAGGAAATGGCGTATTATTTTAATTTGGGACTAACATTCTTTAACTCATTTATAAACTAACAGAAATTAGAAATGAAAGCTGTGAAGTATCCAAGATTCTGAATTATGTAAATTAGGGCGGATGTTCAGTAATAGACTTCTGTTGGAGGAATAGTAGAATCTGGAAGAATCAGGAGGGTCCATTTTCTCCTGACCTTTTGCCACCTGTTGTACATCTTCCAAATCTGTCCTAGAAGGCAAAAAAAACCCCATAGGGAGGAGAGAAGATATGGGAAGGCAGTTACATTATGCCACCAGGTCTGGGATTTAACCTTTAGCCACCACTAAAGTACCTTTTTGTTTCAAAGAGTTTTTCTCTGCCTATGTATTTCCGCTCTGAGTCCCCTCGGGGAGAAGGGCGGGGTATAAATGCATGTAATAAATAAATAAATAATTTCATTGTGTAACTATGCATTGTCAATCAAATGCAGATGTCCACATGTGATGGGTATTTTGTGAAAATGTAGATTCTGACTCTGGAATCAAGGTGCAGCTTGAAGGACTGTGCTTCACATTTATACTTATCCCAAGGGGATACTGGCTACTGGACACTATAAACAAAGACTTGAATAAAAGTATATAAGTGGTTTCCCACAAAAAATATAAAGAACTACCAAATATATGTCTTTAATAGAGAAGAGAAACATTATCAAGGTTATTCCAGTTTTACTGGTAGTATTGATAGGTTATGAAACCAGGAAGGAGACAGACAGAGAAAGATAGCAAAGGAGGTGGTCTGGTTACTAGACAATGCTTCCTAGGTAACATCCTCACCAACAGCACTTCTAGACTATTGTGGAGCCTAAAATAAAAGGGTTTCTTGACCATTCATGTGGTGTATAAAACTCGACAGGAGTGAACAATGATTGGGGTACTGATATTTCCTGCTGTGATGCAGAATATTATATGTACCAATATATGCCCTGCAGGCTTTATTATGCTCTGAAAGCCATTTTTCTGAGACATGGAGGCATTTTGCCATGTTGTTGACCTAGACTTGGGGGGCGGGGCAGGGGAGGAATTCTCCACACCTTGTTTTCTAGGCTCTCAAGAAGCCTCTTTTGGCTTTTTCCACCATCTGAAGTCTTCAGATTTTTTTTCCTTCCTTACTTCCTAAACATGGAGACATGTACAAGTTCTGGAGCTCCTGTATTTTGTATTTCAGTAAAGTTGCTTTAAGCAATTTAATTAGATCATAGGTTAGTGTGGAAATGTTAGCTTTCTTTTTTCTGGCTAATCCTGGTTTTCTGCTTAACCTGCTTTTTGGAATAAGATGGCTTATTTGAAGTTGAAGTATGTGAGAAACCTCAGAAATAACGAAGTGCAGTCGAGTTCCTTGGTGACAATAGTAAGGTACCGTTCCACACACCGTAATCATGACTGGACTGATTCACACACACAGCCAGATTCATGAATGACTGCCTAGAATGGCAATCAGAGAGGATATTCAAATGCTGGGAAGATGTAAAGTTCTGTCAGTGTATTACACTAGAAGGTGAAAGCTGCTTTTTTTCCTGACTGCCAAAACAAACCAGATGGCTCCTGGGTCTACTGAGGTACCAATCTGAGAATTATGCCAATATAAGCAACCAAGGACGTCTTCACACGTCAAGGTGTGTGTGTGTGTGTGTGTGTGTGTGTGTGCGCTGCCATTTCACCAGGAGGCATGTGGAGCGTCTTGTGATGCCCCACACACCCTCCCTCCTACCACCATCACATGTGAGGGACAGGACAAGGCATGTTGGTGCCCTGTCCCTGTTCATCAGATGGATGGCAATGCACATTGCCCTTTCCTTCATCACAAAGGGGAAAGGGCCCCAAAATGAGGATAGCTCCATTGGAGCTACCCCAAACCCACTTGCCTCTTAGTTGTTGCTGAGGAATGTCTTGCAACACTTCCTTGGCACTTGGAGTGTAAATGGGGTGGGGCCTGCCAAGCGTCATGTGATGGTGCTCAGCAGGAACTGTCTCCAAAGTGCTTCAAAGGGGCAAAAAGCCCCAGTGTGAAGTGGCAAGAGACTGCCTGGGGAGCTGTTTTTTTCAAGAATCTCTTGTCCACTTCCTAGTGACTGTTATGATGAAAGGGTTCTAAATCATGAAGAGAGAGCTCTCCGTGCATGTGGATGGAGGGTCTTTGCATGTCATGATTAATATTTAGCTGCTTGTGATTCCCATCCCTCTTTCCATTCACAGACATTCTGTGCTCCAGTACTTTACCAGCGTCTTCTGCCCCTCAGTACTTGCTGCACTCTACTGCAAGCCCAACATAAAGATACACATGAAAAAGATGTGAAAGAAATTTTGCCTTGCCATTTTGCTCTCCTATTGCAGTGGTTTTAAGGCCCAGTAGATTCTTCCCTTGAAAAAAAATCCTAGGTCTAAAACGCAAAGGGCAGGAGACTCATCAAAAGTTGCCTGTATGCCTTTTGGGACATTTTCAATTGTTTTTTCCCCCTCTCAAATTGAAGGAAATGTGTGTGCAATCCCTGGACTTGCAGTACTTGCCCATCTATGCCCTAATATCAGGTCTTACTTTACTGCATATACCTTGCAATAAAGCATAATCTCCCTCTGTTTACTTTTCAATGCACATTCATGATCTCTGAAAGGGGTTCTACTGTGCAATTTGTGTGTAAAATAGCCTAAAATTAACTATCTGACAAAACCATTATTTAAAATCCTTCTAAAAATCAGAAGGCTTTCATGGAATGCATTAGGTAAGTCATAGCTACAGATTTTTCATTCTATTCATCAAAGCATGCTTTTCTTGCAATTTGATATGCAAGAGAGGATGTTCAACCTTTTGGATTTTGACAGCTGCCCTTACATTGGTGGAAGATTGAAAAGTTCTTCTTCTCTCTGCTTTGAACCTTGTAACCAACACGTAAGACCTCCTGCAAAGAAGAAAGTCACCCCAAACTGAGAATTCAGTGGAAGTGAACAAAGATCTTGATTATACCTTCCCTTTCTTTCAATCTTTTCACAGCATGACAATCTTCTGCCTACAGATTATTCCCTTTATAGCTAGCATGACTCAAAAACCTAAGACCAAGTTCTAGATGTAATACTGTTTTGAAAGAGTGTCTAACTGAGTAGAGGTGTCTCCTAATTCACTCCCCATTGAGTTCATTTTTATTGGGCAGAGTATCCCCCACCACACAAGCACAAAGTGCCTTGGAGTCCATTTATGCCTTTTCAAAATGAGAAGGGTTTCTGTGACATCCAAGAGTGGATGAAGTCTATATTTTTAAAAGTTGGATAGGGTTCCCATTGAAGATGCAGTTCCCAAGGCTTTTACTTTGTTTACACACAGGGCATCTATGTGTACACACAGAGTTTTGCTACTGTTTGAAGTGGTGGTGGAATATTCTTATTTCATGGTAGGAAATTGGTATTCAGACACTACCAATAAGCTCCTGAACCTGGTAAATAATTTTGGTACCTTGGTATCCTCAACCCTCCAAATTTCACTCCCAGTTTTAAGTTGAAGTTTCACAATTCAGATTTTTCATTCCAGCATTAGATACAATGTCTTTTTGTGCTGATCTTAACCTATGAGCCTGAATTCCTATTATCTTTGTAAATTTGTTCCACATTTAAATTAGAAATGTATCACATGAGATGAGCAAACCACCACTGATGCTGGAGCCATTGCTTGATGTCATGTACATTTCGCTGCTGGGCTGTTTCCTAATGATTCTTCCTTTCCTAGATATTATGGATAGCTCCCAATCCTGCAATCTTCCCATCACTTGTAATTGGTCCCTTCAGTTTTCCTATTATTTTTTTGTTTATTTATGGGTGTTTTCCTTTTATTTTATGTTTTATATTCACATTTGTCTTTTTGTTTTTAAAAGTTAGATCTATGCAATTGAATTAAAATAAAAACATGAAAAACTCATATCAAATTGTAAAAAAATCAGGATTCTGTGTTAGAATTATACATGTAGTGTTGTCAGAACCCAGGCTGCAGAGCACCAATAACCATGCGCAGAGACCAGAATCTATCTAATATCTTTATTAAAGGAATATATAAAGTCAATAAAAACAAGTGATGAATATAGTTCAGAAGTAGACCTTTCAGGAAAGGTCAAATTTAGTCCAGGAAAACAATGTCCAATATGTGATATTAGAGTCCAAAGTTATAATCCAATAACCGAAACACACACTTTGCCGAGCAAAGTGTGGGGAAATGACTAGGTCCTTTAGTCCAATGGAGCTTGACAACAAGGCTGGAAAACAAACTAGATTCTTGGCAAACAAGACTTGATACGAGGCAACAAGAAGCAAGAAGCAAGAACAAGGTCCGTGGCGAGGTCCGGGGAACAAGGCAGGCTTGGAACTTGGTCCTGGAAACAAGGAACTGGAGTAGCGTAGTCCACACACGATCTCACTCCTGAAGCTGACGAATTGACTCCGCAAGGATTTCCTTGCAGTAAAACACCTATATAGGATCTTGTTTTCCCGCCAAGGAACACTTTCCCTGGGGAACAAGAAGTGAAACCCAAACTGTGTCCAGATGCATGACTCCTTAAGATTTCCCAAGGGAAACAGGTTTAATCAGCTAATTGTCTGGCAGCGATTCTGGCGCTTCGGCGATTCGCCTCCCTAGCGCCTCTATCTCTATTATAATTATCCTTACGAGAGAACGGGGGAGAATTCTGCCCAAGGCTTGTTTGGCTGACTTCTTGAGGGCAAACATCCTGCAGGTGCAGGGGCTCAGATTCTGGCTGAATCGGTGGGAAACCCAAGTTTTCCTCTTCGTCTGCCACAATAGTACTAGGAACGGGACTACATGGCCCATGAGACATCACACGTGTAGTGTTACAGTTTTAATGTATTTAATTACTCAATTAACCCATACCCTAAAGGGTTATGAAATCATAATTATTTTAATATAATTATGAACACATTGAGATGTATTCACAAGTAATCTTCACCTTGGGAATTGTTTGGAAAATATCATCATATGATGTAAGGAGATACAATACAGTTAACACATACACGTTTCATAGTTCTTGCATGTTTAACCAGCATTTTCTGTAGGTACTTGCTCTGAACACTTGTCATAATAACAATGGAAACATTCTACTCTAAAGCTCTTGTTGCTGAATGGGACATAAGTCAGAGCAGAAAAAAAACCCCGAACTCTCAAGAAGATGCAGCAATAATGGATATTTACAAATGAAATGGAAGATGCTGATCTAAGTTTTACCTGTTAATTCCAGCTCAGGCAGACCCAAAGAATCAATTGTTGGATGATGAGACAGCATGCAAACACATTCCATTTTCCCATTATTTACGACTAACAATAGGATCTGATCCTCTAAACTGGGGGAATGATTTCAGCCATCTTGGTAGCTCTTGGAAGCTCTATTAAAACAAAGGCAGCATCCAAGATTTTATAAAACCTTGCCTAAATCTTGGCTATTGTGTATATAGACCTAAAGGGATGGATCAGATCTATTTTTAGATGCCAATTAGGTTGTGTTTGCACACAGCTTTGAAAATTGGGAACACTTTCCAAACCTTACATTCTTGGTCTTAATAGGAAGTGATTAAAAAAAAATCCAGCTTGCTTTTCTCTTTGAGTTTTGCTGCTTACCACAGTGTCAGCTGCTTTAATTATTTCTATTTAATTACATCCTAGCATTTGAACTATCCTCATTAACCTTCATCAGAGTGAGTCATTCAGGATAACACAGTTCATAGAGCCAACATCTTGTGCAAATCTATTTTTTCTTTCTCTTCTCTTTCTTTCCCCCTGCATCCTTTGGATTCATTAATTGAATGTTAGAGCACTGGGCCATTTAGGTATTCAAATCACGAAGCAATGTGGGTAGCTACTGAGCTGAAATGGCTCAGTAGCCCCCATATTCTCTTCTTCATGGTTCATTTGCATTTTGCAGAGGAGAGTGCAAAAAGGATGTATTGAAAAAAACACTTCAGCTGACATCAGCAGGACATGAAGGACAAATGTTTACTCTGAGCAAGTCATTAATGTGTCACTGTTGTCTCACTAACTGAAATTATAGTAGCTAGAACTGAGACAGAAGAGTAGGAGACAGACAGTTGGACTTTTCTGGTGTCACACTGAATCCACTTACTTATGCTGCCTTACTTATGCCTGAATTCAGTGAAACTGCTGACAGAATGTAACCCCTTTTCAACATAGCTTCCTGGTGGTTTGAAGATGAAGGATTCTTCTCCACCAGGTGTAGAAGGGCACCTGGACATTTCTTGGTGCTGCTCCACTTCCCAGACACTTATAGCCACATGGATGTCCTTGAAATCCACCAATAATAATAATAATAATAATTTATTTCTTATATGCCACTTCCATCTCCCTGAGGGGACTTGGGGCAGCTCACATGGGGACAAAGTCCCAAAAACAACAATTGACATATACATAAAATAGTACGAGTTACAACATTAAAATACACAGCAAAAGCCAAACAATTTTAAAAACTTAAATAACCACATATCAAAGTAGTTAGGCAAGGGAGTGGGGCTCTCTTTGCACATCTAGGTAAAGAGAAGAAGCAGTCATTACTCCATGCTCATCAAGAATGGAAGCTATGCCTGTCTAAAAACATCTGGATATCTCCCCATAACCACTCAAGGCCTAGGGGAGAGGAATTACACTTTTATTTCATTTCTTCTGCTGAACATTTCTCTCTGTTGAATTTCATTCTGTTAGTTTTGGTTTCCCTCCCCAATCTGTAAGGTTATTTTGAATTCTGATATTATCTTGTGGGATATTTTACTCTTCCCAGTTTGGTGTCATCTGCAAATTTGATGAGCATGCACTCTCTTCCATCATCCAAGTCATTGATAAAGATGTTGAATAACACTGGGTCCAGAACAAAACTCTGTGACATCTCTTTAGCCACTTATCTCCAGGACGAACAGGAGCCATTAATGCACTGTTTGTGTTCAGCCAATTAACCAATTTCAAATCTACAAACAGTAGCATTGTCTACCCCACATTTTACTAGCTTTTTTGCAAAAATATCATTGCGGACCTATTCAAAGGTCTTAAAGGCCTTACTGAAACCAAGGTGTGCTATAGTCACAACATCCTATACCAAATGTGTAGCTCTATCAAGAAAGAGAGAGAGAGAGAGAGAATTTATCCACACCTCACAACCTCTGAGGATGCCTGCTATAGATGTGGGCGAAACATCAGGAGAGAATACTTCTGGAACATGGCCACACAGCCCAAAAGGCATACAACAACCCGGTCTGGCATGAGTTTCAAGAAACCTATGCTGACTTTTATTGATCACAGCATTCTTTTTAAAATGCTTATACACTGATTTGCTTTAGAATCATCCCTGGTATTGAGGTCAGGGCTGACTGTGGAATAATTGTTTGGGTTTTTTTTTGGGGGGGGGGGGCAAAATGTTTCCTATGCCAGGATAAATCAAACAATGTTTGAAAAATTACAAACAAAATTTATTTACACTCTGCAACGTTCCTTCATTTTGTAACATAGTCTCCAAGTTTTTCCAGGCACTTCTGAAAACGTGGTAGCAATATTTGTATGCCTTGTGGATATCACTCTGCCCCTTACTTCTTATCCAGGTGTCCACCACTACCTTGACTTCATCATCAGTGCAAAAGGTGTGGCCCCCTAGGCGAGTTTTGAGGTTGGGGAAAAGACAGAAGTCACTTGGGGCTCGGTCGGGAGAGTACAGAGGATGCCCAAAGAGATCCCATCTGAATTTCAGTAGGAGTTCCTGTGTCTGACATGCAGAGTGGGGCTTGCATTGTCCTGCAACAACAAAACCTTCTGAGTCAACATCCCCTTCCTTTTGTACTTTATTGCCGTATGAGGCTTCCCCAAGAACTCATATCTAGTTGCAGTGATAGGTGTCCCATGTTCGAGGTGATTGAGAAGGATAACACCCCGGGCATCCCAGGAAATGGCGGCCCTCAGTTTTCCACTCAATATAGTGACCTTCATTTTAATTGGCAGACTCTTCACTTTTTTTCTGCCACACCATGCTATGACATTTGGTTTCTGGAGTGCTATGGTGAATGCAAGTTTCATCGCTAGTTGCAATTCTGGAAAACATCTGTTGCATGGGAAGTTGATGGATGCCACGTCTCTCCCCATCATGCACGGTTTGTTGTCCTTTAAGGAAACACTGGTGCCAATCCCATACCATTCGTACTGATATAACGTTTTTCTTATACACTCAGCATCAGGGCCGTAGCCAGAAAAAAAATTCGGGAGGGGTTTTGAAAATTTCGGGGGGGGGGGGGGTTTGAACCCCTAGCACATACCCCTCCTCGCTACAAACCTGTCAATATCTGCTTGAGATAGTGCCTGGAGGGACTCTTAATGTTTTGCATCTCATAGACTTAGCATGGGGATTTGGTTAACCAGTTAAAATTCATGAGTAAACGAGATTTTTTTTATAACTTGAAAAATTTCAGGGGGGGGGGGGTTGAACCCCTAAACCCCCCCCCCCTCGCTACAGGCCTGCTCAGCATAACTCTTGATGAATATTGAAGGCTAATTCATTCTATACTGTTGAAAAGCAAATAACACGTTGCACTTCAGAACTGGAGTGAGACAGAAGGGATAGCTCCATGTTACCAGGCCGGAAGTTCACAGAGAACTGACCCACAACTAACTGGCCTGCCTTAAGTAAAATTCAGGGTAGCCACTACATCTGTATGAAAGTTCCCCCACTGCAGGCTTGTTCCTACGCAGTGGGACAAAATAGGGAAATTTAAGAGGGGACATTTACCCTCCTCCAGTCTGCTGGAACATCTCCTATTCTCCAGGAATTATCAAAGATTATTGTCAGGAATTCTGAGATTACATCTGCCAATTTTTTAAATACCTTTGGATGTAGTTCATCTGGCACTGGATGTACAAATCCTTTAGAGCATTCAAGCATTTCTGCATTGCCTCTTTACCCATTCTGTGCTGCATTTACCTTACAGCATAATTGGCTCCATCCTCCTCAGGATGAGCAATCTTTTCATTTTGGGAAATGAACAAGGCAAAGGTGTAGAGTAGTTCTTCCTTTTCTCTGTCCCTGTTAGCATTTCACAATCTTCTCCACACAGTAGCCCTATCATTTCTTTGTTCTTCCTTTTGGTATGATCAGAAAGACAGAGACAACCATTTTGTTGTGTTTAACCTCTTTAGCAAGCCTGAGCTCATTCTGTGTTGTAGCTTTTCTGACTTTCTCCCCACATGTGCAGGCTATTCATTCAAATTCTCCTTTACCCCCCTCCTTGTTTTTTTGTCCAAGTTTTTAGAAAGATCTTCAGACATTTAAACATACATCCTGGTTTTTCTAAGATAGCTACCATATTTTTCTTCTCACTGAAGTCAAGTGATCTGAACTGCAAGGTGATGAGGATATATATATGATACATAAATACTTGGATACAAGCATTGTTACTCAAAATGCAATCATGAACAAACTTTACATTTTTATAGCATGATGCAATTGCCACGGTGCTCAGTATGAACCACTGTACAGTTTGGACTGTGTGATCACTCTTCTACCTCCTCATAATGTTGTGCTTTTTTGTAACAATTTGATGAGAAAGCCTTTAATTACTCAGAGACTGTCAGTTCTCTTCAACATTTGGGAAGATATTGTAGATATTATGCTTTTCTTTATACCAGGCTCTCAAACCCTATACTAAACTTTAGACATAGGGTTGCCCTAAGTCTGAAATGACCTGAAGGCACACAACAACAACAATCCTAATTAACTTCACTATCACATCAGGAAAAACCACACTTTCCATTGAAATAATGGTAAATTCTTCATTTTAAATATTATATTGTTCTGTAATGTTTTTGCACTACAAATAAGATATATTCAGTGTGTGTAGGAATTCATTCATTTTTTTCAAAGTATAGTGCCCCAATCCAAACAGTCTGAGGGAATGTGAACCAGGTCCTTGGCTTAAAAGGTTTGATTTCTGTGTTTTTCATTTTGACTTCTGCACAACTGAAGACATTTTAAAAATATTTTACCTAGTTGTTATATCATTTTGTAGATTTAAATAATGAATAATATTGTTGCCAGTTCTTTTTTTTACTTTTGTTAATTTAATAATATATATACCTTATTATTCATACGTCTGTATATGTATCATGTACAATATGCCTTATAGAACACAGAGAGATAGAACTAAACATTAAACATTTCTTGGGGCTCCATGAGAAACTTTTGCTTCAAAAAGGACCCCACAACTGAAAAAGTTTGAGAGCCCCTGCTCTATGCAAACACCTTAAACAATATCAAGAGACTGTTGAAGTTACTCTCCCCAACTCCCTGCTCATGTTTGCTACTACTATTTCCTTTCTATTCTTGAAGACTGGACATTGACTCCTCCCTAACAGAAGCCTTTATAAAACTGTTATTTCTGAAGCTGGAAGTGAAAGTGGCAAGGAAAAATGAAAGAGCTGTAAATAGTGCAAAGAAAATGACAGCCTGTTTTGTGTCACTAACACTGAAAAACAGGTCACCTGTCTGAGGCACTTGTGGCTTTATTGCTATTGCTTTGTATTTTGTATTTTCTGATTTGTATTTACCTTGATTTAGCTGAAGTAGCAATACAATCCCCTCCTCCCCAGCAATCACCATCCAATAATGCCCCATTTATTGGAGAGAAAATGAGATAATCATGATATGGCTCAGTATTATAGGAAGGGAAAATTAGATTTGCTCTAAACCAATAGCATTTTATAGCTACTTTCTATGCTCTCTAAATAGGAAAGAGACAGATCACAAAGATTAGTTGACAAAAAAATTCCATATTCCAAGCCGCTGGGAGGTAGGCAACCTTGAGATTTGAACTTTGCAGATTTGAACCAAACAAAACCTCAATACTTTCTTATTTTTAATAATGTACTTCAGCTTTTTTATCTGCCACATTCATTGTCCACTTATCTGGATAATCATGTGGCATCTTTGACCTTGTGCACATCTACTTCTATCATGTCACTTTACAATATATATATTTTTAACTTACTTATTTTAATAATATTATTAATACCTTTTTTAGTAAAGTCACATTCCCAGTTCCAAAAACTGAGTATGGATCACAGTACATATAAACAAAATTAATAACAAACACTCCAATCGGTCATATTCCTTAAAAGAAACATCTCCTGCAGCCTTTTCTCACTACACATATATGGCACTAGATTTCCATATTGGCCACTATGGTTCCATCATTCCTGGGATTTGTGTTTCAGGAAAGGCCGTTTAGCCAGAGATCCCCTGTCTTAATCAAACTACAAACTCTAGGATTCCATGGGATGGAGCCATGAGAATAAAAGTGTTATCATTGTGCTATATTTATTTATTGTGAAAAAGCAACTTAGAAATTAGAAGATTTTAATTGTCGTGAGGAAGGAAAAGGTAATTAATATGATCTATAGAAAGGGAAAAAGAGAGATCGGAAAGAAATGAGAATCTTGGTAAGTTTAAGATTCATGATTTCGAAGATGGTAGGGTAGAACAGAGGACCTCATTCCATGAGGGCGGGAAAGTGGGGGAAAATTGTCATCTTTACCACAGCATTTCATTCTGTTCATAAAGAAAACCAGTAATATATGCACCCCTATCACATGCTATGTACTTTTGTCCATTTCTGCAGTAATTCTCTGCATTCTGTGCTATCACAGTCCCTGGTCATACCACTTTCTTCTTCGTGGTGTCTGGTGAAATGAGCACATATGGTAGTAATTGCACCTGAGCATAACTCTCGGAACCTTTAACAGCTGTTATATGTACTTTGGCTGCAGCCGCGCCCATCCTCCCAGAAGGCATATATTGCAGAGGTAGGGCTGTAGCCTTAGTTCCTTTTCCCCCCACTGCCTCAAAGCAGCTCTCTGACAAATCTTTATTCCTATTGACCTTGGATTGGTTTTTTGACTATTCTAAACTCGAAGTACTTTGGCATTCTGACTTGGACTTCTCAACAGTAAAATCTGACTTCTGGAATCCTTAACCCTAGCTTTCCATGACTATGGCAATTAGTATGTTGACAACTTTTTCTAAAGTTTGTGTTGCTTGTGGCACCAAGTTGCCTGATAAAGATGGCCATGATAAATGCCTTGCTTGTCTGCGGGGAGGCACACAGGGCTAAGAGTTGTTTGGCTTGTTTGGCTATGACACCAAAGGCTAGAAAGAGCAGGGAAACAAAGCTGAAAGTGCTCCTATATGAGCAAGCCTTGTTCCCATCCCCCTCAACAAGCAGCTTGCAAACGCCATGGCAGGCGAAAACAGCAGAGCGTCACTCATTCACCCCTTCAGTGGCTTCCCCAGCACCAAAGAGGGCACATTCCAGCCCTCCTTTGCTCTCTGCTTCTCCCGGCAGCTCTGGGGGGTGGAACCGAAGGCAAGAAGAGGAAGAAGAAGCGTGCGTCTTCAGAAGCATGCACCACAGCCATGCCCCTCATGCTGGCGTCGCCATGAGCCTTGCATGCCTTGGTTCTGCCCACATCCTTGGGGGCAAGAGAGGCAAGAGAGCATCTTTGCCCTGCGCACCGCTGGTGAAGGCCCCGGCCATGCATGCAGCCATGCTCCCCCAGGAGGAGACAGCCCACCCACCGGAGACACAATGGATGTGGCTGCTTCCTTTTCCCTCTGTAAAGAGTGAGCAAGGAGTGCAGCGTGCAGGAGTGGAGCCTATTGAGAGGCACTTTACCTCTAAGATGGCCATCCAGGAAGTGGGTATGTCTTCCCTCCCCAGGAATGGGGTTTTGCTCTTCTCTCCAGCATTATATTCGGAGGCATTTAGGCCCCATACCCTGGCAAGCCACAGCCAGGGATTTTTCCCATCGCCTCCATGGAGGCAGACAACAGGCACCATCCCTGTGGGATGTGACAGGCCATTGACTCCTTGTGCAAATTATATTCACCATTCACCAGAAGGATGGGCATATTTCTTTGGGCCCACACTGGTGCAAGATGACCAGAGGCCCCAGCCTCTTCCACAGCTTCCATTGCAAAACCCTACTGCTCCAGCTGTGCCACAATTGCATGATAATGCTATAGCTCCAGTGCTGGAGGAGGAAATACACTCTGGTTCAGAGTCTGCTTCAGAGGAGGAGAATAAGACTCCTGTACTTATGGGCCCAGATGTGAATAGCTTCATAGCCTTAATGTCACATCTGTCCAGGGTACTAGAGTTGCCTGTTACTGAAGCAAATCAGCCTTTGGCATGTCATCTTTTTCCAGCAGAAGAGCAGCGTACTGCGGCTCAGTCAGCTACAGCATTGCCTGCAGTACCATATCTGTTACAGTTTGCAACTGCGCAGGATATTGCTCCATCACTCATAGCAGCAGTACCATGAAGGAGCAATGCCCTCTATAAGATACTCCTCCTGTTTCCAAGATCCCCTAATCCAATGCTTTCTGCGAGGATGCAGGAATACTCGACCTCCTGTTACTCCACCTGTGGATATTTCATATGTGTCTTGGAAAACAGCATTTTTGTTGGCCATCACAATGGCCAGAAGGGCAAGTGAGCTCTGTGCACTACGGGCAGATGCTCCTTATATGCGCTTCCACTCTGACAAGGTGGTAATGCATACAGATATCTCCTTTCTCACGAAAGTAGCCTCAAATTTCTATTTGGTTGAAGATATTGTTGTACCTTCTTTTTTTCAAGATCCATCTACTCCGGTGGAAGGGGTCTGCATCTTCTGGATGCTAGAAGAGCATTAGCATTTTATGTTGAAAGAACAAAAGATTTTAGAGCTTTGCCTAAACTTTTTGTCAAATATAGGACAGACACTAAAGGTCTTCCAGTATCTTCAAAAAGATTGTCAGGATGGATCACAGCAACTATAAAACTGGCATATCAAATGGCACATCAACAGCCTCCATTCAGCCTAAAGGGCCATTCCACCAGAGCAGTAGCCACCTCCATGTCATATAGCCGAGGAATACCGCTACATGAAGTTTGTAGAGCAGCCATATGGGCCACCCCTCTGACATTTGTGACCCATTATAAGGTGGATCTGCTCTCAAAGAAGCAAGCAGCATTTGGCAGAGCAGTTTTGGGATCAGTACTGTCATGACGCCCACCAACCATGTTGAGTAGCTTGCGAGTTTACCATATGTGCTCATTTCACCAGACACCATGAAGAAGAAGATATGGTTGCTTACCTGTAACCGTGTTTCTTCGAGTGGTGATCTGTGAACCCACCCTTCCTCCCCTTTACTCGTCGTGCTTTTTTTCTTTGGCTGCTGCCGGCAGTGGTCAGGAATTAAGGCTACAGCCCTATCTCTGCAATATATGCCTTCTGGGAGGATGGGCGGGGCTGCAGCCAAAGTACTTATAACAGCTGTTAAAGGTTCTGAAAGTTATGCTCAGGTGCAATTACTACCATATGTGCTAATTTCACATATCACCACTCGAAGAAACACGGTTACAGGTAAACAACCATATCTTTTTGTTTAAAAAAAGAATTGTAGAAGTCGATAATCTAGGTCTAAAACAGAGAAAATATACCAGCAAACTGGTAATATATCAAAATTGTGCAATTCCTGAAAAATAGTTTTTAAAATTACTGTAAAAGTTTCATGAAAAATGATTACATCCCTAGTTTGCATTAGAGCATAAATTTTGGTAGCTATAGGGCTATATAAGCAATTAGTTTTTCATAAATATAAATGTTTTACTAAAGCGAATGTTACTTAAAAATATTGATTGCTAGACTAAAAGCATTGAAGAATAAATATACATAAGCCACAAGTTTATACAAAACATAAGAAGATTTATGAGAAACATGGGCTATTTGAAAATTCAGAATTGCCATAGCTGTATTATTCAACATGCACTCTTTTTCTTTTAAAGCAGCTATTATAATTAGAAGGCTATTCATGATCAGCTTAAAATTGGTTAATCTTTGAGGAAGATAAGCTCCCAAATGATTCAAGTGAAGTATGTTAGTATACAGTGTTCCCTCACTTATCGCGGGGGTTAGGTTCCAGGACCACCTGCAATAAGTGAAAATCTGTGAATTAGGGATGCTATATACATTATTTTAGTAGTTATACACTATTTTAAGTCTTTATCAACCAATTGGCCTTTAACCTTCTCTGCCATCGTGTGCTGTTTCTGCCTCTTGCAGAATTCTAGGCTTTGTAGTTTAGTAAGGCCAAGGACCTTCTGACTGAGCAGTTTAAAGGCCCCTCCCTAAACTACATGGCCCAGAATTCTGCAGGAGGCAGAAACTGGATTTAAAGTGGATCCATGCTCTAGTGTGATGAGGATTCTTTCCTTCTCACTTGAGATCTATGGAGTAAGGGTCAGTGCAAACCATTTACATTCCAAGAAAATGAAGTGTTTCCTTTTTAAAAATCCAATTGTAAGGCAGCTTTATTGTTGGCATCACTGCTTTGGGTCTCTTTAAGAGATAAAAGTAGTATATAAACAACAGTAACAGCAACAAATTAATGTTAGATATTAAATATTAGAATAAGATAGGAGAATGGTATTGAAGGCTTTAAATTAAAAAAAACAGGAATCAAACTCAGAGCATATGCCGACAACATGATAGGTATCTTAACTAACTCCTTACAGAGTATGAAAAAACACCCAAAGGACAATTAATATTATGGAAACTTATCAATAAGGACAAATCTAAGATTTTAATAAAAAATATAGGAACAAATAGTACGAAATTGGAAGAAATTTCGGAATGTAAAGCAGTCATGAAGGTAAAATATTTAGGTCTATGGCTCACAAACAAAAACATTAATCTATTTCGAGACAATTATGAGAGCGTGTGGTCCAAGATCAAAAAAGACCTGATTGGATGGCAAAGGTGACCGATAACTTGGTCGGGTTGAATTGCGCTGATAAAAATGATGGTATTGCCCAAAACGCTGTTCCTATTTCAAAATACAGTAGAGTCTCACTTATCCAACATTCACTTATCCAACATTCTGGATTGTCCAACGCAGTTTGCCTTTTAGTAGTCAATGTTTTTGTAGTCAATGTTTTCAATATATTGTGATGTTTTGGTGCTAAATTCGTAAATACAGTAATTACTACATAGCATTACTGCGTATTGAACTACTTTTTCTGTCAAATTTGTTGTATAACATGATGTTTTGGTGCTTAATTTGTGATGTGCTGTTCTTTTATATGCTGTTTATATTGTATTGTCTTAGGCATGGGCCCATGAAAGCTGCCCCGAGTCCCCGTTGGGGAGATGGTGGCGGGGTATAAATAAAGTTTTATTATTATTATTATTATTATTATTATTATTATTATTATTATTATTATTATTATTAATAATAATAATTTGTAAATTCATAATCTAATTTGATGTTTAATAGGCTTTTCCTTAAATCCTCCTTATTATCCAACATATTCGCTTATCCAACGTTCTGCCGGCCCATTTATGTTGGATAAGTGAGACTCTACTGTATTCCAATCATTAAAGGCACTAAGATATTTAATCAATGGAAAAATGATCTTACCAGCTTTATCCGGGCAGGGAAAATATCCAAGATTGCTTATAGAAACTTAATTGATGTGAAAGAGAGAGGGGACTTGAGCCTACTGGATCTCAGATATTGCCATCAAGCAGCAGGGATAAGCTGGTTGAAAAACTGGATGACACTAAAGAACCAAAATTTACTCAATCTAGAGGGCCACAACCTCAGATGCGGCTGGCATGCATACCTATGGTGTGAAGGGGATAAGTTAAATGAAGATTTCAACAGACATATAATCAAGCGGAAGCTTCTTAGATATATGAAAAATATATAAACATGGTATAGAATCCAAAACACCCCTATGGCTAAGGCCGTTGGAAGCAACACTGAGGCCAACTTCAAGGGAAGAAATCAGAACCTACAGAGAGTGTCTAACTAAGGCCAATAGAAATTAAGAGGAAGAGATGATTTAGGTATTAATAATTGATTCCATTATCATCAACTACATGCAAGATTTGAAAAGGATGCTGGGGTTGATTTAGCAATAAGAAAATAAAAATTAGAAAGTATACTGGAAAAGGGGAGCAAAAGATTAATCTCCAAACGTTACAAATATTTACTAGGCTACAACCTAGAAGATAATAGGGTAAAATCAACAATCATCATTTGGGCTAGAGACCTGGGAACTACTCTGGAAGAAAGAATTCGAAATTACTATAGCGGGGTCAATTCAGGAAAATTTATACAAAATGTTTTATAGAAGTTATACAATAGCAGTCCTACTCACAAAAATAGATAAATCTCAACAAGATAGGTGCTGAAGATGTAAAATGCAGAAAGGAACTTTCTTTCATATGTGGTTGTCATGTGAGAATTTTCAAGGATTTCGGAGTAACGTAATTAAGGAAACAAAATGTTGGGCAATAAGGTCAGAAAAAATGGGGATGAGTCTGCTGGACTTATTCATGAAAGGCTTCAATTGGGATAATAAAGAAATGTCCCAATACAGTTTTGCGGCAGCAAGAATGATAATTGCTAGGAATTGGAAAGGGCGGAAAGCATTAACTAAAAAGGATTGGAAAGATAAGCTAATGGATTACATGCAAATGGCCAAAATATTCAATAACTTGGTGGGCAAAAACAATGAAGAGTTTCTAATGAGATGGAAATGGCATATCTGGAAGGAAAGTCAAAGAAGGGAATGATAAATAGTTCCAAGAGGAATTTATGGGCAAACAGGATACAAGGTAAATAAGTAATGTTATAGGCTCCACAGTGACTAGACATGGAAGTCAAGGTGCAGGGTACACTGGTGTGTGGGATAAGCATTAACTTTTTGTAGGATGTGGGCAAGAGAGATGTTTTGTCTGTTGTAATGTGGATGTTATGTTTATTATGTGCACTGTGTGTATCAATCACATTTGTAATTTAAAAAAATAATTGTAAAAAAACCCAACAAATTAATGTTCAGCAGGTGCAATGCTGGCACAGTCAGTCCAAAACCTCTGCCACAGATCTATTGCATCAGAATAGTAGTTTCCTTTAGCCTACCCTCAGCCACTTCATATTCTTTATATGGCTGTGTGCATGCAAACACCTAGCAAAAAATGAATAACTCTGAGGCTGCATTCAAATAATACAGAAGAACTTCTTCAGAAGCTTGGCATTTTTAGTGGTTAGTCTGGATTTAAGGGTCCCTTATCCTACACTTTGCAGGTTCAACCATTGTTAAGCTTTCTTTATAAAGCTGCAGTTTTAAAAGGTCACAGGGCAACCAGTTTTGCAGAACTCAGAGTAATCTACGTAGCTTCTCTGGTGCTTCTAAAGATGTTGTGCTGGGAAAAAATTATATACTTTAATAGAAATACTTTTCCTTCATTAAATTAAATCTCTAAAGCCCAATAGCATTTCCAGTGCTTATGTGAAAATGCCAGTGGGGATTGGAGATTAAAAGCGGTATTTTTATACAAGTCAATGAAGATCTCAATAGGAAATAACACTCTTCAAATATAAATTGCTCTAATGTTAGAAAAGACAGCTAAAAAAACCTTAGGTCCTTGATAATGTGCGTTTTCAGCTTTGTTATGAAAATGTCTGTATACATATATCTGATATGAGGCTGTTATACGTTAGCTCCTCGTTTAATGACATCTTACTCATTGTCCCAGTTTTATTATAGATATATGCCTAGATACTCAGATTTCACTTGCATTTTCATCATAAACACAAGTTGTTGACCTATCTGCATTCAGCTGAAGTGCTGAATTCTCAAGTGAAGAATAGGAAAGTGAAATATTTTCTGTGTACTGCGTTATGCAGGCTTCATTCTTTGACACCCTGTCACCAAGCCATCAAGGGTCATCTCTTCCTCGTGACCTTGAGATGTGACCCAGCACCATTTAAGTGCAAAACAATAGAACCTGTCTCTTCAGCAAAGCTGTTAAAAACTTTTGCATCTTCTCTTCTTCTAATGTTTCCTGTCTGCTCGGGGTGTCTGATTTTTCCATATTACAGCTCTTGATCTCTGTTTTTTTTTTTCTGAACTCCATTTCGACTGTAAGCATACAAAGGAATATAAATAGATGGTTAATGTTAGTGCCTTTTCACAAATCAGATTTGCAAATGCTTCTAAAGGTTTTTCATCAAGTCATTCATCAAATCTTCATGTCCCCTTGGTGCTGACCATTACATTCTTAATCTTCACATACAATAAAATTAATTAACATTATATGTTTCTCAAGGTTTATTTTCTTCTATACCATAGCTGCTTTTCCTCTTCTTGTTCCTTACCCCTCTTATGTTGGTGCTACAATCCAAGAATGGATGCATGCTTAGATGCCAAGAATGACAAATTGCTACATGGTGACTATCTGATGTACTTTGAAAAATCTAAGGCAAAAATTAAATTGCCGATTGCTAAAAACTACAGTGAACCTGAAGTGGGCTGTTATGTCTCACTGTGGAAAGAGGAAGCTTTTTGTGGATTTAAGCTGTGCTGAGAAATTATTAACATTATTCTGCTGTATTGTATAGCATGCAGATTTTTTTGGCTCATGAGAACGGCTTTACAAAGAGAGAACAAAATTAACAAGAACAGAAATGCTTATGTCCACACAGCTGAAGTGTAATAGCTTTATTACAAGATTTATGAATAGAAACACAATACGATGAGGGATTGTACAAGTGAAAGACAAGACTGAACTAAACCAATATTCCTTTAACTATTATTTAACTTCTCATTTATGGGTAGGATTATATGCCCCCTTCAAAAATCAGCTGAATTTTTGTGCAGGGAAACTACTTTGGCACAAAACCTGTTTTTTGTGAAACCTATTTTGTAGGAATTGGGTTGATTTTGCAGGTGCAATCCTGGAATGGGAAATTTCCAAGAAAGACCAGTTCTGTAGGCTATATTTCAGAGTTGTACTAATCTAATAATAAATAAACCTCAGGAAATTCATGAGATTGCCATAATGACCCATGCACGTGTGCTCGCGCGCACACACAACTCCTTGATGCACCAAAAGTCAACGGATGACTGGAAGGCAAATATATAAATATATATGCAGATCTATGAGGTCACAAAGAGTTGGAAGTGACTGAACAACAACAAAAAAACTCAAAAAGTAAGCATTTTTCTAGGATGTATTTCCTGGTAAATGGGTACAGGATTTGTACCTTGAAGCTAATGTAATTTCTTTCCCCCAGGAAGTGGTAAGCTTATAGGGGCAGTGGAAAAGATAGGGTTCTGACAAATTTTAGCCTCCATACTAATGTAATTCTGTTTATTCATTGAAATCTAGGGGCCCACAAAAGAACATAACTATATGGATAAACATAAAGCAAAACATGATAAACACGTACATAGGAGAGAATGCTGTTGAAGTGCTATGCTAGCACAAAAAACCATAGTACAAGCTCAAAGAAAAAAGATAAGGAAGCATCCCTAAGGTCAAAATCAGGTAGAGACGGCCTGCTTAGTCATTGAAAAATCTGTAAGCTACCAAAAAAAATACATTTGGAATGAGTAATTTTTAATTAAAGCTTGCTTAAAATTGATTTATTGGTATAATAATTGTTTTCATTTATTGTTATTCAGACTTTCTAAACAGGAAAGTGTGTATTTCATTTCTTTGGTTAAAAATCTAGGTTGCATCCAAACTGCCTGAACTGTTCTTTACAAATAAACAGTATTTTACAATCCATTACTGAACTAGATCAGTAGTGCTTCCTCTGAGGTTGTATATACGTCCCAGTAATGCCAATTGTTGTGCAAGCCGATACCCACTTCTCTCACTCATTTTTGATTCAATGAATTGTTGATTGACCAACTGTTGTCCAGTGTCTGAGCTTAAATCTATAATCCATGCCATTTGCAAACTGTAAAATCCATGAGAACTTGCTGACATTTATTTATGTAACACTAAAAATGGAGCCCCGGTGGCGAAGTGTGTTAAAGCACTGAGCTGCTGAACTTGCAGACCAAAAGGTCCCAGGTTCAAATCCCGGGAGCGGAATGAGGGCCCACTGTTAGCTCCAGCTCCTGCCAACCATTTCTCCTTTCCAATATTTTGCAATTAATAATCTAGCTGCTGTTAATAGCATGTCTATTAAATTTTTTTCCCTCTTATCATTCTCATCCTCTTTTTTAATTAAAAGTAATATTTCCACTGGATTCCTTCTAATTTTTATATTCATAATATTTTCTATTTCCCTTATGACCAATTCCCAAAAACCTTTTACATGTTTACAATCCCACCACATATGCATGTAGGTTCCAATTTCCTGGCACCCTCGCCAGCATTTTTCATTATTATTCTTATTCATAATATTTAACCTTCTTGGTGTTAAATACCACTTCCAAATTAGTTTGTAATAATTTTCTTTTATTCTAATTGACATGTTTTTTAATTGTCTTGTTTTCCATATCTCCTCCCATTCTTTTTCCGTTATCTTTGTTCCTAATTCCTCCTCCCATGATTCTCTTAATGTTGGTCTTTTCTTTTTTTCTATGTCTTTAATTAGTATTTTATATATTTTACTTGTTGTTCCTTTTAATGGCTCACTATTTCCCCTTTTTAATGCTTTTATTATTAATTCCTCAAATTGCGTTATTTGTTTTCCAGTTTTATTTCGGGCCCACCAGTTTTCATTCCATTTTTCTAATTGAATCCAATGAATCCAAGAAATATTTATTCCTCTCAATTCTTCTCTCATTTTTACCTTTTCCATTTTTTGTTCTATCCAATTTCCTACCCTTTTTAGTTCCCTTTTTTCTAATTCTTTATCTAGCGTTCTTTTTAGTTCCTTTGGGAAATCTTTTTCCATTATTATTGGCGTTAAAACTGAATTCTTATTAATTAATTGTCCTTTATATTTATTCCATATTTCCATTATATTTCTTAATGATATATTTCCAATTTGTTTAATCTCTTTCTTTGAGATTTCCTTAAAGAATATGTTATCCTTCCTCCACTCAATTGCCTTATTCCCTGATTCCATCCATTCCAAACCTTCTCCATCCATCATCTTCTCTACTACGTATCTTAATTGGTTTGCCTCATAATATTTTTTTATATTCGGAAGGCCCAATCCTCCTTCTTTTTGGGGCTTGTACCAAATTTGTTTGTTTAATCTGTTCTTTTTACCATTATTGCAATATTTGTTTATCATTTGTTGCCAGTTATTTATTTCCTTTTCTGAAATCATTAATGGTATCATTCTGAACAAGAAATTTATTTTTGGTAAGACTTTCATTTTTACTAGGGCTATTCTGCCGAACCATGATAATTGCAGATTATTATAATCCTTTAACTTCACCTCCATATGTTTTCTTAATTCTTCTAGATTTTTCCTTTCTATGGATTTTAGATCTTTGGTTATGATTATTCCAAGGTATTTTATATTTTCTTTTATGCTTATTCTCATGTCTTTTATATCCATCTGCTTTTTAAACTCCTCTTCCTCCTGCTTGGTATAATTAAATAACATTGCTTCTGATTTATTCCAATTTATCTTCAATCCAGTTGCCCATTCAAATTCTGTTAAATGTTTCTTAATTATTTCCATTTTCTTCATTATCTCCTTAATTGTTATCAATGTGTCGTCCGCAAATAAGCTAATTTTTCCTAACTTTGTTCCTATGTCTTCTAATTCCTTGTCTTTTCTTATTACATTAGCTAGTAATTCCATTACCATTGCAAATAGTATAGGCGACATAGGACATCCTTGCCTTGTACCTCGTGTTACTTTTATCTCTCCTGTGATTCCATCATTTAATATTATCTTTTTATAATTATCTGAATACAATTGGCTCATTATATTTTTGAACCTTTTTCCTAATCCAAATTTGTTCATTATTGTTTGAATAATTGGCCATTCCACACTATCAAAGGCTTTAAATATATCCAGTGCTAGAATCCCCGCTTTGTTTTTTTCCCCTTCTATTGTTTGTATTTTATTTATTACTCTTCCTATCAGGTTGGACATTTGTCTCCCTTTAACAAACCCGCATTGATCTTGTTTTATATATTTATACATAAAGTTGCTCATTCTGTTGGTAATAATCACTGTTAAAATTTTTGCATCTTGATTAATTAATGATATTGGTCTGTAAGAACCAGGGTCTGTCAAGTCTTTTTTTGGTTTGGGTAATAGTATTGTTAATGATTGTTTCCATGATCCTGGTATTCGTTCTCCATCCATTATTGCATTCAATAATTCTAATAATTTTGGAGTTATCATTGCCTCAAATGTTTTATAATATTCTGGGCCCAGCCCATCAGGTCCAGGCGCTTTCCCAATTTTTAATTTACCTCCAAATGAAGAATTGAACTTTTGGTGGGACTACAGAAGAAGAGATGGCTCTGGGGAAGGGGAGCACAGGGTTGAATGTAAATAAAAGAGGGGGAAATGTATAGAATATGTTTATATAATTGTAACTTTTTCTCAATAATAACAATAAAAATATTTAAAAGGCAAAAAAAGAAAAAAAAGAAATGGAGATGAGCACCAACCCCCAGAGTCAGACATAACTGGACTTAACGTCAGGGGAAACCTTTACCTAAAAATGTGTAGAATCTTGGCCATTGTTTTATTTATTTATCAATCACACACTTTCTCTAAGGAAGTTAAGACAACAATTTTAATTGTTTATTTTAGCATAATTTTCTCATTGGATGACCTCACACTCTCGTACCCTAAGAAGAAGTCAAAGGTACGCCTCCTTTGAACAAATTCAGCCAAGAAAACCCAGTAACAGGTTCACTTTTAAGGTAATCATATATAGGAAATGATTTCAAGGCACAAATTAAGGAGAAAAGAGTTCGTCCTGTTGAATACCTGGCGAACACCTAAGTGGCAGTGTTAAATATATGTGCCTGGTTAAATTATTTATTGACAGGTTAGGCATCCAGTTTCCCATCCCTTTTTTTCCTCTCGCTTTCTTTTACAGCATCTCTCCACTGACATATCCCATTCTTTATATAAATGATGTCTGAGAAAAAGGCCCTTGGGCTTCAGCATGCTGCATTTATTTTATTAATTTAGTTCTTGCTGTGCTAGATTATTTTTTCCTTAGACTATTAAAGTTGCTTTTGACTTTAATTAAAAGCTCTTCCTAGGCTAGCACGATCTCTCCCTCTCTCTCTCTCTCTCTCTCTCTCTCTCTCTCTCTCTCTCTCGCACACACACACACACACACACGCACACACATTTTCCTGGGTTAGCTTCTTTTTAAGCGTCACGTAACTTAATATTTTGTTTGGTGTGTTGTGAGTGCCAATGTGTGCACTAGAACCCACATTTTAGTAACTTCATTTATCAGGATATTTCATCTTGAGATTGTATCTCCTTGAGATTCTGTATTGGATCTTGACTATATGCCCAAACTCTAATGCTGGATTTTGCTTTAAAATGAAATAGAGTTCCTGAGTAAACAAAACAATTTTTTCTTGTGATGGTCTTATCTCAAGGTCACAGATGATGATGTGATTCACTGCATGGCTATTAAAATTTGTGTTCATTGTGCAAAGGTTAGAAAAGGCAGGCTATCAGAACCCTGTTGTTTGTCCAAGCTTCTGTAAACCCATTGAATGAATTGTTGAATGCTGAATCAACACATAGGTAAATCCAATTCATTTCAGGGGCTCTACTATAGCCAGGAGTAACAATAAGATTTAGGCCTCTTTTTTCCATAGTGGTCAAACTAGATAGCCCCAGAAACCTAACACATTGATTTTCAAACCCCACCTGTTTTTCGTCTTCAGTTCTCAATATCTCTGAGCATTGGCCAGTGTGGCTGAGAATACTGGGAGTTGATATATAAAACATTTGATGGTGTTATGTTATGTGACTTGAAAGCAACAATCCTGACTTTTAGTACGATATTACCTATGAACATGATTCCATGTAAGCGTTATCTATGTGTTAGCAACAAATCCATTCTTAAGGTATAGTTCTTGGTGTCAATTGTCATGATCCATGCACTAGTGATGTCACAGACAGAACGCCACCAGATAAGATTCAACACAGTTTATTAAAGATACAGAACCAAAAAAATTCTCGTAAAAAACAAAGGGCTAGGCAAACACTCGCCTTCAATATGAAAAGTCACTCAAAAACGGTTCAAAAGATAAACCGGATTAAACAGGAGTTTAATCCGGGTTAAACCAAAAATGCTTACTTCAGCCTGGCACTTTAAACAAACAAAGCTGGTAAACAAAGATTCAATAAAACATAAATACTGGCTGCAGATTCCTCTCTGCTACTCAGCAGCTGTGGTTGAGTAACTAAGTTGTTACTCCTCCGTTCAGCGGGCGAACTCCGGGTCCAAACACATCAATCAGGGTTGCAGCGATCAGCGGGGTCCCAATCCGGTCCGAGGTCGATAGCCAAGTGCAGGCGTCTAAGGTTCCACGAATTCCACCGATAGCCACAGAAAGGATAGTCCAAGGTCGTAGTCAGTCAGTCAGTCCAGCGTCAATCCAGAGTAGGTAAACAATGTCCGTCAAGAAGACGACGGAGGTCCAAGCTAATAAGATTAAACACAGGTTGCACAACAAAAGCCCACACAGTTCCTCCCGCCGTCTATGCCCAATGTCCTTGGTAACTTACGTATTCAGCAAACGAAACACACCCGTCTTCAGGAAATTCCCAACAAGAGCCCAAGCGTTCGTCCAGATTACCTTGCCCAACGCAATTAGCCCTGGATTCAAAACCCCATTTTATGCCAGTTTACAACTCCTCATCGCTATCAGCTGCTCCCCTAATTCCAGGTGCCTCATCATCATCATCCTCATCAGAGCTAAAACATCTTTGACTACGCCCCACAGCATCCCCAGCTGTGGATCCCGTTCCATCCCTCCAACTCGTCCACGGGTCCGATCCTGCAACCCGCCAGTCGCTTCCCATGCTATCATTACCAGGAACACCCAAATCCTCCCTCACACGAGTCCATTCCATGTCATCCTCCTCTGAGCTAACCACCTCTTCCTCCATTCCCTCAGTAAAACCTTCAAAGGAATCTTCGTCTGTCGGTTCTGCAAATAAGTCCCGCAGCCGTTTCCTCTCTCGCTCCTCAAGAGAGTCTGACTCTCGAGGAGTCTTACGACCACGTCTCCCAGAATTGGAGCCATAAGGCTCAACCATAACAAGTGACCAGAGATATTTATCAACAGAAAATACCTTTGTAAAAATACAATGAAATAACAACAGCAACACCCAATTAAATACCTTAGAGAGAAAAAATTGGGGAGAGGAAGACAGCTGACCATGGGTTACTTGTCAATAAATACATGTTGGTGAGCAAAGGAATGAATAATAGGAAGTAGGATGGACTGGAGTACCCTGAAAGAAAGGATGGTTAACTGCCTGGGACCTGTATTGCAAGATTTACTTCTCTTGACTAAAAACATTATTTAGCCTTACCAACTTTCTTTCCTAGCATCTTTCCACCCCTTTTGATGTGATACCTTATCAGTGAAAGCTTATTATAATAGCAGGATATTTTCTGTGCATTAGTACTCAGTGAATACTCAACTAGAATGCAAATTCTTTGCCTCCTAACAAAACTGTTTCATTTTCAATATTTTATTGAATGTGTGTCTTGCAAAAGTTCAAACTGTTTAACATGATCAGATTGATCTCTGAAACACAAGAGATTATGACATAACTCATGATCTGGAGTCAGACGATTCAGACATGGAGGAGTCAGATGTCCAGGAATTTATGGTTTCTGAAGACACTCTCTACAACTTTGGGGAGTTGAAGGTTGAGATTATGTGGGGCCTGTGTCCAGCCAGAGGTGTCAGATGCTGACGATGTTGTAGACATACCACCCCTGTTGAATGGAATAAAGATAGGAAGAGATCATACATGACAGCTACTGTTAAATAGGAGGCACTGGTTAATTAATCCTGGTGTTTGGAGACAGCTGCCCACAAATCACCAAGTAGCTCCCTAGCATCTCTGTTGCTTGCGACCATTCTTTCCTGGAAACTGGCAGTAATTTTCAGCATTCATATTTTTCCTGACTTTGGATTGGCAGTGCTCAATGGCTTTGTTTTACTTCTTGCTGGCTTTGCTTATCTGGACTGCTGACCTGTTTTAAAGACTACTGGACTGGTTGATGATCTTCCTCTTGTTTCTCTCTTTACTTTGTTGTATAACCTGTGACTGACTTGGACAGAATTCAGCTCTTGCACACTAAATACCTGGCTCCTGGGTCATTTTCTGACTGCAGTATAGGATAAAAGGGAAATTTTAGTTATGTAAATGAAAGTGCAGCATAATGAAATTATGAAACTCTCTTATAGCCTCTGCCATGTCATTCATATAGACTAGCAAAGCAGAGCATGTAGTCTTCTGAGCTGAAGCAGCCTACTTGCCATGTAGAATAATAGAATCATAGAGTTGGAAAAGACTTCATGGACCATCCAGTCCAACCCCCTGCCAGGAAGCAGGAAAATCGTATTCAAAGCACCCCCAACAGAAGGCCATCCAGCCTCTGCTTAAAAGCCTCTAAAGAAGGAGCCTCCACCACACTCTGGGGCAGAGAGTCCCAGTGCTGAACAGCTCTCACAGTTAGGAAGTTATTCCTAATGTTCAGGTGGAATCTCCTTTCCTGTAGTTTGAAGCCATTGCTCTAAGGCAGCAGAAAACAAACCTGCACTCTCTTCCTTATGGTATCCTTGGCTTTATATATAGCTATAAAGTCTCCTCTCAACTTTCTCTTCTGCAGGCTAAACATACCTAGCTCTTTAAGATGCTTCTCATAGGTATGGTCTCCAGACCTTTGATCATATTTTTTGTCCTCCTCTGGACACCTTCCAGCTTGTCAACATCTCTTTTGAACTGTGGTGCCCAGAATTGGACACAGTATTGCAGGCAAAGTCTAACCAAAGCAGAATAGAGGGGCATCATGTCTTGCCTCAATCTAGACACCATACTTCTTTTGATACAGCCCAAAATCCCATTGGCTTTTTTAGCTGCTGCATCACACTGTTGGATCATGTACAACTTGTTGTCCATGAAGATGCCAAGATCTTTTTCACGTTTACTGTTGTCATGCCAGGCATCACCCATTCTGTATCTTTGCATTTCATTTTTTTTTCTGTATAGGTGTAGTATCTTACATTTGTCCTTGTTGAAATTAATTTTGTAAGTTTTGGCCTTGCTCTCTAATCTGTTTGAACTCTAATACTGTCTGCTGGAGTTTTAGCTATCCCTCCTAATTTGGCGTTACCTGCAAACTTGATCAGCATGCCCTCTAAACCTTCATCTAAGTCATTAATAAGGATGAATAATACTGGACCCAGGACTGAAGCCTGTGGCACTCCACCCATCACTTCTTTCCAGGATGAAGTGGAACCATTGGTCAGCACCCTTTGGGTTCAGTTGCTAATTACAGATCCACCAAATAGTTGTATGTTTTTTTAAAGTGTGTTTATGTGTTTTGTTAAAAAAACAAAGTGCAAATGTTTGTTACATCATGTTAGCTCGTAGATTGTCAGATAACAGTACTGTTAGTGAAGCTGTTAGGCACATAGCAATCACAACATTCAGAAGTGGTTTGTATGTCATCCTAAAAAGCAAATAGTTCAACTGACTCTTAGTCAAACCATTAACCTGGAGCCTGAGCCCAAAAACAATTCACCCTAACTATACAGCTGTCATGGTGGACTCTAGGTCACTGTTACTGAATGGAGCTGTTGAAGTTGTGTATTTTGGGGGGCTTTCTGATGAGGGCAATATGTGACTTTTTTTAAAAAAAGAGAACATAAACTGCAGGCGTGGTCTGAATATTGACAGGAATATTTCTGTGAATATTCTTTCACTGTATTTTTTTCGCTCCCTTTTGCTTGCATCACAAGAGATGAAGGACAATATGCGTTTAGGGGAAATTGTTTTTGCTGTTTGGGGATTACACATCCATTTTAACAATATGATATATGCCTTTGAAGAGACATCTTTAACGTATCATGGATTCTTTGCATTGCTGACCGTCTTGCTTCCATCTCTGAGGGGTAGCACAATGCAGCAATGCAGGAAAGGAGGAAAGAGGGAAAGCATTGTCTGCTAAACTATTATATGGGTATTACAGTAAGGATGCAGGCAGGTGGTATTAAATGATACTTTATGCTCTTTAAGTGCACATTACTATAATCTTGGCTGTTAGAATAAAATAACATGCCACTCACTTTCCTGTTTTTTATTCCTATATTCAAAATAATGCAGATGCTGGTGAATAATCTAAATGCAAAATACTGCTTGGTGGGGTGGTGTGGGGTGGGGTTGAGTGCATCAACTTAGCAGCTTTTGTGTGCTAGTTAATTCCCTTTCCTCACTGAGGCATTGAGAATGACACAGTCTGAAAGCACAGATGCTGAAATGTTTGCTTCCAGTACTTTATGCAGATTAAAAACAAACAACTGTGGAGTTGGAGAGGCAAAAATCCTTTTGTTCAAACTTGCTTTGCCATTTATGACTTTTAAAAAAATATACATTTGAATTGTTTTACCAGAAGAATGTGCTGGCCATTTGCTTGACAAGAACATGCCTTCATTGGGCTATTCATTTGCAAATGTAGTTAGGTATTAATACTGAAACGTGGAGCATAATTTTTCTCTCTGTGCACCTTCACCAGGAACAGGGTGGGGTGAAATTCACAATTAAGAAAGAAAATAATTTTCTGGAACCATTGGTGCTCCCCTGCTTAATTCACAAGTAAGAGAACACAGTGCTAGCAAAAAAAAATGGGAAATCTGTGAAATGTGGAAGCCAAGCCCCATTTCAGTCATTTCTGTACTCATACACTGGTCTGGTCTCTAACACCAAAAAAGATAAATAATGCGATATCTGATCATTTAGACATACTCCCTAAGATCTTGCACCATACGAAACTCCTACCACAGTAGGAGGACACAGCATAAAGCGGGAGCAACCCAGCAAATTCTACTTGGCTTGAAGTGACTAGAAGTGGCCTTTTTGGCAGCCTCGAGTTTCTTCTTACTTTTCTCCTGAGCTAGGCAAGCCAAATTTTCATGGCCAGCTTGGACAGCAAGGACAAGAAGTTGCTGGAAGGGGCAACAGAGAAGATGGAGGTTAGCAGCTCCCAGCAGTCTTCCCAGCCTGCCTCAGCCACTGCTGAAGATGAATCCTTCAGCAGAAGCAAATATTCTTCAATATTCTGAGCAACCCCTTCTGGAGGAAGCTGAATCAAGCGTGTCTGAGTAAGCTATAGGAGATTAACCATACCCATACCTCTAGGGTGCAGGAAAGAGGGGACAAGATACAGCAGGTCTTAGAGATTAGCTGAGAAACAAGAATTAAGCATCAGGTGAGATCTTAAAATGAAAAGGCCTCAGTGCTGTAACTCTTTTGCTATGGACAACATTGTTATCTGGCTTAAGCTTGTCTGCTCTTGTCCTGGGACCTGACTCTGATGCTTCTCAGTTTGAACTTCATGTTTCTGACTCTGGACTGGGCTTTTGGCTATTTTGCTACTTTCCAAGGATTCTTACCCTTAGATGAGTGTGTCTATGTTCAAAGAAAGAGTATATTGAGGAGTGGAAGAGGGATGGAGGTGGCTGGCAGAAATGAAGAAATTTTCCTTCTTGTAAAATGGGCATCCATATGAATTATTTTTCCTATTTTTTCTTTGAATTTTAGCTTCCATTTGTACTTGGTGTTTAGTTTCTTGGAGAAGTTTATAATTTTACAGCCTCATACATTAGTCTTATGTGGAACAGTCTGTAAAGCAGGACACAAATAAAAGGATTGGTATGAATGGTTATTCCTTAGTTCAGTTTTCATTCATGCTGAGGAGAAGAACATGCTAGCTTCTCACGCTTTTTGTAAATTCATTGTTTTCTTTACAAATTTGAAGAGGAAACTCCTTTTTGGACCTCCAGTCAGAATTTTGAGAAGATATACAAAGAACAAAAGGGGCATTTTGACAAAATGTGTGTGTGTGGGTGGGGGGAGATTTCAGCCTATGGAGATTTGTGAGGAATGGGCACTAAATCCCCCTGCAGCTGGGCCTCTCTGCCTTAAAGTATGGAAACTAGAACAACTAGTTTTCCAATATGATTGGATAAGCCCTTAGCAAACATCACAATGCCCTGTAAATATGTTGTAATTTTCTGGTGTTGTTATTTTGCCTATGCACTTCTCAGCAGCCACCATGGGTTTAGTGACAATATGTGGATGAGAACAAGGCACATTTGTATACACACACACACACACATTGTCATCCTACCTTGGAAATGCCACACAACATTAAAGTGATTTTGGCAATGAAAACTAAAACCTAAGCAACAACCCCAATCTGTTTTGCCTAAAGATTATTACTGTGTTCTTTATGTTCCCTTAAATGACAAAGCAATTTGTTACCTGCCTGTATAAAACATTTGCTTGTGTTAAACCTCGAAATGTTTTATTTTTATTGGCCCAAACTTTATCTTTTTATGAAGACACAAGGGCGCAATAATATTAGCCTGCAAATATAATGCCCAATTTGCATCTTTTTCCCACGGTCAGCAGGAAAAAAAGCTGTAGAAAATCAATTATCTATTAGGTCAGCAACATACACATCAAGAGCTCAAATTAGATCATTGTAATGGCTCCTCTAATTCTCAGATATCCTGGTTTATCTGAAATGGTTGGAAATAGTTTAGCTTTCAGGAACATTTGGATTTTATTTTGAGGGATTTAATTTGAATGCCTCTCCTCCGATATCTGGGATGGCAGATTCAACCATTATGTTACGAATGCAAAGTGGGTACCAAGGTTGTTAGTGCAAACAGACATTATTTTTGCTTTTTCGCTGATTGGCTTGAAAAGCTGTCAGCCTTATCTTTTGGCTAGCATGCTGGGTGATAACACTGCAAGAGAAATGAAACTAAATGAAAACAAACACACAGTAATTCCACCTATTTCTATCTTTAGTGGAAGGTCACTTCTTCAACCATGTTGCCATTTCGGTGTGGCAGACAGTTTCATCATCTCTCTGTTTCCTCAAGGCTTTGAGACATGAATGCTTGCAGGCAGCAAATAGTTACCAAACTCTTATTGATGTGACAGGCTTCTTACATAGCAGGGCTGAATGGGGCTGCAGGATGGGATGCAATTCTACAAAGGCTTCCCCTTTCCTGACTGAGAAATGACACAAAACAAATCTTTTCCTTTCAGTCCTCTCACATCACCTTCTTCCATGCCTAAAAAATATCTTGTACATTCCAGCCTCTGCCTAGCACATTTCTTATCTTCCTTCATTTTATTACAGTTGAGCTACTGTCCAAAAATAGAAGGGATTAGTTATCTAATATTGAAGTCAATAAAGAAGACGATGTTTTCTTTGACAGATGTCCCACTAGTGGTAGAGACAAGACTATATATACAATATCATTTATTTTACATTGAATTCCATTTATTGGTATCAATATTTTGTTGTTGTTTTCTTTTCCTGCTTTTGTTTATAGTGGTACACTAGATTAGTAAAAGCAGGAAAATGCAATTGTGTTTGAAAAATAGTGATTGCTACAAACTGCTTCCCTTTTGAAAAAGAGTATTAAGACTGTTTAGATTTTAAGGCATGTTCCGGAGGAAAGTTGAGAAAAGTTATATCATATATTGAATACTGTTTTAGCATTACTGGTTCACTTCAAGATGGATAAAACAGTTCAAAAACTGGAAATGCATACAATTGGGCATGGAGTAATGAAACATGGCTGTTGTCTGTGTTGTAGTTATGGATTACTATCTAGAGTTACAGATCTGTAACAGCTCCTCATTTATTAAAACTATATAGTCTTAATGTAAGGCTATAAAGGTGTTATCCCAGCCCACCATAAAAGCCAGCTGCCATATTGGCTATCAACTGGGGCATAAAGAGGATGTGATTTCCAGCCCTTTTTAGTGACTTAACAGACTTCCTTTGCCCAATGCACAAATGCAAAATGTTGCTGCATGCTCTTTCCTGATTGGCTAACTAATATGGTTTAGGAAGCCAGGAAATGCAATTATGTGTCAGGATTACAGTCCCTATGAGGTGAATATGACTTTTTTAGTTCATGTAGAAAAGCCCCCATACAGATCAATAAAGGAAGAAAAGAAGAGGTTAAAGAGATTTAAATCAACCACACAAAAATTCTTGTAACCATTTTGTGCCTGGCCAAGAGAACATACAGAGTAATTTTTTCTCTTTCCTTGTATGATTCAAGACTGATTTAAATCTCCTCTTCTGTCTTACTCCATGCTATAGAAACTGGCTGATTGCCACATTTAAGTTGATGTTCTTCCATTCTTTTCCACTGCTTCCAATTTTTCTTCTGGAGACAGAGTTGACCCCACCAGCTGCTGCTTTTGTCAGAAATATTCTCTTCAAAGATTTCTCTGCCTCAAGGGCTCAAATTTACACCTGAGAAATGTGAAGTTAGCACATCAAAGACTAAAATAAATGGTTAGACCACAGGCTGACCAGCTGTAAATTTCCTAAAAGGCAGAAGATTCCTGAAAAGTGAATCTTAGCAGTGCCTTTTTGCCTATTGCTTCTGGAGTAGAACTGAAAAATTATGGAAATTAAAGGTGGAAATTGTATGGAAATGGAAAACGTTTTAACATTCAGAGTTTTTGCTTTTTGCTTTGCTTTGTTTTTAAGATTAGTGTTCTTCATATTTATGATTGTTCCAGAATGGAATACCCAAAACCTCCAAAGTGGCTAATTAATTGTAACATTACAAGTTTTTTGTCAAAGTTTTAAAGACAAAACTTTTACCCTTTAGGTATTTATTTAAAGTTTCAGAAGTGAATTGAGAACATGGTTATAATGTATAAAAAACCACAAACAAAATTAAAAACTTAGTATTATGCTAAATTTCCTTTGATCAGAAGCTGGCCACTTTGAGTGTCTCAGGTGTTGCTGTGAGAAGGTCCTCCATTATGAATGTGGCAGGGTTCAGGCTGCATTGTAGTAAGTGGTCTGTGGTTTGTTCTTCTCCACACTCGCATGTCGTGGGCTCCACTTTGTAGCCCCATTTCTTAAAGTTGGCTCTGCATCTCGTTGTGCCAGAGCACAGTCTATGTGTAAAAGGGGCAACATACACACACACTGGTCACTATAGTATAAGAATAAAATTATTTACATTTGTTTGGTTCAGCAAAACTGGAAGAAAAGAAGTGGCTGAAAGGATTTTTAATGGTGCATCAAGTCTGGGTTGTAATCTGAACTTCAGATGAGCTAGATAGGACTCAATTCCTTGGATACCTCATCTGAAGTTCAGAGTTGATGCACTACCCCACTAACATGGCTGCCATTAGCTATCAGTGCATAAAATATTTGCTATGTGGTTTTAAATTATTAATTTCCACAGCAAGAATTTGATCAAGAATTTAATCCATCCCCTCATTGCTCGGAGACAAGAACATCAGGTTCTTGCTAGCCTTGCAGAGGGATCTCCCTCTTTTTTCCTTCCCTTTAGTTATGTAACTTCTGAGGATGAAGGGGGGTACCAACCCAAGATCATGGAAGTCTTTCATGATCTTCACTCAGCTTCCCTTCATCTACCTTCCTATCTGAGATTGGGAAGTGAGAAGCCAAGTGATAATCAGGGATCCTATAGCTTTCCATCATCCTGAACCATGTTCCCCACCTCCTTCCATACATGCCTTGAGGTAAAAGATTTGCTTAAACCTCTTTCAGACATGCCAGATATGTTGTCATTTGTGATCTATGTATATATCCGACAGTTATTTATTTTGCACACTTGAAAAATATAACCAGGTGACTTTTTTGTTTTTAAAAAAGATTATCTAATATACTCAGGTGTTCCACTCTTCTTGAGACCTCTTCTCCATTTTTGTTTAACATACAATGGATGTACACTAAAATACATAATGGAGAAAATTTGCATTGTATAATAGGTCCAGTTTCTGAATATTTGTTTCTCTCTGTTTTTACCCAACAGTAAATCTTCGTCCAGGAGCAGAGCAGAAAATCGTGTTTATTACAGCTCGTGTCCATCCAGGGGAAACACCGTCATCTCTTGTTTGCCAAGGTGAGTGACATCATCTGGCAAAATTTGAAATTAAATCCAGAAATTGACACTTTTTCCTCTTGTCCTTAACCTTTAAAGCCCCTAACATCTGCTGCCTAATGCATGTGATATAATTGTGTCTTTGGTTGTAAATTTTAAGCCAAGTCTTCACCCAGGATTAGAATCTAAGAAATGATAAAATGTCCATTGGCTCATTTGAAGCAAATTTCAGTAATATAGTCCAGGTAGCTATAAAAGTCACAGCACATGTGTACTGGGACCCAGGTTTGGTGAGGTAGAGATAAAAATATTGATGTAGGTATGGAGCAGAACATAGATATTGTGAAAAAAATTACTTTTATAGCCGCCATCCCATCTTTAGCACTTTACCAGCATATTCTCTGTTGTTGCATTGAGATCAAGAGTCCATACCACATTTCAACCATAATTTTATACTATAATTTGAAGAAACTGCTAACTTGCTTTGTTTATCATTTTGAGGAGTGGTCTTTTTTATATATAAGACAATTTGGATGGGGTTAAAACGGAAATTTAATTTTTTCCTTCCTTCCTTTCCTTGTTTGTTTGTCTGAAATTGTGTTTATGAGCATAATTTTCAGTGCAGTTAGCACTATCAAAATGATATATTTTTTTAAGCAGCAAAGGAGAGTATTGTATAATACTCATTTTTGGATACCATTATCAACATTGTCATGAACTCAATTCACATAGATATTGATATGAAAAAAAGACCATCCTTATGGTATTCGGGTATTAAATTGTAATGTGATAGCCTTTATTTTTTCCTCTGAATGTGGTATTTATGTTGCTGCATTTTGCAAAGATTCAAATGTCAGCTTGGAATACAACCTTGTATTTAATAACATGAAATTGTTCATACAATTGCAGTTGTGTGGGCCTTCAGAAATTGAAAAAATCATATTAAGCAAGATTTTTAAAGAATTTACTCATTTCATGGTTATGTAAACACACACACATAAAAGTAGAGAAAACAAGCACTATATTTTTCTTGCTCTTTTTCAAATTATATATGTAGAAATATACATAACTAAAATGCATGGATTTGAAGTATGCAAAAATGTGTTAATCAATAGAAAATGTGCAAAAATGTGTATCTTAGAGCAGTGTTTCTCATGTGTGGGACAAACAATTATTGTTTTCCAGTTTCTGTACTCCCATGATGCCTTAGCAGGCTCCTTATTTAGTTGAGCAGGATGCTATACCACTCCCTTCAAAAATGGATCCAACTCAATGCATTCAACGGTTGTGAGGTGGTGACAAAATAAATCAAAAGTATAATGCTGTAATCACACATATTCATAGAATCATAGAATCATAGAGTTGGAAGAGACCACAAGGGTCTTCCAATCCAACTTCCTGCTATGGAGGAGTATACAATCAAAGTGCTCCTGACAGATGGCCATCCACCACATTCCAAAGTAGCATATTCTATTGTCAAAAATCTGTTCCTTCTGGTAAGCAAGAGGGCAAAAGCAAAACAAACACATAAGCCTGTCCTATCTTAGAGAGGTATCATTCCATAATTATTTTAGATCTCATCTCATTATATAGCTTATCTGGCATTTTATCAAATTGCTTGAAATGATACTCTGTTCAGTGCCAAGAAGGATTGTTGGCTTTTTTCTTTTAGTTTTTAATGTGTTAGGCAAGAAATTACAGATTCTTTTTCTAAGTTTGGATCAGCACTGTGAATTCCATTGCATGTACATGCAATTGAGCTTCAGCTGATTAAAATGCTGCCCTTGTGTTCTCAAAAATATTTACAAATAAAAAATATTCCCATAAGTATAAATGGAGAACCATTATTGTTCTCCATTCTGAGCCTAAGTGACTGCTATCTTTCTCACTCAAATAATACATCTTTAGGGAGTACATATATAACCCTGAGTTTTGAAACTCAGGAAATGTGTTTTCCCCTATTGAAAAGAGCAATTTTCTACATTTTCCAGGTACTATTAATGGTCTGCTTTTCATTTTCCCTTCATTTCTCCCTTACAGAATATTTCTAGAGTTGAATTTTCTAGAGTTGATTTTAATTTTTAAAAAATCTCTAAATAGTAAATTGGACATTTCAAATTGCTATGTTAACAATATCAAATTGACTACCGATACTGTGCTTGTGCTTTTAAGTTTATTTATGGCAGCCACATGGGTTTCCAAGGAGTTTCTTGGACAACTTACATGCTGACATGTATTTGCTGGTTCCTTCCCCTAGAATATTTTATTTATTTATTTATTTATTTATTAGACTAGTATACCGCTACTCCCAGTTTGGCTCAGAGCCGTTTACAGAAATAGATTAAAACAATACACTTAGCTTTAAAATAACAATAAAAACAATAAAAACAACAATAAAAACAGACATAGCCCCGAGTTTTTCACCCATCGAAAGCTTGTCGGAAGAGCAAGGTTTTGCAGGCTTTCCGAAAGGCAAGCAGGTCTCGGATAGTTCGAGTTTCGACTGGCAAGGCATTCCATAATTGAGGGGCTACAATCAAGAAGGCTCTCTGCCTATTAGAAGACAAATGATAAGTCCGTATGTTAGGGACTTCAAGCAAATTTTGGTCTTCGGACCGAAGTAATCTCTGGGGTTGGTAGGGGGATAAGCAGGCCCTCAGGTATGCCGACCCCAAACCATGTAAGGCCTTAAAGGTTAGTACCAGTATCTCGAAAGTAATCCGGTACTCAATCGGTAGCCAGTGCAGCTGTTGTAGAATTGGGGTGATACGCAACCTCGCCGGCACCCCGGCGAGAAGACAAGCCGCTGCATTTTGTACCAGCTTCAGTTTCCGGATCACTGACAGAGGAAGGCCAATGTAGAGGGCCTTACAGTAGTCGAGCCTCGAGATGACCGTCACCTGGATCACCATAGCCAGGTCGTTCCTAGATAGGTAGGGAGCCAGTCGCCTAGCCTGACGTAGGTGGAAAAACGCAGATCTGCTCACAGCTGAGACCTGGGCCTCCATTGTGAGCAGAGGGTCCAATAAGACACCAAGACTTTTTACAGAAGATGATGGACGTAGTGTCCCACCATCCAGGGTAGGCAGCTGGATCTCCCTCCCACCCGGACGGCCCAGCCAAAGGATCTGCGTCTTCACTGGATTCACCCTCAACCTGCTGGCACGCAACCATCCAGTAACGGCCTCAAGGCACTGATGGAAACTATCTGGTACGGAGTCCAGCCAGCCCTCCATCCTCAGAATGAGCTGTGTGTCATCAGCATACTGGTGGCACTCGAGCCCAAAGCTCCGCACCAGTCGGGCAAGTGGTCGCATATAGATGTTAAATAATAGAGGAGAGAGAATAGCTCCCTGTGGGACCCTACAAGTTAAAGGCCACCTTTAAAAACATTTTTCATGGGAAAGGCTATTATGCTGCTTCCTAAATTGCAGTTCTGTCAGACTTGGAAGAACCCATAATTGCTTACATCAAAGAAGGCATAATTTCAAGCCTCCAGAAAATCACTGGGTGACAATAATAGTTCCAAAATATAGATTAACGTGCTAGTCTCCTAACCCTCCAAATGATGAAGATGGACTTGATTTTGCGATGTAGAATAAAATCAAAGGAGAAACAAAAAGTGGGATAATATTGTTGCTCACCATATACATTTCTCTATCCCTTGGAGCCTTTCCACTTTCTATCCAGAATTCTTCATCACAATTTTATTTCTAAGCTGAAGGAAATGAGAATAAAGGGTAATGTTGGAACCAAAGATTATCCAATGGAAGAAAAAGTTGGAGATGTAGGACAGTGAAGGAAGCTATGGAATTCACAAGTACAAGACAATCAACTTGAGCAAATTTAAAAGTGGATTAGATGAACTCATGGAGGGTGTCAGTAGTCATAAAGAGCCAACATGGATTTGAATTCTTGCCTAGCCATAAATACACAGTAGGTCATCTTGGGTGAGTCACACTCTCTCAGCCTAAGGCAATGGAAAACCTCCTCTAAACAAACTTTACCAAGGAAACCCCATGATAGGGTTGCCATAATTAAGACTTGCCTGGAAAGTACATTGCAAGAACAACAACTAGTCATGCTCCCTGGCAATTCCGGCGGCCTAAGTCAGTGGGAGGGAAGTTTGTTTGCACTACATCTGAGTGTGAAGTTGCACACTCAGTAAAATTACAATTGAGATCCAGGCAGTTAAAGAATATGGTGTAAGTAAGTGCACACCTTCCCTTTGGGAGGCATGGCCCTATAAGTCTGTCTGTTCTAGTCAATGTCATGTTGTGAATTCATTGGTATATCTCCACCAACAGTGGTTTTCAAGCATGCTTGCTGGCATATTGATCACGGGGGCAGTGCATCTTAAATACCATTGCGATAGAGGGACGTTTTGTTATGCCCCCTACTCAATAGATCTTGAGTATAAGATTCTGTCCTATAATCAAGAAAAATGCTACTGCCTTTTAACATATTGTTGCCATCAGTGAACAATTAAAAAGTAATATTCAAGGATTGTTTGATATTATTTACTAGAGAAAAACAAACCTTGAAGCCACATGATCAATGCAATAAAGCAGTCATTCCATTTTCCCCACCTTTTGCTGCTTTGAAAAGAAGTCTTTTATCAGTGTTCAACAGCAGGAATAGGGCTGGGATTTAACAGTAAGTTCGCAAAAACAGCCCAATAGCTTCCTATCTCTAAGCAAACCTAGCAAATAGGTCAGACAAAAGATGGCAAGAGGTGATGGGCCTTGCCAGAAGAGATAGGATCACTGCAGATTTAGATTTCATTTTTGTGAAATATTTCGGTTTCTCTAGGGGATTAGGAAGTCCCCTATGGGGGAAAAGAACTGAATTAACTATTTTTCTACCTATGGGCCTTCTGTAATCTCAAAATGATGGTATCTGCAGATTGGGATAAGAAGGTAAATTTGGCTTGATACCTTCTGAGCGATTCTCTGATCTGAAACAACTACAAAAATGCAGACACTGTATTCCCCCCTATAATCCAGCAAAATCACCACAAGGAAATGTTGCTTAAAGCAGCATGTCAAATATTCGGAAACATATAAGTCCTGATCATCTGTATAAACTTCTGCCCATGAAAGTTTGCTAGCTGTGTTTCTATTTTCTTTCAGTTGCAAACTAATTAACAGTGTAATATTGTTTCATCTTCATGGCACCCTCTACTAAAAGTTTCCCTCTGAGTCCATGGTACCCAGCTCGCTAATGGGTACGACCCAGAACAAGATCTCCCCAGATGAAGTTAACAGCAGTAAGGAGGGCTAGCTAAGAGAAGGTGCTTGCTAAGGGCTATTTGTTTCCTGCCCTAGTTAGTCATGCATTCAGGATACCCAAACATGCTAGTATGTTCAATCTGCATAATGAATGTATTTCATTTGGAATGTAGAGCAAGAAATATGGCAAAAGCAGATATCATCCACACCACTTAGGATAGAGAAAATTATCACTATGTATCCAGTATCTCCTGAAATGCACTCCAAATAAGGTACAGTAGAGTCTCACTTATCCAAGCTAAACGGGCCGGCAGAAGCTTGGATAAGCGAATATCTTGGATAATAAGGAGGGATTAAGGAAAAGCCTATTAAACATCAAATTAGGTTATGATTTTACAAATTAAGCACCAAAACATCATGATCTACAACAAATTTGACAGAAAAAGATCAATAAACAATAATGTTATGTTGTAATTACTGTATTTATGAATTTTAGCACCAAAATATCACGATATATTGAAAACATTGACTACAAAAATGGCTTGGATAATCCAGAAACTTGGATAAGCAAGGCTTGGATAAGTGAGACTCTACTGTGCAACTTAAAAACTTGTCACTATGAAATCATCCTTCAAGAAAAGTTTCACTCTCAAATTTGACACAATTCAGTGGTTATATTTGGGAGAAAGTTAAGTGCATAATGTTGGTGTCAGGCAATTGTTATTTTTGAAAAACCCTCTTTTTTTACATTCTCCTTCAAAAGCTTTCTAGTTTGCTCCCACAACTAATATTAATCTTACTAGTCTATATTGTCCTGCTTTGTCTCTTGACCCTTTGTTCTTTGCCTGCTCTGCCACAGTTCAGCATAATTGATTTATTTTTATTTGGCTTCAGTTATTTTTTTTTCTAAATCATCCTCCTGAACCATTGGAAAGATTTTCTTCTTGAGAGCCTGTATATGTGGGTATATATGATGTCTCCATTTATACACTGCAAAAGATGAGACCAGCCTCACAGGGAGCTCATCTTTTCACTTAGGAATCTGGGTGACATGAATTGTCTCCTTAATATTTTATGGTCATCCACTAGATCAGTTTTCTGAATTGTTCCCTCTTCACCTTCATTGGTTCTGGGCTTTGTTCCATCTCAGCCATTTTTATCCCCATTTTTTTCCCTTCAGAAGGGATACTAAAGTAATGGTGAACAACTGGAGCATGTTGAGGACCCATCAATAACAGTTGCTGTTGGCTATATTTCATTTGGCGAAGGAGGTCGAACCACTTCTGAGTATTCCTTGCTTAGGAAAACCCCATGAAATTCATGGGATCATCCTAAGTTAACTAGCGACTTGAAGGCACAGACCAAAAAGTGCAATGTTTCATCCCTTCCTTTCAGTCTTACCTTCTGAACTTCTGAACTACCTTTGCAATCTGAGCTCAATTTATAGTGACTGACAAAAGCTGAGACAGTGAGGAAAGTGAAAAGTGGGGGGGGGGGAGAGAGAAACTGCAGACCTCATTGGATGGGGCAATTTGCCTGTACACAGCTTGCTCTCCCCTTTCACCACAGAGACCATTACATGACACACATCTACTTCCGGCTGGGCTCCATGGCAAATGGGGAGAGCAAGCAGTGTACAACAACACCATGGCAACATGGGAGGCTTCTGTGTTACCGAGTGACAGACGCTTCCCCCCATGGGATGAAGCCAGCTGTATGTTGGGCAATGTGGGGCATGGGGCTACAGTCCCCACCCCCCGCCTCCTGCCGGGACCCCACAAATTTGCTATGATGCATGGTGAATCGATATGCCAATCGATATAAGGTCCTGGGACACTTGTAAAGTAGCTAAAACATTGGAAGGGCAGTGAATTGATTCAGGACAATTGGAACGATTGTGCTTATTACACATTCCACATGTAGTATCAATGTCCCAGACACACTTTTCTCACAGAAATCATATGAAAAACCAGTAGGTCTAGTTGCTACATAAAATTCACATATCCCTACTATAGTCTAAAATCTTTTGGTTTCCTTTGATTATTTTAATGAGTATTATGACCTGCAATAGTACATTGTTTCTTCAGTAAAAATGAACTTGCTATATATATATATATATAGCCTGCAGCAAAATATTTTTGTTGTCTGACAGCCATCAGAAATGGGCAAGCAAGTCCTTGTTTCTATGGAACCTGGAGCTGTACCATGTAAATAAAAGAACAAACTCAACCCTGCTGATAAGGGGCATAGCTGCATGGCAGCAGTACTTTATTCTAATATGTATCTTCGATGGGGAAAATCAAACCTTTTCTGTGAAGAAGTCCAGTTGATATGGCAACCAGCAAGCCATCTCTGCAGTAGCAGCTAGAACAATCTCCATGTGTGACTTTCATTTCAAATTCAGGTGAAGAGATTTCTGATGCATGAAGCATTCTGTGGACATAAACCTCCCTGAGGAAACCCATCTTTTTGTTAAATAAATCACTTCTCTTTCTCTTTTGTCTGTGGAGTCCTCATGATCCATCCCAAAGAAGTAAGAGCTTGATTGCTAGATATTCAGTCTTAAACTTTATTGGACAAATTGAACATACACATTTTTCTTTGTATTCTATGTGTGGAAATTCTAGTTTACTTACAGTATGATTATTGGCATTTACAGATTAATTTCTATCCTTTCAAAAAAAGTTGGTATTTATGGAAGCCACTACTTCCAACTTAAAAGCCCCATACTCTAGTCTTCTGTATATATTTATTGATTTAATTTGCCAGAAATACTATAGGCCTTCAAATCAATTAGTTTTTAATGTGGTTTACAACCAAAATCATAAAACAATAAATTTCTTGTGGAAAATGTTAAAAAAACACATAATACAATAGAATTTTTAGCAAAATACGTTTTCTTGTCTCTTTTTGCCTTGTCTTTTCTGAGATAATAATTTAGCAATGTATTTAGGAGAGAGCTTTGACAGCTTTCTATCACTTTGCTTCTCCTTTTCCCCACAGTATAACTTAGAATGTGCTGTCTAGCAGAGAAACTAAAGCAGTTTAGATTCCACAACTGGGATAAAAGCTAGACTAATATGGATCTGGTATCAGTGGGATCTCAGTTGCTATTATAGACAGAAATACCTTGTCCCAAACTGGGACATTGGAAGCTTGACAATAGTAAATCAGATTGAAAGACGGCCTTAATTGTTTTTACAATATTTACATGATGAGGAGCCACACTGAGTGTCTGTACTCTCTAATATAGACCAGTGGGTTGCTTTAATTAGCCAGGGATGGCAAGTGACAAGCAAATGAGTATGGATACATCTACACTGTAGAATTAATGAAATTTGACCCCACTTTAATTGCCATCGCTCAGTACTATGGAATCATGGCAGTGTAGTTTGGTGAGGTACCAGCATTCTTTGGCAGAAAAGGCTAAAGACCTTGTGAAACTACAACTTCCATGATTCCATAGCACTGAGCTTGGCAATTGCAGTGGTGTCAGATTGCATGAATGCTACAATGTTACTTACTTACTTACTTAGGCGATCCCTTGTAGCTTGAGGATGACGGTCCTGCAGGTGTAGTGTCTTGGTGGTAGATGCGTAGGTAGCTGTGGAGATCTATTCTTGACCCGCATGTTCTTCCGCAATGAAGAAATCAGTTTCCAGATGGCAGTTCCGGTCAGGGTTGGCTTGATGTGCTTTCCTCTTGGCACATTTCTCCCTTAAGCCCTCGATTCATATAGCAGGGTTGGGAGGACAATAGCTTTATGAACAAGCACCTTGGTATTCTTGCGGATGTCCCGATCCTCAAACACTCTCTGCTTCATTTGGAGAAATGCTGCACTTGTAGAGCTCAGGCGGTGTTGTATTTCAGCATCAATGTTTACTTTTGTGGATAGGTGGCTGCCAAGGTAGCGGAAATTGTCAATATTTTCTAATGTTACACCATTAAGCTGTATCCCTGGCATTGCAGAGGGATGGGCTGACGACTGCTGGAAGAGCACTTTGGTTTTCTCGATGTTCAGTGAGAGGCTGGACTTATCGTATGCTTCTGCAAAGGTGTTTAGAGTGGGTCGTAGATCTTCTTCTGAATGCGCACAGACTACGTTATCATCAGCATATTTGAGTTCTGTAACAGATGTTGTTGTGACCTTGGTTTTGGCTTTCAGTCTGCTGAGGTTAAATGGCTTGCCATCTGTCCAATAGATGATTTCCACTCTTCTGGGAAGCTTCCCATCAACAAGATGAAGTATCATAGCGATGAAGATGGAAAATAAGGTTGGGGTAATAACACATCCCTGTTTGACACCTGATTCCACCTTAAATGGGTCACTTTGGGAGACATTACCGTTCAAGACTGTTGCCATCAGTCATCGTGGAGGAGCCGCAAGATGTTCACAAATTTGTCAGGGCACCTGATTTTTTTGGAGTATGGTCCAGAGAGCACTGTGATTCACTGTGTTGAATGCCTTTTCAAAGTCGATGAATGTCATATACAGGGGTTGAGTTTGTTCCCTGCATTTTTCTTGGAACTGTCATGCAATAAAGATCATGTCCACTGTTCCTCTGGAGGGGTGAAAACCATTCTGGGATTCTGGGAGGGTGTCTTCTGAAGCTTCCCACCAGAGTAGAAGGGGGTTTGCAAGGATTTTCCCAGCGGAGGTTAGAAGGGAGATACCTCAATAGTTTCCACAGTCTGTTCTATCTCCTTTTTTGAAAAGGGTGATGATGGTGGCATCCTTGAAGTCTGTTGGGATTTTCTCAGTCACCTACACTTTTACAATGAGCTGGTGGAGTTGTTGTGTCAGCTCAGGTACATCCTCTTTAAAGATTTTAGCAGGGATCCCATCAGGTCTGTTGGTTTTGTTATTTTTTTTGTTGGCTGATGGCATTGCTGACTTCCTCCAGACTAGGCAGCGCTGCAAGTTCATCCCTGATTTGTTGTTGCAGAATTTGTGAGAGAACCTCTTTGGACACATTGGAGCTGTGTTTCAGGAGGTTGTGGTAGTGCTCTTTCTAAGGTAGTGCGATTGATTTTTTTTTGGTCCTTCAGAAGTTTGGTTCTGTCTGATGAGTGTAGATGGTGTATGCCATGATTTCTTGGTCCGTAGATGACCTTGGTGGCTTTAAAAAAAATCCTTGAGCATCATGGTTATCTGCCAAGTGTTGGATTTCTTCAGCCTCTTTGTCCACCTGATATTCTTGAGTTCTCTGGTCCTTCTTTGGACCTCAGGTTTTGAACTGGTATAGATCTTTTTCTTAGCAGCGCAATTGGTGTCTCTTTACCATGTTTGGAAGACTTTCCTTTTCTTATCAATTAACTGTTGAATCTTTGTCATTTTTGTCAAACCAATCTCGATGTTTCTTAGTTTGGTATCCAATGGTTTCTACAATGTAGATTCAACCTAAATAGTTGCAGTTCACCAACCCCTTGCAACACCAAAGTAACCATACAAAGCACACAAGAAAACTATGGGAGCAATAGCAATCAAAATTATATTCAACTGAGATTGGATATCAAAACTTTTTTTCCTTGATGTATTTTATGAATGGTTTTCAAAGAAAGGCAGTGAAAAAAAAGGGTACACAGAAATAAAGTCAATTGAATTAATATATATAACTGGATATTAAAATGGAATTAGTGAACTTCCCAAATACGTTCTCCATAGGTCATACCCTCATCTAAAGTGAGTGACTCAAAAAAGTTCATTGTTTTACAGGAAAGGGTTACCTGAAAAGAACTGAAATCTTTTCTAGACCGAGGTGTGTTGGCTGATCTATATGGGAAACATTTGTTTTATGCATAAAGCCTATACGCTGTTGGCACTGTTCTCTACACAATAGTTGACTTATTAAAAATTCTTCTGAGGTCTCTGCTTGGGTGAAGGAGGTCACACATTCTGAGGTCAGCTGTAGTGCTTACATTAATTCTGTCCATAATTGTGGCAATTTAAGTATCCTCCTTTCACTCAGAACTTATATGTTTCCCTGAAAATGCAGCTATCAGTTTTTTCAAGGTTGCGACCCCTTCATATTTGACATCACGAAAGCAGAACCCATTCCATATTCTTATTCATTTCTATAGAGTTAACATTTTGCTGCATTTAACACTAACTAATTCTCTTAAAATGAGTACCATAATCCAGCAATTTTTTTTACTGCTGTCTGAATCACACAAAAGTCACAAGGGGGACTAACTCTGAATAATAATGAACAGGCTTGCCATTCTCTTTCTGAATGTCTTTGAAGGGATTCAGATAATTCCAAAGTAATTCATTAAGAAAACCTATATCGTCTAGTCCTGGCATAGTCCTCATGAGATCCCTCTTTTGTATGTATCATAGAAGGGAGGGGGAAATAAGCTCCCACAGTGAAAGGTAAGCAACAGATTTCAAGGGGTGGAGGAATTTTCTAACTTCTTCCTTGTATGTTAAGAAAATTAAAGACAAGAAAAGCCCAAGCAAGAAAGCCACCCACTCAGTCCCAGATAGGCAAGCGAATTTATGAACCCCTGGGGCAACAAGAGAGCAGCTGCACCATCTCTCCAATATGTGCTTTCACTGACGAGTCTGACACATTCTTTCAAGCTATAATTTTACAGGCTGTTCCTGTAGCATAAATTAAGCTATGGTAGATTATTTTTATAGCTTCTAAAAGGTTTGGTTGCTAAGCAAGTTAAATTAGCTGAAAGGGTGATCTGCTCTTAAGTTTGGGGCATTTTCTTATCACTCTGCATGTATGAATGCACTCGTTTAAATCTCTTGTCAGCTCCAGCCTTTGTACCAACAGTAGGGGGAATTGTGCATGGGTGTGTATGTGTCTTCAAGTAGTCTGTCAACTTGTGGCAGCAGCATGAATTTCATAGGGGTTTCTTAGGCATGGAATATTGATAGCCCCATCTTAAAATGTTGATCTTTCTAGAATTCACACAAAATCCGGATATTTAATGGATCTTCAAAAAATGGCTGAAGAGCTCTGGGATTCCGAACACCATAATCCAAATCTACAATTTTTTACAACTTTACAAATCAGTTATGCATGGTGGGAAAGCATCAAATTCTGAGTCACCATGTTAAGATTATCAGTCTTAATGTCCAGACTGAAATATAGGGCTTTCTATTGGGTTAAAATCATTGGGGATCAAACAGCACTTTAAATTATCCTTGGAAGTTAATGAGATGCAGAGAAGGTGACCTTGGGGATAATGTGCACTTAGTAACCCACCATCTTGACTAGGATAGTGACTGTACTGTTCTGCAGCATTTTAGTTACGCTTTTTTAGAAACTGTGATCCTAATCTACACTGTCGACCACATCACATGGACTGCTGGAATTGCCACTCATCATGGTGAATCTGCCGACCATTGTCAGGGGCCATGGGGAACCCGTTGCCCCACACTCTGCATTGCTCAGCTTGGCAGAAAGTTGATCCCACTGGGGGAAGCGTTGACCATGTGGCTTTCCCCCATTTCTTCCCGTGCAACATGGGAAACCACCTATGTTTCTACCAAGGCGGTATGCACCGGTTCCACAATAGTTGACCCATGGAGACCCTGTGACGCAGCAGGGCAGCATGAGCACTGGGAACCAGACACGGAGGCCAATAAACAATCTAATATCTTTATTAAAGAAATAAAGGAGACAAACAAAAATAAGCAGAGTATATAGTCCAGCAATAGTCCTTTCAGAAAAGGTCAAATACAGTCCAGTAATATGAAAGTAGATGTCCAGTATTAGAGTTCAAAGTTTTAAATCCGGTAACCGAAACACACTCAAACTTCCAGGCTGTTTGAGTGGGGATTAAAGCAAGGTCTGTCAAAGAGTTCCAGGTTTCAATTCTGAGGCTAGGATACAAGTCAAGGCAAAGTTAGTCGTGGTAGAGCTGAATTGCTGTCCAAGCTTGGCAGGGAGACGAGATGCAACGCCGGTCTACTCGAGAGTAGCACGCTGCAGAACTAGAGTCGATGTAAATTCCTCAACTGACACGTTGAACACCGCAAAGGTCAGTCGGCGCCCAGAACTTTTATGGGACTACAATCTCCCTTCCAGCCAGGTGTCTGAACACTCTTTCCCAAGGGAAAGTGGACTAAAGTCAACAACTTGCCAGATGCAACCCTCCCGGGAAATTCTCAAGGGAACTGGCTTAATTAGTGCTTGCTCTCTCTGCTAATCTAGCGCTTCTTCTCTGATTCTGCTTCTCCGAGCGAGATGTTTCCCAAAACAATCTTCGGTCAAAAGGAGCGCTCTCTGGAGATCCGGGCTCTGGCTCAGGGGCCTTTTTAATTAACTGTGGGCTAAAACTGTCAACAGGGGACATCTGGAAGGGAGCAGAATCTTGCGGAATCGGCACAAACCCCATATCTTCTTCGGTCTGATCCATAATGGTGACGGGGTCATGACTCGAGGGTCTCTGAGACACTACAGACTCACTGGAAGTTCCTCTGTGTCATGAGATGGGAGCCGGCAGGCTTCATGGATCAACTAGGGCTGAACTGGCATAAGCCGTCAAAGTAAGCCCCATCTGATGAGGTCATTAACTTGATGAAGGAAGCAACAAAGATCCTCACTGATATATATATATAAGGCCTTCTCATCAGTAGCAATGGTTAAAAGCATCTGATATTCATTAGATATATCTCCCTCCATAAACCTACCCGATCTTTACGATCATCCGGGGAGGCCCTTTTATCAACACTGTCTATATCTCAGGCCCGCCTTGTGAGTACAAGGGAGAGGGCCTTTTCTGCTGTGGCCCCCCGACTATGGAACTCACTGCCTACTGAAATCAGGCAAGCTCCCACTTTGTTAGCTTTTAGGAAAGACCTGAAAACATGGCTCTTTTGCTGTGCTTTCGGTGAGTAATTTCTGTTATATATTTCTGTGTTACTCCCCCCCGAACATCTATCCTCTAAACTGCCCCACTTTCATATGTCCCTGTCCACATTGGAGTACCCTTCTGTCCCTCTCACTCCGGGTTTTATCTTTGTGTTCATGCAGCCTGCTCTTGTTTTACTGTTTCTTGATTTTTTGATGTGATGTTTATTATTATCTATTGTATTACTTTTAATTATGCTAGGATATGCTGTTTTTATATTTTATTATATTGTATTGCTCTGGGCATAGCCCCATGTTAGCCGCCCCGAGTCCCCGCTGGGGAGATGGTGGCGGGGTATAAATAAAGTTTTATTATTATTATTATTATTATTATTATTATTATTATTATTATTATTATTAGCAGCAATAAACCTGAGACACATTAAGGCCCCATCTACATTGATGATTTAACGTCGTTTTTAGCTGGCTTCAAATTGCAGTGGCCAAACAGCCACAAACGTGTGCAAAAGAAAGCCATTAAAGCACATTAGTGCTGTATGGTTTGTGTAGTCACCATCTGGGCCTTAATCTGGTTCCAGAATTTTTCATGTAATCATCTGCATAGCAAAACAACTTCCTTGAATACTAGTTTGAAGCTGCATTAAATGGCCAGTGTAGATGTCCCTTAAATTTCATGGCAGACTATGCAGGAACCTTCAGGCTTTTTCTCATCCATTTTGCAAGGCAAAAGACTTAAGGATTGCTATGGTTTAAACTTGATACATTTGCAGCTGCCAGAGTAATCACGACAGAATGTGTAATGTGTAATTCATGTAATGCAGAACATGAGTAAAATAATGATTTATGAAATAAGGAAGCTAATTAAAGAAAAATCCAGCATCCATCCTGTTCAAAGCCTCTTCCACTGCAAGTGAAGTTTATTGCTAAAGTCCAGCTTGAATAAAAAGGCAGCAAGAAGGAAACAGGGAGGGAATTCCACAGCTTGGAACATTAGAAACAGGTAGGAGTTTTTCTATGAGATGGGAGGGGGGGAGAGAGAACATTGGGAAGTTCGAAGCAAGACCGAATTTCACTTCAGTTTCTGTTCTCTAGGCAGTGGCTGCTGAAAGAGAAAGGGTATTGTTTATAATGTATCAGTCCCTTTGCTGCATATGGCCCAAAGGTGGTCTTCCACCAGTCCATTTTATCCATACTTCTTCCAGACTCTGCAATTGGGTACAGCTTCTTACTGGACTGGTTGCTAATAATCTTATCATTGCCCAAGCCAGGAACTTCCCTTACAACATGAACAATTTCCTACTAAAAGTCTATATATATTGCATAGGGCCTGAGGCTATGATTTGATGGCTTGCAACAAAATGAGTGATACAGGAACGAGCTACCATGTTTCTAGGGAACCTTGGCAGGTAACTGAATGAACAGATAACAGAGCAAGCAGCAAGCAATGTTAGGAGATTATTTTATTTTAGCCCATCACATAAAATCACAAGCACAGAGTCTAAATCTAGTGCGATTTTCCAGCCATTTTTGTAGCTGCAGCTCTTTTGCTCAAAGTTAACGTAATAAAATAAATCAAAGCCCTCTAAGCAGACAACAGACAATAATCTTGCACAGAACTGCTTTTCATTTTCCCCCTTAAAATCCAGCCTCTTTGTGGTTATGCAAGTTGTGTTAATACTGTGGAATTGTTGGATCACAAGATATACAAATCTATGAGCATCATTTCCCTCCATATTTCAGTTTTTCTGAAATCTCCATTCATGAAAAATCTTGAGACTTGTACACACGTTATTACAAAAGCAAAGGTCTACTCCATTAGCACTAGGTGTTACAAGTTGAGCAAACCTTATCCAAAATGCTTGGGACCAGAAATGTTTTGGATGTTGGAGTTTAGGGATTTTTGAAATACCTTTATTTGCATATATGTGTTGGAGATGGAACCAAGGTCTAAACAGGAAATTGATGTATGTTTCATATTCACATAGTCTAATTTTATACCATATTTTAATTAATTTTGTGCATCAAACCAAATTTGTATACATTGAACAATAAAAAACAAAGCTACCCATGTGGACAATTTTGAATCTTGGAGTACAGGCAGTCCTTGGGTTACAAACATCTGATTCCTAGTTGCAAACAGAGGTGAAATAATAGAAAAGGAGAGGGAAAGGTATCTCACTGAAGCTTTATCATCAACAGAGGTGTCCATTTTGGCGCTCCCCCCCCGCGCGCTGCGCGCCCTGGCCCCGCCTCCCGCATCGGGCAGCCACGGCTCCTGCGCCGCACTCCCTGACCCTACATCCCACACCACATGCCCTGACCCCGCTTCCCGTGCCACGCGCCTTGCCTCCCGCGCTGCATGGGAGGTGGGGCCAGGGTGCATGGGCCACGGCGGGAAGGCCCAGCCATCCTGGATGGGCCTTCTCCTTCAGGCTTGGATGGGCCTTCCCGCAGCGGCGGGAAGGCCCAGGCCCGAAGGAGAAAGAGGTGGGGGTGGCGCCATCCTCCCGGGGGCTCAACTGCACCCCCAGGATGATTGTGTCACAGGCAAATGCTTCCCTCGGTGGGCGGTTGGACCGCCTCTGATAATCAATCTTTGTTTCCACAACAAACCCAAATTTTCAAAATCCAATTATTGCAGGGACAGAAAGTGAGGTGAAATCTTCTGAACAGGGAAGCAGACAGCAAAACAACAGTTAAGGGGTGTTAACCCTTCACTATGCTATTCAAAACTCTTTTTTTTTTTTTGCTGGAGTTACACTTTTAAATGTACCTGTTCTGACTGACATACAAATTCAACTTTCAAATTCAAGAACAAACCTACAGAACCTATCTTGTTCATTACCTGGTAACTGCCTGTATTTCATATTTTAGAATTCTGGATAAGGAATGATCAATTGTACTCCTAATTTATAAGAATCTATACAGACTAGGGTTACACCTGCACTATAGACACACACTTTGATGCCACTTTAACTGCCATAGATCAGAGCTATGGAATCCTAGGAGTTGTAGTTTGGTGAGGCACTAGCAGTCTTTTGTAGAGAGGGCTATCCTAGCCCTTATGTTCAGACAGGAGGATGGGCTCTCTTATGACAAAGTGATATAGAAAGGTTTATTTGGTTGGAGCCATAGAAGATGAACTTCTCTTTTGCAGCTTTTGCTATGTGGTACTCATGGAAAACATGCAGGCTCCCAATGCCAAACGTTGATACCATTCACTGCATACCATTCACTTCAACCCTTGTGATTTGACATGTGAACCTACTTTTTCAGCTGCTTTTAAAATGTCCCATATTCTCTCTATTCCTTCCATTCCACCCCACTCCCCTTGTCCTCTGCTTACTTCAGTTACTGCAAAATGAATTGATTAAGAATGACAACTGAAAATTTCTTAATAAATAGTATCACCTCCATAACTCACATCCATACAAATGTTCTCTTTAGGCAGGGCCCTTCTAGATAGGCCCAAAAACACAGGACCTGTTTTACGTTTACCTGAGGTGTCCAAATGACTCATCAGGTAAAAGCGAATTAATGCAGAGTAACTTGGGCTTTCCCAGTTTACTTTAATTAAACACCTGGAAAGATTTAGACCTTAGGGTAACATTCAAATATTTCCAGCTGAGGGCCCTGTGGGGATTTACTCCTTGGACTGTGATCCATGATCCCAGGGGTCAATGCTCACAACTATCCTGGTTCTTCAGGCTCCCAAAAGCCCAGAGGGGTGGGAGGGTGCCCACCTCCTCTCCTTCAGCCCCTCATCACCTCGGGTACGTTTTGAGGGAGGACACCCTTCCAGCACAATCTCTTCCCACTTCCCCCCTCCCTCTGATTTTATATAATGTAATAAAGGAAAACATCTTTAATAAAGATCATTAAAAAAAGAAAAAAAGAGAAAATAACAAAATTTGCAAAAGACAAGAATATCAAATGCTGGAAGTGTGGGAAAAGCGATGGTACCTATCTACATTTGTGGTGGTCCTGTGAAAAAAATAAAACCCTATTGGAGAGAGATACATAACAAGTGTCAGAAGATTCTAAAAATAAAAATTCCTTTAGTCCCAGAATACTGGCTAGACAGCAGTACATGGGAGAAAGATCTTGGAGTCCTTGTGGACAACAAGTTAAACATGAGCCAGCAATGTGATGCGGCTGCTAAGAAAGCCAACAGGATTTTGGCCTGCATCAATAGGGGTATAGCATCTAGATCCAGGGAAGTCATGCTAACCCTCTATTCTGCCTTGGTCAGACCACACCTGGAATACTGTGTCCAATTCTGGGCACCGCAATTGAAGGGAGATGTTGACAAGCTGGAATGTGTCCAGAGGAGGGCAACTAAAATGATCAAAGGTCTGGAGAACAAGCCCTATGAGGAGTGGCTTAAAGAACTGGGCATGTTTAGCCTGCAGAAGAGAAGGCTAAGAGGAGACATGATAGCCATGTACAAATATGTGAGGGGAAGTCATAGGGAGGAGGGAGCAAGCTTGTTTTCTGCTGCCCTGCAGACCAGGACGCGGAACAACGGCTTCAAACTACAGGAAAGGAGATTCCACCTGAACATCAGGAAGAACTTCCTCACTGTGAGGGCTGTTCGGCAGTGGAACTCTCTCCCTCAGACTGTGGTGGAGGCTCCTTCTTTGGAAGCTTTTAAACAGAGGCTGGATGGCCATCTGTCGGGGGTGCTCTGAATGCGATTTCCTGCTTCTTGGCAGGGGGTTGGACTGGATGGCCCATGAGGTCTCTTCCAACTCTACTATTCTATGATTCTATGATTCTACTTCCTATTGGGGATGTCTAACATGCAATGGGGAAAGAACGAAGATAAAATATTTACATATTTAACAACCGCAGCCAGAATAGTGCATGCCAGACTATGGAAACAAAAAGCAATACCAAATAAAGAGGATTGGATAAAAAAAAATATGGTATATAATGAATATGGACCAATTAACCTTTCTACTATCAAGAACACAGAATAAACCAAAGACGATGACTGACTGGACGCCTGTAAAGGATTGGATGAAGAACGAAAAAATTAAAATACTGATATAACGCCAATTAACAGACTGTGACAAGTCAACTATTGAAGACAAAAGCAGTAAAGATGGAAAACAATAGATGAAAACATCATCTGATAAGACACCATTATAGAGAAAAAGGGAAGTCAAGAAAGAAAAGACTCCCCACCCCACCCCCTTTCCCCACCCCTTTTCTCCCTTTTTTTTCCCTCTTTTTCCTTTCTTCTTTCTCCTTTTCTTTCCATTTCCGCTTCGTGCAAACCTTTCCCTTCCCTTCTCCCCCAATCCACTAAGGTGGTTTTTCTTTTTAACTATTTTATATATGTAACACTCAATAAAAATTTATTAAAAAAAAGTTTTGAGGGAGGAATAGTTTATCCAGGATGGTATCTAACCACCCACTTAGGGAAAGCTCAGGATTGTGTGTGTGTGTGGGGGGGGGGGCATCAAGTTCAGGAGGAAGCGGGTTATTTTAACCCGCTTCCTCCTGGGTTTAGGTAAGTGTAGAAGGGCCCGAGGTTCTCCAGTGTGATTCTATGATATATATCCTTTGAAGTTGACCATAGATTCATACTGGAGGACCATGAAATATTAGAAAGGTGTACTCTCTAGACATTTTCTAGGTCCTCCAGTGTGATCCTGTGCTTCTGACAGAAGTCATTTATTGTAATAGGATTTGCTATAATCCACATATATGGTGATGGTAAGTCCAGAAAGTATTAACAAAGCAATTCTGCTACTCCTTCAAATTTCAACAAGGATAAAGCAGCAAGACTTGATTTGAAACCAATCCCTTTCTACTACTACATCTTAGACAGTGGATGTTTTACTCTCATGTTGCTACATTAGATACCTGGGCTGTCTTTGATATGATAACATATGGTAAGTGATTATTTGAGATAATGGCAATTATTTTTCATTTTAGTAGAGTAGGTAATTATCACTTATTTTTGCCTTTTTTTACCAGAGCCCACTCTTTTCCATCCGCCATAATCTAATTCAGCCACTTATTTTCTACACATTCTTTTTATCCCATTATTCAAGATTTCCTTTGCTTTTAATCCTGTACTTCAGGGAGCCCCTTAGTTTCACAGGAAATGCAGAAAGCTCAGATATGGTAAATAAAAGAACAAATCTGCTGTAATAAAGCTTAGCATTCTGCTAAATCAATCAGCTCTCTTTCTCCCAGTGGACAGCATAAAGTCAAGGAAGTGACTCTACTTTCATCTGTTGATTACAAATGGTTTCTTCAGCTTAGCTAAAATAAGAGCTCACACAGGTAATTCTTTCCCTAGTGCTGCCATTACTGTAACACATTAACTAAAAGAAGCACATGAAAATACACCAGGGGAGAGGTTAATTTCATACCTTTTCTCTTCCTTCTGTTAGAAAATAGAGAGATTTTGAAAGCCTGGACAATTAAAGGAGAAAATATTTTGGATCTTCTTTGGGGAGTTATAGGTACACTTCTGTTAACTACAGAGATCCAGCATGGTATAATGATTTGAGTGTAGGATTACAACTGTAGAGGCAAGGGTTCAAATCCCTGCTCAACCCACCGGGTGACCTTGCAAAAGTCACTACGTTTTAGCTTCATAGGAAGGCAAATGCAGGTCCCCCTCTGAACAAATCTTGGGGTTACCATCACTTGTAAACAATTTTTATATATAATAAGAAAAACAATAACTACTCAGTGGGTTGCTGTGAGTTTTCCAGGCTGTATGACCATGTTTCTGACGTTTCACCCACATCTATGGCAGGCATCCTCAGAGGTTGTGAGGTCTGTTGAAAACTAGGCAAGTGGAGTTTATATATCTGTGGCATCTCCAGGGTGGGAGAAAGAACTTTCCCCCATCACATGCATTTGCACCCTGTCCCCATTAGATGAGAAAACGGGTGGCAACGTGCAGCAATGTGCCTTGCTCCTCTGCCCTTTCCTCCATCATAGGGGAGGAAAGTGCGAGTAGCTCCATTGGAGCTACCCAAAAGACATTTTCTTCCTCTGGTGATGGAGGAAGTGCCTTCTGGTGCTTCCACTCCACTTTGGAAGAAATGTGGATGGGGTGTGGCGAGTGTCATTTGATGATGCTTGACAGTTCCCGTCCAGGCCCAGCCAAAAGCGGTAAAATGGGGCTGTTTTAGCCCCGTGTGAAGAGGTCCCTAGCCTCATCCAACCAGATCTTTTGATACTGGCCAGGTTAGCATAGAATCATAGAATAGTAGAGTTGGAAGAGACCTCATGCTTGACCAGAATCACATTTGAAAGGCATTTATTTTCTCATTCATCCAACTGGTATTTAATAGTAGCATTTTCAACCCAGAGGACTGTCACTAAGGCTATATGGCCATTTGACCTGGAAGAATATTTGGGTGCCATGAACACCCCCGTTACACTTCCCAGTTCCATGACATTGCAGTTGTCTCTTCTATGTATATCTCTGTCTGTCCTGTATGATCCCAATGGCTGTTTACTGAATTTGTTCACTCCTTCCTTCCTTGGAAAGCACATCCTCTTTGGGCAGGCAGAGCACTTACTGGTAAAAAAAAAATCACCCAAACCACATAGAGACAGGCAGATGATATAGCAAAAAGCACATCTTTGCTTCTGTTGGGCAGAAGAACAGAGCTTTGCCCTTGTGTACTTCCAAAATCCTCTGTTTTCTGTGGCAACCCTGCCAGGAGTGGACTCCTCATCCCCACTCTTTGTTCATAGAATCATAGAGACTCCATGGGCCATATAATGTAGTTCCAAACTGCAATATATAGCAGTGTAGATCCAGCCAAAGTGATAGGCTTTATTAATGCAACTTTTAGTTAGTGATATATTGTTCTACACTTAGCAAAGTTTCTAACTGGTTCAGTAAGTCTATTTATGTGTTGTTTTGTTGTGGGTTTCCATCATTAAATTGAAATTAAGTCATGGGTAGATGCATATCAGGAAGCATATGCACCTGTCTTTTCTGCTTGCTATGCCCTTGATTGACTACCATCTATCCTGTCATTTATAATTATCTCATCCAGCTGCTTTCCTCTTGCAAACAGATTCAAACTCTTTAAAGATACTGAACTTGTGGTGAGCTTCAAAGACGTTTCTAACCTACATTTTGTCTATGAAAGTGGGATGAGAGTTTCATGCAGGCCTATCCCCAGGAAGCTAAATTATAACGGCACTTGTTCAAAGGCACCAACAATGAGCAAAGGCAGAATTCTGTTGTGAGCTTATTTCCGTATCTGATATTATGAGCTTTGGCCACTATTTGTACGTATGTTTATCAATATTTGATTTCAGGAAGGGACAAGCAAAATAAAATAAAACACCAGGCCTTCACATTGCTGTAGAGAATAAAGATCTCAAAATAAAATGCTCTGTTAACATCTCTTTTTTCTAAGACGATAGATAAATAGTTAGATAAATTGTTGAAGGCTTTCACAGCTGGAATCACTGGAGTGTTGTGTGGTTTCCAGGCTGAATGGCCATGTTCTGGCAGCATTTTCTCCTGACGTCTCACCTGCATCTGTGGCTGGCATCTTCATGATCCTCTGAATATACCAGCCACAGATGCAGACAAAATGTCAGGAGAAAATGGTGCTAGAACATGGCCATACAGGCCGGAAATGACACAACAATCCAATATATATATATTTTAAAAGCAAAAAGATCAGGTAAAAGACCCACACCACAACAGAAGTTTAGAACAACAGAGCTATGAGAAAGATACATCATATTGAAGTTTAATATCTCTTTCACTTGGGACAGCTGAAACTTGGCTTAGATGAGAAAGCAATTTATGTCTTTGTTGTGTTCTCTGTTCATCTCATGATATACATGTTGTCATGAAAGCTTTTATTGAATGCTACACACTTACATTTCCAGGGCCATTGCTACTCAGTTCTCACTTCCTTTGAAAGACTGGGCCAAGGAGGCTTGGGTTGAGTAAGTCACCTTGAGAGTCCACATGGTGTAGGAGTATGATGACTCTGGGACATTAGAATTTGAATCCTCATTCAACTATGGAAAGCCACTGCTTGACTCTGGGCAAGTCACACCACCTTATCACAAAGGGCTAAAATTGGCAACATGTACCAGTTTTAGCCCAGATCATCCAGGGAGCCGGCCAGCACCCATACATGACGCCATGCCTACTCCGTGGGTGAAGGAGGGCAGAGCCAGTGCATGCCACCGGCAGGGCAACACAGGAGTGTTCCTGTGTTGCCACACAATCTATGGGGGAAGCCGGGTGCACCATGCATTCTCACCCCCCCCCATTTGATTGCTCTTGCTTGGATCCAGGCGATGTAGGGCAGGGGATTCCCCATGCCCCTCTATGAACTGGAGCACCACTGCTCCTGCTGGCTACGGGCTGCCAGTGTCTAATGAGGTTGTCATTCTCTCACTCTCAATCAATCTTGTTAAGAAATATCCATGGTAGGGTCAATATATGTCAAAATTGCCTTGAAAACATGTAAGAAGATACCCCTCCCCAATTCACTGGAAACTTGAGGACTCCATTATTAAGTGTTTTTCATCATAATAGTTTTCTATGCAATATTAAATCAAGGTAAAAGTGGAAGCAACACCAGGCATCCCTGCAGAATACTAGACTTACTGTCTCACGTCACATCTTCTGAGATGCATTACATCCAAAAGTTGACAAATTGTGCTCTGTTTTGTATTGTTGCATCTTTCCCCAAAGTACTTGTGCTTTGTTTATATGCACATCTGCCACTTTTCTTCAGTATGAGGACTACTTAAGGCCTGAAAGTTCTTAAAAACACTGAAGAGAGATCACTCGCTATCATGCAATCATCTGCTTTCATTAGCTTCTACTTAGAAAACCATCTGGAATCTATTATTCTAGTCAGTGCCCATATCTGAGTACAATGTGCACAGACTCTTGTTCCCATGTCCCACTGTAGTCTAGTAATCAGCTGTATAGAAAAAAGTGATGGATCATGGGCTGAAGAAAAATGGGACGTCCGTTCAGTCTATGAGTCACTCAAAGTAGAGAACAGTGGGGGCATCTCTTATTCTTATCTACGTCACAAAACAGAAAGGGGGAAGAAATGGGTACCACATCGATATCCTTGGAAGGATAGCTGGATATATTATAGGAGATACACACACACACATATAGATATACACACACACACTGGCAGACAAGTTTTGTCTAGCCCACATTTTACTAGTTTGTTTGCCAGAAGGTCGTGGGGGACTTTGTCGAAGGCCTTACTGAAATCCAGGTACGCTGAATGCCGTGGATGTAGCGTACCTGGATTTCAGTAAGGCCTTCGACAAAGTCCCCCACGACCTTCTGGCAAACAAACTAGTAAAATGTGGGCTAGACAAAACTACGGTTAGGTGGATCTGTAATTGGCTAAGCGAACGAACCCAAAGGGTGCTCACCAATGCGTCGTCTTCATCATGGAAAGAAGTGACAAGTGGAGTGCTGCAGGGCTCCGTCCTGGGCCCGGTTCTGTTCAACATCTTTATTAACGACTTAGACGAAGGGTTAGAAGGCACGATCATCAAGTTTGCAGACGACACAAAACTGGGAGGGATAGCTAACACTCCAGAAGACAGGAGCAGAATTCAAAACGATCTTGACAGACTAGAGAGATGGGCCGAAACTAACAAAATGAAGTTCAACAGGGACAAATGCAAGATACTTCACTTCGGCAGAAAAAATGGAAATCAAAGGTACAGAATGGGGGACGCCTGGCTTGACAGCAGTGTGTGCGAAAAAGACCTTGGAGTCCTTGTGGACAACAAGTTAAACATGAGCCAACAATGTGATGCGGCTGCTAAAAAAGCCAATGGGATTCTGGCCTGCATCAATAGGGGAATAGCGTCTAGATCCAGGGAAGTTATGCTCCCCCTCTATTCTGCCTTGGTCAGACCACACCTGGAATACTGTGTCCAATTTTGGGCACCACAGTTGAAGGGAGATGTTGACAAGCTGGAAAGCGTCCAGAGGAGGGCGACTAAAATGATTAAGGGTCTGGAGAACAAGCCCTATGAGGAGCGGCTTAAAGAGCTGGGCATGTTTAGCCTGCAGAAGAGAAGGCTGAGAGGAGACATGATAGCCATGTACAAATACGTGAAGGGAAGTCAAAGGGAGGAGGGAGCAAGCATGTTTTCTGCTGCCCTGCAGACTAGGACATGGAACAATGGCTTCAAACTACAGGAAAGGAGATTCCACTTGAACATCAGGAAGAACTTCCTCACTGTGAGAGCTGTTCGACAGTGGAACTCTCTCCCCGGGGCCGTGGTGGAGGCTCCTTCTTTGGAGGCTTTTAAGCAGAGGCTGGATGGCCATCTGTCGGGGGTGCTTTGAATGCGATTTCCTGCTTCTTAGCAGGGGGTTGGACTGGATGGCCCATGTGGTCTCTTCCAACTCTACTATTCTATGATTCTATGATTCTAAGTGAAAATGTTGAATAATAGGGATTAAGGAAAAGCCTATTAAATGTCAAATTATGTTATTATTTTACAAATTAAGCACCAAATCATCATGTTTTGCAACAAATCAACAGAAAAAGCAGTTAATACATGGTAACGTTATGTAGTAATTACTGTATTTATGAATTTAGCACCAAAACATCGCAATGTATTGATAACATTGACTATAACAACATTGGCTACTAAAAAAATTGACCACAAATAAAGATAGAATTGCTGCCTAGAGAAATAGCTGTGGATCCGGATGGGAGGTGGACTGCATTGGATAATACAGAACATTGGATGAGCGAAGCTTGGATAAGCGATATTCTACTGTATATATATGCCTGTGCCTTCAAATGGTTTCTGATGTGTGGCAACCCTATTATGAAATTTATTTGGCAAAACCCCATCAATTGTTCAAAAGGGGGAGGCGCATTTGCCTTCATGCAACTTGCCCAAGGTTTCCGCACCTGAGCGCCAGAGTCATAGTCCAGCACTCAAACCATTACACCATGTTGGTTCTGAGCTTCTGCCCTAATCCTTTCTGTAATTCCCAGAAGTCCTAGACAGCTTGTCTCAGGAATTCTGAGAGCTGAAGTCCAAAACACATGGAGGACTACAAGTTTGACACCACTGCTCTAATTCCATCAATAGCTACCAGTGCCACAACATCCCCACCACATGCTTAGTGCCAGGGCCGGCCCAACACGGAGGCCACGTGAGGCTGCCGCCTCGGGCGCAGGCCCAGGAGGGCGCCATCAGGCGCCCTGGCCCCGCCTCCCACGCTGCGTGAGAGGCGGGGTCAGGGTGAGCTGCACGGGAGGCTCCCACGCAGCTCAGCCTCGCCGGCCTGGCCTTTTCCAGGGGGCCAGACTGCAGCAAAGGTCCTTGCAGGCCGCGATCACGGCCTGCAAGGACCTTTGCTGCAGTCTGGCCCCCTGGAAAAGGCCAGAGCGCGCTGGAAGGGAGGCAAGGCCCCGTCTGGGCGGAGCCTCGCCTCCCGGCCTGAGCGCCCTGGCCCTGCCTCTCACGCTGCATGAGAGGCGGGGCCAGGATGAGCTGCGTGGGGGCGGGGCCAGGGTTGGCCTCGCCTCCCGCGCAGCTCAGCTTGCCAGTCTGGCCTTTTCCAGGGGGCCAGACTGCAGCAAAGGTCCTTGCAGGCCGTGATCGTGGCCTGCAAGGACCTTTGCTGCAGTCTGGCCCCCTGGAAAAGGCCAGACTGGCAAGCTGAGCTGCGCGGGAGGCGGGGCCAACCCTGGCCCTGCCCCCCACGCCCTGGCCCCGCCTCTCATGCAGCATGAGAGGCGGGGCCAGGGCGACCTGCGTGGGAGGCGGGGCCAACCCTGGCGTGGGAGGCGGGGCCCGCCGGCGGGGCGCAGGAGGCGGGGGGGCGCAATTTCCCCTCCCCGCTTTATATAAAAAAATATGTCCGGCCGGCCCTGCTTAGTGCTATTGATCCCTTTCATTTCTGTGCTGGCATGCTGGCAGTAAAGTGAAGTCAGAGGCTGGGATTCTCCTTTCTGCTCTCCCATTGAGACTTTCCAAGTGGACTGTTTTCATTTTATTTTATATCTTATGTTTATATTTCTCTCTTTTTGTTTTTAAATGCTGGAATTGTGAAATTTCACATTGTTTTATTAAAAAAATTTAAACACTACTGTCAGGCTCACTTCAAAGGACCAGTCTGAACACAGATCAAAGATAGCTGCTCTCAAATTCAATCTTTATTGAAGAATACATGACTTTGGAAAAAGTCGAGAATGACCTAATGTTTACATACAATCATTTTTATCACCTCTGATGCAACGTAACACCACACGCAAATATCATCATCAAACCCCACCCCCTGTATCACATTTCTACTATTCCCACACACTCTACCAATTATAATTGTTTACACTTTCAACCCCGAGTTCCCAGGCTCTTCTATCTTCTTCTGCCAGGTGCTTCCAGGATTATTTATGTTATGACTCCAAGTCCAGGGCTTGGAAATTCAGCCCTGGGACTTGGTTCCATGACATGGCGCCCTCTTTTTCTCCATCCTCCTCTTCGGTGCTTCTTTCATCACAATTCTGAAATAAATCAAACAATAACTCTATGTGTCCATTTTGTCCAAAGTACCCATATACTTTTTCAGTAAGCTGCGATGGAATACTGGGTGTATTTTCCCTAAACTTTTTGGCAATGCCAACTGGAAAGTTACTTCGTTGATAACACCCTGTATTCTGAATGGTCCAATATATTTGGGGCCCAGTTTTCTCGAAGGCAGCCCCAATTTGATGTTTTGGGTACTTAACCACACTAAATCTCCTTCCTCCAATTTATCGCCTTCCATCCTTTTTCTGTCTGCGAATGTTTTATACTTTTTGTGTGCTTCCTTTAATGATGCAGTCACTTGACTCCAGCATTCTAGCATTTGAGTTTTCCATTTCCCTGCCCCTGTTTCTTCATTCTCTGTCCATCTTGGCAACTGGGGCAGAGGCTGTATTTCATACCCGTAAACTACTTCAAAGGGAGTTTTATTTGTTGCGGAATGTATAGTCGAATTAAAAGCTAGTTCTGCGAAAGTCAGCCACTTAGACCAGTCATTTTGTCTCATGTTAGAGTACATTCGAAGGAACTGCCCAAGCGTCTGTTGAGTACGTTCTACTGCCCCGTTTGTCATGGGGTGAAAAGCAGAACTTAGACTCCTTTCTGCTCCTAGCATTTCCAAGAATTTTTCCCAGAATTTTGCTGTGAACTGAACCCCTCTGTCACTGACCACTCTACTGGGACATCCATGAAGTTTGTAAATATGGTTTATGTACAATTCAGCTAGTTTCTCTGCCGATGGTAGTTTCGTCAGTGCTATAAAGTGGGCCTGTTTGGAAAACAGGTCTAATACTGTCCAAATATAACGATGTCCTTTGCTAACCGGCAGTTCCCCCACAAAGTCCATAGCTACACATTCCCAAGGCCTGGTAGGTTCTGCTACTGTTTGTAATAATCCCATTGGCTTCCCTCCTCTCGATTTATTTCTGGCACAATCATCACATTGAACAACATGATTCTTTATGTCCTTCCTCATCCCTGGCCACCAACAATGTTTTGCTATTGCCTTTGTTGTTTTTGTAATTCCTGTATGACCAGCGCTCTGGTTATTGTGAAAACGATGCAAAATCTTAATCCTTAATATTGCTGGGATATACAGTTTCTTGTTCACAAACCAGAATCCCCCCTTTTCTGCGTTGGATGCGATCCACTGATCTCCTTCGTATGACTGTTTCAGTTCTTTTCCCCAACTATTCTCCTCGTCGAATTTAATAATAGCAGTGTTCTCTCTTTGGGTCTGCGCTCTTGTACTGACAGCTAAGCCCCATTGTTTATCAGAGAATACTGTTCCCTCTTTTGCTGTGGTTATGCCTTCGTGTTGAGGCATGCGTGAAAGAGCATCTGCCAAGACATTCTGTTTCCCTTGGAAAAACTTTAATTGGAAATCGAACCTGCTGAAGTATTGTGCCCATCTAATTTGTTTGGGGGACAATTTTCGAGGAGATTTTAAATACTGGAGGTTCTTATGGTCAGACCAAATTTCAAATGGGATTCCGCTCCCTTCGAGGAAGTGTCGCCAGCATTCTAAGGCTTTTAATATGGCTAATGCTTCTTTTTCCCATATGGGCCAACATTTTTCAGTTTCACTGAACTTCCGGGACAAATATCCACAAGGTTTTAAGTTCCCATTTTGATCTTTTTGCAATAGTACTGCCCCGTATGCACAGTCTGAAGCATCGCAATGGATTATGAAAGGGCTCCGGATATCGGGGTGTTTTAGGACGGGTTCTTCTGTGAAGCATCCTTTTAGGGTTTCAAATGCCTTTTGGCATTCTGGCGTCCAACTCAGTTTGGCGCCAGGAGCTTTCACTTTTGCTGTCTCCCCTTTCCCTTTTGTTTTTAAAAGTTCAGTAAGGGGTGCGGTTATTTGCGCAAAGCCTTTTATGAACGATCTATAAAAATTTGCAAACCCCAGAAATGATTGCAATTGCCTCCTTGTTTGAGGTACTCCCCATTCTTTTACGTCTGATACTTTAGACGGGTCCATAGCTAACCCTTCTGGAGATATCCGATACCCCAGAAAGTCAATTTGAGTTTTATTAAATTCACATTTGGACAGTTTTGCATACAGCTTTGCTTCCCTTAGTCTCTGCAAAACTTCCCGGACCAATTCCACGTGCTTTTCTTTATCTTCGCTCACGATCAAGATGTCATCAAGGAATATGAATACTCCTCGGTACAACAATGGGTGCAGTATTTCATTTATAAGCTGCATAAAGCAACTGCCGCCATTTTTTAACCCAAATGGCAAAATTTTATATTCAAAATGGCCGAATGCGCAGGAAAATGCAGTTTTCCAAGTATCCTCGGGTTTGATTCTTAATTTATGATATGCTTCAATTAAATCCAGTTTAGTAAATATGCTCCCTTTCTTCAATACGGTAATTAAATCCTTTACTAAGGGCATAGGGTATTTATTGTCCTTAGTAATTGCATTTAAATTTCGATAGTCAATGCACAATCTTAGAGAGTTGTCTTTCTTTCTCCTAAATAACACTGGGGCTCCGAGAGGAGAATTGGATGGCTTAATGAAGCCTCGCGCCAGGTTCTTATCAATATATTTCCTCAATTCCTCCTTCTCCTGAACAGACATGGGATACACTTTTGGTTTTGGTAAGTTTGCTCCTGGGGTTATTTCAATTTCTACTTCTATATTCCTCTTGGGAGGTAATTTACTTGCCTCTTTCTGATTGAAAACATCCACAAAGTCTCTGTATTCAGGTGGCAATAGCTGTGGGTCTATTTCCCCTGCTTCATTTCCCTCGTCCTCCTCTCCTGCTATTTTGCTTATCTCCCATTGCGTTTGTTGTTCTTTAAATGCTAGGCTCTTTCCTCTCCAATCTACTTCAGGATTTGCCTGTTCGAGCCATGGGATCCCTAGTATTACATGGTATGTGGCAATAGGGGCTATCACAAAGGATATTCTTCCTTCCCATTTGCCTATTTTACATGGGACCCCCCGTATTTCCTTCGTAGATACTTCCCCAGCAGCAACTGATCCATCTAGCTGCGAAAATGCAATTGGGGAGTCAAGCAACGTCTGCTGGCATTTCAGCGCTCCTGCTAATTCCGGAGTTATAATGTTCCTAGAACAACCGCAATCCACGAATGCCCTGCAGGTGGCCCGATTCTCTAGCCCCGATAGGCAGATTGGCACTACTAGCATGCGTTTGTCTCGACTCACCAGCCTTTCCGGAGATTCTGGGGCTCGCACCTCCTCCTCCGCTCGTCTCCCGGCTGCTGGCTTGGGCTTTGAGGGTTTTGGCGGCTCCCCCTTCCGGGCCCAACATTCTGCTGCTCGATGGCCCGTCTTCCCACATACAAAGCATCCCGGCTTGGGTTTGTTGTCATCTCCTTTGAAGGGGATCCCCGGCCTCCCTCCGGGCCTTTCCTGCTTCCTCGTTTCTCCTCGACCCCTCGCCACCGGTCTTTGCTGGCCGCCGCCGCCCCTGAAACGCTTTACTTGGGCCAGGGTGGATTCGACGCGCCCCGCTAGTTGTATCCAGCCCTGGAGTGTTTCTGGGTCGTCTCTGTGCGCTGCCCAACTGAAAACCTCGGGGCGTAGTCCCTCTTTGAATATCTCCACTTTGGTCACTTCAGACCACTCTGGCACCCTTTCCGCGAGATGGAGGAATTCCTCTGCGTACTCGGGCACCGTTTTGTCCCTCTGCTTTATTCCTTTAAGCTGGTCTCGAGCCCTCAATTGCTCTAGCCGGTCTCTGAACCGGTTTTCCAGTGCGGCGAGGAAGCGGGGTACTGACCTCAGGCACGGGTCGCGTCTGGCATGTAGTTGCACATACCAGCTGGCTGCTCCTCTCTTTAGTGTGTTGCCGATGGCCCGAACCATGCTTCCTTCGGAGGGGAATGTGTGTGCATTGTCTTCCATATATCCTCTGATGCTAATGAGGAAAAAGTTCAGTTCAGATGATTCCCCTCCGTATTCCAGTTTGAGCTCTTCCCTCCTTTGCATCCATTCTGCGGCCCGTTGATGCTGTCTGGGAGGCATGGGGAAGGGTTGCATCGGGTTTCCTTGGACGGCCCCTTTGAACACGCCGCGCCCCACTCCGGCGGTCGTTCCGCGCGGCTCCCGAAATTCTGCCGCTGCTGTCGGCCCTTCCACCCATCCGAATGCGGGCCTCGCTGTAGCCCCCGCACCTCGCCTTCCCTCGTCGTACGGCACATCCTCCTCCTCTTCCTGGATCTCCGGCTCCTCTCCGCCTTCGTCCGCCAATCCACTGGACCCGATCCCTGGCCCCAGTGGTCTTTCCACCCCGACGCCCATTCGGGGGGTTGGAAGTCCTGTTGGAGTTGGCGGCCTCAGAGTTCCCAGAGCTTGCTGGCGCTCCACTTCGCGCGCCATTCTGTCTTGGAACTCCAGTTCCTGCCAGTATTCCTCATCCCCCTCGCCCCTCGCCGCCACGGGGCTCTGCGTTGAGGCGCGCTGGCCCCTCTGGCTCCAAGCTTCTTCTTTACTTGGCTCTCTCTCGGCGCCATATCGGGTGGGCTCCCTCTGGAGATTCTCTTCCAATAGTGGCACCAACCTCCCCACGGTTTCCGACAGCCTGGATAAATTAGTTTCCAGGATTGATAACCGCAGGGCCACGGTCTCCGGCATGCTTCCTCCAGATCCCCAACTGGTTTCTGCAGCCGCAGAGACGCCTCTTCCTCCTCTGGGAATCCTCTGGGTCACGCCGTTCGGCCTGGGGTACCCCGTAGAGGAAGCTATGGCTTGCAGCGTCTCTTCCCCCAACGGCCGGGCCCCTGGCAAAGGCCTCTCTGCTCCATTTAGGCTTTGATCGCCTTCTCCACTCATTATCACTTCACTGCGAATCCGCAGGAGGGTGAGATCGGGATTCTCGACTTAAATGTCAGGCTCACTTCAAAGGACCAGTCTGAACGCAGATCAAAGATAGCTGCTCTCAAATTCAATCTTTATTGAAGAATACATGACTTTGGAAAAAGTCGAGAATGACCTAATGTTTACATACAATCATTTTTATCACCTCTGATGCAACGTAACACCACACGCAAATATCATCATCAAACCCCACCCCCTGTATCACATTTCTACTATTCCCACACACTCTACCAATTATAATTGTTTACACTTTCAACCCCGAGTTCCCAGGCTCTTCTATCTTCTTCTGCCAGGTGCTTCCAGGATTATTTATGTTATGACTCCAAGTCCAGGGCTTGGAAATTCAGCCCTGGGACTTGGTTCCATGACACACTACTAGTGCTGGAAGGCAGGGTTAGAAGGATATGCAGAGATATAATTGCAGGACCATAACTTGGCAAATTGGCAACACTACACTAATGAAGAGAGGTACAATATCTAGAGAACTCACTATGCTATGTATTTGCTATCAATGATACAACTATAGTGGAATAGTGGGTTTGTGCAAGAAAATCCTCTGTGCTACAATTCACACAATAGTTCAAACATGTACATAAGGAGTGGTTTCAGAAGGAACTATGCTAAAGGACAAAACCACCTTGATATGAGCTTTCCCAATAATAATGTATGACACATTCTCATCTTGCCTTATTATAAACTTCTTGTCAGGATTTCTGTCTTGCCACATCACAGGAGGTGCAGTGGTAGCATGACAGTATCATGATCTCCAGCAAAATAACTGTTAAGGACCACTGATTTTTTAATGAAGTGAAGGAAGTTGTTGCAGCCCAGCTAGGATATTTTAGCTTTAAATGAACATGATATCTATACCCTTTACTACGTTTCTACTATGTTGGTGTTCTAATGACTGGGCTTGCTTGAGCATGATACTCCAGAATCAAGACATGGATGTCATATTTAATGCAACTTATATTCTGAGAAATAGACCTAAATAAAGACATGATAAATGGATGAGCTGTTTTTCACCTGCACCTGTTTCTTTTGCCATGGACGATCACCTATCTCAATCAGACACAACTAGACACAGTGAAGACATCTGCCCTTGTGCTTTGCTACTCTGCTGCTGAATGTGTATGCCCAGTGTGGAATACATCTCACTGCTTTAAAACAATGGATGTGGCTCTTAATGAGACATCCACATTATCACAGGATGATGACCCCTACACCACTGGAGAAATTATACTGTTTAGCTGGTATTGCACCACCTGACATACGTTGGGAAGTAGCAGCCAATAATGAAAGGACCAAGGCAGTGACATCTCCGGCCCATCCCTTGTTCGAATATTGGCCAGCACGGCAACACCTTTAATCAAGAAATAGCTTTCTAAGATCTACAGAAATACTCACAGGAACACCTCTCAAGCAAGATTCCAAAAGTGGCAGGCTAAAACCCGAAACCTCAGTCCATGGCTGATACTGGATGAGAGACTCCCTTCTGGGCACATAGAAGACTGGGTGACTTGGAAGGAATTGAACAGACTGTGCTCTGGCACTACGAGATGCAGAGCCAACCTTAAAATATGAGGCCACAGAGTGGAGTCCATAACATGCGAGTGTGGAGAAGAGCAAACCACAGACCATTTACTACAATGAGCCCGGCCACATGCACAATGGAGGACCTTCTTACAGTGACACCAGAGGCACTCTAAGTGGACAGCTTCTGGTCAAAGGACAGTTAGTATAATGCCAAGTTTTAAACTTTGTTTCTGTTGTTAAATACATGATAACTGTACCCTCAATTAGCTTCTGACACAATAAATAAATAACCTATCTCATTGCTTTTCTGAACATTGATCAACACCGAACAGCATTTTATTTATTAGTATACATCATCATTGTTATCACCATCATATGTTCACTTAACAGAGAATGGTAGGGTCTTACTCAAGGAGCATGCAATCTGAAAATAGATACAGTAATTTTGCACACCAGCCAGAGCCCTCTGTGTGAAAGAGTAATCAGTGTAGTTCCCTATGATATTAAAACAGCAGTGTTTTCTTTGATAAATAAAACCGCACTTTGGATACTTTGTCTACAATCCTAAACATACTTATCTAAAGTAATTATATCTAATTCAGTGGGACTGACTTGTGAATAAACCTATAGAAAACTGTGTTGTTAAATATGTAAATATGAGAACTGATCTTCAGCTTCCTAACTTCTACTAAAAGTTCTCACCTGTCCTCTGTATTTATAATTCTACTTTTAAAAAAGAGAATTGATAGCGTGCATCTCTCACCCTCAAATGTGCTCAAGAGGTAAGCCATTTCAGCATTCACAATGACATCCACTATGGATTATTTTAGGTAATCATCCTTTCTAAAGAAAATTCCTATGACAGCATAATGCTTGATCTTGTCGATATCTATTATACAAGCCAACATGGCTCATTTATCAATATTTGTTTAGAATGAGTATCACAAATACTTCAGGAAAGTGCTCTCTTCAGTAATTTCAGTGGACAGCCCAATATTTATTTGTAGGAGAAATATGTATTCTGTAGAAAAATGTGCTCAATACTGGCTTCAGTATAAAAGTCTTTGATCCTTCAGATAGTCATGACAGAAGTATACCCTTTCATAGTAGTATTGATTCAGGCTGTCCTCAAAAGGAATCTGTAACGCTGAATATTTAATGATTGACATTTCTTTTAATTCTTATAAAGCAATCTAGGAATTAAGGATATCTATCTTTCTATTCATTCAAGCAATTCATTTGTCACCTCTCAACTTTTCTGGGTCCCTGTGGCAATGCCCAATTGGTAAAAATACTTTAAACACAGTAAATAAATTGGTAATTGGGAATAAATCTTTTAAAACAGTAAAACTAATTCATCTTCTTTGAAGAACCCAAGTAGTCTATATGAAGAAAAAATTGATAATATATTTGTTATATACAAGTTAATGGAAGACTGTTTCCTTAACTTCCATTGGTTTCATTTAAAATCTGTCTAAAATCCACCAAAGCAAGAAGTTTTGGTGTTCAGTTAATAGCATTCTAGCTCTGAGCTGTGCACAAAGATCATTTGCATATATGTATGTTTTTGTTCAATCCCATTATGTATTGATATAAAAATATATACATTTATATTTTAATATAATACATTATTTCTCAATCACTTTTTTAATCTAAAAAAGCCCCCAAAGTAAATTCAAAACTGTAAAACAATTCAGGAAATAAATTAAGAGGAAGACAAAATATAATCTTAAAATCAGAGTGTTGACTTAATACCTTTAGATATTAAAGCTAGAGAAAGGACATCTGTGTACAGATAAGCCAGTGGTTCTCAACCTGTGGGTCCCTAGATGTTTTGGCCTTCAACTCCCAAAAATCCTAATAGCTGGTAATCTGGCTGGGATTTCTGGAGTTGTAGGCCAAAACACCTGGGGAACCCACAAGTTGAGAACCACTGACATAAGTGGTATTTTCAAAAAAGTAAGTGTAAGGCTTTTGTAGCTATCAGTGCAGTGCTGCTTCTGTAGATGCAGCTACCATAGAGTTAACACAGTTTGACACTGCTTCAATTGCTAAGGTTCAATGCTATGGAATTATGGAAATTGTAGTTTTATGAAGTCTTGATCTTTTTCTGTCAGAGACTGCTGGTGCCTCAACAAATTACAACTCTCATGATACTCTCCGTAGTATTGAAGAACTCTTGTCAGTTGGACATCACAACCCTGTTTCACCATTTTCTCACCACTAGCTACTTTCAGTGGGACAACGGATTCTATGAACAGAAAGATGGAGTGGCCACGGGGAGCCCTCTCAGCCCAGTAGTAGCAAATTTCTATATGGAACACTTTGAAAAACAAATGCTAGAAACAGCACCAAAAAAGCCAACTGTATGGTTCAGATATGTTGATGACACCTTCACCATTTGGAGCCATGGGGAAGAGGAACTCAGCAAGTTCCTGGACCACCTCCACAGCATCCACCCAAACACCCAATTCACCATGGAAAAAGAAAAGGAAGGAAAACTGCCATTTCTAGATGTTCTGGTCACCCGCAAACCCAATCAACAATTGGGCCACACAGTTTACAGAAAACCTACACACTCAGATACCTTCATAAAAGCTCAAACCATCACCCAAGTCAAAAAAGAAGCACAATCAAAGCCCTGACAGACCGTGCACAAAGATTCTGTGAACCTCACCTCCTCCAAGGTGAACTAAACCACCTAAACTGGGTTCTACAGGCCACTGGATACTCCACCATGGACATTAGAAGAGCTGCAAGGCCAAGAGCAAGCCAAGAGAGTAAAGACAAAGATCCACGCAGAGGAAATGTGTTCTTACCATACATCAAGGAAACCACTGACTGAAGTGCCATCAGTGGATGATGAAGCAGCTGCTCCCCCCTGTGGCCAGAATCGAACATCCCCTCAGAAGAAGGTTAAATTGCCTCTGCGTCTGTCTGTCTTGGTCTCTGTTTGATGTGTTTATGGGCATTGAATGTTTGCCCTATGTGTGTATAATGTGATCCGCCTTGAGTCCCCTTTGGGGTGAGAAGGACGGAATATAAATACTGTAAATAAATAAATAGGTAAACTGATGAAGAAACACAACCTACAAACTATCTACAGACCCACAAAGAAAACCCAACAAATGCTACGGTCAGCGAAGGGCAAGAGGGATCCTCTCACCTCTGCAGGAGTCTACTGTATACCATGCAGCTGTGGACAGTCTACATAGGGACCACCAAACGCAGCATTGCCCAAAAACAAGTCAAAGAACATGAGAGGCATTGCAGACTAACTTAACCAGAGAAATCAGCCATAGCAGAGCACTTGATGAACCAACCTGGACACAGTATATTATTTGACAACACAGAAAAGTTTGACAACTCCAACAACTATCATGTCAGATTACACAGAGAAGCCATTGAAATTCACAAGCATGTGGACAACTTCAACAGAAAGGAGGAAACCATGAAAATGAACAAAATCTGGCTACCAGTATTAAAAAACTCAAAAATCAGAACAGTAAATAAGAAGCAACACTCTGAAAACAGAGGAGTTCCAGACATGAATCAACCAGGGGCAGCTAACGACTCTGAACAAAGGATGCCCCCAGGCAGGAAGAAACCAGGAGATGAAGCTATTCAATGCTAATTAAGGTGATTAACTACAACATTCACATTGGCCTCCAACTGACAAGAGTTCTTCTCTCACCCTGGACTTTCCACAGATATAGATAAACTTTCCTTGCTTAGTTTCTCCATACCTCACAACCTCTGAGGATGCCTGCCATAGTTGTGGGCGAAACGTCAGGAGAGAATACTTCTGGAACATGGCCATACAGCCTGGAAAACATACAACAACCCAGTTTTGAGGCACTTATGGAAGCATTATTTCTATTTTTCAGTGCCTCAACAGAAGTTATTTATATTTCATGTTTGATTTAGCTGATTAAAATTGGATCACCTCATTTGATCCAAAGCAAAGTAATGGTTCCAAAATCCAAACAAATCTATGGGAATACAGTTATTTTCTTTAATCACATACTAATTGGCCAGCCAATTAATCTGCTCATCTGTGAAGAGAAAATATTTTGCAACAAGTAGCTCCATTTCCAGAAGTCATTCTCAGAGGTAACATTTCAGTGGTCATGTTTTCTTCCAACCCTGCAACATGGTCCAATGCCTCAAGAGTTGCATAGGTCAATTAGTGGACAAATTAAGCAATTATTAGCCACTAACAGGGTGACTGGCATCATTAGTCCTCTTGTTTACCAGCAAACTTATTTTAATACAAGGACCAACAAATAAATTAAGGCATCTGTTGTATCCAGCATCTGCCTTCAAGTAAATTATATTAAATTGATTTGGTTTCTGCCAGATTTTTAACCTTGGTCTAATGAAATATAAGAAATGTCTTTTGCTGAATGTAGAAAATGTAAATTTTCAGTTGCATTGATTTATAGACATAAAAAGCAAGTCCTCTTGGCTTTTAAAAAATCCAGTGCATTTTTATTTCGGTCCTTATTGATCTGGAGGCCATCATTTCCATCTGAACAAAAGCTCTGAAGTATTTTTATCGATTCGCTGAGTCCTCATCATGATTTTATTGTAGGATATGAATACATATATAAGGCAGATTTCATTTGCATCTTTGTTATGATGATCAATAGAGATTTTCCTATCTTGCCTTCAGTGCTGATATTTGCCTTTGACTTTTTCTGTTAACATTTTAAGATTAAATTCAGTTGAGACATCTCAATTTTGGATTTTTTTTTTGTTTGAACAGTACTCTCTTTTGTAAACAATGTATTTTTCTCTATAAAAGAATTCTGTTGAATATTTTGTAATTTTCAGTATTTTATTTGTTAGCCTTCAGCAGAGAGATGCACTGGGTTGGATTCACGGTTAATGTAAGTCCCATTGATTTCAGTAAATTCACTTTCACACTTCTAAAGATAGCATATCACAGTGTTCCCTCACTACTTCGCGGTTCACTTTTCACAGATTCGCTGTTTCGTGTTTTTTCAATAAACTCTAAAAGAATATTATAAATCATAAAAAATTACAATTTACAGCCTAAGGAAGGGAGGAAGGAGAAGCCGAAGGGAGAGAAAAGGAGCCCAAGCAGCAACAGGAGGAGAAGGAGGCAATTTGTCAACACAAGATTAGTTGATAAAGGCTTAAAATAGTTATAACTACTGTACTAAAATAATTTATAAATATTAAAATAAATATAGTATCCCTACTTTGCAGATTTTCACTTATTGCAGGTGGTCCTGGAACGTAACCCACACAATAAGTAAGGGAACACTGTACAAGCATGATTACAAGGAAATTCAGCATCAGTGGTCGATCTCTGGTCTATTTGCATGAGAGAAGCAAGGGACATTGAGCCATTGCAGTTAAAATGGTGTCAAACTGCATTAATTTTACAATGTAGATGCCCCTGTAGTTGACCCTGGGGACTCAATATTCTAATATTAAAAAGTAATATACCTAGCAATCATGAGGTCTGTGAGTACCTGAAATTCTCTAAAGATAATAATGGTGTAACCTCAAGAACATAATTACCTAAGAAAGGACACAGCTTCATATGAATTGCAGTTTGCTGTACTTTCTGAGAAAAGTCAAAATTGTCTTGTGAACAAAATAGGAGCAAAACATGGAAAATGTAGTTAAAATAATATAGATGTACATCCAGTTCTTAATACAGAACAAAAGGAAGCATAGAAATAGGGTATGAATATTTCCTACGCAATGGTACATCTATTGTTTCAACCTTACCTGGCAGAAGTTGAGAATCAGTTTCCATTTATATTTTTGCAATTGTAACAGCTTGAAAATGTTGTGTTAAAACATACACTTGCTATGACAAAATCAGACAGTTTTCCTCTGCCAAGTGTTGCAGTTCTGCCAAATGACCTCTTAATTTGTTTTCATACAGCATGTATTAGCTTCGTGCCAAATGTTGACTATAATATAAAATAAGGAGAGAAAGAAGGTTCTCCAAGGCATCTCATCAGATCATATCAATCCTTTTTGGGAAGCAGCATAGGAAATCTTTTTGCTTTTGTATTCCAGATGTCTTTTTCATTCTGATTTTATTTCCATGTAATAAACTATCAATCCCTAACACGGCAATGGCATGCTGTAGTGTACAGTACAAGTGGGAAATATGTGACTGCAGGCCTTTTGTAGATCTCAAAATCTGTATTTTAAGATCCAAATGGTCCCTGCATCCCATTTATCTGTTTGTGTCAAAATTGGTGGTTGATGTTTTCCCAAAACAGCCAATAACACCCCCAAAGCATCTGTCCACTTCTGCTGTCCATGAAAATCCATGGCTACGCATCAAGTAAATCTTTTCATAAGATTGATGATGATGATGATAATGATTATTTATATTCTGTTTTTTTCTCTCCATAAGGAGACTCGAGGCAGCAAACATTAAAACATTACAATACAATTGAAAATATACAATATTAAAACAGTATTAGACATCATTAGTATTAAACACAATTCAGATTAAATCCATAAAAAACTTACAAAATCACAGCAGCCCCTGACATGATCTTAAAAACTTTCTTTAAAAGCCTGTCTGAATAAAAAGTTTTTAGCCTGCCACCGGAAGGACAGCAGGGAGGAGGCCATTCTGGCTTCCTTGGGCCGGGAGTTCCAGAGTCAAGGGGCAGCCACCGAGAAGGAAAGCCCGCCTTCTCGTTCCCACCAACTGAGCTTGAGATGAGGGTGAGATATCAGTGCCCGGGCAGGTTTGTACAAGCGGATGTGGTCAGCCAAATAGCCTGTTCCTGGACCTGATTGCCCCTTTCTTTTCTTTTTCAAGGTTTAAAGAATTTTTTTAAATTAAACTTTTTGACGTTTAACCCCCCCCCCCTTTCCCCACCCCCAAGTTACTGTGAATAGAGGAGCTGAACAAGCTTGGCTGGTTTCAACCAATCATGACTCATGGCGTGTTATAGGGGAGAAAGGTACAAAACTGGGGTTTGTCTCTGATAGTTAGAAGATAGGGAAAGATGGCATACAGATAGGGAAATGATTGCAGAGAGATTCAGAAGGTTGGTCTAAAGGTAGGGAAAATGTTATAATACATTTTCCCTATCTTTCCCCTGACAGTCAGCCAAGGGGAATGAATGAATAGGTCTGGAGGATTTATGAATGATCAAATAATTCTATAGTTAATGTGTGATCTAGTTTTATTAATAACTTGTATTTGCTTGGGTATTTTTTTACAACTATGTCTGGCTGTTCCTGTTAATTTTTGATCATGGGTTTAGAAATGCTTAAAATACCAAACCCACAGAACAACACTTCCACTGGTCCATGTAGCCATAATTTTGAGGTGCAAGTACCCCATCCAGGAGGGTCACGAGGGCAAGGTGAGTGATAGGAGCCCAAGGTTTGGAACTAGGGCCAGCTTGGTGAGGGGGTCCATCACAATAGCTTGTTTTACAAAATAATAACAAAATTAGGTCTTGATTTGAAAGGAATGTATTACTTATTTAAGAAATTTCAGATGGATCAATTGGGTTCTCAGATCACATCAGTAGCATGTTATAGTCTATGGAAAAATTTCTTTGTCTAATTGGAATTTCTGTTTCATGTTAGTGAAATTCAGTAGACAGTAAACTGTAATTAAATATATTTTATAAAATATAATGGAATCTTCGTTTGATTATGAGTGACATTTAATATGTTCTTCCCTATTTCCTTTAGGTGTAATTGATTTTCTTGTGAGCCCACATCCAATTGCCAAAGTGTTGAGAGATCGTTTAGTCTTCAAGATTGCTCCTATGCTTAATCCAGATGGTGTTTATCTTGGCAATTACAGGTATGGGCATGCAATATATGTTTATGTATTCTTGCTTGCTTCAAAGTGATGAATCTGAGGTAGGACTGGCTTATGAATGGAATAGCTAAGTTATATCCAGATTCTAGGTATTATATCTGGGACTCATTTGGATCATTGTGTGGGGATGGGTGTCACGAATCCTGCTTAGATGATCACAAATGACACAAACACAGGGTTGGAGGGAAACGGGCCACAACTTGTTTATTGATTACAGGAACAGAAGGGCTTGGCAGCCATGCATGGGTCCTGGATCCTGTATCAGTCAGCCCAATGCTGACCGTTCCCAAAACCATGACAGGGTGCAACCGGGTCAATACCAGGCCAGCGTTAAACCCGCATCCCTGACAACCACCAGACACTCCCCCCACCATCCGGTAAGGGGGGGGGGGAGGCAGACCAGATCCAGGGCCCATGCCAAATGCCAACCAAGTTGTGACAAAAACAAAACAGATAACATACAACCACAAACTACGACATGCAGGGAGGGAGGGATGGGACAAAGAAAGCAGGCCAGTGCCTGCTAAGGCCAAGGAGCACCCTTAAAAGGGGTGCCCTGGCCAATCAGCGGCAGGCCCTGGCCTACTGGAGTGGGCAGGCCCTTGCCGCTGATAGGAGGACGACTTCCATGACGGGAAACCTTCCCACCAAACCAGGGGCTCCTGGGAAGGAGAAGCCCCCTTGGAGGCACCATTAGCCGCATGGAGGCACCCACCCCTGCAATGGCCATCCCAGGTAAGTCAGTCACTGCATTTAAGGGGCTCAGATTGCAAACTTTTAAAAAGTAGATCTCTAGCCCTACTAATTTTACACTGCAGTTATATGAAACAATGAAAAGAAAATCCATGTTTTTCTAATTTTATGAGCCTTTTGAAAGCCACAACAGCTTGCATAATGTAGACATGGAACAGAATGGTCAGTGATGTGGAGCCTGGACATGTGAGAAACACAATGTCAATGAAATCCATTGATTTTTTTTCCCACTTTTAAATATTTGTGGAAGAATCACACCTATTCTTTCCACTTCATGTAGTCTGACAGTGCAGGGAGAAGGATGGACCAGAATCCTTCACACACAGTTTTAATATACAGAAAGCATTTATTGTAAATAATTTTTCCGACATCCATTTAGAAGTGTCCTCATGCTTTGTTTGCAGTTGAAAGATACACTGTTCAATAGAGCTAGGTATATTCGTTTTAAGATCAAATATAGTGATACATTGGCATCATCCAAAACCGACCAGTGATATGATGATACTCTGGGAGCCAGAACATTTCCCTATTTCTGGTTAGTTATAGATGGCTTCCACTTATCATTATATCTGTTTACCTTAAAAACAACTTAACAAGCTCTGTTTCTGAGACTAATCCTTTTACCTCAGAAATACTCAAGTGTTGCTGAGAAAGCCTTCATTCTCTTGAGGGCCATTTTACTGCTTGAAAGAAATGAAGATAGGGAAAACAATATTTTCACTTCCAGACAAACAGCTCCCTTTACTTGCATGCCTTATGCCATCCTTTAGGACTTTCTGGACAGTGATCATTACTGCTATAATGCTATAATTTTAGCCTTTTCATCAGATGATGGAAATTCAACCATTCTGAACTAAAAGGATGGCTAATGAGGTGGATGGAAAAGCATTAAATTTGCTTGCATTTCACCACATCATTTACAAAAATGCCTAATGTAACTAATAATGTAAAATGAATATAGTAAGCAGAATGCTGCCTATTAATGGAAAAATGATACTGAAATCTTGATAATGTGAATGCTCCATAGATACTGAATAATTTGCAACAAGGGTTTCATTTGGCGAAGTTTACTGAATGATTTTTTATCAGGTCCATTTGAAATCAGAGTTCCAACACTTCAATAAACTGTAGTGCCAGGATGATTCACTGAGTAATTAAGATAGAATTTTCTAGACTTGAGTTAGTTTTTCCAAGAACAATATCCTACCTGAATATTATGCAAGTAATTATTGGGGCCGGGCTGTGGCGCAGCTGTTGAGCAGCTGCCTTAAATCACTCTGACCATGAGGTCATGAGTTCGAGGCCAGCCCGTGGCGGGGTGAGCACCCGTCAATTAAAAATAAAAAATAGCCCCTGCTCGTTGCTGACCTAGCAACCCGAAAGATAGTTGCATCTATCAAGTAGGAGATAAGGTACCACTTATAAAGTGGGGAGGCAAGATTAACTAATTTACGACCTGGAATGAGGAAGTGCCGTCAGTGTGGATGATGAAGCAGCTGCTCCCCCCTGTGGCCAGAATCGAACATCCCCTCAGAAGAAGGTTAACTTGCCTCTGCGTGTGTCTCTCAGTCTCTGTTTGATGTGTTTATGGGCATTGAATGTTTGCCCTATGTGTGTTATAATGTGATCCGCCCTGAGTCCCCTTCGGGGTGAGAAGGGCAGAATATAAATACTGTAAATAAATAAATAAATAAATAATTATTTGTGACAATATCAGAATAATTCCTTTTTGGATAGTTTTTGAACAGTGGTGAACAAAATGCAGACCCAAATGATTCTGATATTGTCACAAATAATGAAGACAATATACTATATTCATTCACCACATCATTTACAAAAATGCCTAATGTAACTAATAATGTAAAATGAATATATTATACATTAAGCAGAATGCTGCCTATTGAGCCCAAAAATGAAGGTGAATTGTCTTACCTGGATACTTCCAGAAGCAGTAATCCATATTTTAAATAGGCTACAAGTTCCCCATTGGTGTTATTATTTGCCATCAAGTCAACTTTGAGTTGAAGCAGGGGTGGCCAGCTGTAGAAGGCTAAGGAATGGCATTAGCCTCCTGGAAAAAAAATAGATGGCTACACGCTCCAATTTATTCCAGCAAATGTTTTTGAACACCCTTTAAGATAGGGGAGTCAGGGAATTTTGCTATGTTTTAAGTCCCCTGCATTTTAGGTCCAGGTGAGATATTTTTAAACCATATAATTTGAGTTTGGTTTTTCTTATTTTTTAAAAAAAAGTCCTCTTCTGGGCCTACGATGGCCCAGAGGACCCAAAATATGGCACAACTACACTCCCACACCCAGTACAAGGGTACTTTGTGCTTTTCCTGCATGGCAAGGGGTTGGACTAGATGGCCCATATGGTTTAACCCAACACTATTATTTTATGATTTTCTGAAAGGCGTGGCCTTTGAGCCTATTTTTGCCCACCCAAGAGTCTTGAACATCAAGAGCCCTCATGAAGTCTTGCATGTTCAGGGCAGCTGCGGCCTCTTAGATTGATTGGATCAATCCACTTATACTGAGGTATTCCACTCTTCTTATTGCCTTCCATTTTGCCAATAATATTTCCTAGTGAATCATGTGGTCTTATGAAATATCCAATGCAGGTATGACAACTTCAGTTTAGTTATCTGGGCCTCCAATGGGAGTTTGCTCTTAGGCCCAACTATTTGCCTTTCTGGCAGTCTGTCTTATCCATAGAAGTCTTCTTTAGCATCACCTTTCAAATGAATTGCTTTTCTTGCTGCCAGCTTCCTTCGCAGTACAACTTTCACAACCATATATAAAAATCAGAACATCTATGACATAGATAACACTAACTTTGGTATACAGTTATGTATCTTTACATATGAGAATCTTATTTGGATCCTTCATAGCTGCCTTCCAAGTCCTTGTTTTCTCTTGACTTCTTGATTACAGTCTCAATTTGATTAATGACCTAAGCAAGGGGTAAAAAACCTTTGTTTTCTTGCCTTGATTACACACATTACATTTGTGCAAGTCACCTGTATAACTCTGCTTTTAAACTTTTTAACAAAAGCTTTTGTAGCTTTTTTTGAGAGTGGAACAGTATAGGCAGTCTTGGTGCTGACCTAAAAGGTCTCCAGGGCACAAAATTACCATCTGGACCTTTTTAAACCTAAAATATATAAACATTAAAATAGAATTAAATATTAATGGTATTAAAAGGTAAAATCCTTAAAATCTGATTAAAAAGGTATTCAAAGCTTTAACTGCTATGTTTCTATCCTTCTGGAAACTTGAAACTTGCAGCTTAGGACTTTTGCATTTATAGCCAGAAAGTTCTAGTGCCTAGACAAATAATAAAATCCTGTATTCCATAGAATGCAGCCATGACAATTAGTGTGGAATAACCACACTATAATTGTGTAGTGTCAAAGGGCCGAAAGATAATGAGTGGTGATGTTTGAAATATCAAGAAATGACTGATACCAACAAAGTGTTGTTTTAGAAGTGCTACAAAATTCAGTTTCACATATCCAACTTTCGCTCATCCAATGTTCTGTATTATCCAACACAGTCTGGCTCCTACCTGGATGCACAGCTGTTTCTCTAGGCAGCAGCGTTTAGTGGGCCAACATACCTAACAACAACACAAGTGCAGCCACGCTCCCAAACATGGGGCAGACTTGTTGTAAAACATGATGTTTTGGTGCTTAATTTGTAAAATCATAATGTAATTTGACGTTCAATAGGCTTTTCCTTAATCCCTCCTTATTATCCAACATTTTCGCTTATCCAACATTCTGCCGGCCCATTTAAGTTGGATAAGTGAGACTCTACTATAATAGAAAATGTCAAAATTTGAAAGACAAAAGTTTAATAACACAGCTGTAAACTTGCTGTTAGTGGAACAGAATCATCTCAAAGGGTGGTTGTTTATAGTACAGAAATAGTAGGTTTTTCTAATGAAAAACTCACAATGTGAAGTTCTTTTGTGTTTGCTTGTGTTTGTAGATAAAAATCTGTTTCTGTCTCTGAAATGCTCAGATAAATACTGTTCCATAATTCTCAATGCCTGCCAATATCTGTGGAAGAAAAGAGACTCCCCCCCCCCCTTCAAATTCTAGCATTCACATTATTCCCCAGCAGTTTGGCATTCGCACCTTCTGGATATATTACATTACCTATGGCAGCAATAGACAGGCCAAGGAAACACAACACAGTATACTTGATTTAAAAGCTTCATGTCCCGGGGCCTGGGCTGAACTTTCCTTTATCCTGAGCTTGCTCTAAAACTTGTCACCATGTAGCAGAACGAGTGAAATCTGTTCCTGCAGGGAAGGCAGCTGTAATGGTGCTATCTTCAGCTTAGATTAGTTCCAATTTGTCATTCTCACCTTCCTGAGATGAGAGACCCCACGATGGCATGGATGAGGATATGTTTTTTAATACTGGCAGATCTCTGCTGAAGCATCCTTGAAATGCAGTGACAAGTCATCTGCCAAAAATGTCTGTAACTCTCTCGGAAAACTTTGTAGTTTTTTGAATCAGCAGCTACTGCATTGTGTTCCACACCCTTTCATTACCCACTTATTCCTCGTGACAGTGACACACATTGGATAAGTAACACACTGCTGTTAATTATGGTGTGCAGACAATGTCACATTTCAAACCTGAAACATCTTTATAACACCCAAGCCGTTGGTAGGGGAAGATCTTTGCACATTTTCTAGGGTTGGGGCATAGGAACCCTGTGAAAGTCAAAAACCCCACAAAATGAGATTGTTATTGTTTTAACTTGAGAGAACACCCCTCTAGCAATTTCTGTGTGTTTCAGCATGGTTTCAAGGTCAACCTCCACTATAAATTGAACATAGGATTGCATTGGAGGACCTAGAGAATCCTAGAGAGAACATTTTAAATCAAAACTGTGAATAATCCAATATTCAAATGTCAACACCACAAATGCGGAGGATGACTGCATTATCTTTGTGTATTAGTTGAATATACAGGGATAATGGTGTTACAGAGATTGGTGAGCAATCCTTTTGAAGTAAAGAAGGATGGGGATTTCAATTTAATTCCAAGTATTAAGAAAGATTTGCAAATTTCTTCCTATTCAGGATGGAAAGAATTCTTATCTATTTTAGTTTTTCTGAGAAGCTCCTTATTTTTGCTATCAATATGGCAGAAGCCTCTCTATCTGGCAATATTTCTTATTGAATTTGACTACATCAACTGAGTAATTTTTTTGTTTTAATTTTGAATTTGACAAAATTTACATCTTTTCATATTTTGATTTAAAGAACTTAATTTTTTCCCCGGTTTACGCTGAATGGAAGGAAAAGCAAAATGATAATTCAGGACCCAGCTTTGCATGGTTAGCTCTGAACATTATGAGTTTTATTTATTTATTTATTTATTTCAATTATTTATACCCCGCCCTTCTCACCCGAGGGGACTCAGGGTGGCTTACAAGTGGCAATTGATGCCGTTACACTGATATACAATGAACTAAAATGTTAAAACAGTTAAAACAGTCATAAAATACAATATACAAAGTTTAAAACAATGCAAAGTACTTATGCCATTCATCCACCAGACCTTATACAAGAGCCGTAATTCAAACCGCGTCGAAGCCAACACATGCTTATTTTTCAAATGCCTGCATACATAGCCAGGTCTTCAGTTTTTTTCTGAACCCCAAAAGGGATGGGGCCTGCCGAATGTCACTGGAGAGTGAGTTCCACAGCCGGGGAGCCACCACCGAAAAGGCCCTGTCTCTCGTCCCCACCAGCCATGCCTGTGAGGCGGGTGGGACCGAGAGCAGGGCCTCTCCAGATGATCTTAAGGTTCTCGTGGGCTCATAGGGGAAGATATGTTCGGGCTCTGTATTATTAGACATTTTATTATTAAATTAGAATTATCACTTTTTTCTGAAAGGCTAGCCATCTCTAACACCTATATGGCGTTATATGGTGTATTATTTCCTGGTATGAAGATTGAATCATAACGGAACTACTACAACAATGAATTGTGGAATTTGCATAATTGCAGTATACATTAGAGCAGTGGTTCTCAACCTGTGGGTCCCCAGGTGTTTTGGCCTTCATCTTCCAGAAATCCTAACAGCTGGTAAACTGATTGGGATTTCTGGGAGTTGTGGGCCAAAACATCTGGGGACCCACAAGTTGAGAACCACTGCATTAGAATTAGATGCCCCTTTTGAGAAACTAGAACCGTTGTAGCAAATGTATGGCATGCGTGCCATTGGCCACCCCCACTCCTTCTCTTGCTCACTTGCCTGCCCAACACCCCTACTTGCCCACCCCCAATTGCCATCCTGCCCTCACTTGCTAGTTTGTCTGCCCTCGCTCCCATCCCACTTGCTTACTCACTCCTGGCTCCTGCTCACTCACTTGCCTCCCTGCTTGCCTACTTGCTTACTTGCCCACCTACTCACATGCCCACCCACTCACCCCCCTGGGCTCACCCCTGGTTTCACCCCCACTATCGCTTCAAGTGCCCAACCCCTCTGGTTTGGGTACTCCATGTCTAAAAGGTTTGCATAACTGAACTAGGATATAGAAGTCCTAGGGTGCTTCCAGAATACACTTAAAGAAACCTGTTCCAAAGTGGGTTTAAGCCCCCCCACACCCAAGGGCTTTGCCTGTTGGTTGTCCCCATGCCCTTCCAGTAACTTTTGGGAGGGCATGGAGCCATGAACCCCTCCCTCCAAAAACCTTAGAATAAATTAAAACTTACAGCACCATCATTAGGCCTCTCTGGAGACCTCCTGGAGTGTACCAATGATGCACCAGGAGGTGAGAAGAGCCAGGAGTGATTCCCCCCCCCCACTTCCTGGCACATCACTGGTATGCTCCAGAAGGCCTCTAGAAAGGCCTAGTGATGGCGTAGTAAGTTTTTATTTTATTTTAAGGCTCTGTGTGTGCGTGTGTGTGTGGGTGTGGGGGGGGGGGAGATGCCTTCCTTGGTTACCCGGGCTTTTGGATGCCCAAAGAATCAAGGTGGGCTGTGGGGGCTGACCCCAAGACTGCTTTTGGAAGCCCGAAGAATCAAGGTGGGCTGTGAGGGCTGACCCCAGGATTGCAGAAGCAGTGGTCCAGATCTAATGGAGTATCAAAGTAATTCAGGACAAAGCAGGGTTGTCCTGCTTTGTATCGAATTACAGTACTTTGCTTTTACCTGAGGCATCGTTTGGATGCCTCAGATAAAAGTCTGTTGTGGTTCAGTCTGATGATGAAGGGGGATTTGGGTTTCAGCAGGTTGACTAAGGAAATGTTGAAGGCTCTGATTGTCAGAAATGCAGGCTGACCAAGGAAATGTTGAAGGTTCTGAATTGTTAGAAAGGCTGCAGGCTAGCAGGGAAGCTGAAATTAGTGATAAGGGTGACCTTTCACAGGATTTTGAACATCAACAAAGTCCAGGTGGCTCTGGCAGTGAGCTAGAGGAGTCTTTATTAGATCAAGATACAAGGTTAAGGTTAAGGGTTCATCGTCCCAGGCGTTCTCTGAAAATAGCTGGGAAACGTGTGGGAACTCAAGGACAGAGAAATGCTTCCTTAGCCGGCAAGCATGGTTAAATAGAGAGAAACAGGGAAAGATTTCAGATGAAGCAAAGTTGATTTTGGAAGCTTAACTCCTGCCTTGTCTCTGCTCATGGAAAAGGTTTCTTGTTTTTTGGTCATGCTTAGTTCCTGGATTTTGGATTGTATTTTGGAGTTCATGCTGCCTTGTTTTTCAGGACTGAGTTGCTATATTCTACAGAGACTTTGAACTATATTCTGCAGATTGCCTTTACAATTGGATTACTGCTTTCTTTACTGTTTTTTATTAATACTTTGCTATCTTTCCTCAATAAACTATAAAAACCAAATCTGCTGTGGTGGAGTGTGTATTAAGAGCAAGGTGAACCATCGCTGAGGTACAACAAAGTCTGACAGGGCCTGCATTTTGGGCCCTGTCTGGAAAGGCCTCTAGTTTAGCTACAGTTGGCACAGCACCTTTTAGGTTAGGGGTATTTTTCCTTAGGAACTTTATGTTATTAGAGTTATCTTTTTCTGTACAGAGGTGGTTTCATCTTGAATGGGACCATGAAAATTCACTAGCTTTATAAAAATCCTGTACCTAGAAGAGATGAAAATTACAAGAATTGGTTTGTTGGTATGGACTGGCTTAACTGGCTACAGCTTTGATTTCTCTTTGTACACATGATTATGGGGAACCTCATACACTTCAAAATATGTGGGTGCTTGGCGCTATCACAAAGCTTATTTCCCATCCATCTCTTTCTGCCTTTTCAGAAGTATGTCTTGATACACACTGTGATGTGGCCCTAGAAAAGGAGCAACACGATTTCCATTTAATATTTATAGTCTCATATTGACCATCATGCCATGCAAAGCCTAAAGGGAAACTTAGAATGAAAGGACTAGCTTACAACAATAGTGTTTGGGCTTTCATCCTGAAAACACAATCATTACTACAGAGGTGTGTGTTGATATATAGCAGCATTTATACTGCAGTTTTACATTTTATTGGCAAAATACTGAAATGTTTGATAATTCCTGCAAGGGCCAGATTGTAAATCATAAGGCATAGGAAATTTCTGTCTGTGGTTTGTTTACTTAGTTTGATGTCTGATTGAGGATCCCTGTCTTGTTCCTCTCCCAATAAGCCAGAGTCATAAGCCAACTTTTTGGCTTTTTGGGAGAGTAACAGGTCAGAGATCCAATTTGGATACCATACTAAACAAACAAGAATTGACACAGCCTTGGGTTGTTTATCTATTCCTGTTGACATAAAGAGCCAAGCGGGAACAGCTAGCATAATCCAGGGACACAAGGCTTGTTCAAAAGAACACCTGACATTGCCTACAAGGGCCCATGTTGGGCAATTGGAGTGTCCTTTTCAATTTTGTTTTGTTTCCATCACTCAGTCTCCTAACTTATAGCAATTGCTAATTTCTGATAGGTTTTTGTCCCCTGTCCTGGAACCCACTGATCTCTCCCTGCCTGAAGAGAAAGTATGATGTTTATTGTTGGATAAATATTTATTATTTATTTGTGCCCTTTTCTGATCCAACAAGTGAATATATTAAATGGAAAATTGTATGAAATTCACAGGGTCACCATAAGTCAATAGACAACTTGATGGCACATATACACACAAATACACATTTTTTCTCCCCCAGGAAGGGAGGGAACCCTAGCTTTTCCAAAGGTACTATAAAGAGCAATAGGGCCAAACACATGAAAAAAAATCAGGCAAATAATGCTTCAAAACTCTTGAGTATAAACTAGTATGGTGTAGTTATTCACAAAGGGAGAATAATGGCATCCCAGGTGGATACCATTCAAACCTGAAATCACCACTTGTTCTTGTTATTGTTGTCACCATTGTTTCAAAAATCTTTCCAGCTGGCAGTAAACTGAGGATATACTAAGACTTGCTGGGGAGAGATAATAAGGAAGCACAATCTTGTTGTTTTTGTGTGGCACAGTCCTTAGGTGAAGACTGTGCAAAAGGGAATAGAAAGAGAAAACCTTCTGTGGAGTTGAGAATCTTTCCTTTCTTTCTGAATCACTCCCCCTTATCCCAGCCCCACGCTTCCTTTAATCTCTGCTTCACATGCTCCTGGGAGAGTGTGCTTTCTCCTCCTTTGCACTCTGATGGAGACAGTGAATGCTGATGAGAGAATGTCCTGCTAGGAAGATGCTCCAGGCAGTCATTTGCTAGACCTATTCTTAGGAAGTTCTCAATGTGCCCAATTAGTTGGGGGAAACGATGGGGAGCCATGCTAGGAAATCCAGTTCTACTCATCTGCTGTAGAAACAGACTGCCACAAAGCACCTTTCTTACAATCCTTTTTTGTGTTATAGAGAATAGATATAGATATTTTAAAATTGTTATTGGCAAAATCTAGTGCTTGTAATTCTGAAGAGAATATTCACTTGTTTTCTTTTTGGGAAGGAATAACTTAGGGAATAGTGGGGCCTTTGACATAAAACCAGAGAGTTTTGAATGTTCTTTTTCAAAAACAACTAGTCATTTAACTCATCACTCTGATCACCCAAATAGCCATTGACTCGTTGAGTTATTCATCACCAACGAGTGTCTGTACCTGTTGCACCTGTTTGAAAATACATGGAAATGTTCAGTGATTTTCCCAATGGGCCAATTCAGACATTTTAGCTTTTAAACTAAGTGAAAAATGCACTGTCAAAGACATTACAGAATAATCCTTCTCGGATGCAGAATGAGTCTAGCCACCCATGTGGCCCTTTCAGCTCTTTCTTCCATTGCCAAGGCTGAATCAGCACACAAAAGGAAGATAATATGTCTCATTCCATTGTAAAGTAGTGAAATAGTAATTGTTGCCAACAAGACAGAAACAAAACAAAAACCTACCAATAAAAAACGAGAAATAACTAATTACAAAAGTAAGCTGTTAAATAAGTTAATTTCTAGCTCTGCATCAGATATGCTAAGGCCATAGTTAGGCATTTGGAAACATATTGTAGGCTTACAACAAGCAGGTAACCTGTTTGGGTTTAGGGAGCTTGGTGGAGTACCTTTTCTGTAACTCCAAAAGATTTTTAAATTTTGCACCCAAGTGCCCCTTACAGTATTTTATCCACATTTTAGCTCTCTTAGGAACATTTTGGGGCCTTTCTCCCCTAAATGAAATATCCCAGAAGTCCCTTTTCGTGTCTAGAACCATGTGGAGGGAAATCATTACAAATGGGCTTAGGCATCACAAAAAGAGATCTATTGGCCCATGTGGCCAGTGGCTTCTATTTCCCCAACCCTGGCTGTCACCTGATGTATTCCCCCCCCCACCTGAATTTCTCTCTGTGTGCTCTATCTGCCGCATTATCTTAATGCTAACTATAGCAACAAACCAAGTCCATTCTGAGTTGTTGTATGTTTTCCTGGCTGTATGGCCATGTTCCAGAAGTATTCTCTCCTGACATTTCACCCACATCTATGGCAGGCATCCTCAGAGGTTGTGAGGATGCCTGCCATAGATGTGGCAAAACGTCAGGAGAAAATACTTCTAGAACATGGCCATGCAGCCCGGAAAACATACAACAACCCTGTGATCCCGGCCATGAATGCCTTCGACAACACAAGTCCATTCTGTATTTTCACCCTAGCTTGAGACTAACCCTGACCTTCTAAATAGATTTCATTGGTAAACCCACAGATTCAAGGGCAACTACTGATTCCTGGCAAGAAGATCTAAAACCTTAATCTGATTTCTGGTGTTATACTTCCTATGACACAAACATGATTTCTTTCCATTTGACAGATCACTATTCATGTACATTACAGTACTTGCTTAATCATAGAACCAGCAGGTTTAAGAAGTCCAAAACAATCTTCACCATCAAAGGAAGAAAATCCATCAGCTAGGCTATGCCTTCTTTTCCACTCAGCAGTTGACTCTGGTATAGCTGTTACTGCTACATGGGTTATTCCAGAGCAATGTTCTGTTAATTCTTCACATGGTGGCGGTGGTGGTAGTTTGACACACATTATTATATATCATACTACAGATAAAGCACTGTGTAGCATCACTGTGCTAACTTATCTTTTTGTGCCTAATGCTTGTTGAATGTATCCAGTTAGAAATCCAATTCTTCTTTAACCCAAAGAATTCACCAACACTCAAAAGCTTATTTTTATTTCAGTATGATCCTATCTATGTCGATTCAAAAGTGAGTCCCATTGAATTTAGTAGGATTTTATTCCCAGGTAAATTCGTGAAGGATTGTTGCCCACAGGGCTGTAGCCGGGGGGGGGGGGGTTAGGGGTTCAACCCTCCCCCCCAAAAAAAATTTTTCAGGTTAAAAAAACACCTGGTTTACTCATGAATTTTAACTGGTTAACCAACTCCCCATGCTAAGTCTATGAGACACAAAAAAATTAAGAGTCCCTCCAGAACTACAAGCAAATATTGACAGTTCCGGGGGGGGGGGGGGGGGGGTTCAACCCCCCCCCTCTGAAATTTTCACCCCCCCCCCCAAATTTTTCTGGCTATGGCCCTGGTTGCCTAGGTAGCATGATAATACCCAGTAAAGTATCTTTTGCACTACATCTCACAGAATCCCCCACCAGCATGGCGACTGTCGGTTGAATTCTGAGAAATGCAAACACAATCTCAGAATTGCAGTGTACATCACATACTATCTATTTTAACCCAATGCCAGGCACATTCTAATCAAAGTGCAAACTAGGAACAGAAGATATTGTATGTCTTTTCTCCTTTTCAGTAAAACCCAAGCGTTAGTGTCATTTCATGCATGTGTGATTTATAAATTACACCAAGTTGGAAAAGGCAGTATCCATCTATTCATGACAAAAGAAAGCTTCTGATGGGGCCCATTTTTCCTAATTAAGTACTTGTCATGTTATGTGCTGTACAATATCATTATTATTTATAGAGCCCCTTAAAGTAAACAATCCTAAATCTATGCATAAATGTATCAGCTTATTTATGTTTCTGGGGGTAAAAAGAATCTATAATTACCAGGTATAGCCACAGCATAACTGCTATTTAATGCCAATTCTTTTTTGTTACCATAGAAATGGGTCTGGAATAGTTACCTATAATTTCTCATTCCAATACCTCACACATGTTGTATTGCAGCATTACCATAGTAATTGCCTATTAGTCATCATGAAATAAGCAGTTATCCTAAATATATCTGGATATTTTGAAAATTTGTCTTTGCTTTCTTGAAAACGTACCACAGCATGCAAGCTCTCTTCATTTTATCCTTGCAGCATCTGAATGAGAAAATCAACAGGACAATTATCTCAGCAAAAGCAATGCTGTGTAGGTCTGTGCCAAACAGTGGGTGAAGCATTGCTTTCAATCCTGAAAAGTGCATGATCAAAACCTCACATAGATATGAAATCAAGTAGTTAGTTCTCTGTCTCTCGGGCGAATCTCTCCATGGTACAACCAACCATGTGTTTGTCTCTATAGCAGCAGTTCATGTACGGAAATCCCTATGGATGTGTTGTCGAAGGCTTTCATGGCCGGGATCACAGGATTGTTGTATGTTTTCCGGGCTGTATGGCCATGTTCCAGAAGTATTCTCTCCTGACGTTTTGCCCACATCTATGGCAGGCATTCTCAGAGGTTGAGGTATACCTCTGAGGATGCCTGCCATAGATGTGGGTGAAACGTCAGGAGAGAATACGTCTGGAACATGGCCATACAGCGCGGAAAACATACAGCAAACCTGCAGTCCATATGGACTATTATAGATGATCAAGGAACTACAGTGGAGCCTCTACAGTGGAGCATCCCAGCCTAAGATCATTTTCAGTTAAGAGCTGTTGCTCATCCCAATCTTTGCTTTGACAAAAGAGCAGCATTTGAATTAAGCACTGGCATTTCAATTTGAAAATTCATTTTGAGATAAGAGCGTTTTGGTTAAGAGCTTGGTCATGGAATGAATCAAACTCTTAAATCAAGGTATCACTGTATTTGGAAAGATCTACCCAATTAGACAAGAAGGTTTATTTACTACAGCATCCCATGTGACCGATTATATACTTTTGAGAACCCCAACAGTAAGGCCTGATGGTAGTGTCTCTGTTCATATGTTGCTCTCCCAGCAAGTGATTTAATTAAATTATTTATTCATCCATTCATTAAAATATTTATATTCCAACCTTCATACGTTTGAAATACCATAGATCCGTTAGGATGACCATGCTTATTCTTGGTTTCTCAGTGGATATTAAAATGTCCCACTCTCTGCCCCCGAAGCTACTGTGTCTGTGTTGTTGATGTAGTTATTTGCCATCAATGTCTGCAAGCTGCCACTAAAGATTGCAGCTAACCAACCTTCTCCTTGATGGTAGCCACCTTCCAAAGCACAGAAAGAAGAGAGGAGGAGTATGAATGTAGCAGTGATAACTCTAACACTCATTCCTTTTGCTACTGGTGCAAGGGAATGGCTGCTCTTCTATTTTTCAGCAAACTCAAGAAATACAAAGAACTATGGGGAGGAGGCAGTGGTGCCATTAGAGGCATACAGGGGGTGTGAATTGCACCAGCTGACACCATCCGTGCTTCCAGCAGTGAAGAATGCAAAGGCTCCACTCAAGAGAAGGAATATGGGGTGATCCATGAGTTACAGCACTGAGTGATGCCACTTGTGATGCCTTGTGATGCACTGCATGAGGGAGAAAATACTTGGAAAACAATGCAGTGCCATCACTGAAGTGGCCATCCCTTACATCTTTAGTTTGGTAGTTCAAATATATGCTCTCCTTTTGCATGCTCACCCTTCCTTCTTTACACCTCTCAACTCCTCTTGTCTCCAGCCCAATTTAAGAAGCAGAGCTACAGGCTTCTTGAATGCCTGGGTCTTGAATGCCTGGGTCTAAGTTGTTTGGAAAAAAATGTCTGGGCCAGAGCAGAAGCAATTTCATTAGTTCCACATTCTCCATCTTGCAGATCCTTCTCTAAGGATATCAGTACGGGTACGGGGTTTTGTAGCACTTTTTTCAAAGGTGTTACAAGACCACTTTGAATATTGACATCCCAAACTAGCATGGCTATATATTTGATTTTTAAGGATATGTTTGAGAAGCTGCTGACTTTATATCGACGAGCCATTTGCTGCAACAGTGACTTTGACTTTGGAAGTGGAAGTGGTAGGAATAAGGGGGAGTGTGAGCACTCATTCTCTCTTAGATCTATTGTGATATTATATATATATATATATATATATATATATATATATATATATATGACATTAACATTAAACAAAGTTTGGGTGTAAGAGGGTATGATTTCACATGAGTTCTGATCACTTGCTCTACTGGGCAATTTTCTCCTGAAGTCATTTTCATTTAGTCCTGCTACATGTCTCTTACCCTTCACGGCAGCAACCAAGGTAACCAGGTTTGTGTTGGAAATAATGGTGGGTAACTAGTTGAGATTTTTTGCCTGGTATGATTCAGCTAATGACCTATAGGAAGCTTTACTTTTGCTATGGAAAATTATCGTCAATTAGTCACTTGGAAACCGAAAGACATAGCACCTACTGTTGATCTGCTTTTGCTATGTGTGTCTGTTGAAAATGATACCTAAGAATTTATGTCCACTCTTTTAATTAGTTTTATTAAGGGGGGGGGGGGTTGAGAATGAGGTGAAATGTTTCATTTATTTGGTTTGGTTTTCTATTTAGGTGTACTACCTGGAAATAGGGTTGTAAATTATTTTCATCCTGTGAGGACATACTGTATAAGTATGATATTCCTCTGCGGTACTCAATCATGAAGTATGGCTGGGAAACTATTCTGCAGAGAAAAATTGGTGTTTTCTTTTGGGCAAAAGCACGTTTCCTGCATATAAAAAACTATTATCTGCATGGTAAACAGTTTAATTTCCAATTAAATACTACATGTTTTCTCCTGCAGAATATTTCCTCCACAACACTTAAAGATATTGAATACTTTGAGAAAATGGTATAAAATTCTGGTTGATACAGTATATTATTCTTCCCAATAGAGTTTGATGGCTATTGGGAAACTCATTTTTCAATTTGGGAAAAAATAATTACAAATGTTCTTTCTACTATACTTGGATCTGCTTTAAATTTTGTTCGAGCGTTGCCACTCAACTGGTGCAGAGAAAATTATACCGAGGAAATTACTGGACATCTTTTAGCCCTTCCACAGAAAAGGGCCAACTGGGAGGTCACCCTCTGAAGACTAGTAGGCCAAAGCATACAAGCTGAACATAGTATATTTATAGGGTAGGTAAAGGGTTTTCCCCTGATGTTAAGTCCAGTCGTGACCGACTCTGGGGGTTGGTGCTCATCTCCATTTCTAAGCCGAAGAGCCGGTGTTGTCCGTAGACACCTCCAAGGTCATGTGGCCGACATGACTGCATGGAGCGCCGTTACCTTCCTGCCGGAGCAGTACCTATTTATCTACTCACATTTGCATGTTTTCAAACTGCTAGGTTGGCAGAAGCTGGGGCTAACAGTGGGCGCTCATTCCACTCCAGGGATTTGAACCTGGGACCTTTTGGTCTGCAAGTTCAGCAGCTCAGCGCTTTAACACACTGTACCACCAGTATTAAGTTTCTTATTTATTAACATATAAGCATTTAATTTGCTATATGCAAAATACCATTATTCTACTAAAAAAGATACATTGCTTTAGATTACATTGTACATGCTTATTTCTGTGCGTATGAATTAATATGTGTCTGATTGTGTTTTGTATATACATATTCCAGCTGTGTGCTTACTGCTTATTTTACTATAGTTTAAAAACAGAGCTTATCCTCCCAACTATTTTGACAGTTTTTCTTGCTTTAAAAATCCATGTAAAATGATTGTCATTCTTTATTTTAAAACAAATGCCATTTGCAAAAGGGTTCCCATTGCTTGACACTGAAAATGGACTTTATATTGATGTGGTAACTGCTCATTTAAACCATATTACAGCTTCTGAGTATTTTTCAGTTTCTATTGATGTGACAAATTCTCTTGCACAGAGGACTGTACCAATCAATAAAGTGTGTGTATGTGCACTTTAGCAACACAATCTGATGCTTTGGGATGTCAGCTTAAAGTATCTGAGCCCTTTTAACAACATTAAAAAAAACCAATTTTTAACTTCCCTTTTTGTGCAAAAATAGCTAATTTTATCCCACATGTAAGAAAGTCTGGGCAATCATGTGGTGGTAACAACCCTGTGCATAGGTCACATTACAGCTAGTTTTAGCATGACTGCTCTGTCCTTCACCTTGTAGAAACATTGATTTGAAAGCACATAGTAGTCTTTTTCCTTTCTTAAGAAGCCAAGGAAAGGACTAGTAGTGTGAAGTAATTGAAAGCACACTTCTATTTTAATATTATTCCTTCTGGCATAAGACACCCTTAAAAGACAAATCTACTTAGTTTCTATTTAAACAGAAGTGAAAAATGTTGCTTTAGAAGACATTGAGAGAGCCAAATTCTAATCAAGTGAAACTGTGGATTTCTATATGTACTTTTTGCTTTCTTTCACCTTTTCTGGACTTGTTTGCCTCCTTTTTGTGGATCTCAGAATATCTTTATTGTGTATTTGTGCATTGGAGGTAGTGTTTGTGTGTGTATGTTGTTCCTACTCCCAACAACAAACATGCTTGAAACATACCAGGATGTATTACTTTGAATGACGGCAGAGTCTCATTCCCTCCCAGGAAGCATCCTGTAGGAAGTCAAGAAAGGATTTTATCATCAATGGGATCTGACCTCAACTATGGGGGGGCCAAGACGAGGAAGCTAGAACGGGCATTTACCTTGGCTGTCTAAGAAGCTCCCATTCTCACAGCAAAACAGAATGTGGACACATTTCTCATTGAATTATAGAATCCCTCAGATGTTGCGGTCATCCTAAGAGTTACTATTTTCCTGGGGAAAATAGTAGTGTTTCCAATCTATGGTACAAAGGTCACAGCCACCAAGTCATGAGTTCCTTTGTTAGCATTGTCTTCTTATATGTAGAGTAAAAAAACTTGTTTTTTTTTAAAAAAATCTTTCATTAAATCAGACTCTCAGTTGTCCAGACTGAGACAATAATTTCCATACTGGACGATTGCAGCACATACTATATGTAGTTGCTTTTGAAGACAGTTTGGAAGAGCCAGTTTGTTTTCAACATAGCTGCTAGACTGCTAACAAGGACAATATTTGAGTACAGACTGCACCAGAAATGTGTTTGAATACATTTAGACGATGCATCACTGTGTGGGTGTTTTGATAAAGCAAAACAGATGTGTTTCTAGAAAATGACAAATGGTTACAGCAACTCCATCTGAAATTACAAAGTAACTTGGGAGCTGTCTGCTTCTGTACATACCTGGTAAATATAAAGAAAAGAAATGAGAGGTTGGGCAGTGACGTTATATATGCCAATATCAGTCTGCTCAAGGCAAGGCAAGGCAAGGGAAGGGAAGAGAGGAATATATCAAACAATCATAAGCCCCATCTACACTACTATATAATGTAGTTTAGTGCAGTGAAACTGTATTCTATTAGTCTACACTGATAATATAAATCAGTTTATAGGGCTGCGGTAGCACAGTGGCTAAAGCCACTAGCTGCAGGAAAAGCTCCTGACTGGAGGGTTAACAGTTCAAAGCTGTGAGCTCCTGATTGTCAGCCCTAACTCTCTGCCAACCAAACAGTTCGAAAGCATGCAACGTGAGTAGATCAACAGGTATCGCCTAGGCAGGAAGGTAAAAGGTTGCCCCATGCTGACATGCAGTCATGCTGGCAAAAAAAATCAGAGACTCCTTTGGCATGGAAAATGGAACAAGAACATTTCCCCATGGTGGATTTGAGCATCGCCTCCAGATGCTGGAAATGAAAAAGGGAAAGGCCTTTACCTCATCTATGTATTGTATGTTGTTGTGTAAAAGGCATTGAATGTTTGCCTTATATGTATACTGTAATCTGCTTTGAGTCTCTCTGGGGAGATAAAGCGGAATATAAATAAAGCGTAGTATTATTATTTCAAACTTCATTATATGACAGTGTCCATGGGGCCATAAATACCTGTCTCTACTGCTACTGCCTTTTAAGGGCACATAGTTGTTAATACAAACCTTGTTCTACCTTTCTTCACACCCATTGTTTAGATTTTTGAATGTATTTTCTCAATAGAATGTGCATTTATAAATGAATTTCATTTTGAAGTTCTCATTTCTAATGACATCTGAATTTTTTATTTTTTATTTTAAAGCTGAGGACTACATCACAAAGTTCAGAAAAGTATGAATTCCAAAGGATAATTATATTCTGATCTACACTTCTTTCATTCAGGAATTTCAGAGCAGATGAGTCTGCCCTAAAATGCTCAAAAGATCTAGTTCCATAAACCATAACCATATTTCTGAAAAAAATGTTAGGTTGTTTTATCAAAAACATAACTCTAAAGCTAATTCAGAGGTAAATGTGGTTCCTTTTAATTGGCGGCAGGAAAGTTCATTCTCCATTTTGCCATTTATTGCCTCATTCATACCCCTACAGACTCTTTTGATGCCTCCCAATTCAGTCTTCTGTTCACAAACTTGGAAGTAACTATTTGGAACTCAGTAGAATTTATTTTTAGTAGGTATGATATTTCAGAGTCAATACAAACAGACATACTTACTGATTTCTATGAAAAGGAAAGTCGACATCAGGAATCTGATTATCTCAATACTATTTGGGATTGATTTTTATGACCCTGTCATAAAATACTTTGAACTGGGTTATATTCGTTTACACTCCCATGTAATACAATTCAAAGCAGAAAATCTGCATTTTATATGGCAGTGTAGATGGAGTCTATTTCAACCAATTCAGAAGTCAACCCGATTTCTTGTTGGTAAAAGAGTTGAGGAGGTTAAATAGTATTAAGCACACTGATTGATAAGTAGTCCAGAAATCTAGGATTATGGAAGTAATATTTGATTCTTGTGGAAAGCAACTTTTATGGCAAAAGGTCAGTAAACATTAAATAAACAAACAAAACAACAGATTAAAAAGCCCAATGACTAAATTGCCAACTTGTGTACTTGGAGGTCAGTGAACCTTATGTCAGTTTTATTTAATCTTGAAGGTGAGCTCTTGGAACAAAAAATCTTTCTAACTTCTGCTATTTATTTTATCTTACATATGACCTCTTGCAGGGGTGGTCAGTTTAATAGCTGCAGGTGTGCTTATTATTTTTCATGAACTACTTTTTGCCACAGGAGCAAATCAGTTGACTTTTTTCAAATATGACTATGTCTGCAGAGCAGTTAAAAATCTACATTTTCCCCCAGGGTGATTTAATGCAAGCCTAGCAATGAACAGTGTGAAAAGGGTGCATCTTTCAAAGTATATCTTTAAAAGTGGCCCTTGAATGACCTGAGAGGAATTGCAGCAGAACCTAAAATCACTATTTTAGATTTGGGAGTGAAGAAAATGTGGGGATAAATATGGATTCAGGTAAAGGAAGCATTTTATTTTACATCTCCCTTACTTCCGTGGCAAGTCAAACGGGATGTGTATTAATAAAACTATAAGTGAATTAACTTGCAGCTACTCGATGTTAACACAACTCCCCTGGGAAAGAAGGAAAAAACATTTATTTCAGGTTCTGCAGATCATAAACCTTCTGCCTTGGACAATCTTCGTGATCTGGTTACTAATGGCCTCTTCCTCTTTTTATTCCTGATGTGGCCATTGAGCTGATGAATTGCACAGATTATACAGTGATAATGGATGGGGAAAGGGGGATTTCATCACTTGTTTTAGGAAAACGTGAACAGTAAATTCTCCTGGTTCCCTGAAGTGTGTATGGAGGACTGATGCTGTGATGCTGTGCAAGTGAGAGGAATTTAGAAATATCAGGGCAAAAATGGCTGTATGTGTATGGCTTTTGCATCTTCTTGAGAAACAGCTACCACTAGTCTCCTCAATCAAAATGAATGTGGGTGTTGTTCTTGGTTCTGTACCCTTTCCATGTTGTGTATGTGTATCAGTGTGGTGTGAGAGAGATTAAATATAATGCATAGACAGTAGTTTACAATGGGTTATGCAGGAATCTGTACTATCAAGACTTGAATTTTCCTAATAGCCAGCATGTGTTTGTGTGTGTATTTCATTTTTAAAGAGAGTTGGCAATTAAAAGGCTATTGATTTCATTTTTCCAGTACCATTTCTGCTCAAGCTGGATTTGTGGGTTTATGAATAACAAGTAAAATAAAAACCCTGAAAATGTATTTAAGAGTTGGGATGAAAATTTACAAGAAAATAGACTAGAATCTACTAGTAGATCTCAGAGCGATTTGCAGTCAATCAGCAAGTTCACCCAGGAGGTTTCCATGGCCAAGTAGGGATTGGAATCCTAGTCTCCCAAATGTGGAAACCACTATACCAAGCTGGTGGAAATCATAAAATGCTAATCAGATTTGATGCTCAGAGTCAATCTCTTTGTTAGTGATTAGAACATATCTATTCATCAGAGTCACTGCTTTTGTCTGTCTTCAGTCAATGGACCTTGGGATGCCAGTGAAAAACTAAGCAGAACCTTTGAAACTGAAGTTTGTCCCTCCCCCTTTTTGAAGTGCTTTATCATAATATTGTATATACTCATGTGTAAGTCTAGAAATTCTAATTAAAAAATCAAACCAAAAAAACCTTATCAAAAAAGGAGCCATCCCTTTCTCTAAAGACCCTTCTAGATAGGCCCCAAACCTTTGATGGGTTTCAGATTAACCTGAGGTGTCCGAACGATGCCTCAGATTAATCTGAATTAATCTAGAGTATACTGGGATTTCCCTGTTTACTGTGTATTAAAAAACACTTCAAAAGATCTGGACCTTACTGAAAGGCCCAGATCTTTTGAGGTGTAGAGCCTGTAGGGATTGACTCTCGGGACTGCCTTCTGCAGTCTCGAGGTAAATCCCCGTTTCCATCCCAGTTCTTTGGGCTCTAAGAGCCTGAGGGAGCAGAATGGCACTCTCACCTTTCATCTTGTGTCCTTGGAGTAAGCTTCTGATGCATGAAAATGACACATTAGGAGCTTTGGAGAGGGGAGGGGAGAAATCCTCCAAAGCTCCTGATGCATCATTTTACATATCAGAAGCTTATTTTGAGGTCCTGGAGGACACAGCCAGGCCTTTTCAGTAAGTTTAGAGGGGAAATGGAGGGCTGGGGGCTGGCTAGGTGCCCTCCCAGATCAACTTCTGACCAACCTGGGAGGACAAGCAGCCTCCCGGAAAACATGGTATTTGGGCCTTCTGTGTGGCCTAAATCGTGAAAGGAATCAGGATTTTAAATTCTGGTTCCTTTTGAGATTTGGGCCTGTCTGGAAGGGCCCTGAATTAAGTGATGAAAAACAAGACCGTAGTCCATCTTGGGAGAACCTAAGACATCACAGACACCCTATATGCTTTTTAGTGCAGCATTACCATTTCTCAAACTGCACATTTTTCTTAATTGCGTATTCTGCATACAACTGCATACTAACCCCCCCTCAAAAAAACCCACCTGGTGGTTAATACAAAATTATCTGCATGTAATTTACTAGAAGCATGGGAAGAGGGTAGGAAAGGGTTGTCTTATTCCTGAGGGAGACTGCAGATTTCTCCTCCTTCCAAACCTTTGAGATAGTTAGAATCCCATCATACCTTGCCATCTTGATAACTTATCTTGGTTATTTTCTCCACCCACTGTTTTTACTCCCCCCCCCCCCGGTTTTCCTAGTTTTTTTTTTAATTTTCACAGTTGCATTGCAGAAATTACATCTTTGATCAAGATGCAATACAATGGTATTATTTCTCCCGCTCCCTCCCCTTTGCCCTACACACACACACTTTTGAACAGTGTCTGCAACAATTCTTCCCCATTATACTAGTCCTTCTTCCTACCCATACCATTGCAGTAACCTCCCATCCTCTGAGTTGAAGACATTCATATACAAACTTGCCTGTCCTTCTCAGTGAAACATTCTCCTATTCTTCCTTCTAGCACAAGAGTCATCATCTAAAACTTCCAAGTAAACATTCTAACAAGCAAAGACCAAATTATGAAGCCTATTCATAAGAGTGTTTCCCTCTTTCCTTCTTCTAACAAAAATCAGAGATAGTTCCCAGTTCTCTACCCACTTTTGATCAGTAAATGTTTGAGTGCAAATTCCAGACTGGTATAATTTCTGTTTTTTTGTTTGACAATTTCAATTTTATTATAGCATTCTATTATTTCTCTTAAAATGTCAAAAAAGTAAAACTTGATTTTGTAATTTATTATAAGGGACTATGCATTGTATATAATGGAACTTGAGCATTCATGGATATTGGTATTTACATGGGGTCTTGGAACCAAACCCCAAAAGATACCAAGGAGCCACTGTATTGAGAACTATCTATTTGTTACACTATAAGGATTTTCTACCAGTGAATCAGAAATGATATTCTAAGGTCATCTAATCTAGCATGACAGTGTGTGTATGGGAGAACATAGCAAGGAGAGCAATTATATTAGTTCCTACTTGAAGTACAGCAGAGTCTCACTTATCCAAGCTAAACGGGCCAGCAGAACCTTGGATAAGCAAATATCTTGGATAATAAGGAGGGATTAAGGAAAAGCCTATTAAACATCAAATTAGGTTATGATTTTACAAATTAAGCACCAAACCATCATGTTATACAACAAATTTGACATAAAATGTAGTTCAATACACAGTAATGCTATGCTGTAATTACTGTATTTATGAATTTAGCACCAAAATATCATGATATATTGAAAACATTGACTACAAAAATGCCTTGGATAATCCAGAGTCTTGGATAAGTGAGACTCTACTGTATTTTTAAATGATTTTTTTTATAAAGCATTTAAAAATAATTTTATCATAAACATTTCACAGTAGTCCCTTACATGAATTTTCACTTTACTTTATACTCCATTAAAAAAGTGGGGGAATAAACACAATGGCAGGTGCCTTTTACAATAATAACAACCAAAATAATGAAAAATGCTCACACTGATATTAGTTCAGATATGATATCAAATATGCTGCTGGGCATCTACAACGTATCTTCATGGGTTAGAGATTTCATTAAAGTCTTTTGTTACAAGTCTTTTCATACAGATCCCCGCCTTCCTCCTATAACTTCCATTCTGTCCAATTAATTTCCTGACATCTTTGAAGTTCATCCAGGACATTGAGACTTTGCCTGGACTCACTGGGAAGCCACTGATAGTAGTAAGAAGTCATACTAGGCAACAGAGCTCATTTCACTGTAGCAGAAAAAGGCAGGCTGGATTTGAGAGCCCTTAACCTCTTGAAGCTCATTGATTAGAATCGAAGACCCAGAAAAAGTAATTGATGTACAGCTTTCATTTTCATTTGTTTTCCCCAACTGCAAGAGAACACTTCGTTAAGTATATAAATGTATTAACCATATCTGCACATACTAATATTTTCTTGTGCTTACTTGCTCTTCAGTAGAAAACTAACAAAAAGAAAGAAAAGACTGCAATATAACAGTTTCGTAGATGAAGCCCTCAATGGTACAACAGGTTAAACCACTGAGCTGCTGAATTTGCTGACTGAAAGGTCAGTGGTTCGAATCCAGGGAGTGGGGTGAGCTCCTGCTGTTAGCCCCAGCTTCTGCCAACCTAGAAGTTCAAAATCATGCAAATGTGAGTAGATCAATAGGGAGGCTAATGGTGCTCCATGCAGTCATGCTGGCCACATGACCTTGGAGATGTCTATGGACAATGCCTGCTCTTCGGCTTAGAAATGGAGATGAGCATCAACCCCCTGAGTCGGACACGGCTGGGCTTAATGCCAGGGGGAAAAGTTTACCTTTATTATTTAGATGGTATACAAAAGACTTAAACTGCAGGAAAGTAATGCAGCATAAGCTTTCCCTACTTCCATCAGAAGAAAATTCCCAAAAGGCAATCAAGTTGCCATATATAACATGGGTGGAGGTGGAGGGTTCTGCAGGTTTCAATTTGGGGTAGAAGGAGCAGAAACTTCTAAAAATATTTTTATGTGGGGTTCAGAGAAGTGGCTTCTTTTGCTGAATTTTACAAAGCAGCCAATAGCTTCCCCCCTTTTGCTTTTTTAACTTGAAATGCAGTTATGTAAGGACTTCAACTAATGTATGATAAGTCTACATTTCTAGGGACTGGGCCAATGACCACCAAAGTGTTCTCCATATTGCTAAAGGGAAAACACCTACACTCGCACATGCGCACATAAACACAACACCACAGAGCAATATGCAGTAAAGCCAACACAGGGTTGGTATTTGGCTGCTTTCCACTTCACATGTATCTTTAAACTTCTGTTTCATAATCATCTTGTTAATATAATTATGCAAAGTGAAAAGCAGTCTTTTTAGTCCATAGAGTGGGAGGATAAGAGAAAAATTGGGACATCTTAAAAGCAACAGAAATAGTGGGATGACAGAAGATTAATCAGACTTGTCCCTGCCAAATCAGGACAGTTGGAGGGCATATGATTGTTTTATATGCTTTTGACTACTTTCTGTTTTGACACTCAAAGTGTACTGTTTAAATATTAAAACCACAAATATGAGAAAAATATATAAAAAAATTAAAACTCACACATTGGAGATAACTAAAAGTTAAAACTCACACATTGGAGGTAATGAAAACTGGGAGAACTACTGTATTTATTTGCGTATAGGTTAACTTCATGTATAAGTTGAAGGCAAGTTTGGAGGTCAAAATTAGAGATTTTTATATAACCCATAGATAATTTGAGGGTTATTCTGTGGAGAGGAGAAAGTGTCAATGCCGTGTCAAGCTACCATTCACTTCTGGCTGCCACTACCGTTTCCCCACCTAGGCATTTAAAAAGTCAAGAAGTGGCTCTATGGGTGAGAAGGTAAAGAGGGTTGGTGCTTCTTTTAAGGTCTCCCAGAATGGACTAAGCTCCTTCTTTCACCACTCTATTCAGATAAGGGTAAAGGTTAAAAGGTAAAGGTTTTTCCCTGACATTAAGTCCAGTCGGGTCCAACTCTGGGAGTTGGTGCTTATCTCCATTTCTAAGCCGAAGAGCCGGCATTGTCTGTAGACACTTCCAAGGCCATGTGGCTGGCATGACTCCATGGAGTGCCGTTACCTTCTCGCCAGAGCAGTACCTATTGATCTACTCACATGTTTTCAAACTGCTAGATTGGCAGAAGCTGGGCTAACAGCAGGTGCTCACACCGCTCCCCGGATTTGGACCTGTGACCTTTTGGTCTGCAAGTTCAGCGGCTCAGTGCTTTAACATGCTGTGCCACCAGGAGCTCCTTCAGATAAGGGTATGGCTCTTTTTTTAGATAAGAGTAAAGGTAGAGCATTCACAACGTCCTGTGGATAAGTCAACACAGGTTTTTGGGGTTGATTTTTGGCTAACATTTTTTTGACTTAGACATAAGTTTATTAGGTAATATATTAGCGAAGAATTGAAAGTCATGCCATTGTGTATACTTGGACACAAAGTGTACATGTTTGGTTTCTTTTACTATTCTTTTATTTGGTTCCAGACAATAGATTATCTATTTCTTTGGAGCAAATCTAATCCATTTCAATGCAACATTTCTGTTGCATCTGTTAATTCCAAAACTCTGTCCCTGCAACAGCACTTCTGAAAAAATCCTGCTGGGAGAGTTCCAACAGCCTAATCAGAGACATGGTTAATGAGGTTCACCCTTAAGCAAACTGTGATTACACATGCAGCTTTTCCGGAGATGGTCTTGATAGCTGCTCTTCACTAATTTTTTTCCCTATCACCTTGCAGTGGGTTAGAGTATTCAATTACCCTGCCAAATTTCTGCTTATCAGCAGTTTGTAAACCACCCGCCCAAATATTTTGAAGGTGTGGATCTGCTGACAGCAGAAAGCAAAGTACATCTTCTAATTAAGATTTCATTCTTCCTCCACATAATCTGAGGACTAAATCTGCCCTCTCCTCATACAAACGCTACTCTGAAAATCCCTTTAGACAATTCTCTACAAGTTTATTTAAATATTTGCAATATTTTCCTTTGCAGTGAATTCTGAGAGAGTACATTTCTTGTAGTTCCTAAGAACTACTGCATACAACACAATGAACTCAGAGGAGAAAAATTACATTTAGCAACATGACCTTCAAATACACAGCCAACTCCTTCCTGTAGGATCAAGTAATGAACAGATGTGTCAGAGGAGGAGTATCCCATTTAAACTCCATTGAAGACTCAAAACTTGTACCATGTCCCACTTCTTTATTTTGAGATCCTGTTAAATCATAGCTGGATTAAAATGGTTGACATCCTACCTAAAATGCATGGGTGGCATTATATTGCTTTAACAAGCCCAGAAAAGAGGAGTAGGCCCTACTGGAAGCAATTGGGTTTTCAGTAAATATGCATAAGATTGTGCTGATTGGTGATCTGAAGTCAAAAACAGTGACACAAACACAAAAGTAACCAAACTATCTTCAGAAGCAAAGAAACCCTCCAGCAAAACCATATGTTCCAGCAATAAATATGGCAGGATAAACAATATTGATATTGTTTATTCATGTTGGCTTTAACTTAACTCTGTTCTGCTTGATTCAGAGCCCTTGTACACTATACTAAAACCCGTGAGGAAGCAAGTTAAAGCAACCCGCTTTGTCTCAGGTTGTAGTCCCCACCCCTCACCCAAAACCCGGGCTTTCCTGGGCGGGGTGGCTAGATGGCATCCCGGGTCAAACTAACTCCTGGACACTCCCCCCCTCCATTCACTTTCTCTGCTTTACCTATTTTTTTCTTCCTCCCTACATACTTAGCATATTTGGTGATGGCACAGGCAGTGCAATCCCCCAACTTACTGGGAAGCAGCAGAATGGATGGAGGTTCATTCTCCTATTACTCATGAAGCAGTTGGCTACTGTTCCCACTTTCTCCTGTGAGTGATTAATTGTTACAATTCCCTCCTGTGCTTGAGATCACTGATATGAGGGTGAGAACAGAAGGTAGCTGCTTCCTGTGTGACAGAGGAGTGGATCCCCTTTGTTCACAGTAAGTGCAGATTGAGAGATTTTCACAGTAACAAATACGTAACTCCAGGTTATATATTTGTAACTGTGATACATGATTTTTGGCAAACTTCCACGGTTTCTTCTTACACAGTACACAAAATAACAATCTTGTATGTGTTTATTTGTTGTGTAAGACTACCGGTTTTTAAGCAAATATTTTTAAATCCTGGAGTATGGACTCCATACTCCTGGAAATAATGCCCGACTGCTCACTGGAGGGAAGGCTATTAGAGGCAAAGATAAAGTACTTTGGCCATATAATGAGAAGACAGGAAAGCTTAGAGAAGATAATGACGCTGGGGAAAATGGAAGGGAAAAGGAAGAGGGGCCGACCAAGGGCAAGATGGATGGATGGTATCTTTGAAGTGACTGGCTTGACCTTGAAGGAACTGGGGGTGGTGATGGCCGACATTGAACTCTGGCATGGGCCACGGGGTCACGAAGAGTTGAACTGACTGACCGAATAAACAACAATTTTTAAATTCCTAAAAAGAGTGATAACTTCATGGAAAATGAATGATGTACCCATGATGATTTTGCTTTATCACTTTCTAATCACATTGGAAAGTAATAAGTTTCTTTAAATTACAGTGGGTCCTTGGTTTCCACTGTGGGTACTAAAATCCATAGATGCTAAAGTCCCACTGTATAATGTCAAAGTAAAATGGTTTCCCTTATATAAAACCACAAAATCAGGACTTAGATTTTGGAGGGTATGTGTGTGGTATTTTCAAGCAGTGGATAATTGATGTGAGGATATGGAGAGTTGACTGTATTTCCATAGGCTTTAGAAGAATGTTTGACAATATTTTACAACTCTTCCATTTTATCTGTGGTAGCCCTGGACTACTTTTCGGGTAGTTCTTTGACAAGAGCCATGAGCATATGTTCTTCTTCCGTCTCCCTAGCCTTTTACAGTGCACCCAATGCTAGATAAATCACCATATGCTAGTATAAATTTACTTAATGAGCCCAAGATATTTAAATGTACAATATAACTAGTGCTCCCCCCCCCCCCCCCGGCATTGCTGGAATTTTTGAAAGGTAAAGGAATAAACATAGAATCAAGGTATTTCTTGCTGATCATGGAGGACTGCAGTTCATGCTATGGAATGCCCCAGTTCCCTCTTGATGTTTGTACTGGTAAGTGCTCCCACAAGTAAGAGGGAATAGATAGATGAGAAGAAGCAATGTATGGCTGCACTTTTCATTTTATTTAACAAGAGAAAATGGAGGAGTTCTTTGTTAACCATCATATGCTATTTAAAATTGTGTCATTCATTTTCCAAACGTTTACTCCACCATGTGGCCTTCAGTAGCTAATGCTGATCTGCCTACTCTGTCTGTGCTAAGAAACCTGTTATTAAATTCTCTTTTGTCAATTCTCCTTGAAATTTAATTCTACACAAGCAGAAAATAGGGCAAAAAGCTGTCTGGCTAAAAATGCAACCAAATGCCATGCCTCATTACCTAATTGCCTAGCGGGTTTGGAATGAATAAAAGGCAAAATTTAGACATCTAATCAGGATTCCTAGCTCTCAAATAGCCACTTAAGTACTGTAGTGCCAACTACTTTTCACTAGCATCAGCTAAAGCAGGATCATACACATTTGAGCACAGCTAACTAGCTTATATTATTTGCCATTGAAAAAGCCCTTAGCAATGCAGGAAAGGAACACCAAATTTTACTAATGATTCTGGCTCCTTGCATTCTAGATTATCTTTACCATACTTGCCACATAATGACAGTTTCTTCTGTTCCACTTCTTTAGGTTGCACTGGAACCAGTTTGCATTGAATGATTAAGACTCAACCAAGCATTAGGACCTCATCAGATGGATGTTTTCCTCCATTTCTACACACTAAAAAACAGAATCCCACTGATTCCATTAAATAATGTATGATCCATTCCATGGGATGCCCATGGGATTCTGTCTCTTGATCATATGAAAACAGGAGGATTTGAAAAATGGGCAGGAATTGACTCCATTCGTCTTCCTGCTTGTAAAAACATTTAAAAACTGGGATTTTTCATTGGGATGGGAAGTGGTAGATTTGTACATTTACATTCCATTTTGTGATGTTTTATTATAGGAGTGCACGTGGGCTGTCTGTTAATGGCCTCCAGTGCTTCTTCTGTCAACATTATTTTTGGACACAGAAAAGGACTAGTTTTTTTTTGTTTTTTTTAAAAAATGTAATTACACAATTTTGAACACCCGAAATGTTTCCTTATTGATAATTTCTTGTTTTGCAATTGTGCAATTTTAAACAAAAAAAATACAAACCACCCAGTGACATTAGGAACATTGAGGGGGATGGAATGGGAGGAGATAACTGCAACCTATATTGTGAGGAATGAAGTGCACAGTTTAACAAGAAACGAGCAGAGGTGATCCTGTGTGATGGGATTTAGTAAATTCTTCATCATCTTTCAAGACGGAATGTCATGGAACACAACAAGAAGAAGACAATACCTCCTGCTGCCCCCCTCCCCCCCCCCATGGAATGAGGTCCTTAGTGTACAACTGGGAGAATTGGACTCTGATCAAGGTGCTAGAGAGACAACAGAGAAGCTGCTAACTCCACTCTGAAATGTAGCCCAACCTAGAGCTTGCATTAAGGATGTAAAGAACACTCAAAGAGGGGACATATTTTGAAATTCTGCATCCCTATATGTGAGAACGAAAGAAAGTGGAGCTTTCCATTCCTAATATGTGAAAAACTGGATTATCAAAACAATTAAACTGCAATAGAGTTTTGGCTAGAATTATTATTAGTCAAGATATCCACATAGTGTTAGAGACAGCACGCCACTTGTGGGATTGGAAGATGGGAAGTGCTGTAAACTCATCTTCTGCTGTGGGTTTCCCTCTTAAGCATCTGATTGGTCACTCCATAAATATAACATTGAATTAGACAGGATTTCTGTTTGATCCAGCATGGTGCTTCTTCTGTTAATGAACAAATGAAAAGATAGTGAATAGAGGGAAAATGTTTGGATGAGAAAGGAATAGCATACTCACCCACCACCACAGGTATTTAGTTATGTATATTTGCAAGAATGCCCCCTTCATTTGCATGGATGGGATATATTATCTAATAAAGACATGGATTGGAGCAATGGGTTCTCATAGAATTATAGAGTTGGAAGAGACCTCATCGGCCATCCAGTCCAACCCCTGCCAAGAAGCAGGAAATCACATCCAAAGCACCCCTGACAGATGGCTATACAGCCTCTGCTTAAAAGCTTCCAAAGAAGGAGCCTCCACCACACTCCGCGGCAAAGAGTTCCACTGCCGAACAGCCCTCACTGTGAAGAAATTCTTCCTAGTGTTCAGGTGGAATCACCCTTCCTGAAGTTTGAAGCCATTGTTCCATGTCATAGTCTCCAGGCCAGCAGAAAACAAGCTTGCTCCTCCTCCCTATGACTTCCCCTCACATATTTATACATGACTATCATGTCTTCTCTCAGCCTTCTCTTCTGCAGGCTAAACATGCCCAGCTCTTTAAGCCACTCCTCATAGGGCTTGTTCTCCAGACCCTTGATCATTTTAGTTGCCCTCCTCTGGATGCTTTCCAGCTTGTCAACATCTCCCTTCAATTGTGATGCCCAGAATTGGACACAGTATTCCAGGTGAGGTCTGACCAAGGAAGGCAGAATAGAGGGGGAGCATGACTTCCCTGGATCTAGACACTATACTACTATTTATGCAGGTCAAAATCCCATTGGCTTTTTTTGCCATCGCATCACATTGTAGGCTCATGTATAACTTGTTGTCCAGGAGGACAACAAGATCTTTTTCACACGTACTGCTGTCAAGCTAGGCTTCCCCCATTCTGTATCTTTGTATTTCATTTTTTTCTGCCTAAGTGGAGTATCTTACATTTGTCCCTGTTAAACTTCATTTTGTTAGTTTCGGCCCATCTCTCTAATCTGTTAAGATCGTTTTGAATTCTGCTCCTGTCTTCTGGAGTGTTAGCTATCCCTCCCAGTCATCTGCAAACTTGATGATCGTGCCTTCTAACCCTTCATCTAAGTCGTTAATAAACATGTTGAACCGAACCAGGCCCAGGACAGAACCCTGCAGCACTCCACTCGTGACTTCTTTCCAAGATGAAGACGACGCATTGGTGAGCACTCTTTGGGTTCATTTGCTTAACCAATTACAGATCTACCTAACCGTTGTTTTGCCTAGCCCACATTTGACTAGCTTGTTTGCCAGAAGGTCATGGGAGATCTTGTCAAAGGCCTTACTGAAATCCAGATATGCTACATCCACGGTGTTCCCTGCATCTACCCAGCTCGTAACTTTATCGAAAAAAGAGATCAGATTAGTCTGGCATGATTTGTTTTTGATAAATCCGTGTTGACTATTAGCAATGACTGCATTTGTTTCTATGTGTTTGCAGATCACTTCCTTAACTATCTTTTCCAGAATCTTGCCTGGTATCGACGTGAGGCTTACTGGATGGTAATTGTTTGGGTCATCCTTTTTTCCCTTCTTGAAGATAGGGACCACATTTGCCCTCTTCTAATCTGCTGGGAAATGAGAGGACATGTATGGTTTGTTTCTCTCTTCATCTATTTCATTTTCAAATCTAAACCCTTACCACAACTGCCACTTGTGGATTTCCACCAGCAGTCTTGTGTGGGGTATTATCTGCACATTCACACAGTGCTGATTCAATGGACCAGCTTTTCTTCACAAAGCAACTGAGATGTGTGCACAGTTCATTCTGTAAAAAAATTGTGGGCATGAAAAATGATTTCTTTAACTCCTTTAGCTCATTCTTCTCCATTCCTCTCCCCTTATGGGAATAGGGATATAAGAGACTGAAGGCATATAGTAGGCACATGAAACAAAAGACAGGGGAATCAAAGGAAGAAAAGTCAGAGGTCCCCATGATTTTTTTTTCTTTGTATAGACTGAGCATTCTTGAAAGGAAAGGCAAGACTGCAAGGAAAATACGTAAACTAAAAATAATGTGCATCTTCAGGCATAGTATTAGATCTTCTTTGACAATAGCAGGTAGCCAAGAGCTCTTTCAAGGGAAAATTATATCCAGAGGATACCACTAAGAACTGCTTCTCACAAGATATTTTGCACCTGAGTGCAAAATATACATGCAGTACATAAGAGAGCATTCTTGTTACAAACATAGCCTTTATAATCAGAACATTTGGGAGGGGGAGGGGGAATATAGCACTACCTCAAAGTGTTTCTCTGCAACTACTGGATGCCTTTCACATCTGAGGTCCTGCATGAACTTTTCAAACTTATAATCAAGTCCAAAATATATTGGAAAACAGCAATTCTAATAAACCTGTGAGTTGCCTATAGGTTCAATATTGCCATGGGGTAGATTGACCCTTTCTACTGTTAGTCTTTTTCCATTCCCTTTCCAGACCTTGTCCTTTCTCCTCTGAAATCTAAACTAATGCTCTATTTTAGATAAATAAAAGTCAGCCTGTTTGACAAGTGTATTATGACATAACTTCACAATATGATATAGGGTGATTGGATTGCACTATTCAGAATGCAATGCCCTCCTTACCCTCAATGCCTTGGAGAGTCTTATGTTTTTGGGCAAAGTCTTGGATCATGTGGTCACCTCGCAACTCCAGGTGTTCTTGGATGATTATCTGGATCTATCACAGTCTGGCTTCAGAGCGGGTCATGGAAGTGAGACAGCCTTGGTCTCCTTAGTGGATGATCTACGCAGAAAGCTTGACAGGGGGAGTGTGTCCCTGTTGGTTCTCTTGAACCTTTCAGCAGCCTTTGATATTGTAGACCACGGTATCCTTCTGGGATGCCTTGCAGAAGTGAGGCTTGGGGACACTGTTCTGCAGTGGCTCTGGTCCTTCCTGGAGGATTGCTCTCAGAAGGTGTTGTTGGGGAACTCCTGCCCGACTCCACAGCCATTGTTCTGTGGGGTCCCACAGGGATCAGTACTGTCCCCCATATTTTTTAACACCTACATGGTGCCATTGGGAGAGATCATCCAGAGTTTTGGAGTTCGATGCCATCTGTATGCAGATGATGTCCAACTCTATTACTCCTTTCCACCTGCTGCTAAGGAGGCTGTTTAGGTCCTGAACTGGTGCCTGGCTGCTGTGATGGTCTGGATGAGGGCAAATAAATTGAAATTTAGCACCTTAACCTCCTTCTTGTTTACAAGTTCCACTCAGTGCACTTTGCCCAGCTCATTCTATGTTTTTATTGCTGTGTTTTTCATGTCTTTTATAATGATTGTGATTTTTAATACCTTTTAAATTTATTTGTGTGTTTTTGTATTTGATATTACTGTATGCTGGTTTTATATCTGTAAGACACCCCGTGTCCCTCTGGGGAGATGGTGGTGGGGTACAAAAATAAAATTATTATTATTATTATTATTATTATTATTATTATTATTATTATTATTATTAAATTGAATCCAGACAAGATAGAGGCACTCCTGGTCAGTCACAAGGCCAAACAGAGTATAGTGTTACAGCCTGTGCTGGATGGGGCTACACTCCCCCTGAAGGTGCAGGTTCGCAGCTTGGGAGTTCTCCTGGAGTCTAGAACCCCAGGTTTCAGCGGTGATCAGGGGAGCCTTTGCACAATTAAAACCTCTTAGCCAGTTGCACCCATACCTTGAGAGGTCAGACTTGGCCATGGTGGTCCACGCTCTGGTTACATCTTGCATAGACTACTGCAACACACTCTACATGGGGTTGCCTCTGAAGACTGTTTGGAAGCTTCAAGTAGTCTTGGTGGTGACCCCACAGCCGTGGAACTACCTGCCCAGTGACATGAGAATAGCCCCCTTGCTCCTAAGCTTCAGGGAGAATCTTAAGACTTGGTTATTTAAGCAAGACTTTGGGGATTAATATGGCCCATAAGTATGACGGTGAAGCAATAGGTTCAATGTTTACAAAGCTCAGTTGGTGCTAGACTTTTATACTTTGACATGTTTGATATGTTTTAATCGTTTGAAAGACTATTTTAATTGATATGTATGGATTTTTTTTACAATTTTGTAATGTGTTTTACTGATATTGTTATTGTCTGAATCTGGGTTTGAATTATTGCCATAGTTTTTAAGCCACCCTGAGTTCCCCTTTGGGGCTAAGAAGGGCGGGGTATAGGTACAGTAAATAAATAAATACATTTCCATTAGGTTGAGTCTTACTCTAAAGTATTTGATTATAAGAATGAAGCTAATGCAGATATAGAATAAACTATTGTGCAAAATATTTCAATTCAGAAACCACATCTTAATTAATCTGTCAGTTATAAACTAATTTCCCCTTTTTAGTACTCCTCTCTACTACACACTCTGTACCTTTATCAAATGGAGATTATCTCCATTTTCCTATTGTGTGGCTCCCTTCTACGGAATTATGGGGCTCGCAGTTTAGGGAAGCTGAGGACCTCTCTGGTTGAGAATTCCAAAGGGCCTGCCCTAAGCTACAAGCCCCAGAATTCTTCAGTTCTGTAATAGGAAAGTGGGAGCACCCACTTTAAAATACTAAGTATTTATGAGGGCGCCTATACACCCTAAAACCAACCAGATCCCATCTTGGAAACTAAGCAGGGTCAGACACACTTAGTAGAATTATAGAATAAGAGAGTTGAAAGATACCACATAGTTCATTTAGTCCAACACCGTGCCATGCAGGAAAAACACAATCAAAATACCTCTGACAGATTTCCATCCAGCCCCTGTTAAAAGCCTCCAAAGAAGTAGCCTCCAGTACATTCTGAGGCAGAGAGTTCAATCGCTGAAAAGCTCTTAGATTCAGGAAGTTCTTCTTAATGTTCTGGTGGGAATCTCCTTTTTTTGTAATTTGAAACCATTGCTTCAAGTTATAGTTTCCAAGGCAGCAGAAAACAGTGCTTGAATGGGAAGACTGCCAATGAATGTTAGGTGCTGTAGGTTATATTTCAAATATGTTTGAATAATAAGAGGTAATAGGCATCCTTGGCAAATAACACCTTCTCAGCCTAACATGTTGCCAGTTTGAATCCAACCCAGGGAGAGCGCAGATGAACTCCCTCTGTCAGCTCCAGCTCCATGCTGGGATTTGAGAGAAGCCTCCCACAAGGATGGTAAAAAACATCAAAAATCCGGGTATCCTCTGGGCAACGTCCTTGCAGACAGCCAATTCTCTCACACCAGAAGTGATTTGCAGTTTCTCAAGTTGCTCCTGACACGGAAAAAAGCCTAATATGAAGGCCATGATAAATCTCCTTCAAGAAAACCCTATGATAAGGTTGCCATAAATTAGAGTCAGCTTGATGGCACATTAACAGTAATACCAAATAAACATTCACATAATGGAAGCTGTTTGCTTCTCCAGAAATGTTTAAACAGAATGGCAAGGGTGGGTCTTTATTGTTTAGGTTTATATTTGGGAAAAATTACCTTTTTATTGGATTCCACCTACCAGCTGTGCTTCCAGGAATATCTGGAATCCAGATTCTAGATAGTATGCTGCTTTCTAAGGAGCACGTATTGAGAGAAACATTGCCTGACCTTTCCTTAAAATTTTCAGTGTGGTTTAATCCAAGGAACAAAGAAATACATGGAAAGAAAATATGGATGAGTTTCTTTGGGGCAAAGTTACATGGAGTGGGAAACATAAACCTTAATCACCACACACTGCATAATTTCATGAGTATGTGGCCTATGTTTGTTTTCCCAGGTGTTCCTTAATGGGCTATGATTTAAACCGACATTGGGCGGATCCTTCTCCTTGGGCACATCCTACTCTGCATGGTGTCAAGCAACTCATTGTTGCAATGTATAACAATCCGGTGAGTAGACAACCTTAGAATGAAATAGTGATTCAGTATGAGTCCAAAATTGTTGTTTTATTCTTTGACATTTTTCCTGATGCTTCAAGAGGGTGGTCAGGTCTTGTGGCAGCAATTTAGATTTTAAAAACAAAGCAAAAATATGCCATGACAGATTTTCGCTAATGCTGTTCTTCCTCCATTCCACATTTTAAAAACTATAATCTGGAACTACTTAGTTTCATTTTGCATAGTAGAGGTGTGTGAAATCAGATTAGGAGATTTGGATGCCCCCAATTCAAATTGTAAAGATTCAGTGGGGTCCCATTCCGATTCATAATCAAAATTTCCGAAGCTTTGTAATTGCTTCGTTAAGATTTGTTCCATGAGAAAAATTTTGAGGCTCATTATTCCATAATTTTTATGGCTATCAGGATGAAACTTAGCACACTTATAGGAAACATTTAAAACTTTAAGCCTGCCAAGTTTCAGAATGTTTCAGATGTTTACTGATTTTGAGGAATTTAAAAAAGTTTTTCCAAATAATTAAAATAAACTTCGAGAGGTAAAAAGGTAAAGGTTTCCCCTGACATTAAGCCCAGTCATGTCTGACTCTGGGGGTTGGTGCTCATCTCCATTTCTAAGCCGAAGAGCTGGCGTTGTCCTTAGACACCTGCAATGTCACGTGGCCGACATGACTGCATGGAGCGCCATTACCTTCCTGCTGGAGCGGTACCTATTGATCTACTCACATTGGCATGTTTTCGAACTGCTAGGTTGGCAGGAGCTGGAGCTAACAGCAGCCGCTCACGGGGTTTGAACCTGGGACCTTTCGGTCTGCAAGTTCAGCAGCTCAGCGCTTTAACGCACTTCGCCACCGAGGCTCCTGAGAGGTATCCCCCTTGAATTTCTGCACAATGAGACAACATAAGCAGGGCATCAATCCTGATCAGTTTCAGAAAGAATAGTTCATCTACTGATTTTTAAGAATTTTAAAATTTTGTTTCAATGAAAAAATAATTTTAAAAAATTACAAGAGGTATTCCCTCAAATTGTGGCATAGTGAGACAACATGAGCAGGGCAGCAAGCAAGTTTAGAATACTCTACTAGAGAAGTTCTAGCCTTCCCAAATGACTCTTCCCAGAATTCTGCTTGCACCAGTTGTGGGTTGGATAATTTCCATAGAGGAAGGTTATAGACTAGGATATGAAAGCACAGAAACAAACAAAATTATCAAAAAGCTACTATAAGTTAAAAGTTTTAAGAAAAACACAGAAACAGAACAGACCTCCAAACAGACCTCCAAACACACATCCTATCTCTTTCCTGCAAACATCACAAAGACAAAGGCTGAGGGGAGGAGGAGACCAGCTTTGCAGAAAAACATGTGATTGTCTTTCTTCTTCTGATTGGCTGACAATGTGGAAAATGCAGCTGCCCTTGTCAGCCCCTACCACCTCAGACCCCAAACATTTATGGATGATGGAGTATGTTTTACACTGAAAAAAAAAAAAAGCTCTGAAACAACAAATCTTTATGAATCTCTCCAAATGTTTTGGAGGCTGCTGTTTGGATTTGTAAATGTTTCAGAGGGTCCCTTTCTGATTAGTAATTCAGAGATTTGTATTAATGAGTCATGCAAATCTCCGAATTACAAAATGGAGGTCCAGAGCTTTGCACACTCCTATTGCATAGATCTTGCTGATCCCCTTCTTCCAACTCAACAGTGATATGGATCCTGTTGTTTGAGTGTTGGATTAGATTATTTTTAGATTAGATTATTTTAACGATTGTTTTTACTGTAATTGATGTTTTTATTGGATAACTGTTTTATTGCTGTGTTTTGATATTTGATTTTTTATCGGGCAAGGCCCCATGTAAGCCGCCCCGAGTCCCTTCGGGGAGATGGGGCGGGGTATAAAAATAAAGTTGTTGTTGTTGTTGATATAGAAGTTCTGAAATAAACCTTTCTAAGGAAGCACCGAATTGGTGTTTGCAATGTCAGAGGGATGGGGAATCCACAGCATGTTTTAGTTCATCTACTACCAAGGGGCTGAATTTTGCAGATAGGATGCAGTCGCCTAGATAATAAGTATATTAATGATTCCCAAACTGAAACTGAATTGGCTTCCCCATTGGCATCAGAACCACAAATTTCTCCTGCTAACAGGAAGAAAATCAGACATCTGCTCTTTCTCTGCCATATTTTGATAAGTATTTGTAGCAACATTTATCATCAGGACTGTTTGTGAAATACATATGAATATGAAATACAAAACACTGTTGAATTATATGTTCGAATCCAACAAAGGGCCTTTCCAGATTGATCTAAAGAAGTGTAAATTCTCACCTTGAGTTTTGTCAGATGCTATTACTACAACATTTATTCATACCATTCTTTTTGGGGGTGGTCTGTTGCGAAGATGCAACCACCAAAGACTCAGAGAGGAGACCTTTTAATTTTCTTTCTTTCTTATTCTTATTCACTTTATATGGTAACGCAACTTGGTTTATAATATATGCGACAGAGGCTTAGATGTTGGAGGAACAATAACAAGTTTATTCAGGCACAGAGCTTAGTGGTTACAATGTTGTTCTCACTTAGAGGCACTTTTATTAACAGTTACAATACTAGAATGAGGTGAGTCAAACTCCCTAAAGTGTCACTTCTTTTACTTAAAGTAGTTAGAACTTCTTCCTCTGCTACTTTTAAACCGCAGTCACCCTGTGATATACGATCACAGATTCTCTGTTCCTTACCAGGACACAGACTACATTAAATAAGTCACCAAACTTATTTTAAACCGACTAAAAAATGAACAATTGGGTCTCCTTGATCCCCTCAACCTAGGATCAATCTTCCCTGTGCCTCATCAGAGCACAGACTGAATCCCTTTTTTAAATGCTGCACTTCTTCAACAAAACGGCAGTTGGCTCCGCCTACTTCTCCATGGCAACCAGCCTCTGAGTGCTGAGATGCAATAACTGTAATACTTACCCTTTTAAAACACAAACACACAATTAAACATAACATCTGTAAACCAAAAATTCATACTTCATTACATCTGTAGAAATCTTTTGGAGTAATTCCTTCTAAAGTTTTTTTAACTAGGGCATTGTACTGTTGCTTGAAGGACACTTTTTTCTTCTTGATTTTTGAAAAGATTTTCATTTAGATGTTTAATGCTATAGGGAAAAGTGCTATTAAAGTGGGGCCCAATAGCACTTTAAGCAGGGATGAAGAAAGAGAGATAAAGGAAAGGGGAGAAAGATACCTTTTTGTTATTTTCAAATGTGGGAGTAAAATGTGGCAACTCATGCCAGAAATTGACAGAAAATAGTCTGGGACAAAAGAAACATGTTTTGTATATTCAATACTAGAGGTATGTGAAATAGCAGAAATCCGTTTGGGATTTCCTTTTAAAATTTGAGAGGTCGGCCATTTCGATTGTCATCTGAATTCCAAAATGTTGTTATTTGTTTCAATAAGATTCGTTCTATTAGTGGTAATGGGGAAACTTTCAAGGCTCATTTCGTCATCATTTTTATGGCTATCTGTATGAACCTTGCCGAACCTATAGGCAACATTTACAACTGTAAGCCTGCTATGTTTAAAAAAGATTCAGTAATCCACAGATTTTTAGAATTTTTTTACAAATATATACATTTAAAAATCCAAAAGCGGTATCCCTTTGAATTCCTGCATGATGGGCAGAGCATAAGTTTCAGAATGATTCAATGATCAACTGATTTAAAGGAATTTTTTTCCAATTTAAGCACCTTAGATGGGTCACATTTTCTTAACCTCATTTTCTTTTATAGCTATCAGAATGAAACTTGCCAAACTTGTAGGCCACATTTACCACTTTAAGCCTGCCATGTTTCAGAACTCTTTAGTCATCCACTAATTTTGAGGAAATTTTAAAAGTTTTTACAAATAATTTTTAAAAAACTAAAAGAGGTATTCCATTGAATTTCTGTACATTGAGACAACATAAGTAGGGCATCAAGTCTGCAAGGTTCCAGAAAGATTAGCTCATCTACTGATTTTAAGGATTTTTTTCAATTAAGCACATGTGATTGAATGGCCGTCTGCTGGGAGGGCTTGTGTGTTGGCTCTCTGCCTGTAGATTTGGACTGGATGGCCTTTTGGGGTTCCTTTAAACACACATGCCTTAATTTGGTCAGAACATCAATTCACATGCTGCAGAAGGCAGCACTTCTCAGAACTACACACATTCTATGAAAATATCTCTAATGTCCTAGGCTCTTGGGAAGAGCCCGATATTCAGAGACGAATCCCAGACATTTGAACTTAATGTTCTTTTGTTATGAAGATGAACCGGGACTCAAAAAGATCTTGTCGTGGGTGTCTACTACAGACCTCCGAGTCAGGATGAAGGACTTGATGAAGCCTTCTGTCAACAGCTGACCAAACAGGCACAGAGAAGAGATATAGTAGTCATGGGCGATTTCAATTATCCCGATATCTGCTGGAAAACAAACTCAGCCAAGAGTACAAAGTCCAACAAATTCCTCACTTGCCTTGCAGATAATTTTATGGTCCAGAAGGTAGAAGAGGCAACAAGGGGATCAGCAACTCTTGATCTAATCTTAACAAATGTGGAAGACCTGATCAATACAGTTGAAGTGGTTGGATCCTTAGGGGCAAGTGACCATGTGCTCCTGCAGTTTGCAATACAAAGGAATGCTGAAACTAAGACAAGTCAAACACGCATTCTGGACTTTAAGAGAGCTGACTTCCAAAAAATGAAGGAATTACTGAGCGGCATTCCATGGACGCCGATATTAAAAAACAAGGGAGTTAAGGATGGATGGGAGTTTTTCAAAAGTGAAATACTCAAGGCGCAAATGCAAACAGTGCCAACAAAGAAGAAAAATAAGACAAGTGCAAAGAAGCCAGAATGGATGTCCAAAGAACTTCTAACTGAGCTAAAGCTCAAAAGTGACATGCACAAGAAGTGGAAAAGGGGAGAAATCACCAAAGAAGAATTCAAACGTATAGCCAACACCTGTAGGGAAAAGGTTCGCAAGGCTAAAGCGCAAAATGAGCTCAGGCTTGCCAGGGACATAAAAAACAACAAAAAAGGCTTTTTTGCTTACGTTGGTAGAAAAAGGAAGAAAAAGGAGGCGATAGGGCCATTGCAAGGAGAAGATGGGGTGATGGCGACAGGGGACAGGGAAAAGGCAGAACTACTTAATGCCTTCTTTGCCTCGGTCTTCTCAGAAAAAGAAAGCCATCTTCAACCTCAGCAACACGGAATGGACGAAGGATTGGGGGAAATCCAACCCCAAATAGGGAAACAAGTTGTCCAGGAACACTTGGCCTCTCTAAACGAATTCAAGTCCCCAGGGCCAGATCAGCTACACCCAAGAGTACTGAAGGAACTAGCGGAAGTTATTTCAGAACCACTGGCAATTATCTTCGAGAGTTCTTGGAGAACGGGAGAAGTCCCAGCAGATTGGAGGAGGGCGAATGTGGTCCCTATCTTCAAGAAGGGAAAAAAGAATGACCCAAACAATTACCGTCCGGTCAGCCTCACATCAATACCAGGCAAAATTCTGGAAAAGATCATTAAGGAAGTGGTCTGCGAACACTTAGAAACAAATGTGGTCATTGCTAATAGTCAACACGGATTTACCAAAAACAAGTCATGCCAGACTAATCTGATCTCTTTTTTCGATAGAGTTACGAGTTGGGTCGATACAGGGAATGCTGTGGATGTAGCGTACCTGGATTTCAGTAAGGCCTTCGACAAAGTCCCCCACGACCTTCTGGCAAACAAACTAGTAAAATGTGGGCTAGACAAAACTACGGTTAGGTGGATCTGTAATTGGCTAAGCGAACGAACCCAAAGGGTGCTCACCAATGCGTTGTCTTCATCATGGAAAGAAGTGACAAGTGGAGTGCCGCAGGGCTCCGTCCTGGGCCCGGTTCTGTTCAACATCTTTATTAACGACTTAGACGAAGGGTTAGAAGGCACGATCATCAAGTTTGCAGACGACACAAAACTGGGAGGGATAGCTAACACTCCAGAAGACAGGAGCAGAATTCAAAACGATCTTGACAGACTAGAGAGATGGGCCAAAACTAACAAAATGAAGTTCAACAGGGACAAATGCAAGATACTTCACTTCGGCAGAAAAAATGGAAATCAAAGATACAGAATGGGGGACGCCTGGCTTGACAGCAGTGTGTGCGAAAAAGACCTTGGAGTCCTCGTGGACAACAAGTTAAACATGAGCCAACAATGTGATGCGGCTGCTAAAAAAGCCAATGGGATTCTGGCCTGCATCAATAGGGGAATAGTGTCTAGATCCAAGGAAGTTATGCTCCCCCTCTATTCTGCCTTGGTCAGACCACACCTGGAATACTGTGTCCAATTTTGGGCACCACAGTTGAAGGGAGATGTTGACAAGCTGGAAAGCGTCCAGAGGAGGGCGACTAAAATGATTAAGGGTCTGGAGAACAAGCCCTATGAGGAGCGGCTTAAAGAGCTGGGCATGTTTAGCCTGCAGAAGAGAAGCCTGAGAGGAGACATGATCACCATGTACAAATATGTGAGGGGAAGTCATAGGGAGGAGGGAGCAAGCTTGTTTTCTGCTGCCCTGCAGACTAGGACACGGAACAATGGCTTCAAACTACAGGAAAGGAGATTCCACCTGAACATCAGGAAGAACTTCCTCACTGTGAGAGCTGTTCGACAGTGGAACTCTCTCCCCGGGGCCGTGGTGGAGGCTCCTTCCTTGGAGGCTTTTAAGCAGAGGCTGGATGGCCATCTGTCGGGGGTGCTTTGAATGTGATTTCCTGCTTCATAGCAGGGGGTTGGACTAGATGGCCCATGTGGTCTCTTCCAACTCTACTATTCTATGATTCTATGATTCTATGTAAAATAATGCATAATAATATAATTATAATTCCATCTTTATGCTTGGTGGAATGTGGTGAGACTGGATGGCCTTTGGTATCCCTTCCAACTGTATAGGTCTAATAATAATAAATGAAATAATCTTTCTAGTCTGGGTTTAAGTTTTAACAACACAGAACAGATCTCAAGCACATGTGTTGTGACTGCGCCTTCGGGGATTATGGTTGATTGTGATGGGATTCAAAGAGGAAGAAAAAACCCTCGTGATGAAGGTTCACTGGAGGAGTTGCGCAAGAAGCGACTTAGAGAGCTTAATGGGGGATCTTCTGAGGAAGATTCAGATGGGGAGTTTGGGGAAATGGATGCTGAGGAACAGGTGGTGGCTGGGGAAGTGGGCACTGAATGGGCACAGCCACCGGAGATGTCTGGGGATTTGGGGCCTATGGATACTGCTGAACCTGGAGTTTCTGCAGGAGCAGATCCCACTTGGGATGCTTGGAGAAGGGAGGATGGTTCTTTAAGTGTTCATGGGGCTAAGTGTGGGCAGGATGATTGGGACTCCGACGAACTGTTAGGCACTCCTGATCCACGAGCCCTAGCTGTGTGGAGTTCGGACTCTGGGTAGATTTGGGACACCTGGTGTTTGGGTGTGAGTGTTTGGTCACCCAAGAGGAAGGGGAATAAAATGGGAATGTTTGGCCACTGCACTTTGCGTGTGGCAAGGTGTTGAGGAGGCGCCATTGGGATCTCTGTGCTTTCGTGAAGACTGGACTTGGACTGTGATTCGGATGTAAGTTATCTGGGACTGCTCGGCAGCGGAGGGATGGAATGTGTGGGTTTCCCTGGACTGCACTCTGATTACTATTTCTAGCTGCTGATACCATCGTTGTTTGGCTCTTTGTGCCTTTTCGTGGACCTGGTTTGGATGACTGCACCCTCTTTGGACTCTGGATTGGAATTTGACCTGGCTTCTGTCTTCGCCCTCTGACTGACGACTACTCCCGGCTTCTGACTACTGGTTTGCCCTTCGGAATTTGCTGCTGCCTCCTGACCTGACCTTGGATTCTCCTGACGACGGCTATTCATCATCCCTTTGAAGCTCTTGGCTTTATCTGCACCGTGGAAGCAGTTTACTGCACTTCTAGTTTGTTTTGTTTTCAAACCAGTTTGGTGTTTTTCTTTTGGGAACTGTCCCTTTAAATCCGCAGAGCCGGCTGGCTGTTTCAGAAATGGTTTGGAGCCAAAAGAGGCTTTTTGTCAGACCCCTGGCAGCAGGGCACCAAGAACCATACACGGAGGCCAATCTCTATCTAATATCTTCATTAAGGAAATGTATAAAAGTAATAAAAACAAGTGAAGAATATAGTTCAGAAGCAGACCTTTCAAATGAGGTCAAAAATAGTCCAAAAATGTATTGTCCAATAAATGATATTAGAGTTCAAAGTTTAAATCCAATACCGAAACACACTATTGCCAAGCAATAGTGTGGGGAAATGCCAGAGTCTTAGGAGTCCAAGGAAGCTTGACAACAAGGCTGGAAATAATCTTGGTTCTTTAACAAGGTCCGTGACTAGGAACAAGGCAAACAGTGATTCTTGGAACAAGATCCGTGGTTAAAAGCAAGGCAAGGCAGTACTTGAATTCTTGATCCGGGAAGCAAGGAACTGGGGTTACGAAGTCCACACACAATCTCACTTCTGAAGCTGCTCTGTTGACTCCCCAAAGATTCTCCCGCGTCAGGCACCTATATTGGGGTCTTGTTTTCCCGCCAACAACCTCTTTCCCTAGAGAACGGGAAGCGAAACCCAACTTTGTCCAGATGCAAGACTCCTTAGAATTTCCCAAGGGAAGTGTGATGTCTCATGGGCCATGTAGTCCCGTCCCTAACACTGTTGTGACAGATGAGGAGGAAAACTTAGGTTTTCCTCCGTTTCAGTCAGAATTGGAACTTTCTCAGCCAGAACTGGAACCCTTGCACCTGCAGGAGATTTGCCTTCCAGAAGTTTGCCAAACAAGCCCTGAGCCAAAATCTCCCCCTTTTTCTCGCCGTGATTATTGTCAACAACAGAGAGGAGCTCAACAGGCTAATCGCAGAAGCCTGAGAATCGCGGCCAAACAAATGGTTGATTAGCCTGCTTCCCATGAGAAACTTTAGGGAGTCATGCATCTGGACCCAGAGAATGGCTTTCGCTTCTGGTTCCCCAGAGAATCTGCTCTTGGCGGGAAACCGAGACCCTACTTAGGTGTTTTGCCCACGAAGGAGTCTTGCGGAGTCAATTCGTCAGCTACGGGAGTAGGTTGTGTGTGGACTACGCTACTCCCGCGGTCGAGTTCTTGTTCCTGTTTCCAGCCCTGCCTTGTTTCCCAGGACCTTGCCTTGCTCCACGGACCTTGCCTTGTTTTTGGACCTCGCCACGAATTTACCACGGATCCTGTCCTTGCTCCACGCTCCTTGTTGCCTTGAATCAAGCTTTGTGTACCAAGAATCAAGTTATTTCCTTGCCTTGCCTAAGTTTCATGGATTAAAGGACCTTGTCATCTCCCCTCACTTTGCTTGGCAAAGTGAGTGTTTCGGTTACTGGATTACAACTTTGGACCTTACTATTTCATATTGGACATTGTTTTCCTGGACTATATTTGACCTTTCCTGAAAGGTCTTCTTCTGAACTATATTCTACATTTACTTTTATTGACTTTACATATTTCCTTAATAAAGATATTAGATAGATTCTGGCCTCTGTGTATGGTTATTGGTGCTCTGCAGCCTGGGTCGTGACAGGAAGCAGGTCTAATCAGCCTGTTGTTTGGCAGCAATCCGTAAACTCCTGCGATTCTGTTCCCTCACTCCTCTGTCTGCACAATAGGAATCTCTCCTAGGGAACGGAGGCGAGGAATGTCCAAGGTCTGTTTTACTGAATTCTTGGGTACAAACATCAACATCCGGCAGGTGAAAAGACTCCAGCTCTTGTTGAACCGGCGAAAACCCCATGTTTTCGTCTTCATCTGCCTCGATGGCACTAGGAACAGGACTACAAGGCCCATGAGGCATCACACTTTTGCACTTTCAGTTATACTTTGCAGCTTCTGGAAGGTTTCAAGTCTTTGTTTATTTTGCATATTTTCTAGTAGTCAACTCAATTTGTTCTCTAAAGCTGAACTAAAGCGTCTTTTAGCTTTTATTGAATGCCAGCGTGGAAAAATAGCTTGGCTTGTTTTTGAGTTATATTTTTGTCCTAACTACTCTTGAAACACTGATAAGTGAAGTGTTTCAAGGATACCCTCTGTGTTTATGTTACTTTTGGCTTATCTTCTGAATAAACTGTTTTGATTGTTAACTGGCGTCTGACTCTTGACAACATGTTTTTTGCTTTGTGGCCCCTTCCTTCCCTCCCACCCCAGGCAATTTTGTCACATTGTAAATAATGCTCCAAATCAACAAATATTTCTGATTTCCCCCCCCCAAACTTTAAGAAAGGCTGTTTTATTTTGGATAGATTTGTAGGCTGGTTTGTCAGTTCGTATTTTGGTAATTCGTTACTCTGAATAACCAAAATTTTCTGAAATACGAAATGACCTCTGAAATTTTACACACCCCTATTAAACACACACATAAGAACTGTAGCAATACAAGTACCGTATTTCCCTGACACACCTGCCCTCTTTGAAGGAGACCTATAATGTTTTAGTTGCAAGAGGGAAATAATCATTCTAATAGACATAACCTTTAACATACTTTTTCAAACAATTTTGAATTGTAATTCAATGTTGAATCAGTTCTGTGGCTATGTGAAACTCACTGCAGAAGGGAAAATAACATTTGCAAATGTTACATAAACAGAGGAAAGGCACACACAGATATTTTTGGCAAGAGAAGCCAGGGTGTTTGAAGGTGCAAGTTTCTGCTAATCAGAGGAGATGGATTAGGGAGAGGAGAGGAGTAGAAGACAGACAATTATTGAATTTGTGACATCAAAGTGCAGAAGGATTATTGAGTATGTGACCTAAGAAAAACCTCTCAACTCTGATGAAAGTGGATTTGAAAATATAAAATAAGTTACAGACTGTTGGTGAGGAGTGTAACAGGATTTTATAGAGGGTTTTACTTGAGTAAAATTCTTGATGCTCCATCTCACATGACAGATCTATTTTAAGGGAATGATAGTGTATTCAAAGACAGCAAGTATAGTGTAGTGGTTTGAGTATTGGATTATGACTCTGGCAACTAAGGTTTGACTCCCCACTCAGCCATGGAAACTCTTGGCCCCAGAAAATCTTGTGATAAGGTCACCGTAAGTTGGAAATGCCTTGAAGGTGTACAAAAACAAAGTGAATTGAAGCAAGCAATTGTATATTGTTCTGTGGGTACTGAAGAAGATCCAGAGCTTTTAAAATTTGTTTGATCAAACTACAACTCTGAGAAAATCTCCAATCATGAGGTAATTTTGTTTCTGTTCCAGAAGCAGAAGGTTTCATCTTCATTCTTAGGGCAGGGAAAGGTTGATTACTTACTTCCACCCTTATCTGAAGTGCAAGCATTTCAGTTTAACTAGAGTATTATATCTTATGAGTATCAATGCAACAGGATGCAAATAATAATTCACAGTGCAGTCCTGTATATGACAACTTGAAAGTAGGCGTTTTGAGTTCAATGAGACTTATTCCCAGAAACTTGAACTTATTGGCATTATTTAGTTATTTCACAGATTTAAAATGTGACAGGTTAGGTGGAATTTAATTGGGAAAATCTCTTGTGAATACATGTTCGGGTCTAACAATATTATAGTAAACATACTTTCTAAACACCGCTGAATTTCTTTCAAATAAGTAGTGATTTGCTGTATTACACAGATGAGAAAATCTATTATTTCCAGAATCTCTCTAGTACTGAGCTACTAACAAATCACACTTCATAGGAAAGTGAATGCAACATCCTCTGAAGAAATTTAGCCAAGAAAACCCTGCGATAGGGTCACTGTAAGTTGGAAATGACTGAAGACATACAGTAGTAAAATATTGTAGGATAATTAGATAACTATGTGCATACTTAGGTTAAAACCAGGGGTCCCCAAACTAAGGCCCGGGGGCCAAATGCGGCCCTCCAAGGTCTTTTACCTGGCCCCTGTCCTTAACTTTAGACTTAGGGTTGACCTAAGTCTACCTGGTCTTTGGAGGTCTCTTTGCTTACTTATAGCCTTATGAGATCGTCTATATGGTCTTTGGGGGTCTCTTTGCTTAGCTACGGCCGTATGAGACCATCTAGATGGCTGTTGGAGGTCACTTTTGTTACCTATGGTCATATGAGACCATCTAGATGGCCTTTGAGGGTCCCTTTCCTTATCTATGGTTTTATGAGATCGTCTTGATGGACTTTGGGGGCCCCTTTCCTTACCTATGGTCTTATGAAACCATCAAGATGGTCTTTGAGGATCCCTTTCCTTATCTGTGGTCTTATGAGACCATCTAGATGGCTTTTGGAGGTCACTTTCCTTATCTATGATCTTATGAGACCATCTAGATGGTCTTTGGAGGTCATCTAGATCAGGGGTCCCCAAACTAAGGTGCATGGGCTGGATGCGGGCCCCCAAGGTCATTGACCTGGCCTCTGTCCTAAACTTTAGATTTAGGGTTGACCGAAGTCTGAAACGACTTGAAGGCATACAACAACAACAACCCTAATTTTGGACTATTTCAACCTAGTCCGGCCCCCCAACAGTCTGAGGGACTGTGAATCGGCCCCTGACTTAAAAAGTTTGAGGACCCCTGGTTAAGACTAACGATATCATCAGTTGGGCTTCTGGAATCACCATGCGTCGTGGCAAATCTGACGATGTGCACTGGAGGCCATGAGGAACCTGTTGGCTCATGCCCCACATTGCCTGATTTACTTGTGGTCCCATCTCATAGAGGGAAGTGTCCCCTGTATTGATCCAATACAACATTGAAGCCTTCTGTGTTGTGGTGGTGGCAGCATATGCTGGTTCATCTATACTTTTCTGACAGAGCCCCTCTGGAAGCAGTTCTACCTTGTGGGATGGGAGTTGGTTGGCTCCGTCGCAAAAGTATAGATTAACCGGCGCATGTATCTTAAAAGTACCCCACTTGATGCAGTTGTAATTGAGATATCTTCTCTTGGACTACAGTTATCAGACCTTCCAACCAGCATGCCAGTAACTTTTCTAAGCTCTGTTTTCTATCCATAATATATGACCTATTCTTTTTCAAGGCTCTGTGCCTTTCACTGCACCAAAAGCACTCTGCATCTCATAAAACTTCAGCCCAATAAGCACACTTTGTCTCTTTAAACCACTGTTCTGCCCAACTGGTTTCTCCAGTTCTTTCCTTTCCATAATCTCTGATTTTCATACTGACTGATACTTTCAGCAACTTTCCCTAGATATCAAAACCTGTTGAATTCCTGTTCTCATGCCATTGTTGTTGTTGCTATTTGCTTTGAAATCAGTTCTAGCTTATGGCAACCCTATCACAGGTTTTTCTTGGTATTATTTGTTCAGAGGAGACTTGCCCTTGTCTCCCTCTGAGGCTCTGAGATTGTGACTTCACACAATTTCTTGTGGTTGTCAGTGAGTAGGTTTCCATGGCAAAGTAAAGATTTGAACTCTGTTCCTTGTCCAACACTCATGCACTATACCACACTGGTCATGCCATATATCAATTATATTGTAACAACAGGGAGGGGAGGGGCCCAGTGTCCCACCTGACAGTGAACCAATCCAAATCAGGTTTCTTGCCCATGCAGACTCTTCCTGAGTATTCTTAGCCAAAGAAAACCCTGTAAAATTCATAGTTCACCAAAAGTCAAGAGGTGATTTGAAGACAGATATACAATTTCTTCCTTTTAAGTTTGGGAATGTAGTAGTAAGCCAGCTATGCAGAATGTGCAGATTTTGCTTTATATTTTTTTAAAAGCTCAGACATATTAATTTGAAATAGATGAAGTTAAATGAAGGTGTTTTGAACCATCAAGGGCTGCTGTGATTTTGTGATGTGATTTTATATGCTTTTATGGTTTTAACCTGGATTGTTTTAATACTAATGTTGTTAAATACTGTGTTAATATTTGTATATTTTAAGTTGTATTGAAATGTTTTTGGTTATGAGCCTCTTTGAGTCTCAGTATGGAGAAAAAAGTGGGATATAAATAAACATAATAATCATCATCATAATAATCATAATCTTCTGCCTGCCACAGAGGAAACTTTTCACTATTGTGGAGATGTGACATGCCCCAGTTTTTGTTTTGCACATTGATACTATACAGCATCATAAAACCTGAAATAATGTTTCTGCATTTCCAATAAGCGCCAAACATGATGACTGCGCGGAATCCCTGTTAGCAGTCACAACATCAGCAAATGGATTTTAGGTAGTTAATCAATTAAAGAATCTTCATTGCCATTTCTATTAAGGATATTTTAATTGGTTCCCTCCTCACCACAAACACTTTAAAAGACTGTTAATGGGGTAAAAGCTTAAATAACTTGATACTGCTATGAATAAGGATTAGCTAAATGTCATTTATCCTAAAACCTAGGATAATTTATCACATAATTGTCTGATCTGTTGACAGTATTACCCAAGATTATAAAAGTTCCAAGTGTGAAACTTAAGAGTCGATTAGTATTTTAAATAATATGAGAGGATACCATCACACAATAAGTACAAATTTACAATAAATGTGTTCTGAATCTCAAATGTGGCAAACAGAAATACCATACCCTCCCACCATCCCAATTTGGGTGGGAAAGTTGTGAACAATCCTCTGTTGTCCCACTTTTTCAGCTGCTTTTAAAATGTCCCAATTTCTCTCTCCTCCTCCCATTACCCCCAGCTCTGTTGTCGATGTATTTAAGTTGCTGTAATCTGAATTCAGAGTAGTTCAAACTCAGTTAAAGCAGCAGGAAATAAAGAAAAGGGGGGGGCATGAACTTGAACTCTTAGCAGGTTCCAACAAAAGCAAACTGCTGCTGCAACCTCTTGTAGCTTGTGCATTCTTATCAATGATGTTGTTTGCCCAAATGTGTCCTAGTTTCCACCTGTGAAACGTTGGAGAATTGCTTCACATATTTGTTATGGCATAGGCTGGAATATGAGTTTTCTATATGTAGTAAGATTCTTGATCTGATTGAAAGCAGAGGTGGAAAGGGCTTATTTTCTGGAAAAGCATTATGTTCTTTGGAAAAACTAATCCTCCAACTTGCATTCAGGTGGCCAGCAGTTTGCAGTGAATCCCTATCTCTCAACAGCTTGGGCTCATTTCAAATGATAACATTGCTTAAATTACCTCCCACTTTTGCTCTCTTTCTGTAATGTGTCTTCACCCCCAAGCAACTCAAACACAGTATTAACGTGCAAAGACCCCGCTGTTGCCCAACATAATTTTTCCTTTTGTCAGGGCAGTAAATTTTGTCCTTTTCCAAGCTCTCTTTTCAATCTTGAAATTATGTTATTAGCATAGCCATGAATATGAAAATGTGCAGTCGACAAATAAAATATAATAATAGACTTGGCGGGAATCTTATGTCTAAATTGCTCACTTTAGCTCTTTAAACCATGAATCTACAAGGGGTATCTTTTTCATCTAGTGTCTGAAATAGCTGGAAACAATGGTCATCTGTGAAGTATACCTCTCCTTCATTTTCTACTTCATACAATTTTGTATTTTTCTCCTTTCTACTCAGGAATTAAACAGACCATGTGTTTTTTAAAGGGATCATTGTTTCTTCATGTTAGAGAATTCAACACAAAACTAAGTTGGTGTATCTGCTGCAGTCTCTGTTGAAATGAATACAAACTGTTAGCAAAGTATCTAATGATGACAGCAGTTCTTTGTGTTTTACCAGTATAGACAAGACATTGTGAGTGGACATGGGCACCCCAATTATGGAATGCCTGCCCGTTAGAGACCCAGTAGGTGGTAATGGTGATGTTATTCTGGTAACAAGTCAAAACGTTGCTTTTTAATTAAAGCCTTGCAGGTGCTAAATTTTATTTATCGTATCAGAAGCAAACCGAGGGTACAGTTGTAATGTATTTAAAACAAAAACAAAGTTTAAAACTTGGCATTATACTAAATGTCCTTTGATCAGTAACTGGCCACTTGGAGTGCTTCTGGTGTTACTGTAAGAAGGTCATCCATTGTGCATATGGCAGGGCTCTGACTGCATTGTAGTAGGTGATCTATGGTTTGCTCTTCTACATACTTGCATATCGTAGACTCCACCTTGTGGCCCCATTTCTTAAGGTTGGCTTTGCATCTCGTGGTGCCAGAGCGCAGCTTGTTCAACGCCTTCCAAGTCGCCCAGTGTTCTAAATAATTTTAATAATAATTTTAATCCTATTTCTAAATTTGTTATGGTTTGCATTCCTATTTCAATTTTTAACTGGTATCAAATTGTCTTATTTTAAATTTTAAATGATTTAATATGCTTTTGGTCTTGTAAAATTATACTTATTGCTTTATCCTATTCCAAACTGATTTATTATATGCTGCCCTCAAATCTAAGTCATAGTAAATATTTGAATTAATAAATAAATAGTGCATCTACTAATAAATGTCTCTGTATGTATGGACCTGATATATATATTTAAATGAGGGTGTTTGTATGTTTATTCATCAGTACAGCATATATTTTAGTGTTTTATTGTTTTGAAATGTACATATGATCTTGTGTGTCTTAACTTTATTGTATTCAAGTGTGACCATTTCTGATGGGATGTGTGATTTGTTTTACAAGTCTTTTGTGGTGAAGATTTAACACCACTAAAATTGTGGTTTCCCGCAAAATATGGCTGCAGGAAATAAAATCTTTTTATAACAATGGATAAATGCCCATGATAATGAAGTGTGCTTCTCACAGTTAAGAGAGATTTTAATCTGTTTAGAACTTCCAGAGTTGGAAACTACCTTGGGTTCTCTGCCAATCAATCAAGCAAGCATAAGTTTGTTTCTATGTTCACCTATGGTTGGATCTACACTGCCATATAATCCAGTTTCTCAACCCAGATTATCTGCTTTGAACTGGATTATATGGTAGTGTTGACTCATATAATTCACTTCAAAACAAGTAATAATAATAATAATAATAATACTTTATTTATACCCCGCCACCATCTCCCCAACGGGGACTCGGGGCGGCTTACATGGGGCCAAGCCCAGGACAATACAATATAACAAAATATAAAAACAACATATCATAATACAATTAAACAATACAATAGACAATAATGTACAGTACAACACAAAGTCAAGAAAGCAATATAACAAGGGCAGGCTGCATGAACACTAAGTTAAAACTCGGGGTGAGAAAGGGATAAGAATAAAAACCTCGGGGGACAGGGACATCAGATAGTGAAACAGTCTAGAGGATAAATGTTGGGGGGAGTAATCTAGATTTAGAAACTGGCTTATATGGCAGTACATATGGGGCCTATGGACCTTATTTTATTAACCTATGGATTCACCATGCATCATGGCAAATCTTTCAAGGCCCAGAAAGGGCCGTCGGGAACCCATCACCCCACGTCCTGCATCCCTTGATTTACCCTTGGCCCTATCCCACGAGGGGAAGCACCTGCCGCCCGGCTTCTCCCCATTGTTACAAATGCAACATGGGAAGCCTCCTGTTTTGCCACTGCCACCATGTATGCCAGTCCCTCTCCCCTTTTGAAACAGAGCCCTGCTGGTAGTAGTCCTAGCAAATGCCCCTATCTTCAAGAAAGGAAAAAAGAGGACCCAAACAATTACCGTCTAGTCAGCCTGAAAGATTCTGGAACAGATCGTTAAGGATGCTCAACCAGATAGGATTGCATTGGTGGAGAGTGTTATGCTGAGCAGCCACTTTCAAACTTGTTTTTAGACAGGGACAGCATAAACCTTTTCGGTTTAAAATCTCTGGAACCAAATGGTAATTCTCCTTGCCAACAAATAGTCTTTGTGTTATTACAGTAATTTTAAAGTATAAAACAGGATTTTTAAAGTGTTGTTTTAATTCTTTGATAAGAGCTTTGTTGATCTGGCTGCATTTGAACAGGGGTTCATCGTTTACAAAATATTGTTAAGTACATTAAGGTTTCATTGCAAGAGGCAGACATATTCCATCATGAATTTTGAGGAAAATCAAACAACAAGGTTTTCCTCCCTTTGATACCTCTCCTGTGCCTTCAACATTCTAATTATCAAACTCATGAAAAAGAAAAGAACTTATGTGAGAACTTGATGAAGAAAATATTTTAAAAGTCACAGCATTTGATAAAACCTTATGAGAGCTTTTAAAGAAACAAAACAATTCTTATTCCACAGTTCTTGTATCTGGAATTGCAATCTATTAATGCAATCATATATACATTCAAAGCAAAATCGGCCTCTCTGTGCAGCCTAAACCTACGATCTGCAATGCACTTACTAGGAAGTAAACCAATAGGACAAAATGGACTTTTTTCAAGTAAACATACATAGGATTGTGCTGTAAATGAATTTCCCCTTTCAAGTATTATGTACCTATTCTCTGATTATAATCATGTATATACAGTATGACCCCCATATTTGAAGGGGATACATTCCTAGATGTCGTGGGGATATATGAAATCGTGGATAACAGTGAACCATATTACTTGTATTTTCAGTGGAATGAACAATGGAGGTATTGAGAATATGTGAAACCAGATATATTGACATCGTGCTGTAATTAAATATCCTTCACATCACATCCATCCCTGTAGTTCAGGAATATTATATAACAAAATGCTGCATTCACCACAATCTGTTCAAAGTCTCAGGATAACATGAATGCCTACACATTGCTGTTAGACTACAATCTTAGACACAGTCACTGCAAGTAATGAACAACTGAGGATTGAGCAGTGACAAGGATGGAACAAACAGTGAACATATTTGGTAAAATATGTATTGGTAAAACCTAGATTCCTAGTTTATCTCTATTTCTATAGCTGAAAGGAGCAGAAGGTCTAGCCTTACTTGCTACTTGGCTAAATGAAACCCACATCTTATGACATACTGTATAATCTGGACCCATATAGTGGACTGTTTTTTTTTTCCAATTTTCCTGCTCAGTTTTTCTTTCTTTCATATGGTTGCCAGGTGAAGCAAGAGACAGGACTGTGCAAAACATGGTTGTGCAAAAGACATGGTTGTGCAAAATAAGAAATGTCGCACAAGTAAAAGCTGCTTTAATTCCCTCTCCTATGCAACCATTGAAAGGACAGGAGTCTTGTTCCTTATCTCACCTGGCAACACAAAACCCTCCATATAATCTCAATCTTATTCTCCTTTGAGTTTTTAAAAAAGCTTGCTTTTGCACAAGAATGTCCCCAAAGAACAAAACAAAACGTAAACTCCCGATCACGCCAGATTGCATCCCAAATGTTTGAAGTGCTTAATCTTCTCTTATAGAAATGCAATTTTGCTCCGCTTTCCACTGGAAATTCACTAGCCCATGTTCCTTATTTTAGTCATGTATTCCAGTTTCCTGTGACCATATTCTTAATTCCTTGTGTGTTTAGGCAAATGTGGATTACGAAAACAGAGCTGGCCCTTTTGCTGGATTTGGGTTGTTTAGATCTGCACAGTTTGATCGATATCATTAAGTCTAGAGAGATTAGTCAATTTCAAGCATAAAGAGTACATTATCAAGAGAAAGGTAAGGACGTGTGCTACAGGATTCCAACACCTACTGATTCCATGCTGTTAATTCTAAGAATTATCCAGCTGAGTCAGTTATTGAGAAACAAGATTAAGTGAAAATAGTAAAGATGAAACAAACTTTTAAGCAGCACTTTGGAGATTATTGGGAAGTGTCATTCAGAATGGATTGGAGGAACAGTAGGGAGAAAAATAACTCTGCTTGACCCATGTCATTAGAAAAAGACAGATGAAAAACGATAAATCTGTAGTGCAGATGCACCACTAGGGAGGCCGCCTTTCCAGAACAAGAAATTAAGATAGATGACCAAACAGGATTTTTCATCCCTGATGTCTTCACGTCATAGTTAGATGGTGAGACCTGCCAATTGGAACAAAATACCTACAGAACAGGATTCCAGGGTAGAAAACAACCTAGTGTGTACTAGATCTCGATTACTAGTCATACTTCTTAAAGGAGTGGATGGTCTATAATCTTGCTCCTTAATCCAGAACATATCGTTTCTGCTATTTTGGTGCTGGTCTTGTTTGATGTTTATGGTCAGTAAAAGTATATATGAAAATAACTTATTTTTACATGCAAATTTTTCTATTTGATGCTTTGTTCACCTTGCTATAAAGCAAGGGCAGCATTTTGTGCAGGCATACTATAAAGGAAACTTAATTTATATGATGTATCAGCACTGGTGATTTCACAAACCGTCGTTGTTCATTAAGTTCCTGATTTTAGACACACTGGATGGGATCCAGTTATTTTTGCACTAGATTCTGCTGCTGCTTCTAGAATTGATGGATTCCCTCTAAACCAGTGGTTCTCAACCTGTGGGTCCCCAGGTGTTTTGGCCTACAACCCCCAGAAATCCCAGCCAGTTTATTATCTGTTAGGACTTCTGGGAGTTGAAGGCCAAAACATCTGGGGATCCACAGGTTGAGAACCACTGCTCTAAACTCACTCCTGTAAACCACGAAATCCTGCTTTGGGAGGCCAGGCAGTGGACTGAAACAGGTTTCAAAGGCTATAACCGCTTACAGTATGAATGGAGAAGTCCAGATTCCAGTGGCATTGGATATTAGAATCCACCATGGGATCAATCTTGGCTACTTAGAGATCTTTTACAGCACATAATTATATAACTGTGGTTCCATTTTATCTGTCATATGGAATCCAGGAATTTGCAGTCTGGTGTGGTACTTGATCTTTCTTTCTAAAAATAAAATAAAATTAAATAATCCCCCTAAACTGCAAATTTCAGGATTCTGTAGGATGTCCCATATTGGTTAAAGTGTAATTGTAATGCTATGAAAGGACCCTTAGTTCTTGCATATATAATTTTCTTTTTTAAAAAATCTCTCAACAGCTTTTTTTAATCAGTAAATTTTAGACTGAATTTTTTCTCTTTTTGGATAGAAATAAAAACTTTGAAAAGCCAATCTTTGTATTGATATTCCTGCTTAACATTCTCAGTAGGTGGTCAGTCTAGAAACAGGCTTACTCTAATAAGCTTTTGAGCAGCCAAATTATCTCATCCTACACAATACATCCATCAGCGTATATGTTTTTAAAAAGTGCATAGGCATCTATTACCTATACTATCACTTTTATATATGGGACAACAACACGCCAGGAAACACCTCTGTCCTGATTTGAAGCTTTTTTTTGTAGCAATAAAGACATAAGCAGAGCAATAGGAGTATCCTAATCTTCCTCCTCAATATTCATTTGCAGAAAAGAAGCTGGCGACATGCTCAGCTCCAGGGACTGAAGAATTCCAAGTAGTTTTTTGAGTATCTGAACCTATTGCCAACTTCCTCATTTCTCCACTCTTGAAGGAAAGTTAAGAGTTATGTGCAAAAGACAGATAAGTGTACTGAGAAAGAAATTGTGTTTATTCCATACAAATCTGGATCTACAGCTTCCCTAGTGAGTTATAATCCTCTCAGTGCTGAGGTTATTTTAATCAACCTTAAAAGGCCCCCTGTAAATCTGGCTTCCATTCAGATTGAGTCACCAGCAGCAGCAATAGCAGCAAAAATTGTGAAAATTAAATCCAGGAGATTTGTGATACTATCCTAGAAAACAATGTATTTTTCAATTTGTTGTTTAAAAATCAATTAGAACTCAACACAGAGTACTATATGGAGAATGCCTTTATTCAGTTACAGTTTTGGATTCGAATTCTTATCACATCACCCAGAAAAAAAGAAATATTTTTACTTTCTGGTCACTCATCTAATAGGCTGATGGTAATGCCTAGCAGTGCTACTTTCAAATCAAATTCTTCCATTTAGATGCTTGTTCTATATGTGGAAGATTTCTTGTCCAGTAGCATTCTTCCTCACCTTTATAAGCAGATTCACAGAACTAAAGTGGTAAAAGTACCTTGATTATTATTTAATCTTAAATTCTGCAGCTTGTCATAAATGGCATTGTCTTTGTGATGCTACCTACAGATTGGACCACAGCCAAACAGACTTTAAAGAAAGATTGTGGAGTTTATCATATGAGACAAATGCAATTACAGCAGAAGAACAGCATCTTGGACTTGGACTTATCACATGATATTATTATTTTCCTGCTGCTCTCCCAATGGTAGACCATTGGAAAGCATTTCTTTGGCAAAAGGAGATCACTAAAGGATTATTTGTGTTTGAAAAAAGATGTTTCCACAAGGAAAGCAGTAGGAAAGGAGCAACATTATGTGATAAATAGGCTTGGGCCTGAATCAGTTTGAACAAAAATGATTTGTAGTTTTGGGTGGGCCATTTTATAAAATATCCAAAAGCAGAATTGGGAGGAGGGAGATGAAAAGCCTGGCAAAACAGATTGAGAGAGCCAGATTTTATCAGTTCTGGAGAGGAAGGAGTTAAGTCTTCAATATACCTGAGGCAGGGATCTGCTGCTTCTCCTTCCCAGGCAGAAGCAGCACCCTCCATTTCTTCTTGGAAAGTTCCCTCCTCCTCCAGAGAGGGCCCTGGGAACTCACTTTAACAACAGCACTTGCATAAGGTGGGCATTGAAAAGCATGATGGGAGTTGATGTCTCTCTCTCTCTTTCTCTCTCTCTCTCTCTCTCTCTCTCTCTCTCTCTCTCTCTCTCTCTCTCTGTTTCTCAGCCAATAAAAAGCTTGGTGGTGCCCATGCTCTGATTGGCTGAGAATGGACACAACCAGCGACTACAATTCCCCGAACCCTTTCTTGTGGTTTGTCTTATTTTAAAAAATGTTATGATTAAAACTTAAAATAATTCTAAAAAATTAGTAGATTGGTGAATTGTTTTGAAACTTGACAGGCCTGCAGCTGTAAATGGGGTCTAAAATTGATGTAGGTTTCATGCAGATAGGCCTTAAAGTGGCTGAGGATTGAGCCTTTAAAGTTTCCCATTGTAGCCAATGGGCTGAATCTTTGCCAAATGAAAACAGCAAAACCCCTCCCCATTTGAGTAACTTCCCGTTAAACAGAATGAGGGGTCAGCCAACAATGGACGCCAAATAGGCATGCCTTTTGGCTGAATTGCACACCTCTAGTGATAAATCCAAGGCAAAGACTCTGTTGTCCTGCTGTAATTGCAATTTGCCTTTCTTGTGTGATAAACTCCTATGATTGTCATTCTGCCTCTGTTCCAGCTTAATTTGCTCTTAGGGGTCTCTTTTTAAGCCAACTTCAAATTGCTGGTCATTACCTTTGAAACTAAATATTATGGGACTAGGGACATAAAAGAACACTCTCCCTCTGACCATAAGTACACAGCCAGATCCTGCTTTGTGTCCTATCAGAGCCAGAGTCAAGGATAATAAATATATGAGACAGACCCTTAGCATCCATTTTTTGACACTGTCTAAAGGTAAGTAGAAATGGCATTGTATCACTTCCAGTTATTATTTTGAGATACAATGCAATAAAGCAGGGATATTTGACATCAGTGGAGGGTGTTAGCAAATGTGTGCATATCATATTATGTATCAAATAAATAATTTATTAAATAAGACACATAATGTATGTTTTTCATTATTTATTTAACATACTTACCGATACATTGTTTTAGTCATTGTGCCTCACCTCTAAAGCCCTAGTTGGACAAAAGGTAATAAATACATGCCATAAATAATAAAAAGGATGAATGAATGAACAAATAAGGGGGCTTTCTATGTTGATTTGTGGTCAAAATAACATATATATTAAGAAAAGATTGAAGGGATGGGGGACTTTGATGGACTGGCAGTGGCCTTTTTCTCAAAAGTGGCTTTTTAGGCCCCATACATCTTATGAACTGCACTTACCTCACACTTGCTCTAATTAGACCTCTTTCTCTCTAATTTATCACAATTGACTTCATTGAATTTCTCAATTATAAAAAAATATTACTCATCAGTGCATGAAATTGATTATTGTATCAAACATTGCATTTTGGAAGTTTACATTCTTGATGCATATCGAATTCATAATTATTGCCAACCACTTTCAGATCAGTAAAATTCTTGTTTTAATAGACTCTTTCACAGTTGTAGTTTTTACCTTACTCCAAAAAGGATAATTAATATTATCTTGTGGGGTTATGACTGTCTGCTATTCCCACTGTTTTAAGTTATTTTTTTTTTACAATGAACAATTTAGCAGTTTATGGAGCATGCTCAGTAGAAGCATTAGTAGATGTTCCTCTTAAGGTTTGGAGGGTCATTTTCTGACATATGTCTTGGTCTCTTAGAATCCAAATAAGTAAGCTGGAAACCTCATAAGAACGGTCTTACAAGCTTTTTTATGTCTTCTGTCTGCAGCTGAGCCTGGATTATTACTAAATCTAGCTACTCTTGCTGTGTACCTATTTGTGGAAAAAATATTTAACTCTTTGATTTCTGTTCTTTTATATTGCTCTAAACCGTATTTCTGTATTGCTTTGTAATGCACACATCGGCAGACTGATTTCCAGAAGGTTAGTTTTGTTGCCTACTCCATGTGTTATCAGGGATACTATATGTATGAGGGCAGAAGTTGTTATCAATATTGCATTGCAGTTTTGGCAGCACCCTTCCCCCCCCCCCCTTTGGTTCAAACTAAATTGTGGTATTAACAATGAAAACAATGTAATTTTTCTTACTTGGTAATTTTATTTGTAATACTGAGTTATGATTTATTTATTATTCCACAATTGAGATGCATAGCCAAGAAGATCCTCTCCCAAGTTCTCCCATTTCATGTTGCTCCCACTGACAGAACATGGAGAAGGGCTCTCCCACAGATCTCAGTTCTTGACAGGTGTGTATAAACGTGTTGCTACTTCTTCCAGTAGCAAAATTAATCTGTGGCTCTAAATGTCATCACCAACACCTTAAATTCAGACTGGAAACAAATTGGCAGCCAGTGCAACCAGTGGTATCATAGGGTTGGTGTTACCCAGTGAGGTAACTCAATTTCTCTTTAACAAGCAGTCACCCAGCACCTCCAGGGAGTGGAGCCATGGGGGTAGGAACCTAGTCTCAATGGCCTTCCCCATCTCAAAGAGAAAAAAAACAGTCACAGGAAGGGGCCAAAAGCAGGCTTTTTTCAGGGATCTCTGCAGCCTTGCAGAAGTGTTGGAGGAAGATGTGTGGAAGAGGACAATGCTGCCATCCCCTTCCCACCAGAGGCAGGTCACATTTGGGATGAATAACCCATGGAGAGTGTGAGAGGGGAGGGGTCAACAGAAGGAAAAGTGTCAGCAAATGGGGAAGATAAGTTGCCCTCCCATCTACCTCACCCCCATCCCCACTGCCTCACACTTGCCTGCCTTCCTTCCCACCCCCCTTCACCCCCCCCCCCCCCCCCCACCAGCATAGCCTTCCTTTCTTAGCCAGCAGCCTGGGGAGACCTGAAAAATGTCATCGTGTATTCCAAAATTTGAAAAACCAACCTGGTTTATTTTTATTGATTATAAACTGAAACTGAAAGGTTTAACGCATTCCAAGTAACATTTTAGCTTTCTTTCTCTCTCTTTTTTTTAAATAAAGGAGTTACCATGAAAGAATTGATTTAATAATACAATGAAAAGAGAGGTCCTCACACCTTGCCGAAATTATTCCAAATCCATACGCAGCTGTGAGTTAAATAAAGGTCATGTTCCGTGTTGGGAATTTCCTCTGACCTTTTAATGTACCATCCATCATTGGTATTACACAGAATATGCCATTTATCATACAGAACAGAGAGCAAATCTCAACACTCTTTCTGAAAAACATAAGATTTTAAGACTTTTTGGATACCACAGATGTTAGTTCAGACTTCATTGCTAATTTGCTGCTGGCTGCCTCTGTCTGATCATTTCATGATGATATTACTGGATAGAGTAGGCACAGATGTCTACAAGAAGCAGGCAGTGAGGTGTGGTGCATTACATAGGTATATATGTGGAGGTGACAGAAAATACATGGTTTACATGACATGAATTATAGCTATGGGGGGGGGGGGGTTGGAAATATTTTCTTTTGCCAGAATTATGTGTTATGACTATATACTTTGAAGGAGAAGTTGGCATTCCAACAACTGGTTCTTACTTGGTTGCACCAGAAAGCCAAGGACTTCTGAAATCTTACTTACCCCAATTTCAAGTTTTATCAATGTTTTTGGAGTGTTGAATCAGCCTGTGATTGTCATTCATTGTCATCTGCTAGATATGTATGTGTGGATCTAGTTGATACTTGTTTACTACTGTATACATTAATATGCTGAATATATTTCAGATTATGGAAGAGTCATTTTATTAGGGGCATTTTTGTCATTTATACATATTTCTTATTTTCTATTATTATTTTACATTATAGTTTCGAGTATTTGTTGCCAACAAAATAGCTGCATGTTTACATTGATAAGCCCCACTTTTTAAAAACCATGATGAATAAAATAGATGCCTGAAATAGTAGCTAACAACACTATATATTCCTCTTTAGCAATTTTTTTTTGGCCTTCTCACTGCCCCTTGTTTCCCCAGCTGATCAGACACAGATAAGCCCCTTAGCAAGTAATAAAATTTACTTGGCTTCTTAATGGTTTTGGTTGCTTCTAGAGCTAAATTACAAATATGTACTTAAGAGTCAGATGCTTTTCTATGGCATGCTTTAAAGCTTCTGGAATAATGTTAAACTGATTGTGGAGGGCAGAGAAAGTTTCCAAGTTTGCTCTCTGCCTTGATCAAGAACCAGACTAAAAATGATGGGATTATACCCACTAGTTACTATCTAATTAGCAAAAGCCAGGATTGTGTTAAAGAGTGTGCAATGTAAAACACGTCATCAAAAACATTTTAAAATACATTTCTAATTGCACATCCTTCTTCCCCAAAATCAGTTCAAGGCTGAAGGCCTGTTTAAAGAAATAAGTATTTGCCTATTGTTGAAAATAGATTAGAAATGAGGTGAACAAGCCTCCTCAGAAAGGAGTTCAGTACCCAAGAAGGCTCCCTCTCATGTCTGCCAGATGGGCTGTTGAGTATGATGGGCTAAAGAAAAAAGCCCTGGCCAAGACTCTGGCAGGCTTATATGGGGCATGATGGACTTTCAGATAAACTGGAACTAATAATTTCCATTATTATTTTATCTTCTGTAAACCATATAAGCTGATTTTACTATTGTTATCTTCAGCATTTGAATGGAATCTCTATACATGGAGCTTCTAAGAGCAAAGTTGGGCATTTTGAGATTCAGAAGAGGGACTAGGAATTAGAAGGGCCTCACATTTCTGTTGCTTCCTCTACATTCCATAATTAGTGAGACAAAGAAACTTTTATCATGTTGAAAATGTCTAGCGGAGATGTTGGAAACAGACAATGTAACAACTTCATCACAAAGGCAGGGAAGCGTCACTGCCCAGATTCCCATGTTGCAGTGGTGGCAACGTATGCCGATTGCTCTCTTCTTTTGGCATAGAGCCCAGCTGGAAGTACACGTGTGTCATATAATGGGCTCCATGCTAAAAGGGCAGAACAAACTGCATGCAATGAACAAAGTAGCCCGTCTGATGAGGTCATGAGTCTATGGTATCTTTGAATATCTAAAATTATGACAGGGAAATAGCTTTCTGCCAGCTGCTACCATTGTGATTACTGTAATGTATAGTATATTCTACTGTTGGGGCAGATAATTGACACATTTATTGAAAAACAAAGTCTGTAGATGAAGAAATATGATGTACCAGCTACCAGCCTCTGCTCCCTATCAGTACAAGTGATGGATGAATAAAAATATATGCTGCCCATAATAGGATGCAACTGGTGATTTGGCCTTGTCTTTTTAAGTGGCAAAGTTACTGCTCACCCACCCACCCTGCCTTGTTTCGAAGGATTTATCTGTCAAAACACATTTCCATCTATACACCATTAAAGCCACATTACGGATATGATATGCTTGGTCTTGTTCCATCTAATTGATGTCAACCTCTTAAAATACACCCAGTAAATCTGTTGCAAAAGGCCAAACTGAAAAGTGAGGGGAGGAATCAAATCAATGGTTCCATGCCTTCCAGATATATCACTTCCTTGAAAGAATTAACTTTGACCAGCTAATAAGTATGAACATTTATTACTCAAAATGTTATCCCTTCTTATCTGACAGACCTGTTTGGGATAATTCGTTAAAGATGGCAAAAAGGCTCATATTGCTATAGTTCGTTTTTGACCTTTCTTACTGTTAGAAAATTAATTTAAGGAGGGATACAAATGTATTAGTATTGTCATAAAAAGAAGATGAATACCTTGCCTTCAAGCTGTTTCTTCATATTAATCCATCATGCCATGTAACATGATTGCTTTTTGACACATAACATCTTGCAAAGATACTTTCCACCATCACACCAAGTTTTATTAAATGCTGCTCATACATTTCTGGTTCAAAATGTATTGATATAGTGAAAGAAATTACAAAAACCATAGAAACTGCAACAATATTTCACTCACCCACTTTTTTTTAGCAGCGCTGAATTTAATTTGTACCTTTAATTTTTCTCCACATAATTTTTTAAAAACTCAGCAGATCTGGAAGCCAAGCAAGAAAGCCAGGCAATAAAAGTGTTAAGAAAATCTCCACAGCAATATAATGAGGGAGAGGGGGTGGGGAATTTGCCTTTTTTCCTGGTAGATAATCTCACAACTTGTTCCAGAGCTCATGAAACTTCAAAAGTGGTGTGCAGATTGAATGTCCCTTACCTGAAAATTTGAAATTTGAAGGACTGGTTCCGCCCATGCCAAGCTTCACCCCAAGATAGGATATAGGCATGCAGATTTCATGCCTTCTCTGGAGGATTCCTTACAGTATTCTCCCCCATGTCACAACAAGGAGACAAGGGAGAGGCTGTCTCCTTGTCTCTCACCAAACCCCCCATACCTGAGACCAGGGCTGTAGCCGGGGGGGGGGGGGGGGTAGGAGTTCACCCCCCAAAAAATTTTTCAGGATTTTTTTTAAACTGGTTTACTCGTGAATTTTAACTGATTAGCCAAATCCCCATGAGTGTCCACTGAAGTTTATTTGTCTTGAGTTTCCACTGAAGTTTATTGATGGAGCCTGATTTCTAAATTATTTTGCGTTATGGAACTACTCTTCATGATTCACTAAAAAAAGTTTTACCCCCCCCCCCCCCATTTTTCTGACTATGGTCCTACCTGAGCCAATCTTGTAGTTCTTAAAATATTTTCTGAAATTATATTCACACCTCCTTTTAAAAAAGACTTGAAATAATGGCCAGAAATAAAAGTGGAAGTTATCTGACTTATCTTTTGATCATACTGTGCATATTGGTGTGCCCCTCTGGGAGCAGTGAGCGTGTAAAAAATAACCTCTGCTCTCTGCTAACTGCCCATCCCTACTTTATATCCCAGCCAGGAGCCCCTCAACTCTTACTGTGATGTCCAGCCCATTGTGTGCTTGTGACTCATCCTGTTACTGGTTGTGCACATAAAGTGAACAAAAATATGACACATTTCCCCAGCTTTGCTGCCAGCTACCAGATGAGTCAGGCAAAACTCCACCAGAGCCCTGAAAGTGGTGGACAACTTGCCTCCTCTCTACCCTCACCTCAAGACAAAAACAGGGGCCAAGTTAGACAGGGACTCTAAGCTTCTTTGCCCTACATTCCCACAGTATTCTATTCCAATTCTAGTATGTTCAGGAAAGAACCTAAAACCTTTAAGACTGGAGAAACCTCTGGGATTAAAGAATATAACTGCAAATATATTTGGTCCTTGAACACATCTAAATTAAGGTTAGATTTCAATACTGAAATCTGTATAGCATCTTCCACTGCCTGCTGCACACGCAGGCGAAGGAAATGAAAAGCTGCAGTATTTCTTGAAGGGTGTTTGGGCTGCGAGGCAGCATTTGGAAAGCGTGTTAGAAAATCACATTAAATCATGAAGGCACACAATAAGAAGTGCATCCAAATAGGTGTCTACAAATAATATTGGCCTATATTGTGTTGACATGGATTAAATCACAAAAGACAGTGATAGTTATGAAGGTAAGGCTTGAAAGAGGTTTTTATTCTGTTTCAGGTTGTAGGGAAAAAGGTTAGGCTCTGTATGCAATGTTAGCAGATTATTTTATTTTAACACTCTCTTAACTCTCTCAAAGAAGCATGAGCATTTTTCTATTCTCTGATTTATACACAGGTACTAAAGCCCTTCTCAGATGCTGAACGGTTCATCCAGATTGGCCAAATATGTCAAGAGATAGTGGATTTTACTTACCACATCTTTCTTCAAAACTGACATATTTTTGCAATTCAGGGAAATTACAGACTTTCCCCCACTTTTTCCGAACTATTTTTCAGTAGATAATTCAGGGGGTTTGGCTCCAGGACTCATTGCAGATACCCAAATCAGTGGTGCTTGAGTGCCCATTGTATGTAACAAGGATTTAAAATTGTGTCCCTTATATAAAAGGACAAAATCAAGGTTTGCTTTGTGGGATTAGTTTTGTAGGCAGGAATATTTTCAAGCTGTGGATGATTGAATGTGTAAATACAGAACACATAGATAAAGAGGGCCAGTAGAATGCTTTTTAAAAATCTTCCAACCCCCCTTCCCAAACAAGTATTATCCAATAAATTTGAAGGTTGGAGGTATATGGTGACATTTGATGACTGTCTCCTTCACTGTCTCCCTTCTAGTTCTCTGCCCCATCTTCCTTCAATTTTGGGGGGATGATGTCTACAGCATTACCATTATATTGATAAGCTAGAATGTTATTACTGTGGTGGGAGATCAGTTGACCCTATACACCTCTACACCCCATATAGATGTCTTTAGAGCAGGGATTGTGGCTCAGAATTCAGAGCTCATCACTGGAACACCCCAAAGAACAGGTTTTATGGCAGCCAGCCTTTCCCTCCTTCTGACAGGTCTCATTTCACCTCTATCCTACATATTATAACTTGAGTCTGTTTAGGTAGCGTATGTATGTGCAAAGAAATCTGGAGAGGAGAAGAAAAGGAAGTGAAGGAAAGAGGCTGTTCCTTATTAATCAGTTCAAGGTGACAGAAGATTCTATAGTTTTGTAAAAGAGATATGTGTATATCTGTGTGTGTAGGGGAGTGTCTTCAAAAGAGGGAAAGAACTTGGAGTGAAAATGGTTGTCCATTTGCTTTCCCATTCAGGTTCAGGTATCTGAGTAGGTGTGGTGTTCCCCTGCACAACATTTAACAGTGCTGCAGACTAGAAAGCTGTCTTTGTAATAGTGTTCATCTTATCAATTGTGCCAGCTTATCAAGATAAGGCCAAAATCATGGCCAGTTCACTATGTGATATTACAGTTTAGTGCTGTAAATCCTTGACTGTTTTATCCTCATGTGAATAATGATGGTAGTTTTCTCTTTGCTGTAGGAGCAAAATTAAGGTTCCTGCGAAATTCTCATGCTGTATTCAAATATGTTATGAATGAATTATTCTGCACAGAAAAAAAATGGGTGCTGTAGAAAAAAGCTGTTTTTGCCACAGAAATAAAGCATTTTCTGCATGGAAAACAGTGCAGAAAACCTTTTTTTGGTATTGTGTGTGTGTGTGTGTGTGTGTGTGTGTGTGTCGGGGGAATTACAAAATAATTTTGACAATTCCTCAGAATGTTCAAATATGTGGAGAAAATTTTGTAACTTTCTTGTTTGGGTATTTTTCTTCCATGGGGATGAACAATACAAATATCATTTCCATCATACTTGAACTTTACTTAATGCATAGGCAGGGACAAACCATCTTTGTATCAGCCAGCAAGTGCTGAAGAGCAGTTGCCAGGAAAGGGAGGTTGGGTGGAGTAATGAGATCACCAAGTTGGCTTGCATACTAACTCTATGAGAAGGAGCTGTTAATATAGGGCCATTGCAGCTGAGCCCCAATAGAGAGGATCCTAGTCCTTTTTCTATGTTTTGATTGTGTGTTTAGTGTCGCACCTCAGGCTAAGTTCACCTTGCTATAGATACCCAGTCAGACACACAGGTAGTCTTTTGAAGTTTTTATTAAGCAAAGCAGAATATAAATCAAGCAAGCAATCAAAAGGTAGTTCAAAGTTGTAGTGAAAGAGTCAATAGGTCCAAGAGATTCACAAACTACATAATGTCTATTAATCCAAAAGGGCTAGGTCCATAGGTTCAAAGAGCATAGCAGGAACAATAATCCATAAGGCAAAGAATTAGTCCATAGAGTCCAAAGCACAAGATCCAAGAATCCAAGATAATCCACAAGGTGAAGAATTAGTCCATCGAGTCCAAGAACAAGGTCCAAGAATCCAAGATAAACCACAAGGCAAAGAGTCCAAAGAACAAGGCCCAAGAATCCAAGAACGCTGGCTAGGTAGAACTTCCACACAGATGAAGCGATGAAATTGCACTGACAAAGAATAGTTTGTGAAAGCATGCTTTAATAACAACTTAGGAATGCATTTCTCTTCCCATAGCTAGATTCACGTTTGCGCGCCAAACGCTCACTTCTACGGACCTGGGAACCCATCCAAGACAAACGGTCCTCTCTAGATAACTCCTCATTATCTTGCACCTGGTCAGAAACTAAACCGTCATCCTCATTATTTTCCAAGGCTGAAGTCTCTCCCTCAATATTTCTCATGTCAGCTTGACTGTTATCTGTTTCTCCTGGAATCAGCAGCTCATCCTGCAACTGCATGTTTGAGCTAACTTCTGCCTCAGACTGCTGATCTTGAATCCCAAATCCAGAATCCCCAGAATCCCCTCCATCTTCATCTAGAATCTGGCCAGCCTGTGGCTGGGATACAACATTTAGTTCCAATTCTGTCATAGAAAGAATCCAACACACACAACACCAGAATGGAACAAAAATGTGTATGTGCTCTGGATCCAGACATCAACCAATACTGATTGATGAGCCGAATACTCTGATCTGCTGCCAGAACTCTTGGAGTGACAGGAAAGGGACCTTGTGAGCCTAAGCCCTTAAGGGACAGCATCCTCTGCAAGCACAGGGTGCTATAAAGGAATCTGGCCTACATACACAGTGAGTCTCATAAGGAGACCCCCTTAACAATATCAATGTGCAAAGGGCACTACTAATCCGTGTCCTGCCAGCCATGTCCAAAACATCTGGCAATACAGAAACAAGACATACCAAATATTTGTAATATAATTCCATAGAAATGCAATAGAGGGAGGGTGCTCAAAAGGAAATTGCTGAGTGCTCACTTGAGCAGGCTAAATATCCCTTACCCAACCAGAGAAGCCTTCACCAAGCCACTCTGGTTGGACCTGCTAGTCAATGACGTTGAATTATCTATCCAGTTAAATCCCGTTGGCTGGCCGTTGACACCTCTCTGAGGGGCCAGTTGAACACCAATGGATACTGAGAAGGAGGAAGGGAAAGGTGGTGACCCACATTGCTCCAGACCACCTGACCCCATAACTAGTCCTCATGTTAAGTCATGAGGTTTAATTATCCCACATTAGCTCTCTGCACCAGGCTAGTAAGCAGACTTCAGGAACCCCTTTCCTAGATCATGCTTAGTGGAAAAGAAGTCATGGCAATTATGGACTGTTGCAAAAACAAACAAGCCCCATAGAAAAGTTGTGTTTTGCCTTCAAAAATCTACTCAGGGAACCTTTTTTGCAGAGAACAAATAAAACCCCTGGATGCTACTATTTTCTTAACAAGGGAGTTGTTACCAAATGAATTGTTATCAGTCTTTCTGGCAGCAACTTGGCTGACAGCTCTGTCTATATGTAAATTAACTTCTTTTTTTTCCGGGAGCCTTTCATTTTGGCAGCCTCATCAAAAAATCATATTCTGTTTTAAATTATCCCCGCTTCTCCAAAGTATCTCCCCTGCCATCCTTAAAAATCATTCATTCTATCTCTGATTGGGAATTTCTTCTGTACTAAAGTCTTAAAATAAATGAGTTGTTTTGTAGTTGAACGTTGTCCCCTGTGTGTATTAGCAATGCTTATTTATTCTCTTATTTATTTGATTTTCTATGTAGAAAACAGGAGAATTACAGTGTGCAATACAAAAGGATTGTCTAAACAATGTGGGGAGGGGAAAGAGGGGGGAACTTTTGTAATTTGAGACCTTTGCACTTACATATTTTTGAGAAATGATCTATGGTCATAAATTATCATTTATTTCAATTAAAATGTAAGAATCATAGTGGATCAGATCAAAGACTTTTTAGTCCACTATTTTGTTCAAACTGTAGCCAATATGATTCCTGGAAACTGACAGACAAAACTTATTACCTCATCACACCAGAGCATGGATCCACTTTAAATCTGCCTCCTGTGGAATTCTGGGGTTTGTAGTTTAGTGAGGCCCATGACCTGCCTGGTTGAGCAGTTTAAAGGCCTCTCACTAAACTACAAGCCCTAGAAATCTGCAGAAGGCAGAAACTGGATTTCAAGTGGATCAAGTGTTTTTATTGTTGAGTTTTATATTGCACACACACACACACCCCAACCAAGCACAGATAGGCAGCCCATATCCAAATGCTCTCATCATGCAAAAAGGTTTGCCAAGGAACCTGGAAAAGAGCACGAAGGAAAAAAAATGTTGCTTTTCTTCTTTGCTTTGTGTTTCCAGCTCAGGTCTTTTCATCCCATTCCTCTTGTTTTCCTGGTGATCGCAGCTGGAAATTTTGTCCGATTAGTAGAGAGTTTTCCCTCCATTAAGCCCCTGAATCTCCTTCAAGAGTCTGATAGACTGGGCCCTAACGGCAGCCGCTTTACTTCTTTTCAGGCTCCATCCATCAGGCTGACAGTGGCTGCCGATGGGCCAGTCATATTGTCTATATTTCATACACAAACATCAGGCCTGCTGACAGCACTTTGCACACTCGGAAATTGCTTTTGCTGTGAGTTGAATTTCAACAAGAGTGCTTCCTTCCCTCCTGCCCCTCCTCCCGGCTGCTCTCCCTGCCTCCATCTCTCTGTGTTTATGACCCTCAGGAGGAAAAGCACTGCTGTGAATAGATAATGCTGAAAGCACTCTTGTATAGCGCAGAAGGTTTTGTGTCTGAAGTATTTAATGTTTACAGCAAATTTGGTGTTTGTTAATTTGCACTTTGATTCATTCCTTAAAAGAACTGTCACTCCATTCTTCGGCTCCTCTATTGTACAGATGTGCAGTAACTCCATCTGCGGTGTGTGCCTCTCCCTCTCCCTCTCTCTTTCTCTCTCCATGTGCATAGAATGAGTAATGTGATAAGGGGCTGGAACGAGGAAAAGAGTGAATCATATTCCATTGTGCCCCATGGCCTGCACAGCAAATGTACAGTGGCCATTTGAAATTACTCTGCAAGAGAGGATGTAAAATATAAGCTTGTAATTGGAAAGGTACTGCCCCTTTGGCTTGGAGTCTGAGAGGGTATGATAGATAGCATGTGAAACATATTCAGTGCTTTCTGCATTGAGAGAAAAATCAGAAGAATCCTCAAGAAAATCCTCTTGAATGATTTCAGGCCCAGTTTATTAGAACAAGTTAGCAACATAAGTAAATTTTTGAAAACTTAATCATAAAAAGAAAATCTATTTTACCATATAAGTATCCAAACTATAGAATAATAAAATCATAGAGTTAAAGGGGGGTTCATATACCATCTAGTCAACCTCATGCTCAATGTAGGATCTCCAACTAGCATCTCTTGCAGGTAGCTGTCCAGACTCTTGTTGAGGAGGTCCAGAGAAGGAGGGGACCTCCTCTCCAGTCAAAAAGTTCCTTCTAATGTTCAGCTGAAATTTATTTTCCTGTAACTTCAAACCATTAGAGCTGGGTCTAGTCTTTGAGTCACTGGAAAACAAGTGGCAATCTTTGAGGGTAATTATGTAATTCCTCAATCTTCTCTTCACAAAACTGAACATGCCCAGTATTCCCCTGAACTTATTAAAATCAACTTTCTTGAAACCCAAGGTATGAGTTTGACTGTATTCTTCTTTGTCCTCCAATTGAACATTCTAGCAGTACACAATCACTTCCCCCTAAAATACCTACTATTTTAATTCTAGTGACCAAATTCTATTGGATAGGATCAAGTCTAACATGTATTTCTGGCATTTCCGAGGCTGGTAATAGAACACTTTGGTTTTCTTAATGTTCAGTGAGAGGTCAAGCTTTTTGTATGTTTCTGCAAAGGTGTTTAGAATGGCTTGTAGGTTCTCTTCTGAGTGAGCATTATTATCAGCATATTGGAATTCTATAACACGTTGTTGTGACCTTGGTTTTGGCTTTCAGTCTGCTGATGTTAAATAGCTTGCCATCTGTTTGATAGGTGGTTTCAACACCAGTGGATTCTGTAATTCTGTACACACTTATGATTAGCAAGTTCCACTAAAGTCCTGCTGAGTAAAACCATATAGGACAATACTGTTAATGTTTTAATCTATATATTCTTAATTTTACAGAGTAACTAAATTAATAAGTGAATATACTTCCCCAAATCTGCACAGTTTTTGTAATCAAAACTTTTCAAAACCTTAGTTTAAGCATTAGACTAGTATTCTGGAATACCAGAGCTCAAAGCCCCATTGACGTTTAAAAACTCTATGGATTGCCTTGGCCAATGGCAAAGCTCCTCTGAATAAGTCTTGCCAAGAGAACCCTAGGATAGGGTCATCATAAGTCAGAGCTGACTTGAAGGCAACAACACATTTGTGGCTCTTTATTAATCTTTTTCATCAAGTGCACAGTTAGAATCTATCTATTTTCTGAGATCTGTGATATTATTATTTTTTTCCAATGAGGAGTTCTTCTAGAAGTGCAACCAGAAAGATGCATAATGCTGGGACAAAAACATGAGCCATTAATGAGTCAAGAATATTTTCTGAAACATGTGGTTTACTTCTAGCTATTCCATTTGCAATCCTAGGAGATTTGCTTGGGATTAAAATACCAAAAAATTCAGGTAGAGTTGGATGGTTCTTACCTGCAATGAAAGTAGAACATGGAATAACACAGAAAATATAAGAAGATACGACGATTAGGTTTTAAATTAGATGACAATACTACTTTTCTCTTTTTGTTATAGAGGATATATGGAATTTGTAATATTTTTAATACTCTAAAATTAATACTTTAAGTAATGTATGTAAGGGTAAGAATTAAATGTAACAATTATAATTTTGTACAATGTCTTTCCCTCTGTCCCCTCAGCCACCTCCCTCTTCCCCAGCAGCTTACTAGATATTTGTAAAGAGTTAGCTTACTAACAATAACTCCATTACCCTCCTTTTTATTTTTACCCAACTGTTCCTTTTTTCTTTTTTGTGTGAAAACAATCTGGAAATGTTCAATAAAAATATTATAAAAAAGAAAGTAGAATGTTACTGCAAACATTTTAAAAGTATCAATGAAGCCATGCTGCAACTTTGAAAATCTTTCTTTTACGTGTTAGCAACCCAGACAACAAACAAAGGTGTAACATAACTATTGTGATTTGTCTAACCATTGATTTGATCACATTTGGTGCATACCATAAAATCAGTGGGAGTTTACTAAGTTGCACTCTTGATTTTGGTGAGTTTCCTCAGAGCATGAATAAATTTTGACATAGCCCATAAGTCATTCAGCTTGCAGTCACCAAAACACTGTGATTAATAGGATTTTTAAAAGAAAAATCCCAAGGCTCTTTCATTGGTTCCCGGTTCTTGTTGTGCTATATTATTCCTTCTGTTAAGATTTCCATTATTGATTAGCCTCATTTACAGATCTCTTTAGAAGTTCTGACTTCATGAACTTGAGGGCTTACTTTGAAGTTTTCCATCTGATCCTGCATTTCTTAGATATAACTGTGAAATGTTTGTTTGACGTCATTGACTGTGTATGAGCTGATGGTTTAAGTTTCTAAATCTCTAGATTTAAAATGGGAATGGGAAATACGTAGAGGCCCCAAGCCTGTTTTTGCAGCTTCTGAACCTTCCAGACATCTTATCCCAAAGGGTGAATTTCCTCCCCTATAAACCTCCAGGATCAGAAGTTTCTTTTGCACATTTTCTCTCATATACATACGTAGTCTGCAATGTAAACACTGAACACTGCTCAGAAATGGCTCTGTATGAAGGACATGCCTGAATGTGTGGAGGTAATGACAGCCCAACTACATTTTCACATGACATAAGTGTGAAAACATTGCAAAAACACTGAGAGCTCTTCTACACTGGCACAACAGAATCATAGAATCATAGAGTTGGAAGAGACCACAAGGGTCATCCAGTCCAGCCCCCCTGTCATGCAGGAAGGCACAATCAAAGCACCCCTGGCAGATGGCCATCCGTAATGCAGTTCAAAGCTGACTTGAGGCCATGGTGGCTACAAAACATATACCGCTAATGTGCATAGCACTTTAAAAAAATCTGATATCATCCAAGAAATGTGCTGCATATTATCTCTATATATCCCAGATCCAGGGTGAAATCAGCATCACAAAATGCAGAGCACATTGTAGACACCTGCCTCTACTGAAGCGCAGTAAAATATTTCAAATTAGGTTGCCAAATATGCCCCCAAGGGAAGCAAAGGCTAATTAATTCCCTGGGATATGCAATTGATTACTAGTCTTGTGCATTTGTATAGAATCGCCATACATTTCTGTTTATCCCATTCATATGGCCATGTTTCTGTCCACCACTTCCGAAAGCGGGCACCTATTTAAATGAGCTTTGCTGCCCAAGGTCCAAAAAAACCGAAGATTTTCGGCCTATGGGGGGCAAAGCACTAGGGCCTACCAGGGCCTGTAGGCCCTGCCAGCCAGGGCCTACATCCAAGCTTGCTTTGCGACTGGCACCTGGCTCTCAGCTGTAGACCTTGCCAGGGCCTATCAGCCAGGCCTACGAGCATCAAGTGCTCAGTGCTTGGTTGTAGGCCTTGCAAGCCAGGGCCTGCCAACTGGGCCTACAAGTGTCGAGTGCTCAGCGCTTGGCTGTAGGCCCTGACAAGGCCTACTACAGCCTACGAGCACTGAGTAAGAGGTGTTCTGTGCTCAGTGTGCTGAAAATCAGCTGACCAAATGGCTAGTTTCCACTTTTTTTGCGTTTCATTGATATTTCCATTCTGGATTGGGGTGTACTGTTTTGTGCATTCCGAATGAATGAAACGGTACGAAAACATGAAAGAAATGGGTGAGATGGTAACCAGGCCCATTACTATTGATTACTATTACTCCTACCTATTGATTTCCTCCCCCCCCCCCCCCCACATATGCCTATGGTGAACTGATGCACATCTCTTTGGGAAATGAAAAATAAACCCTATAAAGTGGTTTGAGGCTAGGTTCCATGTTCAATGTAATCACCTTCCTTGCCTCAAACTAGTTCTAGTCCTGTCAATATAATCATCCTGCAGTGAAACCAATTCCTTTTCCAAAGGATTATGATGTCAGTGTAGAATCACTGACACTATTCCTACACTCCAAGGAATTCATTGGTAGGTTTGAAGTTCCCACTATTACAGATGCTAAGCTTTTATATTTCCTCTGTCTTCCAGAGGATGAAAAAGAGAAAAGTTTGCTATATCACCTAGATGTCCTCATCTGGTAGCCTAGAATTTTGATACAATTGTTCATTTTAATGCATTACAGCAAATCTCTCTTGGATCTTTAATAATGAAAGTACATGGGTAGCTAGAACCAACAAGCCGGGCTGTGGTGCAGGCTGGAAAGCAAGCCAGCTGCAACAAATCACTCTGACCCAGAGGTCATGAGTTCGAGGCCAGCCCGTGCCTGCATCTTGTCTCTGTCTCTGTTCTATGTTATGGCATTGAATGTTTGCCTTTATGTGTGCAATGTGATCCGCCCTGAGTCCCCTTCGGGGTGAGAAGGGCGGAATATAAATGCTGTAAATAAATACATAAATAAATAAATAAACTATTTATCCTGTTTTGACCTAAGGATGACTTCAACCATTAAATAATTTGGGCAGAGCTGAACTGATATGGAATGTTATGAAATTTAAAGGGAACTCTAAAGAGCATTCTGACCTTACAATTTAGGATTCCCATGTTTCTAGAATATAAAAATTATTATGAATAGAGTAGTATTGGTGGTAATAACTATGATAAATAGATTAAAAGTTGTCTTAGAGCTCTACTTCTGACATTTCTCACAGTAGTACAGATTTGGAAGACAATAGATATTGTGGAAGAAATGGCTGGACAGCATCTATTTCATTTACAATTAGACTGGTGGCCATTTAAAGCAATTAAGTTAGGCTTGTGGCTTTCTGTATTCAAACTGTTGTTTTAATTAAATGTTAAAGTAATGAATTAATCATTCAAACTGCCTCTCTGTATATGGTCCCACTATAATTTTATGGTGATTCGATATTTCATTTTCAGACTAAAAACTTCATGATATATAGACAGCACAGATTATTCTATCAATAAAGCTGGATTTTTGCTATGTTAAGAGTTAAGCACTAATAAGAGATCCTTATCTTATTCAGCATTGTGATAGCCGAAATAGCATGCAGTTATACATTTTTTCCTTGGCAGAAAAAGTGAAACTGGTAATTGTACAAGAGGCTTTGTTTATAGAATGTTTGCCTTCAAGATAAAGATTTGGAACTAAGACATCCACTAGCTATCCCAGAGGCATAGTAATATAGTAAAAAGTAATTTTAATTATGTATGTATAGCCTGCTATTCCCAATTTATATACTTGAAAATAACAGACTTGTTTTTTTAAAAAAATGAGCCACCAGTAGCCCAAACGGTGTTGGCTGGATATCTGTCCAAGATTATCTGATTTTTTGTTTCCTCTTCTCTGAAATGCCACTGTTCTCCAGCCAGTCTCCCTGTATCATGCCTTTGTTGATGTGGAAACATAAGTTTTGAAAATGTAATTTTTGAGGGGAGTCTAATTATATATGACATTTCATCCATCATGGACAAAGATTCTCTTGGGGAAAGTAGTAATGTTGTGCCTCCTTGACAGCAAACAACATATTGTGGTAAACCTGAACCAAAGGGGGTTTCTTATAGTATGTGTGTTGTGGGTAGAGGTGAGTATTTTTCTGCTCTACTTCAAACTGCAGTGTTTAATAGCAAAGAACAAATAAATAGCAAGAATAAAGAGCAATAACTTACACGAGTAGGAACTGAAGCTTGGAAAGCATCCTAAAAGCTCTCTCCAGATAGAAAGCAAATAGTCCTTCCGGAAGAAAAAAAAAGAAGCTTTTAAAATAGCAACATAATGCCTTGCAATTCATTATGTAGAAGCTATACCAACAATGCTTAATCCCAGTGGTTTCTTCTCTTTGTTTGAGCCACATGTAAAAATATTATTACTGTATCCCTCACCCCACCCCACATGCATTTCAGTTAGCAATAAGAAGATCCATGTTGGCTAATCCAGTTTTTCCTCCACTCTTCTTTATCTCTTTGATTTATCCATCATTTCTACATTTTCCCATGACTGCCCAGAACAGTTTCAAACTACGTAGAATCTCCTCAATCATAATTGGGTCAATCATAGGATGTTATCCCACATAGCGTCCCCCTCTCCTCCATTACTAGACACTTCTAAAACAGGAAGATAACTATATATGATGGAGCCCATCCCATGACACAGGGGGGCTTTTTGCCTGTCCCCATCATCATAAATTGTCAGGAAAGTGTCTCAGAAGTCCTAGAAAACCGCGCCTGGGGGGGGGGGGGATCAGAGATTGCCTTCTGAGTTCAGGAAATGGCACATAACTGGAGAAAACAGCAAAAACATGTAGGATGGGATCTGTCAAATTTGTCATGTTGAATTGCTTCAGTGATGGGGATTAAGGGGTGTTCTTATGAGCAGTCCCCTACCAAGCATTTCCATTTTTCTCCCAAAATTCTGCTTCATATGCCTGGCATGGTAATTTTTAAAATTTAATTTATTAATTAGAAATACTAAAATTTAAAAATATCTTTGTTTTTCCTGTCATTTTTCCTTCATAGTATTCTTGGCTTTTGAAGTTGCTACACGGCTAGCTTTTTAAGTTACAGACTTCCAGAATGGAAAGTATGGAGATTGAGAGGAAAGTCCAGTAATCCCAAAGTGGTGTCTATTTATTTATTAGAAACATTTATTTCCCACCCTTCTCACCCCGAAGGGGACTCAGGGAGGCTTACAAGTTATATGTATATATAATATATTATATTATTAGCCTATCACAATATAAGCATTATATATTACTACTAGCTGTGCCCGGCCACGCGTTGCTGTGGCAAAGTGGTGGGGGTATTGGTTAAAAATTGTTGTGGAATTTTTATTTGACGTTATTTGTATTTTTAAATTAATTTTATTGTAACTTTTTTATTTGTTATATTTTATTATTTTATTGTATTATTTTTAGTTATTTTCTGTTATTATAGTATTTTATTGTATTAATTTTTTAGTGTTTTAAATTATTTTTAGTGTTTTTATTATTTTTTACTGTATTCTTTGTATTTAATTTTTATTCTTTTATTATTATTTGTCTTTTTATTATTTTATTTTATTTTATTATTTGTATGTATTATATTTTATTATTTGATTATATTATTTTTATTTATGTTTTTAAAGTTGTATTATTTTATTTTGTTTTTTTATTTTTATTTTTTATTTTTTGTATTTATTTTATTATTTTTGTTTCTCTTTGTATTGCGTTGCTCTGAGTTCTGTGGCCTGCCTGATCATGTTCCAAATGTATTCTCTCGTGATGTTTTGCCTGCATGTATGGCAGGCATCCTCAGAGGTTGTGAAATGTGTTCTAACGAAAGTAAATGGGGTTTATATATCTGTGGAATGACCAGGGTGGAAGAAAGAACTGTTGTCTGCTTTAGGCAAGTGTGAATGTTGGAAATGGCACTGAATAGCCTTGTAGCTTCAAAGCCTGGATGGTTCCTGCCTGCCTGGAATGAACAAAATGTGGCTCCCAGTATTTTTTTAAAAAGTGTGAAATTAGGACAGTTAACTAAAGAACAGCACTGAGCAATCAGGGAATTCCAGACATGATGTACTGAGGGCCAGCTAACATCTCCCAAGAAAGGATTCCCCCTCCAAAGCAGGAAGTAGGCAGGCCTTGAAGGTGGAAGGGCATTCAATGGTAATCAAGGTGGCCAAGCGGAACATTCACAGTCGCCTCTGACAGATAAGAGTTGTCCCATCCTGGTTAACATTGCTGAGATAGAAATAAACATTCCACTTGTCTGTTTTCAAACACATCTCATAATATCTGAGGATGCCTGGCATAGACATGTATGGCAGTTTGGCAGCAGATAGGGTCGTGAGAGAAAGTGATGTTTAATAGGCTTTTCCTGAATCCCTTCTTATTATCCAACATATTCAGTTATCCAACGTTCTGCCGGGGTGTTTATGTTGGATAAGTGAGACTCTACTGTATATTTATAATCTTATCTGCTTAGAACTGGATTAAATGAGGCCCTTTCTACACAGCTGTATAAAATGCACACTGAAGTGGATTATATGGCAGTGTGGACACAAGATGATCCAGTTCAAAGTAGATAATATAAGATTATAAATGGGTTATATAGCTGTGTGGAAGGGCCTTGAGTCTACACTGCCATATAATCCAGTTCAAATCAGATAATCTATATTTTATAGGCAGTGTGGAAGAGTCCTAAGTGAGGCCTAACTCTGCCTGTCCCCTGGGCTGAGTGGGTTGCTAAGAGACCAAGTGGGCGGAGCTTAGCCTTCTAACTGGCAGCAATTGGATAAAACAATTATTCATCTCCCTCTAATTAGGACTTTTTTCTTTTCTTTTTGTTGTTGGAACCTAGGGGCAAGGATGGTGGGTTGTGTTGCCAAATTTCTAGGTTCTGGGGCTTGTACTTTTGTTGTTTAGTGGCAGGCGGTGATTTCATTACTCTTTTATATAGAGAAATATTGTACTATACCATTATATTGCAATACTATTAGTAATATTGCATGTAATATAAACATATAATTATAGTAGTGTATTCAGAGGCGGTTCAACCACCAGGCCAACTAGGCAGTTGCCTGTGGCGCCATCTTGTTGGGGGGCGCCATCGAGGCAACTCCTGTCTCCTGCAGACTGCCTCCGCAAGGTATTGAACTGCTTTTTCTGTTGATTTGTTGTAAAACATGATGTTTTGGTGCTTAATTTGTAAAATCTTAATGTAATTTGATGTCTAATAGGCTTTTCCTTAATCCCTCCTTATTATCAAACATTTTCGCTTATCCAACGTTTTTATTTTTCAGTGATTGGTTTGGGGGGGGCACCAAAATTCTGTTTGCCTACACTTGAAAAATACCTAGGACCGGCTCTGAGTGTATTATTGTTATATTGTATTACATTATAATATTATTATCAATATTATATGTATATGCAATATATTATATTATCAGTATAGCATAATATGAGTATTATATATTATTATATTGTTATATTGGCATAGGAGACATGGTGGAAGGATGTCTTCCTGGCCCCCTTCTTCACTCTGGCCCAGAGTGGCAGTTAGTCCTTTGGGGGGGGCTCCATCTGATGACACAGGAGACATGGTGGTCTAGTTAAGATCAGTGCCTTGGGTCTACTCCAGAGAGGGGATGAGAGGGGAAAGCTCAGTATCCCCAAAGTTTTTTTTCTAAGTTTTTTTAAAATGGAATGGGAACTGCACTTTCTCATGTGATAAATCTGAAAATTGATAATTTCAGAAGAAAGGGCAAGAAAGAATGTGTGGTGGAATCTGAGAAATGGTACAATTTGCTTTCTAATGCAACAGGCCTCAACTTCATGGTAATATGACCCCCCCCCCCCCCAGTGTGATAGCATCAATAGTTGGAATAGCTGTTAGATCGTGTCCCTGTTCCATGCATGGGGCAATTCCCAAAAACAGTTCCTTGTAAAAATAGATGAACTACCTTGCACAATTTATCTACAACTCAAGTGTACAACACAGCTGGTTTTTATTTATTGTGTCAGAAGTGAACTGAGGATACAAGTTGCAATGTATTTGAAAACACAAAGTTAAAAAACTTGGCATTATATTAGATGTCTTTTGGCCAGAAGGTGGCCACTTGGAGTGCCTCTGGTGTTGCTATAAGAAGGTCCTCCATTGTGCATGTGGCAGGGCTCAGGCTGCATTGTAGTAGGTGGTTTGTGGTTTGCTCTTCTCCACAATCACATGTCGTGGACTCCGCTTTGTGGCGCCATTTCTTAAGGTTGGCTCTGCATCTCATGGTCCCAGAGCGCAGTCTGTTCAGTGCCTTCCAAGTCGCCCAGTCTTTTGTGTGCCCTGGAGGGAGTCTTTCATCCAGCATCAGCTACTGATTGAGGTTCTGGGTTTTAGCCTGGTGTATTTGCACTTGTATATAACTTGTGTATAACTTGCTTCCTCTTCAATCGGAATAATAGCACCACTTATCTGCCATTATTTGTCAGATATTTGCCAACATTTTCCCTAGTTCTGGTGCTCACAGAAGTGTATGGCAGCTCAGCCAAAAGCTTGCCATTCTTTAAATAGCAGTTAAGACCAATAAAACACTTTGTTTGATAAATCCTATGGTCCTGAGATAACATTTCACACGGTCACCTTGTGCAAGGTGCCAATCAGACTTCCAGCTTCAATCATTTAATTAAAAGGCTTAAGTTAAAATGCGCACTCTCAAATACCCAGAAGGCAGATCAATTGATCTTTTCTATTACCCCACCCCTGGAGATCTTATCCAGAATGCCAATGAAAGAGGAAATGTTGCCACTTTCCAACAGCCTTCCCCTCTTGACCTTTTAGTTTTAGGCAATGTCTAGAATGAATTGAAGTGCTGCAGCACATTTCCTCTAATTGTTCTCTATTTTGTAAAAAGCTACCATTATCTGAGAGCACTTCAGAGTTACCCTTGTGTGAAAGCTGTGCCTTTGGACAGCGGTTCACAGCAGCTCTTTATAATCTGCAGCATTGTTTGGACTTCTTGCAATCACTCTCCTGCATCTAATCACACACATGCATGTACGTACACACATATGATTCCAGAAACATTCATAATTCAAAGCAAGTTTTAAAAAATTACCTTGCATTTCTTTCTATCAGGTTACCAATAGTAATGGTGTAAGGCAAACTGTTATGTAAAATCCTGCATTGCAGATCTTGGGCATGATGCGAAGAAGCTCAATAAAGTCTTACACTTTAATCATGAAGATAAAGATCACAAAACTGGCCTCCAAAAATGCAGAGCCTGGAGACAAAACAGAAGAAGAGATAATGTGATGATGGAGGAGGGGCTGGAGAGAAGCTAAGAAAACAGAACCCAGAGTTTGAAGTTGGGGGGCAATGTTGATCTTTCTTTTCCATCTGAGATGCCACTTAAGCTTTGTATTCATGGAAGGAAAGCTTTACTGTGGATGCACATGAATCTTTTTTACACTTTAAAAGACCAAAATGCCATAGCTTTATATATGAATCAATGACATTTACAAGGACTTGGGTAGCTACTAATAAAATCAGCAGGGTGCTGCAGTAGCTGTTTTTAAAGTGTGTGCAGAAGCACAGCATTTATCACACTGTGTTTAGCATGACAACTGATCCCATATGACTGTCAAGATTGGTGTTTGGTGTTAGCTGCTCATGGCAAGTGTATCTGCACAGTGGGTGATCAGAGCTAGTCTAGATCAGATGTAGAACTGATAAAAGTTAGGGTAAATGCGAGGGAATGAACCAGAAGTTTGCTGGAAAAAAATCAATTCACAAATGGGTCATTCATTACCAGGATGGGGAAATTGAACAGAATCAAAGAATGGCTAGTTTTATTGCAGGAATATAGGCAACATGGTATTAGGTTCAGGAAAAGGTTAGAAAACAGAAACGTTAAACCAATTTGTCCACTACATAACTGAGGCACACACTGCATCCAAGAATAAATAGGAAAATAGTTTTTTTCATTTTCTTTGAAATACAGTTTTTTTAAAAAAAAAATAATACCTGTTTTCTCGCTATTGATAATATTTCCAAAAGGTACCAAATCCATCTGAACAAATGTTATAGGTATCAAGGAAACATGCGAGGAGATGTTATAAAATGCAATTTTCCAAACCCTGCACCAAAACTATATTTTGATAGTTTTGATCTGTGCATACTATTCTCCTCCTAATCTACAATGCTCTGCCACCTATAACTCATTTTTAATTTAGTAGCTATTGGGGAAAAAAACCCACTCCCAAAATCTAGAAAAATCAAAATCAGTTGGTACGCCTTTTCCTTGCATGGGGCATCATGTTGTACATTCCTGGCAGAACAGGTGTTAAAGGCTGTATCCACAATGTAGAATGATAGCAGTTTTGCACTACATTAACTACCATGGCTAAATTCTGGGATTTGTAATTTTGTGAGATATTTATCCTTCTCTGTCAGAGGGCTCTGGTGCCACAATAAACTACAAATCCCAAATTCGTGGCTGTTAAATATTATGTCAAACTGCTCTAATTCTGTAGTGTGTACGGCTTCAAAACCTCTCTCCCTTTGCTAGATATAAAGAGAAATGCAATCTGGGATTTAAAAGAGAGGTGATATTGTGGGCAAAACACATGCATCATTGTCTGTGAGAGGGAAAGAGATAAAAGTGGGTTGTTGTATGTTTTCTGGGCTGTATGGCCATGTTCCAGAAGTATTCTCTCCTGATGTTTTGCCCACATCTATGGCAGGCATCCTCACAACCTCTGAGGATGCCTGCCATAGATGTGGATGAAATGTCAGGAGAGAATACTTCTGAAACATGGCCATACAGCCCAGAAAACATACAACCCTGTGATCCCGGCCATGAAAGCCTTCGACAACACAGAGATAAAAGTGTAGGGATTTTCCCAAAGTTGGTTAGTAGTGGCATATGTGAATCATTATTTTTAGCTCCCTTTGCATATTACAAAGTAAAAGAAGGTTACATTATTTATTATTAAATACTTATTTTTTATTTTTTTATTTGGTATTTGACCCTGGACATTCCATATTTATATAAACACCCCACTTGCCCCATTTCCAACAGACCTCTGAACAAACCTCTGAGTATGTCCGTCATAAATGCAGGTGAAATGTCAGGAGAGAATGCTACTAGAACATGGTCATACAGCCTGGAAAACTCACAGCAACCCAGTGATTCCAGCCATGAAAGCCTTTGACAACACAAAGTGAAGGTTTTCTGGTTCCTTTTGTAACAGTTTGCATGACACAGGGCTAGGGCCAAGAATGCCTTGATTTAGCTTAAATTCAAGGATAAGAGTTCTCTGGCTTAAATATTGGAGGAGGGCCTGAAGGTTTTATATTTTGCTTATCTCCTGCTTTCACCTTTTGTACAACCTAAGATGTTAGTTGAGCAATGAAATATTAAATTGCTTGGAACATTTTACAGGTTGGCAAACACCTTTATATTCAGACTCTGAGCAAGTTGGCTGTACTGCTTTCATTTTGTTTGTGTATTTTAAAATTGTTTTGAATCCCCCCATTTAAATTATATCCGTTTCTCTGAATTTTATGAGCGTTAGCGGCCTTGAGTATCGCTTTGTGGCAAGGAAAGCTTTCCTAAGTCTGATGGGATAATTCTTCTCACATTGCCAAATCTGTAGCATGTGTGCACATGTGCATTTTTGAGAGCCATTCCACATTGAGCTGTAGTTTTCTGAATTCAGAATATGTGTGCAGAATTATTCTAAATAACTGAAAACATAGATTTGAAAGTGCTGCCTTGTGTGTTGCTTTCCTTCCTTCTTCCGTTACTGTGTTTTGTCTACTTTTCTTCCTTGCACAAACTGGAAGGTATCCCTCGTCCCAACCAAAAAATATGGGGCTCTGAGGATGTATTGTGTTTGTGAATTAAATATTCACAGCACAGAAATTGCTTGTCTAAAACTGTCATATCTAATCAGAACCACAAGTTCTGGTGGTTTTTAAGCAGAGGCTGGATGGCCATCTGTCGGAGGTGCTTTGAATGCGATTTCCTGCTTCTTAGCAGGGGGTTGGACTGGATGGCCCATGTGGTCTCTTCCAACTCTACTATTCTATGATTCTATGATTCTATGATTCTAAGTTAGCATCTGATAGTCCAGAGCACCTTTTGCCTCTCTTTTATGTTCCTACCGATGTTTTTTTGGTTTTTTGGAACTAACTCCTGTAGGGTCCTCTATCGATAATCTCAGTAACATGAGTAACACTTAATGCTGTGACCACCAAATCTTCCGAAAACTAAATAGCAATTATAAACTCAAGACAATAAACTCAAGAGCAAGGGGTTCTATGTATCCCACTTTCCATACCAATGTGCGAATCAGTTTTCTAAAACGACATTACTACTTTTATTGTGGATTACTTGAAAAGCTTAATAGTAATTCAAACATATATTATCACATTTATTTGTATGTCATTTTATATAGTTTGTGAGGTTTTCAATCCAGGGCAACGTAATTACATTTATACTGTCTTACAATTACAGACAGCCCTTTGATGGCAACCATAAGGTTGGTGGCCCTTGTTGAAAATGAGTTTGACACCCCTAATTTAATGTGAAGTAATTCTTTGAAATGACTGGTCAAACAGCTCTCATATACTTGGACAGGATATCATAGTCCCACATGTTATTGTGGAATCACATAACCAGACTCAGAATGCAGTCTTTGTCTGGCATCAGGAGCGGCCCTAGGTTTTTCTAGGTTTTTTCACGCCTTGTCCGAAATTGCACCCCCCATCCCAAACTTACTGGTGGCAGGCAGCAGGGGCGACGACCACTGGGTCGCTTGCTGCGGAACCAGGAAGTAGTTTGTATTCTCATGAGATCTTGTGAGATTTCCGCGAGATCTCACAGAAATCTCGTGAGATCTCACGAAATATGACGAGAATACAAAATACTTCCTGGTTCTGTGGCGAGCGACTCAGTGGTCGCCGCTGCCGCTGCCCGCCGCCCGCCACCACTTTGGGTGCACCCAGGAAGGCGCTGCTTCAGCAGCATCCATGAAGAACCAGGCCTGTCTGGCACTGTGACCTGAACAACAGTTAAAGATATTAAAACTTGACAACTTGTCCTCACCAGTGAAGCTGAATAGGTTCCACAGTTTTCTCCCCACATGAAAAACAAATCAATATTTCTGACTAGTTCTTACCTGGTATTCTGTCAGGACCATGGGACAAGGGGGGGGGGGGTTGCATCCCAGTAGCTGAAGCAGTGCCTATAAAGATGCAACAGTTGGACCTGCCTGAGAACGATACGGCTGTGCAGGAGCAGGGCTCTGTTGGGGATATTGAGGCATTGCAAGATACAGATCTCCAGGATTTGATGTACACCGTCTGGTTCCAGATGACAGTAGACTCAATCCAGCTGTGCCAAAGAGATTGGCTCAACAGAGGAAAGACCAACTGTAGAGTGGTTAGAGAGGCAGCATATAAGAATGCTGAGAACAGAACATTGCTGGAATCAATTGTTGTAGTGGATGCTTTTAGTCTGTAGTATGCTATGTGGAGTTTGAGTGAGCTGTATTTGACCTTGGACTGAATTCTTGGATGATGTGTGCTGCCTGATACTGTGTTTGTGAATGACCTTGAACTGCTTTTGGATTCATTGGTGAGATTCCTGTAAATTGACTTTGGACTGATTTTGGCAATCCCTGTTGCTTTAAATATCTAAAGAGACTCTTTCTGTGTCTAACTGTATGCTGTCTGCCTAATCTGCCAAGTCACTGAAATAGAGTCTTGACATATTCACAGTCCCAAACTTTTATTCTATGCAAAAATAAACATTTTGTTTTGGTATTAGAGTCTGAAAAAAAACACTCAACCATGATAAGGTGAAGTAGAAGTAATGTGCTATGGATCCATGCTGTTGAATAGTGATACTAGAACCACTGACTGCTGGTCACTGCTGTGTTTCCAAGAAAGAAAGAAAAATGTAGCCAATAAAAATAAATATGGTACAAATCCATCATGGTATAGTGGGTTGAGTGTTGGACTGTGCCTCTGGAGATCAGAATTCAAATCCTTGCTTAGCCATGGAAATCCACTGGGTGACCTTGGACAAGTTACACTCTTTTAGCTTCAGAGGAAGGAAATGGCAAATAAAACCCCTCATAACATGTTCTGCCAAAAATCCAGATACATTTGGCTTAGGGTCACCGTAAATCAGAAATGATTGGGAGGCAGTGACCAATGACAACAGCAACAACAACTTTGGAACACTAGTGGGATATGGGCTACCAATTTCCCAAACTCTGATAATTTGAGAAGTACTGCTTGATCAACTTCTAGTCACGCCACCCACCAGACAGGTCAGATTAACAGGGCTATCTGTCTGTCAATTCATCCGTCTAGCCATCTGAACATTTATAATGAGTAGCCTAAAATAATAACAAAACATTCATTCCCATATGCATATTCTAGACTTCCAACACTTGAATGCTTTTTTCTATGAAATATTGGGTGGCATGCTGTATGCATGCTTTGCACTGGCTTTTTCTGCTCCAAGTGAAGGGAAGCATGCGAATTTGAGAAAAGGAATGACAGCCCAATATATTTGAAATGTGTCAGTTGTAAGCTCTTCCTAGAATCATAGAGTTGGAAGAGACCTCATGGGCCATCCAGTCCAACCTCTTGCCACTCCATTAAGGAAAAAACCTTTCCTTTGGTAAATGCAGTCTATAATGGTGGTTTAAGGTTTCAGGACAGAATAAAATTGGGTTGGAATTTGCAAATATGGATGATGTCCTGTTTCCCTACTCTACTCCAGAGCCACACCTACTGCATTCACCACTTTGCCTCTTTCTTTCTACTTTCTACTTGGAGTCACACCTAAGGTATTTCAGTGAGTCAAATCTTTTAACTGTCAAATCACAGGGCAACACTGTTCTTGTCTTCCAGCTGAAGGCACAGTTCTGGGCAGCATGCCACTGTCTGTCTATAGGTCGTATTTTATGAAGTTCCAGGCACCTGGGAGAGTGGGTTGAGCTACTTCCATCCTGCCATTTCCACTACTTGCTGTACTAAATCCAAATGTAATTTTCATTAAGCTGCTCTACAGCCATTGCTGTTTACATGCAGGTATTATAGGAAGGAGATGAGGTAATAGGTGGCATAGTAAAGGGTAATCCGCTGTCTGGCAGGAAATTACAGTATGATTCCCTAATCCACGGATTTGATATCCATGGTTTCTTTTACCAATGTTCCAAAACAAAAAATCTCCCCCCAGAACTTTTGTGGGTGTCTCTAGTACCTCCAGTGCAATTGTATGGCATGTTTCCACTTAAAGTATAGTTAAATTATAGGACTTTCTATTATTCATAGTTTCAGGAAACCACTTCAATATGCAGTAAAGTTTATGTTTAGTGTGGGGGGAGGTTCAGTGGGGGGGGGGGTACACAGGGCCATGTGGGAGGTTCAGAGGAGAAGGAGGCGCCAGTTTCATTCTAGTGGATCAGCAAACTGGGGGTGTGTTGTGAGCTGACCCAGACCCCTAGATTGAGCTTCTGCTTTGGCCAGTGTTAAACTCAATTAACCTGACTGGGTGGTAAATCTTAGCAAGCTCCATGGACACCGTACTTCTTCACTCTGGTGTGCCTGAGAGGGTTATAAGTGTTTTCTACAAAGAAGTTGGCATTAAGTTGCCTCTGATTTTCCCCTCCCCAGTTGAGAGGAATGTGGTGTTCTACTTCAGATTGTAGATTGCATTGACATTTTAATTGCTCTTTTATGCCTTATTTCTTTTGTCACAACCTTGGGGGTGCTTTTTTGGACATTTGCCAAATACTTCTGGGGTGAGGTAGATAGGGCTGGTGCACCTAATCCTCCCCCCCAGGAATTCCTTAAGGAATCTCTGGGGGAAGGCTGTTGGAGACAAGCTGAGTTCAAGGACTATCAGACCTCTTTCACTTCCAAGTGGCATGGGAAACCCTAGGACCTTGTACTCATGTTGAACCCCATACCATGTCATCCCAATACGCATCCCACAGTAGTTGAATGTTTGTGGCCTCTCTGGGTTCTCCAATGCAATTCTAGGGTGTCCTTTTGCCACCAAGCGTACCACAGAATAGCACTGGAGGCCACAAGTGGGAGAGTTTGTGGGCATCTCTATGTTTTCCAGTGCTATTCTATGGTATGCTTCCAGGCATAGTAAAAAATAGGGCTCCCTATTATTTGCGATTTCAGGTGTCTACAGAGGATATGGACATTGTACTGTACTAACATAAACAATATGTATGGGGCACATGAGTTTAAACATTCCTGGTATGCGGTAGTTGTCAATTATTCTGCATTTTGAAAAAGTGAAGTTGCTCTGGCTGTGTGATCAAGATTATTTGAGAAATTTGGTCCTAATCAATTTCTGTACAAAACTACATGAGCTCCATTTATAACAGCAAGCCTAGATGGAAATTTCACTATTCTTAATTTTATAGATTGATAGTTGAGGAAAGAACCCTGGGGAGCTAAGAGGAAGTCATCCAGCCTGATTTTAAAAGCCCGCAGCAATGAAGAGTTCACTGCTAACTTCTTACGGTTACAAATTATTCCTAATATTTAGTCAAAATTTCCTTTCCTTGAAATTTGTATCCATTTAGAGATATTGAAAAGATTTCACACTTCTGAGAAAACGATAACAGTTCTTGACAGTTTAAATGCATCATTGTTTTATCTGTTGATCGGGCTTGGTCCCCAAGTGAACCGCTCTGAGTCCCGTCGGGGAGATGGAAGCGGATTATAAATAAAGTTTATTATTATTATCATCACAGTATCAGTGGCACATCTAAGTCTGTGCCTTGCAGGCCAAGCCCAGAAATGCTTTATTTGTTTTTTCACACTTTATTCATGTTTCAATCTATAGCAAATCTCAAAGGAACATATAAAAAAACAATTTACAATAGTTTAAAACAATTAGGATAATTTTAAAAGATGAAAAGCTATGAAAATCATTTGACATTCAAAATAAAACACTTTAAAATAATAAATCTGCAGACCAGGAAGGTTCCCTCCCTAAGACAATGGCAGGTGATGACAAATTGGACGTGGAAGGCAAGTATCCTTTCTTTTTATCTTTTAAAAAATATTGTAGTTGAGTAACTTTATTGTAATTAGTCACTTTATTATTTCTCTTCTTTTGGTATATTATCCATTTCTACCATATAGCAGTTGTTATTCCAATTACACGTGTGTAACTTCAGGACAGTAGAAGCCGGCTTTACGATTTGAGTGAGTGCACAATGATAAATTACATGTGCTCAACTATTTGTAGTGAGGATTAGCAAATTTATCTTCTTTTTTGTGGTGTAGATCTGAGAAATTAAGATTGAAAAAACAGCTTAGAGAGTGGGGAAGAGAAATGTTACTTATGTGCTACTCGTTGATAATACAGATGGATACCAAACCATAATCCGCAAATGATCATATCCACGAAGGTCAAACTTGCAAATGTGGAAGAGCAACCGTTGTTACTTTGTGATAACATATATATTTGAATACATAATGGAAGAAAATAATGCATTTAAATGTGAGTTTTTAAAATGTGTGTCTGGTTTTTTAAAAAACATAATAGCGGGGGGCAGGGAGATATTATTGCTAAAACATGGAGTGACATAAATAGAAAAGGATTTGTCCATCCCTATTGGTGACTTCTCAGCATCATTTGTGGTCTTTAGAAACAGGTTAGAGACCATAATCTTTAATAACTCTGTGGATCATTTTGACACTTCTTATGCCAGCCAGTTCGAATGCTTTGTAGTTATTGAAAGATTCTGATCTAAAAACATTTTATGTTGTTCCTCTGTTTAAGGGAATTGAGAGAGCCTGTGTTTTGTGTTCTGCAGTTGAAAAAGAAGTGAAGAGGCGGATGTAACCCAAATTACCTCAATTTAAATGTAAATTTTGACTTTTCATGTCTGACTTGAATATCTATTTATTTTTAAAAAATGAGTCAATCCTGAAGCAATGAAAAAAAATCAAATCTCTGTCTTCCTGATATTGATATATTTTCTGCATTGTAATTTTGCTTTTTTTGTTATTTTTTTCACTGTGATTTTTTTTTTTGAGAAAAAGAGGTTATGAGAAAAACTATGCTTATTTAAAACTGAACAGAGGGAGCATGCCATCTACTCAGTATGTTACTTTTTGTGAGTTGAATAGTTGCCACTTGGAGATTTTGTATCCCCCTCACTAATTTATAAAGAGTCATTTAGGGAATAAAATAGTATTATGTTAATGGTTTAAACTGTGTTCAGAATTTTAGGCAAAATTATTTTAAATTCAAAGAATGAAGGGACTAATATAAGCATATTTTTAAAATCTTGTCTGATCATAGAATCATAGAGTTGGAAGACACCTCGTGAGCCATCCAGTCCAACCCCCTGCCAGGAAGCAGGAAAATTGCATCCCCAGCAGATGGCCCTCCAACCTCTGCTTAAAAGCCTCCAAAGAAGGATCCTCCACCACACTTCGGGGCAGAGAGTTCCAATGCTGAACAGCTCGCACAGTTAGGAAGTTCTTTCTAATGTTCAGGTGGAATCTCCTTTCCCATAGTGTGAAGCCATTGTTCTGTGTCCTAGTCTCCAGGGCAGCAGAAAAAAGCTTGCTCCCTCCTCCCTGTGACTTCTGCTCACATATTTAATGGCCATCATGTCTTCTCTCAGCCTTCTCTTCTGCAGGCTAAATATGCTCAGCTCTTTAAACCGCTCCTCATAGGGCTTGTTCTCCAGACCCTTGATTATTTTAGTCGCCCTCCTCTTGACATCTTCTAGCTTGTCAACATTTCCTTTTAATTGCGGTGTCCAAAATTGGACACAGTATTCCAGGTGTGGTGATAAAAGATTGTTTCATTATCAAACAAAGACTAGTTCTTTCTTAGGCCAAATTGTTCCTGCAGTTGTTCTTTCTATCCCATCATTTCCATTGTTCAGGACTCAAAGTGGCTTAATCAAATTAAAAACTCAGTCTACAAAATTTGCAAGATACAAAAGTTAAAAGGAAATTACACAATAAAAAGATGAAAACTAAGTTAAAACATATATCATTAAGCATACACATACACACATGTTAATTCTCATTCTCTCTCTCTCTCTCTCTCTCTCTAACATACACCTTAACAATTACCAAGATTCAGCACAGTGTTTTACCTGAGATGAGCCTTAATGTCTAACTCATCAAATGCCTGCCAAAACAAAATGATCTTTTTATTTGAACCTGATGTCAGAAGAGACATGATGTTCTCCTTGTCCCTTGTTTCCTTTTCATAAAATCTAGCATAACATAACTTATTTTCTTATATTAGCAATGCTCCTGTACCTCCTAATATCCTTTATTATTTATATGAATTGGGAATATAATCATGGGTGATTGGCTGACTATGATTGTCTTTCAAAGGTAGAATTTTAGTGATGGATCCATAAATGACTGTAAAGATCCATAGCACTGTTGAGAATGGCCTGACTTCCAGTTGCAACGCTCAAGTGCCAGGGCTTCCCAGTTCTTGATGTTTATGCCACATTTTTGAGGTTAGCTTTAAGCCCATCTTTAAATCTCTTTTGTTGCCCACTGACATCCCAGAATGTCAGTGCGAACATGAATGTGGTATCAGATTATACTCTACTATTCTAGAGCAGGTTCTTCCCAGATATTTTGGAATATGACCCCAATAATATTTATCTATTGGATGTTCTGACTGCAGCTTGTAGTTCAAAATTTCTTGTAGAAATCATAGTCAAAATCCAGTTTCTAGTCCTAACGCAAGTAGGTCCTTTGATAGAATTGCTTAATGACCAGGCAACACACTAGTTCAGTCTATTTGCCCTAGTTGATACTAGCATTTGGACAAAGGATTATGTGGTAATGGGAGCTCTATTTGTCCCATAACATGTATTTCTTCCCTGAAAAATATAAAAGACTGTTTTATAAAAAGTTTACATGTGTATATGTGTGGGGTGGTGATATCTAATATCTATTGATATTTATCAGTTTCCATGTGTCTCAAGAAATGGGAGGACAGGCAGATAAATGTCAGCATGCTGGAAGAAGCAAAGACCACCATCAATTCCGCTGGACTGGCCATGTTGTCCGAATGCACAACCACCGTTTCCCTAAGCAATTACTCTACTCCCAACTGAAAAATGGAAAACGGAAGGTTGGTGGACAGGAAAAGAGATTTGAAGATGGGCTTAAAGCCAACCTTAAAAACTGAGGCATAGACACTGAGAACTGGGAAGCCCTAGTCCTTGAGAACTCTAACTGGAGGTCAGCTGTTACCAACAGTGTTGTGGAATTCGAAAAGACATGAATGGAGGGTGAAAGGGAGAAACGCGTCAAGAGGAAGGTGCATCAAGCCAACCATAACCGGGACCATCTTCCACCTGGAAACCAATTTCCTTACTGTGGAAGAACATACAGGTCAAGAATAGGTCTTTTACAGTCATCTATGGACCCACTGCCAAGAGTCTACACTTGGAAGGCCATCCTACTCAGACACGTTTGATCACCGATGATGACAGAATGGGGATTGTTCCTTTTTATTCTAAACAGCATTCCTCTTTCTAACATATCGGAGTGTATGTATGGACAGTATATGAGACAGAGACAGAGAGACAGAGAGAAAGATTCTATGTTAATGTTGCAGATAGTATTTCCATCACAGTGTAGGCAATTGGGACTACAGCCATCCTGCCACATTTGCAGTTTTGACTTTTGCGGATATGGTTATTCATGGATTTGATTTAAAATGTTCTCTCTAGGAATCTCTAAGTGCTCCAGTGTGACTATGATGAGTTTATGCCAGTCATGCTGGAGGACTTAGAGATTTCTAGAGATAACACCTCTTTACGAATTTCCAAGTCCTTCAGTGTGATTTTGTGGCCAGCTTCTTGTGGAAGTTGACCGTAGAGTTATGGTGGAAGACCTATACAATTACTAAAGAGGTTAAAATGCAAATTGAACTTTCAACTGGAGAAGAAGCAAGGCAAATCATTGGATAAAGAGGAGAATGACCTGGAAGGAATCCAGACCTCCCCCGAGCCCTACCTAATAGACCTGGATCTTGTTCCTTCAAGTAGCTAAAATTCTCCGTTTCTGCAGAGATCTGGGAGAGCAAAAGGGGTCTGCTGTTCAGAAGTGATTGAGAATAAGCTTGGTTCTCCTCCATGTTTGTCTCCATGCATTGGTGGTGGAGAGGAGACCCACAGTGGCTCCCTGCCCTTGAGAAGAGGAAGAAGATAGTGCCATTTGAGGGGGAAGATGGACTTTGGTGAGATGGATAGATGGAGGGGGAGGCCCCCAGCAGAAAATGGCTGTTGGTGGGCTCCATCTTGAGAAATAGAGGACTTTTGAACCCCCCCCCCCCCCAATGCAAATGGTTTTATTCATGGTTTTTCACTTTCACAGGATCTTGTTCTCCAGTGAATGTGGAGAACTGACTGCACTAACTCATCTCTCAACCAATTAGGGGTGAAAGACATAATAAAATCTGTTGTGATTTCACTATGACTTCTGCATTATAAATGATTTTGCAAAAACCTCTTTTTGCTAGCATCCATTACTGCTTTGGTCAGGTATTTTTTCAAATGTTCCATACACAAACACACAAACACACACATACACACACTACATTCCTGATCAGATTTGGGCATATACTTCCCATAAGGGAAACTTTGGCTTCCTCCCTTCCCCTTAATTGAAGGAAAAGATGCTGGCAGGCATGCCATGAAATGTATTTGAGGACAGCTGTGCTCACCCTCCCGCCCACAAAAAGTCAACCTGAGTTGTATAGATATGTTTGTGTGTTTATTGTGTCAAAAGATTTTTAAGTTGATAAAAATAATGAATGCTGAGCTTTTGAAACTGGTGTCTAGGGAAATAGACAGATGAAGGATTTTGATGGGAGAAAGAATGGAAATCTCTTGGCAGGGGGTTGCTATGAAATGACTAAATCATGCCTGTTTCTGCGATACAACAGCATCAGCACAATGAAAGTATCACATTGGAAGTAACAATGACAAGATCAGGCCCAAAACATCAGGAAAACCTCTTGCTTCAGCTCTGATAAGTGCAAAGGTAAAGGAAAGCAATTTAAAGGATAGGGTTTATATGTCTTTTCCAGCAGCCCATGGCATTTTCAAAACTTGGAAATATATGAGTTGCAGAGGAAGCTGTTTCCGAGGTATATGATGACACATCCTGAAGAACAGTAGACATTAAAGGACAGGGCAAATAAAAATAACACATATTATAGAATATAATGAATTCATAGATTGGGTAGATATAGAGGCAGATAGACTCCGTTTCCAGACCTTTTGGTTGCCCTTCTGTGGACATGTTCCAACTTGTCAACATCTTTCCTGATTTGTAGTGCACAGAATTGGAACTGTATTCCAGGTGAGATTTGACCAAATCAGAATAAAAAGGTATTATTTCTTCCCCTCAATCTAGACACTATACTCCTATTGATTCAGCCGAGGATCATATACATAGGCTTTTAAAGCTGTCATGTCACAGACTCATGTTCAACTTGTGGTCTACTAAGACCTTTAGATCTTTCTCATACATACCACTTTCAAGCCATATATCACTGCATCGTGTATTTGTGTATTTCATATTTTTCTGCCTGAAACCTTGCATATATCCCCATTTAAATTCATTTTGTTAGTTCTCCAATCTGTCAAGGTTGTTTTGAATTCTGATATTGTCCTCTGAGGTGTATTGTCTCTGGGTTCATTTTGTCAACCAAATTACAGATCCACCTAATTATAAAATTGTAACACTGTCTATCTCACAATTTACCAGCTTGTCTGCAAAAATATCATGGAGAATCCTATCAAAAGATTTACTACATCAGTACACTAAAACCTTGCCTGTCAGTGGCCTGTCAGTGGAAAGAGATCATGGAGGTGGCTAACCTTTCTTCCAATGGGAGGGAGCCATCTTGAAAGTTCTCTTTTGTGTCCTCACCTAGACCCATCTCTCACTATACCATTTTACTGCTAAAATACCTCTTTAATACCCTTTGACTATCCTGATTTGGCAGGAACAGTCCCAATTAATCCTCTGTTATCCCACTTTTAAAATGCCTTAGTTCTTCTCATCTCTTTTCACTTTCCCTCTTTGACCCAAACTTATCCTATAAATCTAGAAATTTTTGTCAAAAAACCAACCCAAAAAACCAGGTTCAACGTATCCATGAATACTGTAATTTAACTTATGTTGAAAGGGAACCCTCTCTGAACAGAGTTGAGAAAGGCAAGATCTTAGTCAATCCCAGGAGAACCTAAGAGAAGTCCTGCCATACTGCTGCTTCTGTATTTGTTGAATTCCTGGGTGCAAAAAAATGGCAGTGGCAGCCAGGAATAGTTGGCCTCTTGTAATGGCACTGTTGTTTCCCATTTCCACAGAAAGACCCTCAACCTAGCCATAGGCCATGTCAAAATCTATAATTTTCAACCCAAACTGCGACTTATAAATGAGGTTGACTTATGCATGAGTGTAGCCAGTGTTTTAGTTCCAAGTGCCAAGTAAGTTCACAGTGCAAAAGTAGTTTGAGCTCAGTTACCCCAGCATGGAGGAGAGAAGAAAAGGGACAAGAATTTTGCACTTCCCAAAAAAGCAAACTTCTGCAGCTTCTTCCTCATTTAATATTTTTTGCCATCATGACCATACATTGATGTTGTTTAGCCACACATGTTCCAGTTTTCTTCCATGAAATGGTGAAAGATATGCACTTTAACTGCCATGATTCCACCCAATGTAATCCTGGGTTTTATATATCTACTAGCTGTGCCTGGCCACCCGTTGCTGTGGCGAAGTATGGTGGTATGGGAAATAAAGTATTGAGGAGTTTGTGGTAGTTAAGGTAAAGGGTAAAGGTTTTCCCCTGACATTAAGTCCAGTCATGCCTGACTCTAGGGGTTGGTGCTCATCTCTATTTCTAAACCGAAGAGATGGTGTTGTGATGACTCATGGGCCTTGTTGTCCTGTTCCTAGTGCTATTGTGGCAGATGAAGATGAAAACATGGGGTTTTCGCCGGTTCAACAAGAACTGGAGTCTCTTCACCTGCAGGATGTTGATGTTTGCCCACAAGAATTCAGCCAAACAAGCCTTGGGCAGAACTCCCCTCCGTTTCCCAGGAAGGAAATTTATTCTAGAGAAAGGGGAGTCAGGGAGGCTAATCGGAGAAGCCTAAGAATCGCTGCCAAACAAATGGCTGATTAGGTCTGCTTCCCTTGGGAAATTCTAAGGAATCATGCATCTGGACGGAGTTGGGTTTCGCTTCTCGTTCTCTAGGGAAAGAGTTCTGTTGGCGGGAAAGCGAGACCCAATATAGGTGTTTGGCATGAGGGATTCTTTGCGGAGTCAATTGATCAGCTTGAGGAGAGAGATCGTGTGTGGACTTCGTAATCCCAGTTCCTTGCTTCCCGGATCAAGCTTCAAGCCTTGCCCTGTCTCATGGTTTTACCACGGACTCTGTTTCATGCTTCATGTTCGCCTTGTCTTCAGTCACGGATCTAGCCAAGAATCAAGTTTATTCCCAGCCTTGTTGTCAAGCTTCATTGGACTCTAAGACTCTGTTATTTCCCCACACTATTGCTTGGCAAAGTGTGTGTTTCGGTCAAGTGGATTAAAACTTTGAACTCTAATATCTTATATTGGACAATACATTTCTGGACTATATTTGACCTCATCTGAAAGGTCTGCTTCTGAACTATATTCTTCACTTGTTTTTATTGATTTTATATATTTCTTTAATAAAGATATTAGATAGAGACTGGCCTCTGTGTAAGGTTATTGGTGCTCTGCAGCCAGGGACCTGACAGTTTGACTCCGCCACCTTAAGCACCAAACAACCTAAGGCCAGAATGTCTACAGGAACCGGAGTGGAGGCTCAACCACCCAGTTATACCATTTCCCAAGATGAATTCAATCGAATCCGGGACACACTCCGAACGCAGGAGGGAGAAATACGGGGCTTGAAGGAACGCGGAGCCCGTCTCCCTGCCCTAGCGCTACCAACCAAGTTTTCTGGAGAAGCCTCCAAGGTTCATGTTTTCCATCGCCAGTGCCAGGCATACTTAGAAGCCCGCCAAGCCGAGTTTCCCCAAGAAGATGTCAAAGTGGCGTGGATCTTCAGTCTCCTAGATGGGCCTGCGGCCACTTGGGCGACGGCGCTATATGATGCGGGTTCCACGCATCTAAGCACCGCGCAAAATTTCTTGAACCACCTTAGAAAGACCTGGGGGATCGAGGACGACGAGGAGGCGGCCGGCCATAAACTCTGGCGCCTCTTCCAAGGGGACAAGCCGTTGTCCCGGTACATAGCCGAGTTCCGGGTGCTGGCTCAGAACACCGGCTGGAACGATATAGCCCTCAGAGGACAGTTTCGCGAGGGCCTCAACATCGAGATGCAGGAAGAAATCTCTAAGGTGGATCCCCCAGGGACTCTTGAGAGACTCATCAACCAGTGTTTACGAGCCGAAGTCCTGTTTGCCAACAAAAAACAGTGGCTCCGAGGCCAGAGTGGAAGACCCGGAGTGAAACCCCTCGCTTCTGCCAGTGTTCAGCCACGTCCAGTATGGAGATCCCCACCGCCAGCCCCAAACCCCATGGGAAGCGAGGAGGAGCCGATGCAGTTGGGCAATGTGCGCCCCAGACTAGATGTTGCCAAAAAGGCCCGCCGCCAACGTTTGAATCTGTGTTGGTACTGCAGGAATGGGGGCCACTTCGCCAGAGAATGTCCAGCCAAAAAGAAGCCCGCCGCCCGCCTGGCGGCGGCGTCCTCCGTGGAGCCAGAGGCGGCCGAGGCGGCTGGAGCGAAGCCGGCGGGGGAAGCCAGCGACCGGGCGTAGAGAGGCTCGCCAACCCGGTCAAAAACTCCACTCAAGAGCCGCAAACCGGGGTCCTATTTCTCCTGGTGGTCACGCTGTGGTCAGTGAAAAAGGGACCCGTCATGATCCATGCCATGATAGACTCGGGGGCAACAAACAATTTCATCGATAGAGAGTATGCCGACTCTCTGGGATTACAATATCATGATTTCAAGAATGCCCGGGTGGTGCAGGCCATAGACGGCCGACCCCTGAAGACAGGTCCAGTAAGCCAATGGACGGAACCCACCAGAATGTGGATAAGGGAACACATGGAAGAAATTTCTTTCTTCGTTACCGAGGTTCCCCACTTCCCTGTGATTTTGGGTATTCCATGGCTGACACTCCACGACCCAAACATCTCCTGGTCCAACAGAGAACTGCAGTTCGCCTCAAGATATTGCCAAAACCATTGTCTAGTAGCTAAGGTCTGCCATGCGACAGACGCAGAGCCCATCATCACCTTGCCCAAGAAATATTCGGACTTTTGGGATGTTTTCAATGAAAAGGAAGCCGAGAAACTACCCCCACATATACTCTACGACTGTGCTATTGACCTGGTGGAGGGGGCCCCAATTCCGCGAGGACACCTCTACTCCCTGACTGAACCAGAGCAAGAAGCTCTCAGGGAGTTCATAGAGTCAAACCTCCGCAAGGGGTTCATCAGACCCTCTCAATCCCCAGCAGCTTCCCCAGTGATGTTTGTGAAAAAGAAGTCAGGGGACCTACGCTTGGTTGTGGACTATAGAGCATTGAACAATATCACGAAGCGGAACCGCTACCCCCTGCCTCTGATCTTGGACCTATTAGACCGGCTCCGAGGGGCCAAGGTTTACACCAAGCTGGATCTCCGCGGGGCTTACAATCTAGTTCGCATAAGAGAAGGGGACGAATGGAAAACCGCCTTCCAGACCAAATTCGGATTATTTGAGTCCCTAGTCATGAATTACGGTTTATCCGGAGCTCCCCCAACATTCCAGCATTTTGTCAATGATATCTTCAAGGATTATCTAGATCGGTTCTTGATCATATATTTGGATGATTTTTTGGTGTATTCTAGATCACAATTGGAACACGAGCAACACGTCAGAATGGTGCTACAACGATTGCGGGATCATGGACTATATGCCAAGTTAGAGAAATGCGCCTTTGATCTGCAAGAGGTAGACTTCCTGGGATACCGCGTCTCGCCACTAGGGCTCTCCATGGACCCGGCAAAGGTTTCAGCAGTATTGGAATGGCGGGCGCCAACCAACAAGAAGGAAGTACAGCGCTTCTTGGGGTTTGCAAACTACTACCGCAAATTCATCCCAGACTTCGCTCACTGGTCTGACCCAATCACCAGCTGCATCCGAGGGAAACAGCCTTTCCGCTGGACGGAGCAAGCAGAGAAAGGGTTCCACCAGTTAAAGCAGTTATTCACGACCCAGCCAATTCTACAGCACCCTGATCCTAAAACCCCTTTTGTTGTGCAGGCTGACGCCTCTGATGTGGCAATTGGGGCTGTACTCATGCAACCAGTGGGAGAACATCTTCATCCTTGTGCCTATTACTCCCGTCAACTAACAGCCCCAGAGAGAAATTACACTATTTGGGAGAAAGAACTTTTGGCCATAAAGGCAGCTTTTGAAAATTGGATACATTGGTTGGAAGGGGCCAAATTTCCCATTGAAGTTCATACTGATCATCGAAATTTAGAGCACCTAAGGACCGCACGAAAGTTAAATCAAAGGCAGCAGCGCTGGGCTTTGTTCTTTGAACGTTTTGACTTCCAGATCCATTATGTGACCCCAGCTCAGACCAAGCAAGCAGATGCTCTATCACGGAAACCAGAGTATGCTGCAGGACGCAGAGAGACCTCAGAATCTCGATTGCTGCAACCCGAAAACTTTGCCACGCTCACAGTGGGAAACACCAAGTCCACTCCAATTGAACCAACTCCCTCTAACCCAGAATCCCTTTGCACTCAAGAAATTAGAGCCAGTCAACAGACAGATGCCTGGGCTCAAGAACAGATTCGCCAAGGACTACGTTTCCCATTCTCACTTAAGAACGGGGTATTATGCTACAGGAATCATGTTTACATTCCTCCAGGTCCCGGCAGAGAAAAAGCACTTCATCTGTGTCATGACAGCAAGCCAGCAGGACATTTTGGGCTATTTAAAACCATGCACTTGATCCTACGAGATTTCTGGTGGCCCAAGATCCGCAAGGATGTGGAGAAATATGTCAATACCTGTCCTGTATGCTAGCGTTCCAAGACACGAAGGGAGAAGCCGTCAGGGCTACTGCATCCCCTTCCCACTCCTTCTCGCCCATGGGAGATAATTTCCGCGGATTTTATCATTGACTTACCACCCTCCCTTGGATTCACCACGATTCTAGTAGTGGTGGACCTTTTTACCAAGTTGGCCCATTTCATCCCCTGCGATGGTCTCCCCACGGCCAAAGAGACTGCAGATTTATTCCTTCAACATGTTTTCCGACTACATGGATTGCCCAAGAGTTTAGTCACTGACCGTGGGTCTCAATTCACCTCTCGTTTCTGGAAAGCACTACAAAAACTATTGGGCATAGACTCTCGTTTATCTTCAGCTCACCATCCCCAAACGGATGGGCAAACTGAGCGCACCAATGCCACTTTGGAACAATACCTTCGCTGTTATGTAAACTACCAACAGGACAATTGGGCTTCCCTATTACCTCTGTCAGAGTTTGCATACAACAATGGTGTCCAGGCTTCAACTAAAGAAACCCCGTTCTTTGCAAACTACGGTTTCCATCCACGTTTCTTTCCTTCTGTCATTGAAACCTCAGAAGTCCCTGCAGCGGAGGACTGGCTGCAGGAACTCACAGCAGTACAAGAACTTTTACACCAACAACTGGATCAAGCCAAGGAGGACTACAAACGCCACGCTGACGGCCATCGCCAGCCGGGCCCCGAGATCAAGGTAGGAGATCGGGTTCTGTTGTCCACTCGCTTTTTGCCCTCCCACCGTCCCTGCCGGAAGTTAGATGCCCGTTTCATTGGTCCCTACCCAGTGGTGGCGCAACTTAACCCCGTGACTTTCAAACTCCAACTTCCGCGCTCCATGCACATTCATCCCGCGTTCCACCGTTCCCTGCTCCTTCCGGCGGATGGTGTACCCGACGCGAGTCGGCTGGCCCCCGCCCCTGTTCTAGTGGACGGAGAGGAGGAGTTCGAGGTTCAGGACATTTTGGATTCTCGCTTCCATCGCCGCCCGCCTTCAGTATCTCATTGACTGGGTGGGTTTTGGCCCCGAAGAACGCTCCTGGGAAGATGCCTCCACAGTCCATGCCCCCGACTTAGTCCGCTGCTTCCATCAGGCCTACCCTACCAAGCCGCGGCCCCGCGACTCGAGGAGAGGGGCCCTGTTTGAGGGGGGCCTTGGGGGCGGGGATAGTGTGATGACTCATGGGCCTTGTAGTCCTGTTCCTAGTACTATTGTGGCAGATGAAGATGAAAACATGGGGTTTTCGCCGGTTCAACAAGAACTGGAGTCTCTTCACCTGCAGGATGTTGATGTTTGCCCACAAGAATTCAGCCAAACAAGCCTTGGGCAGAACTCCCCTCCGTTTCCCAGGAAGGAAATTTATTCTAGAGAAAGGGGAGTCAGGGAGGCTAATCGGAGAAGCCTAAGAATCGCTGCCAAACAAATGGCTGATTAGGTCTGCTTCCCTTGGGAAATTCTAAGGAATCATGCATCTGGACGGAGTTGGGTTTCGCTTCTCGTTCTCTAGGGAAAGAGTTCTGTTGGCGGGAAAGCGAGACCCAATATAGGTGTTTGGCATGAGGGATTCTTTGCGGAGTCAATTGATCAGCTTGAGGAGAGAGATCGTGTGTGGACTTCGTAATCCCAGTTCCTTGCTTCCCGGATCAAGCTTCAAGCCTTGCCCTGTCTCATGGTTTTACCACGGACTCTGTTTCATGCTTCATGTTCGCCTTGTCTTCAGTCACGGATCTAGCCAAGAATCAAGTTTATTCCCAGCCTTGTTGTCAAGCTTCATTGGACTCTAAGACTCTGTTATTTCCCCACACTATTGCTTGGCAAAGTGTGTGTTTCGGTCAAGTGGATTAAAACTTTGAACTCTAATATCTTATATTGGACAATACATTTCTGGACTATATTTGACCTCATCTGAAAGGTCTGCTTCTGAACTATATTCTTCACTTGTTTTTATTGATTTTATATATTTCTTTAATAAAGATATTAGATAGAGACTGGCCTCTGTGTAAGGTTATTGGTGCTCTGCAGCCAGGGACCTGACAGGTGTTGTCCGTAAACTCCTCAAAGGTCATGTGGCATGACTGCATGGAGCGGCATTACTTTTCCACCGGAGCAGTACCTATTCATGTACTCTCATTTGCATGTTTTTGAACTTTAGGGTTGGCAGAAGCTGGGGCTAACAGTGGGGGCTCTCTCCGCTCCCCCAATTCAAACCTGTGGCCTTTCGGTCCAGAAGTTGAGCAGCTCAGCGCTTTAACACTCTGCGCCATCAGGGGATATTATTTCCTAAAGGTTGTGAATATACAATATTTCTGATTGGTTTTTTTTTGTCTGTTGGCGGCAAGTCTGAATGCTGGAATTAGGAAAAATGATTAGCATGTAATGGTCTTGCAGCTTTAAAGCCTGGCTGCTTTCTCCCTGAGTGAATTTATTGTTGGGAGGTGTTAGCTGACCCTGATTGTTTCGTGTCTGGAATTCCCTTTTTTTCAGAGTGGTGTTCTTTGTGATATTTTATGTGCTTCTACTGTATGTGGCCCTGAGAAAACAGAGGATCTGCCAGACTTTGGTGATGGGAATACTTTGTTGGGAGGTGTTAGCTGGCCCTGATTGTTTCCTGTGTGGAATTCCCCTGTTTTCAGAGTGGTGCTCTTTATTTAGTGTTCTGATTTTAGAGATTGTATTATTCTGTTTTATTATACCACAGTAATTTTTATATATTCTGATTTTAGTGTTTTTGAATAGTTGGAGCCATATTGTATTCATTTTCATGGTTCACAACAACAATAACAACAACAACAACAACAACAACAACAACAACATAATAATAATAATAATAATAATAATAATAATAATAATAGTAACGATAGTAATAATAATGACTTTGGTAATACACACTGCTTCACTCCCTTCTCAGCTTCCTTTCTGGAATAATCCTTTCTTGGCTGTTAGCTGGCCCCGATTGTTGCCTTTGTGGAATTCCCAATTTCCCTGCTTTCAGAGTGTTGGTCTTTATTTACTGTCTTGGTTTTAGAGATTATATTGTTCTGTATTATTCTACCACAGTAATTATTTCATATTATGGTAGAATCTCACTTATCCAACATTTGCTTATCCAATGTTCTGGATTATCCAACGCAGTCTGCCTTTTAGTAATCAATGTTTTTGTAGTCAGTGTCTTAAATTCATTGTGATATTTTGGTGGTAAATTTGTAAATACAGTAATTACTACATAGCATTGCTGCGCATGGAACTACTTTTTCTGTCAAATTTGTTGTATAACATGATGTTTTGGTGCTTAATTTGTATAATGATTACCTAATTTGATGTTTAATTGGCTTTTCCTGAATCCTTTCTTATTATCCAACATATTCACTTATCCAACGTTCTGCCGGCCTGTTTATGTTGGATAACTGAGACTGTACTGTATATTTATAATCTTATATTATCTGCTAAGAACTGCATTATATGAGGCCCTTTTTACACAGCTGGATAAAATGCACACTGAAGTGGATTATATGGTAGTGTGGAGTCAAGATTATCCAGTTCCAAGCAGATAATATAAGATTCTAAATGGGTTATATAGCTGTGTGGAAGGGCCTTGAGTCTACACTGCCATATAATCTAGTTAAAATCTGATAATATGTATTTTATAGGAATTGTGGAAGAGCCCTAAGTGAGGCCTAACTCTGCCTGTCCCCTGGGCTGAGTGGGTTGTTAGGAGACCATGTGGGTGGAGCTTAGCCTTCTAACTGGCAGCAATTGGCTAAAAACAATTATTCCTCCCCCTCTAATTAGGACTTTATTTTTCTTTTCTTTTTGTTGTCGGAACCTAGGGGCAAGGATGGTGGATTGTGCTGCCAAATTTCTAGGTTCTGGGGTTTGTACTTTTGTTGTTTAGTGGCGGGGGGGGGGGGCACCGTTACTCATTTATATGTATAGATGTGGCATTTAGAACTGTCAGCCAGAGAGACTGAGAATTCTGTGTATAAACCCCAGGATATCATAGGATGTACTTATGTTACTTAAAGTCAAATTAAATATTATAAATGACTCAGGGACATTGATGAATCAAGACAAAGCCCCCCCCCCCCCCCCACAGCAGGAAATTTGTTAGTTAAAACATTAGGACTCAGTTACTTTATTAGATACATGGAGTAGCGTATCTCTGCACACATAACTCTATGCATTCCTCCACCCACCTATCCTCATGTGGCTGCTGTTAATCCAAAAAGAGCCAAGAACCTCTACACATGGGACATTTTGCCCAATGTTGTTGCTTTTAAGTGTGACAACGACAGGGCCTGCTGTGCGCCATCACACAATGCATGGGAGGCCCTGCCCACATTCCTCCCAAAGTGGAGGAGAAGCACCAAAAGATGCTTTCTGTTCCACTGTATGGAAGAAAGTGTAGTTTGGGTAGCTTTGATGTAGCTACCTGCACTTTCCTCCCCTTTTTGCCATGTGATGGCAGAAAAGACAGCAGGGCAACGCATTTGTCACCATTTCTGCCATCTGATGAGGGGAGGGAAAGGGTGCTGCAGGCCACCCCACATGCCTTCCCTTTCGCCGGCAATTGTCGGCACAACAGCATGGCCGTGTGAAAAGGTCGTAGGTGTGGCTATTAGCTGAAAGTGGGAGAGAGGAAGGGAAGGTGCTGACTACACAGTAGGGATGCACTTTTTGGAACTTTGCTACAAAGTCTGGAAGAACAACAGGCATGTCGTTCTTCTGCTCCTCTCATGCAGGGGAATTGAGAGTCCTCTGCTCCCAGTGCTACCCTTCTTCCCACTCTCCTATAACAGCAGTGTCACTGAGCTTGAGATCTTCAGGGGGAAAAAGTTTTGGATGTAGAACTAAAAACTATAAACAAAATCTTCTTGCAGCCCCTTCCAGAAGGGGGAAACATGAACATGCATGCTACTCATAGGATTCTGGACTAGTTATTCATGCAGGCAATATTTGAAAACTTCTCAAAATAAAAGAGAGAAAAAACTAAAACCACTGTGATGTGATGGTGTAAATATCATACCTTGACCTATGGACAATACATTTCTTTGTAGTTTTGAGTGACATTGCTTATATTGCCTTCAAACATGGTATGGAAGGGAAGTTTTTACAAAAGACAGACAAATCAAGGACACTTACAAGGGTAAATAATATATATTTGAACATTGTGAGGGAAAGCAATGATTCTCTAAGCAATGAAATATCCAACATTTATCTCAAAATGGCAGCTTCCTAAGCATTTATTTTTTATAAAATTACCAGGGGTTCATTTAAATGCAATTGATTATATGTTATTTCTCTTGTAACCCAGAACCATGTAAAACACTTACTGTATTTCTAATCCCAATAGCCAACAAGACAGCATGGCATATAATGTTCCATGTAGCATTTCCTGTTACGTACTTTATATTTTTAATTCAAGTAGAAAAAAAATCCTGATTGAGTTGGGCAGGCTTATTCTGTTGATCTGAATTTCATATTTGCAAATACATGGAAGCTGTTTAGTGACAATGGTAGGCAATATAGTATAGTCTTGGCAGAGTTCAGAAATCTCATTTTGTACAACCATGGCTTCGGCACACTATAATAATATTTTAAAGGATGCATGGGAGTTTAAGGCTATAGTGCAAATTTGATGCATTAAACACTCAGGAAAGAGAAGCAGGAATTATAATTCCATTCCTCTTTTGTGAATATCTGAATCAAACAAGCTATTTAATATTTTTCTGAGCTCATAGTTATGGCAAGGAATTAATAAAATCCACACTGAAATGACAGCCAGTTGACTGGGGTACCTTTTTCTCCATTTCTTTCTCTTCCAATAAATCATGTTTGGGGTTAAATACACATTTATCCATTTGTGTTTTACAGCTTTTATTGATTTTTTTTAAAAAAAATCTCTCTGTGTTTAAGAATTATAATTGCACTGAGATACCAGCTTTGAGCATACAAGCATTAGTTTGGCTTTCCCTCCTTGGATCCCTTAATTAATGATCTTCCAAAGTCATTGAATGGAAGAAATAGAAATACAGAAAGGAAGCAAATAATTAGGCTTGAGCCCGGATTTGTTTTTAGCCATTTCCTTCAGACAATCTGGCTGCTTCAGTTTGTTCAGGTGTCCATACGGGCAAGGTCCCAGCCATCACAAATTCCTGTCCATAGCGGGACCATGTGGCACCACAGTTTAATCTTTTTGATTTTCCTTTATTTTCCTTTAATTTCTTGATTCATTTCATTTAGTGGGACTGACTGGAAGTTGGGGACATGCGGGGACAGGTGGGTGGCGTGTGCATGTGCATTTGGGGGTTTGGGAGAAGTCACCCTTTTAGCTTTTTTTCTCCTTCCCTTCCTCTGCTTCAAATACTTCTAAAAGATAATAATTATTATTATTAATCTCAGCAATCATAAAGAAAATCTTCATTCTCTGAAAACTACTATCACTAGTAGTTGCAGGGAGAGAAAGTGCATGCCTGCCTGAAACATCTTTCCTATAGAGTAGAAATAGCTTTTAGGGTGCTTTCTTAACCCTGTTGCTGACACCCAGGCTCCCTTGAAGGAAAAAAGAAAGACTCCCAGGAATGGAAAGATACAGACAGAAAATGGCTATCCAGCTACCCACTCATGAAAACAGATATGGGGTCTACCAGTATCCAACCAGCAGAAACGGATTGAGGTTTAGCTGAAATGCACAAGCCTATAAATAATGTCTCTTTCATACTTCTCTTTTCCAGAAGCCAACATACTTGGGACAGGGGGATGACTTTGGAGTAGACAAATTATCAGTTGGCTTTTTGTTAGATGAAGAAGTAAATGGCCTGTACCACTGCTCACAGCAGTGAGCTTACAAATGGAGTGCACTCTCCTTTTCCTTCCTAACCAGGAAAAGTCCACCATCTTCCAAGAGTCTATTCTACTGCCAAACAGTTCTTACCATTAGAAGTTTAATCACATCTTTTTTCTTATAAATTGAATTTATTGTGTTGCATCCCACTGACTGAAAAAGCAAAAAAATAACTAACGCAACCCTTTCCAATGTTTGAAGATGGCCCATCTCTCAACACAGTATGATCTTTTGCAGTATAAACATCTGCAGCTCCCTCAACCATTCTTCATAGAACTGGAATCCATCCTTTATCATCTCTATCATTTGATACTTTAATGTTTGTTTATATTCTCCTCAAACTATGGTGCCCAGGACTGAACTCAGTGCTCCACATGAAGTTTGACAAAAGCAAATCAGAGTGATACTGTTACTTCCATTATACTTCTGTTGATGCAGTCTAGAATTACATTAGGATTTTTTTTTGCTAGCACATCATGTTGCTTAATCATGTTTAGCAGTGTGGGGTAATGAAGATCACTTAATTCCTTTTTATATCTACTGCTGTCAGAACAATTGTCGCCCCATCTTTGTTTTTCCCCCTGCCTAAATGTCAATACTACAAAAGTGATACTACAATGTAGTTACTATATTTTGTTGCTTGAGTCCTATTTTTCAGTCTCTCAAGGTCATTTTGAATTTTGTTTCTGTCTTCTGAAGTTTTTTTTTAGCTAACCCTCCAGTTACCCCTCCAATCTTTACAATTGTTATGGGGGACTTGTCCTTTCTTCCAGTTTGCTATATGGAATATGAATTTAAATCTTCGCTCATCCATGTTTTTTATATGCCAATTATCCGAATTGAGAATCATTTGATGTCTTGATTTCCTTTATGTCTTCAAAAAGATTTATAAAGATGTTGAATAACACTCCCTCCAGGACAGAACCATGAGACATTCCTTAATGCTTACCCTTATTTTTCCCATGATGCTATTGTGCCTTTGTCCTCTGAAAAACTGCCTCCCTCCCATGAAGGATTCAAACTAAATCCTGATTATGTGGAAGATGCCAAGCAAACAGATTCTGGTCACCTCTGTGTCTAGTTATCCATCTCTTGCCAGGAACCCTTCATTATGGAAAGATAGTAAGACAGAAATGCGAGTAGCCAAATTTCTTCTGGAAAAACCATCTGCATAGTAATTGTTCATCCTTACTATTCACCTATATCTTTTGGACTGTGACCTTCAGAAGTAGGGAAGGAGGGCATGTCTGTCCAATATATCTGTGGCCATTTCCTTTGTTCCCATGGAGATTAAAAGGAACCGGAAATCAGCAGAAATATCATCCTTTCTTCCACTAATGGAAGCCTCCACTGGATCAAAAGACCTTCTGTGAAGTAAGGAACATGACTAATACCATTACAGTATTTCTTGGAGTAGTTCCACCAATGACTCATAATATCTGACAAATCATTTTTCTCTTTATAAATCAACCTGTTTTATTATTCTCCATGCCTTCAGTACTCAGTATTATTGTTTGTCATTTGTTGGGGATAGAGCCAAATTGGTTAGACATGTATCACTTCTTTCCTTCTATGAATGTCTATGTGCTAGAGATGAGTATCTAGGTTTAACTTCAGTATGAGGCAAAATTTACTGAGATCTTGTTTTTCCATTTTGAGAAATACTGTTATAACATTTATTTCCTTCTGTATCACAAGTTTCCTCAACTCTGGAAATATTTCTTGTGTATCAAGTCAACCCACAACAAATGAGTTGTGTATAAAGTCAGTACATTATCTTTGAGAAATACTTTATATGCCTTAATTTAACTGTGGTGTCAAGCTCCAAAATAGACCTTCATACCGTGTTTCCCCAAAAATAAGACAGTGTCTTATATTATTTTTTACTCCCAAAGATGCGCTAGGTCTTATTTTCAGGGGATACCTTATTTTTCCATAAAGAAGAATTCACATTTATTGTTGAACAAAAAATGAACATTTATTCGATACTATACAGTAGTTGTCATCACAAACCAACATAACTAAACCAGACAAACTGTGACTCCTGTCAAGAATTTCTTGTTACTACCATTATTTCGATATACAACTGGTATGTACATTTACCAATCCTGCATGCTATGGTGGTTTGGCGGGTGCCGGGCATGCTTCCAAACAAAAGCTTTGCTAGGTCTTACTTTCAGGGGAGGCGTTATATTTAGCAATTCAGCAAAACCTCTACTAGGTCTTATTTTTTGGGGATGTCTTATTTTCAGGAAAACAGGGTAGTCATACCCTGTGACACAATGAATACCAGCAATATGAAGTTAAAAGATAAAATGTAATAGCAGAGTAACTCTGTTGCCGTTGGTCATTATAAGGCCGGTAGAACACCTTTGTTATTCCAGACAAAGAGCATCTTTCTGGTGGGAATATTTGTGCTATATTAACAATGGATGAATTGCAGAGTGTGTCAATGGGATGGATATTTCCTTTTTATATAAATATCAAGTGTGACTCAGAAAAAGGAATGTGTATAATACTGAGACTTCTGTTCTCCTAACAGGCACTACTGCTTGGCAACTGTACCTCTCAGAAGTAATTTACTAGCACAAACTCAAGCATTTTACTGAGGGGGTTGGGTGACTAAGAAACTAGAAGAATGTCTAAGGATTATTTGGTAATTGGTCCATTTCCACTGCTCTAATTGAGTTCTGGCCACAACCTAGGAGGTATTCAAGTGCTCAAAGGAGATGTGGAAGTGTAACTGAGGGAATGGATGTTTGACTGAGCTTTTGGGATAAGACAGGCTACAAATTTAAGTAAATAAATAAATGCTTTTGTGCCTCCTGATTGTTTTATGCATTTTTAAATGTGAAAATGTTAAAATGTGATTTTAAATAGCCAATGTGCATACTGGTAGATATGGAATTGGAAATTTTATACTACCGAATAAGGGCCCATTCTTAAATTAGTCTATTGAATATGCTGAATGTCCTCTCCAAAACCTTCACTGTCTTTTTCATGAGATACAAATTTAGGGAGTCATTTCTGAAAAGGCAGAAGTAATGTGTGGAATCAACTTAAGAGCTGCAGAGTTCTTAGCCTAGGTGTTGTTTCTTTTTTACCCATAATGCTTCAGAAGAATAATTGGATATTGTCATAAAACCAAAATGAGTGATGCTGCTGCCCACTGGCACTGTCTGCTTTCTTCTTACAGAGCTTTAAATTACTATTTTTGGAGTTCAAAAAACCCCCATTCCAAGTGCTGTCTTTTAGGAATAAAAAAGATACCCATTAACACTCAGTAAACCCAGTAACGCAATTATTCCCACATAAGCCACAAAATGGATGGTAGCAAGAAGATGAGCAGATTATGTTTTTGTAAAACCTTGACCACCTCCCCAATACACCTCTTGGGAAAAATTTCTATAAAGAATTTTCACTCCAGCTCTTGTTTTGTTACCTGGAAACTACAATACTACACTGGGGTTACTGCCATAGTTGTTTGCCATGCAGGGTGCAACCACACAGTGCCAAGCTGCAACTAAGGAAAAAGAAAAGAAGATGCTCTTGGATTTCCAGTGACAACACTTTAAGTTATGTTGCTTCACAGCATGCCCAGTTGAGGGAAACTGTCTGTCAAAGATGTGAATTGGCAAGGAAATACTAGAAGGCTATCAATAAGTTCTATGCTTATATTTTTTTCCTGATTTATTTCACTGAATATATTTTTCTTATCTTACATGCAACAATATACCTTATCCCTTGCTTGTTATGCATGTGGTCTGTGGGGGCTTCCCTAAGACAGTAAGGTAGTTTATCTGTTTGTTTGTTTTTTGTTTAAACCAGTGCTCCCCAAATTTTGATCCTCCCAATGTTTTGCACTTCAATTTTCAGAAGTCCTAGTCAGTTTGACCAATACTCTAGAATTTGGGGGAAAAATCTAGAGGCCCAAAGTTTTGAAAGCACTGATTTAAACTTTACAGGAACTATCCAAGGTACTGAATCCTTTAAAGCTCAAGCTTAAAACAAGAGTGGATTCCTGATCCCATTAATATGGAAACCATGAGCCATGGGGCATATTTGACAAGTGTCTAAGCTTTAAGAATACAGCTAAGGTCTTTTAGAAAATCCCCTCAACTATTAGGGATCAATGCTTGATTTTTTTTAAACTTTTATTTGACAAGCAAGTTGCTCATTTGAGTTTGTTGATTTTAATTCACTCTTCTATTCCATTTTCTCTAAGACTGGTATCATTGCAATGTATTCTTTAAAAAAAAGTATGTTGTGACAACATGATTTCCCAAGGTTATCAGAAACATTGTCTCTGTTACAATATTTATACATTTCTAAAGCAATTTTTTGTACAAGGAAATGTCATCATGGTGAGAGAAATTTCTACAAGTTTTACTTGTGTGAGGGAACAGATGTATGAATACATATCTGAAAGAAATTAGTCAGGATTTATTATTTGGGGGGGGCAGGGGAAACATTCTGAAGAATAGATGGTTGCAATAATTAAATTTGTAATAGGTTGGCATGGAGGAATCCAATAAAGTGAACTTTACTACATTAATGTGCTTCTCAGAGAAATGCTAACTGAATGCTTCTCTTTCTCTGGTGCATAGATGTCTTAACCTAAAGTAAATCCTAAAATTTCATATGGTTGACTGGCAGATTTTTATTCCTGAGTGGCATGAGATGTGTGAACAACATCTCAAAGAAACATCTGCATAGAAGTGTCAGTTTTAGGTTTTCATGTGTCACTTTGGAAAGCACCCTAAGTGGCACACCATCTTTATTCTGGCACAGTAGTTCCTATTGCTGTACACTTTGATTTTCAAGGATGACATTGTTGCTTTTATAGTAAGATTTTCCCGTGAAACGAATTTTCAATTTATGTGGTGCATGTTTGTATTTTCTCCACAGAGACATACCCTGGAATTCTATATTGACATCCATGCTCACTCCACTATGATGAATGGATTTATGTATGGAAACATCTTTGAAGATGAAGGAAGATTTCAGAGACAGGCTATTTTTCCCAAATTACTCTGCCAGAATGCTGAAGACTTCTCCTTTGTAAGCAAGACTTCTTTTATTGTATTTTCCCCCTTGTAAATGTTTTTCATATTGCTAAATAGTGCCTGTTCATACAATTCTTTCAAACCATGGCAATTACAACCTATGGTTTTCAAGCAACTTGTGGCAACTCCTCTGTAAACTAATATCCTTGGCTAAGCCAGCTATGTTCAGGCTACTACTGTTCACTGAAGTGAATACTCTTTCAGTATGGCAGCTCATGGTCCAAATGGTGGAGGACTGCATCCCACCATTTCAGGGCAAAGTATACTTCCATGACCTGGTTTCCTTATGACATCAAGTCAGCTCTTACATAAGATGACTCTCTCCCAGGGATTTCTTGATAAGATTTCATCAAAGGAAGTTTGCCTTCCTTTAAGGCAGTGGTTGTCAACCTGTGGGTCCCCAGGTGTTTTGGCCTGCAACTCCCAGAAATCCCAGCCAGTTTACCAGCTGTTAGGATTTCTGGGAGTTGAAGGCCAAAACATCTGGGGACCCGCAGGTTGACAACCACTGCTTTAAGGCAATGCTTAAGGTCCAAGGTCACCTAGTGGATCTCCAAAGCTGAATGGGATATTTGAATACTAGTCTCCCAGAGATCTAATTGAACATACAAACCACTGCAACATGCTGGTTTCCATTGCCAATAGCAAAATTCAAGCACAAGCATGATGGAATGTAATTAGTTTTGAAACCATATGCTGGACAGGATGGGCTTTTGGTCAGTTCTAGTGACACATATGTTAGGCATATACTTTGAAACTTTGGATGCAAGAGTTTGTGTTCTTTTTCTTTATGGACTTGTCTGTATTACCTTTTGACAATATTAGTAGACTAATCTCCCTACTGAAATCACATTTTCTTCTTATATCTTGCCCTCCAGTCCTTTATTTTTCTAGTAGTTTGAAAAAGGCATAATATACCACCAATGGATGTTCCAGCTGTTGAGTCATATTTAACGATACATTATTTCAGTCACCACAAACATCGCAATCACCCATCTTTGGAGAGTCTGAAAGCCTAGGGAAAGCTAAAGGGTCACCAGAGAAAGAAATAATTTGCAAACAACACTGTGATTGCATACTAAAAGACAGAACAACTCCAAATGTTTCTTTTTGCCACATGAAAGAGTAATACAGATATTTATTTATCCAGTGGTTTCACTTAATAAAAATTACTTTGGAAAACAGTACAGATGAGAAAACTAAGATGGTCTTTATTGACATGCTTACATACTTAGTTCCACAAAATATGGTGAACCTAATATGACAACTGAAAGCAGTTCTAGGTTTCAAGATCTTCCCAGGTGACCAACCCTCCAAGCATTGAGTGTGTATCAAGCAATCAGGCTTCCCTTATCAAATATCAGGAGTGATCTTGATCTTGCATGGACAGTTCATCTTCATATGTAAATTGACAACCATTGACATTCATTGCTTGTCATTATTATTTTATTATCAGGGAAATGTATATCCATTCCACAAACTATGAGTGATTGTGATCAGCTCCATGCATTACATTTATTATCCTTCATGACAAGATAAATCTCTCTTGCAAAATAATGCATTAAAGTTGTTCAATGCTATAAATACAAAGAAGTAGAAAATATTCAAAATTGAACAACTTGAATTTGGTGCCAAAACCTCTTACCTAGGTCACTGTTGGATCTATGGCTGCTCCTGATCACAACTCTGACTCATTAAGGCAGTCTCTTTAACAAGTTTGAATTGTTAATTCATGGCATTAGTTATTGCCTCATTTGATAAAAGATAAACTAAGCTTTTCTCTCTGAGAAGGAGAGATTCATTTACTAGTCACCTTGGCCTTTTTGAAGAGAGGAAAACTTTTACAAAGATGTCAGCAAACAAGTAAACACTTCCTCCCTGATTCTCATTGGCAGAGTCACATCCAGGGCCAATTGGCAAGCTGCAGTGCATGCGGGCAGCCAATGTTTTGGAGATTATTCTGGGAACTGCTGGCTCACTGCTTCTCATACCAAGTCAGCAATTCTAAGGTATCACCTTATACATGAGAGGAATTCACTTGGAACAAGAGCTGAATGCCTGCTATTGTTGAGCAAAGTAGTCTTTCACAAAGCAATAACCAGACTTTCTGGTTCATCCACAGGAATAGCCAGCAGCTCACATTAATTTTTTAGAAAATGTTTAAAACTATCCCCTTTCCTAGGCTCTCCTTAATGTGATTATCCTATTTGATATATTGTGTATACCTCTTCTGTTGCTGTTTTCTTTGTGTATGTGCAAAAAGTGTTAATGAATTATATGTTAAGGAATCAATACTAGTTAGCTAAGTTTTGTATTTGGGATAATCAGGAATGTTTGACAGGTAGATTTGTGTTCATCATCAAATCGCCTTTGAAATCATGGTCCTGTAGGATATGAGATAAACCTTATTACTTATCCATTAGACATTAGTGGTGAATTTCCTTATTTTGTTAGTGAAATGGTAATATAATGTGGCTATACGAACTAAATTGTGTGCATTTCCTGACACATTAGAGATCTTCCTGTTTGTATCTAGATCTGACTCGGTGCCAGACTCCCTCAGTGTGTCAAAGCCTGTACAATACTGTGATCAATTTTTCTTCTATAAACAAGCCTTGGTGTTTTCCGCCATAGTGGAAGGAACAGCGGGTGAATACAGTTGTCTGGGCTGCTACGATTTCTTTGTTGAAGATATGTGCAGCTATGGCACTCTCAATATAAGCTTTTGTGGGTATAAGGAACAAAGCAGTGACAATTAGAAAGATGTGTATATAAATACACAGCAGGCAACAAATGCTGCAGAAGAACCAAAAACTCCATTGTTAATGCTATCGTGCCGGCATCTGAGAAGTGTGGGAAAGGGCCACTATTGTAACTAATTATTTTCCTGAAGCTTCAGGAGGTCTCATTTATGTTGTATGTAGTGGCAGCCATTTGTAAGGATTAGAATACTTCCCTAGAATTGTTTCAAATGAAAGCTGGCGGCTGCTTGAAGTGTTGTCCGTAATTGACTAGCTCCATGTCTTCACTCAGTATCAAGACAATGTTCCATTATATTATCCATTGACAGTATCATTGAAAAGATTACTCTGCTTAAAGTATCTGTCAAGCTTGATTGGTTTACAAGGGACCAAGTCACTGAAAGAAATAAAATGCAGTTTCTTTCTTTTTATCCTTCTTTTTATTTTCATTTCTCTCTTTTTTTCCACCAGCTTTCAACATATATAAGGAATCCCCTTTGATATCCAAAACTCATATTCCATTAATAATGATCATGTTTGTTGAATGCAGGCTTCTTGTCTGCACAAATAATGCATTTTCTACAAAATGGAAAGCACCAGTAGCGAGTGTGGACTCAAAAGGAATTTCTTCAGCACGTTGAGTGATTGAAGCATCAGGCTGATTGTGGCCTTTACCTTAGGATGATCATTTGAAAAGTGTTTTAATTGACTTGGAAAACTAACATTATCATATTGTGAGTTGTGTTTTTTGCATGAGATACTTAATTCTGTTTGTGACTGAAAGTCCAGTTGTACAAAAGTTATGTTTCACCTCTTGTGTCTGATTTGGTTGCCTCTGCAGCCCAATCGTGATTCATATAAAGACAGTGGTACATTTTTCAACCTCTGTACTCACACAAATTGTTTTTGAAAAATAAATGTTCTGTCTATGAGTGCATTGTCTGCTTCTTCCACACAGTTGGATTTTGCAGTTGTTTGTTAAATCCTGGATGGTTCTCTTGTTGATTTCATTGACTGATATCTTTTGACAGGGATAAAATCTGATCAGTTCAGGATTCCACTTAAAGGCTAACCCCACCTCCTTTTAGTCCATCAACACACTCTCTCTCTCATTCTTTCTCTCATTCTCTTCCCCCCGCTGCTTATAATTTTTAAAGTAAAACAAAATAACAACTAAGACCATTATTGTAGTTAAGTAAATAATTATACTCAGATATGTGATGTGGCAGTGAGAATACAAAACTGAAGTGCTTTGTGATATGTGTAATAACTTGGACAGAACTTCCCTCTCTGTAGGTTAAATGCAGGGAAACATCAACTTCCCATCAGCCCCAGGCTATCATAGCCAATAGCCAGAAATCAGGAATAGGGATATCCTAAACATTTTGCTGCCTGAGACATCCAAGTCATCATGCACAAAGCATAATGCCAGTCAAGCAATTTTGGCATGTGCATGTGTGTGGATACCATAAATGTCTCTTCTGCTCAATAGAAGTACAAATACAATATAGTATGTTATATAACTAACATTATTCTACATTGTCATTATATCCAAATTTAGTCCCTGTAGTGCCTGCTTCACTCTATCCAGTTGTACAGCTTGCACCTATACTGGAAGTTAAAATTCAATAATATCCAGAAGGCCCAGGTTTACAATCTCTGGATTAGGTTTTTCTGCATGCTGTCTGAAGAAAGGTGTTATAACTGGGAGCTTTTCACTAGCCTACACTGGTTTAATAAATTATTTCATTCTATCTGTCTAATTAGTCTGCATGGACAATCATTAGATGTCTCCTGATGCATCATTTTTGTGTGTGCCGTTGATGTGATTATCAAGTGCATTGATGCTATTGGTAATGTAAAGGGTAGAGCTTGATTTAGAATGTGTTGTTTTGCTAGAATCTCTTCCTTTACTTAGTCCTTAAAGGCAACTGAGCACTTCAAGAACCAATGAGCTTGGATGGCTAATTATACTCTTTATAATGGGAGCAATAAAATGTTGTTGTTGTTGTTTTGACATCGAAAACAAACTGATGCAGTCAGTCAGAGATGGCTTCATTTTTGTAGCTGTAGAAACTGAGATGCCTTGATCGAGGCATTACTCCATGGTTGGGGATCATATAGTCCTCTTACTGTTATTAAACTGCAACTCCCAGCATTCCTCATCATTGATTATTGCTGACTAAGGTTGATGGGAGTTGTATTTCAGGTACATTTGGAGTGCCACACAATTCTCAACTTTGCTACATGATCTTTAATGTTTGGCAATTTAAATATCGAAGACCCAAGATCGTTCACTTGTAAGAGAAGGAAAAAAGTGTATTTAGACTGTGCTGGACAGTGGATTATATCTATTGTACAGTAGAGTCTCACTTATCCAAGCCTTGCTTATCCAAGGTTCTGGATTATCCAAGCCATTTTTTTAGTCAATATTTTCAATATATCGTGATATTTTGGTGCTAAATTTGTAAATACCGTAATTACAACATAGCATTACTGTGTATTGAACTACTTTTTCTGTCAAATTTGTTATATAACATGATCCTTTGGTGCTTAATTTGTAAAATCATAACCTAATTTGATGTTTAATAGGCTTTTCCTTAATCCCTGCTTATTATCCATGATATTCGCTTATCCAAGCTTCTGCTGGCCCGTTTAGCTTGGGTAAGTGAGACTCTACTGTATTTGTAAATTATTTTTGCAAGTATTAGATGTGAAATATAGTCACTGGATTGTTGGTCATATGGTGGCATTTTTATGTTAACCATTGTGGGTTGTTATATGGCTACTTTGTCTAGCATGCACCATTTCTGTGGCTTTCCTAACAGTTCAATGTGGGAAAGGTGCTCAGTACAGTTGATCTTTCCAAAGCTCCACCACCGTACCACAATCGGCTTCCAGTGTTTTGTGTCTGGGTACATGTGTCTTAGAGTTGGTCACCAAAAGATCTCTATTTTGTGACTTCTGCACTTTCTAGCTCTAACATGTACCTAAGTTCTTATCAAACATCTATGGCACAGGTCTCCAAACTAAGGCCCATGGGTCAGATGTGGCCCTCCAAGGTCATTTATCTGTCCCCTGCCCTAAACATTAGACCCTGAAACAACTTAAAAGCACACACAACAACAACAATCTTAATTAATGTGACTATCTCATCAGCCGAAAGCAGGCTTTCCATTGAAATACTGGTAAGTTTATTCTGTTTATAATGTTCTTTATTTTAAATATTGTATTGTCCTTCCATTTCTTTTTGCACAACAAATAAGATATGGGCAGTGTACATAGAAATCTGTTCATGTTTTGTTCAAAGTATAGTCCAGCCCCCCAACACTGAGGTAGTGTGGTCCTCAACTTAAAAAGTTTGAGAAACCCTGATTTATGGCATTTCTGGGTGGGTTTTGGAAGAAATGCTGGGAAACCATTACCTGTCAGTAATGAGCCATTGCTCATAGGATTAAAGCCCAAGAACCTGTTGATAATCAATGTATAACATAATCTCAACCCAATCCCTGGCATAACCTTTTTTCCCCGAATTTTGGGAGTTGTAATCCAAAAACAGCTGGAGGGTCATTCTTGACCACACCTGTTTTCAACTAAGAAAACTCATGGCATAACAAATTTGTACACAGAAATGGAATTAGGTGGTGAAATTTCTTCATTTCTTCTGTCATTCAGATTATAACTAGCTATATCCCCCATGCCACAATGAATCTGCTGTATTTTCCTTACAAATCAGATAAATAGATCTTCTTTGGACATTTCTTACTAGAAATCCCTCAATGTAATAAAAATCACCCCGTTGCCCTTTATGTAAATGAAGCTATAGTATTACTACTACTATTATTGCTACAACTACTTTTGTGGGGCATTCTTTTTCACTGAACATGGTGTAGAGATTTTGGATCCCATGGGCAATTGTTTTGGTGAAAGAAGAAAACAAGTAGTAAACGCTATGTGTCTTAATGTGCAGATGCTGGTTGTTCAGGAACAATGGCCCTCTGGATATTCCTTGCTAAATTAAACCGATTTGTCACATGATGCTAAGCGAATCTAGTCATGTTACCCACAGGGTTGTCTTCAAATTAATTTGTAGCCCCAAAAAATAAAAGAAAGGAAGAAATATCCACACAACTGTATTTTCCTATTTTCTTCTTGCCATTTTGTGTATACATTCATTGTTTAAAAGGCCTAGAGGGACGAAATCCCATGTGTTTAGAGATGAAACCAATTTTCTAAGCAATTTCTGTCCTGAAAAAAACATACCAGTAAAAGTTATAAAAGACACTAGAAGGGACCTGCTTGTTGTTCTGTTTATTTGGAATGGAGTTTTCAGAATCAGAACATATCTCAGTAGTGTTATTTATACAAGAGAATTGGATGAAGTTATTTTTATTTTCCATTGCTTACAATTCCTGTCTATAGCCAAAGCTTTTGATTATTCCTGTCTTTGTTTTTTTTTAATTTTCTTTTTGATGGCCCAATAAAAATAAACCAGCCCATCCTGAAAGTTAACATGAAAGGTATGGAAGTTTCTCATTGGTTTATAAACATACACACTCTATTAATCCTAAAACTTCAAGAAAGGTCCAGGTTACTTGAACTTTTTTACCTTCCTGCAGGGTAGCATCTAGTTCAGGCATGGGCAAACTTGGGCCCTCCAGGTGTTTTGGACTACAGTAAGCTGTTAGGAATTGTGAGAGTTGTAGTCCAAAACACCTGGAAAGCTGAAGTTTGCCCATGCCTGATCTAGTTAATAGGGTTGTCCATATGTTCGTAAAAATTCTCCTACCGTAATTATTTCGTATTGTTCCCGTTTTTTGACACGAGTATTGAAACGTTTTCCGTGGGCGCAACTGGCAATGTAATACGATCCCACTCCCACTCCCTGCCAATCAGTGTCTTCCACGATGGCTAAAAAAGGTGGGGGCTAAATCGCCTCCGCACGGAGCCAAGCCATTCTGGGTTGGGATAACTAGGAGAGAGGGTGGTTCGCGCGTGCCATGAAGCTGAGAGGGCAAAGTGACTGGGGGTAGAGGGTTGTTGCTGCTTAGATATTGTGTTGGGGGGAAATTGGCTTGGGGCAGAGTCCTTGCTGTGGATGTTGGGAATTTTTTTTCCAAAGGAGTCTGCGTCCCTCCCTGCTAGTGCTGAGCTTTGGGTTGGTTCCTTCTCCTGAGGTAGACCTTTTGCCTTTCTATTTTTCCTTTTTTTGGAATAAAGCAATCACCCCATAAGCCTTTCTTTCCAAGCCTTAAAAGGAGGGAGCTTGAAAATTATAGTTTTCTAAGCAGCACGTCTGCTTCCCTGTAAGCGCTGAACTTCCCGCCAAGGCATTGCTTCCCTCACGCTCCATTTCTATTCCCAAGCCTTGGGCTGAGTTTTATTTCTGCAATCACAAAGTCAGACATTGATTTGATTCAATAGAGGGTCCACAGCAATTTATAGTTTCCAAAGGACGTGGGCACTCCTGCCAAGGCATTGCTTCCCTCACGCTCCATTTCTATTCCCAAGCCTTGGGCTGAGTTTTATTTCTGCAATCACAAAGTCAGACATTGATTTGATTCAATAGAGGGTCCACAGCAATTTATAGTTTCCAAAGGACGTTGCCAATCCTGTCAAGGCATTGCTTGGCGTGTGCTGCATTTCTAATCCAAAGTCCTCAGCCAGAGTTTCATTTCTGCAATCACAAGGTCAGCCAGTGGCACCATTGATCAAAAGGTTCAAAGGCAATTTATAGTTTCCAAAGGACGTTGCCAATCCTGTCAAGGCATTGCTTGGCATGTGCTGCATTTCTAATCCAAAGTCCTCAGCCAGAGTTTCATTTCTGCAATCACAAGGTCAGCCAGTGGCACCATTGATCAAAAGGTTCAAAGGCAATTTATAGTTTCCAAAGGACGTTGCCAATCCTGTCAAGGCATTGCTTGGTGTGTGCTGCATTTCTAATCCAAAGTCCTCAGCCAGAGTTTCATTTTTGCAATCACAAGGTCAGCCAGTGGCACCATTGATCAAAAGGTTCAAAGGCAATTTATAGTTTCCAAAGGACGTTGCCAATCCTGTCAAGGCATTGCTTGGTGTGTGCTGCATTTCTAATCCAAAGTCTACACAAGTAGAAGAGGGACTTTTACAGTGATAAGAACCCAATTGAACAGGAAATAAGACTTTCAAACCAGGAACAGGTTTCTTCAAATATTGAAAAATAGTGTATTATAAAAAGTTATGAAAATTCGCCAAAAATCATAGGAGACAGGAAACATTCTGTAATTTGTTGAGCAAAGAGTGTGGAATGTGTTCTCCCACTGTACCAAATTTGATGAGAATAGCTCAAGAAATGAGGGCAGGAGACCCCCAGAAAAGTCCCCCCCAGTTTCCTGTTTTTTGGCGATTGCGCATGCGTGTCCGCCATTTTAGAAACATTTTAGAAACATTACGAATTTTCGGAAATATCCGAAAATTTTGGGTGAAACATTTAGAAATAATTTCTACATCGAAGAGCCGGCACCCCCTACTTTAGAAACGAGAATTGAAACATTTTTTCCATCGATCGGACAAGCCTACAAGTTAGTATAAGACATAGCAAAAGGAGACAAATAACCCAAGAATCCATGAGAGATATCAATGAAGGAACTGTCCCATGCTGTACTACCACAGTACAGATTGTTAAATCTCTTGACTCCAGCATAGCTGAGCAGCAATCACATGAAGATTCCTACCAACCTTAATGTGCCCATCTGGGGAGAAGGCATCAGGCCAAGGAAATAGAAAAAAATGTTGGAAATGGTTGGAGGCCTTGTAGAAAATTGTGTCACTTCTCTGGCTTAAAAAGTAATGGAGACACTTCTGAGTGCATCGTTTTGTTCACCATAATAGACTCAGGCTTTCATATTTCAGAGTGTTCTGATTTATTGTGCCTCCTTTAGATGATTTCAGTGCCCTTCATAGCAGATTTTGAAGAGGCAACAAATATTTTACTGTTTAGTCTTAGGATACCTGATTTTGATGCCTGCTTCCAGTGTCCTATTTTCCACAACTCAATACAATCTGTATCATGGAGAACCATGGGATTTATTATCATGATTTCATTTACATACATCCTACAAAAATATGTCCCCTGTAGGTTATGCAGATGATTTATGGTGTGCTTCTCCTGGAAATTATCTTAGAGTCATGCTGAAGGGTTTAGAAAATTACAAGAAATGATACCTCTTTCGTAAATGTCTAGGTCCTCCAGTGTGATTCTATGATCATTTCTGTCAGAAGGTATTCATTTCAATGGTTCTAGGAATGGATCTACCAAAGGATTATACAGTAGTTGTAGAATCCAATATGAATAAGAATCTTTTTTACACCAAATGTTTACTTATGTACATTTTTAATTTGTATCAAACCTTCATTCCAACTGGGACTCAGGGAACCTTGCAACTTGAAGTAAAACAAAGTATATGAACTGAAAACCAATAATAATTAGTTTAGAAAAATAACTTAAAGAAATGACCATATTAAAACAAAAATATTTTTAAATGCCTTGTGTTCATATAAAAAGATGCATTAGAGTATTTTGGTATGTGCTCAAATGTACACCTGCACAATTCAGTAATAGTGTTTTGTTGCATTGCTTCAGCATAACTATGGATTTATAAAGTTACATAGTGTAGGCTGTGATGTAGGATTATGGCCATTGTGTGTGTGGAAAATATGTTTTCTTCATAAAGTCATGTTTACTATGGGGCTAGTCTTATTGTCCTCCAGTGTTTCCTAGCCAAAGACTGGGTGTGCATCAAGGAATGAAACCTACTCCACTGACTGGAGCCAGCATAGTGTCCTGAGTTAGTTTAAACAGCTGATTTTAAAGTAGATATAACCGTTTTTAATGTTTAATGTTTTTAAATGTTTTAATAGTTGTGTATATTTATAAATACTTTATGTCCTGGCATGGAATGCTTGCCATATGTATGTTATGCTCCGCCCTGAGTCCCCTTTGGGGTGAGAAGGGTGGACTATAAATGTTTTAAATAAATAAATAAATAAATGTCCTGATGCACACTGGAGATGAGACAATGATACAAAAGTTACGCTACTGGCTACTGTTTTGCAAATGATAGCTATATGCTGTAACATCACCTCTGCCCCTACATGAAGAGGGCAATTGCAAAACTACTTAATTAGCTGTTTGCACACACAAAGCCAGTTAAGAAGTAAGTCCCAAGCAAACTACCAGCCGTTTTTTGTATAATTATTATTTTGTGCAGCCCCCCGCAACCCGCTTTCTTGAATAAAATGTTTTTTTGTGTGTAAAATTACAAATGTGTATATTAATGCAAACAAATTTTCCTACATGAGGTCCAAAGAATGCTCTTTAATGTTGGGACATACTTTGGCATTGTCAGTGTAAATTTTAATGAGCATTCTCAATATCTCTATAAGTACTTTCTGTACTACAAAGGCTGTTTTAGGATAATTACAAACTGGTGGGAAAGTTAGTATCATAAAACTTCAGGAAAACAACATCTTCGTTGGTAGGATAATGTATTTCTAATTAACTGGCAAATATTTTTTTAAAGGATAATGCTGAAAATTTATTGAATGTTAAAAAACCAGATAATTCTAAACACCCTCCTTGCATATTCCATTTATCAAGGGTTGCCATGAATTAAAAGGTATCTGTTATTTCTTAAGTCCTAGTTGCAACTGTCAGAATTTTTTTGTGGTGTGTCTTTTTTTTTATTTCCCAAGTTACTTTCATATCCACATTTTCTCAGGTTCTGATTCCTGGCAGCCAGGGTATTGCATGGAGTGAATGAGCATATGTTCTAGCCTGAAAAGACAGCTGGCTTCAGGGGGTTGTGGATGGGCATGGGAAGTATTTTATTGCTTTGTCAGTAGCTCACCTGCAGTCAAGGCAGAGAATCACTCTGCTTGGTTGCTGTTACATTCTCACAGCAGGAAAGAAATTCATTTCTGACTTTGTGACAGAACTCTTCCTTGGGAAGGTGGGATGCAAAAATGAAGGGTTAGATATTGTACAGAAAATCTGCTCTGTTTTAATAATAGTAAAAATTAAAATACACAGATAGCTGAAGATCCTCTATTGCTGTAGCATAGCAGAAATATGACCTTATAACACACGGAGACCCCCCTCCCCCACTGGTGCCATTTCGCCAGTAAGCGTGGTGAAACGGTAGGTGCAACGGGTGACTCTATTGCCCTGTTTGCTGCTACCCCCATCACACAGGAGAAGTGTGACCCAAATTGGGCAGAAGTGTGCTGGCTCCAATGGAGCTCCCGAAAAGGCTCCCGTTTTGGGAGAAAAGTGTCCAAGGATGCTTCCATCCAGCTTGGGGAAAAAACTTCCTTTTTTATGACTGGGGTTCAAGTAGATTCATTGAATGATGGCTGGCATCCTGTAAGTGACATATGGCATATTAAGAGGATCCATCCCAGGAGGTTTATGGATCTAAATGGATATTGATGGGAATACCCTGTTGCCTTGACAGACAAACCATGCCAAACTGTGGCTGTTCTCTGGAATGAGAAAATGAACAGGGTTGTGGGCATGGTCACTCATAAGCATTTTCTTCCACAACATGAAGGTTCAGTAGCGAATTGATGGCAATGAAAGGAATGGAAAAGAGACTAAAGCAGTGATGGTGAAAGTCTTGAAGCGAGTTCAAACACAGGCTAGAGCTCATTGGAAAACCTGCTCCATAGCAGTGATGGTTGCAAAGAAATCATTCTTCTCTGCCACCACTGCATTTGCACAGTGCTATCCAGTAGTGATAATAATAATAATAATAATAATAATAATAATAATAATAATAATAATAATTTTATTCTTATATCCCGCCCCATCTCCCCGGAGGGACTCGGGGCGGCTTACATGGGGCCATGCCCAGACACGACAGCACAAATCAGATAAAACATTAAACCGAGCAGTAAAACTTCAACATGATTAAAAACAGTCATAAAAGTCAATATACACAATAATATTAAAATCCCGATTTGGGTCAAAAGATCCAGGCCAAGGTGCAAAGCAATATCAAGTTATCAGGGAGGGATAATTATACAGCAGGTGTAATACTTAAAGTGCTGAATAAATCCTAAAAACAATCCAGAGGGTCTACTGCTTAATAGTTAAATAACATGATCCCACAAGGATCAGTCATCGAAGGCCTTCTGGAATAGCCAAGTTTTCAGGCTCTTCCTGAAGGAAAGTAGGGTAGGGGCCTGCCTAATCTCCCTGGGGAGCGAGTTCCACAGCCGGGGGGCCACGGCGGAGAAGGCCCTCTCCCTCGTCCCCACCAACCGCAACTGCGAAGTTGGTGGAAGCGAGAGGAGGGCCTCCCCCGACGAGCGAAAGGCCGTTCATAGGGGGAAATGCGGTCTCGAAGGTAGGTGGGTCCCAAACCGTTAAGGGCTTTGTAGGTGATAACCTGCACCTTGAATTGGGCTCGGAAAATAAATGGCAGTCAGTGGAGCTCTTTAAACAGCGGCGTTGAGCGCGCCCTGTAATCTGCCCCATTTAGAAACCTGGCTGCCGATCGTTGTACTAGTTGTAGTTTCCGAGCCGTCTTCAAAGGCAGCCCCACATAGAACGCATTGCAGTAATCCAGTCTAGAGGTAACTAAGGCATGGACCACCATGGTCAGATCTGACTTCTCGAGGTATGGTCGCAGCTGGCGCACAAGTTTTAGTTGTGCAAAGGCCCTCCCAGCCACGGCCGACACCTGGGCCTCAAGTGTCAGCGCAGAGTCCAGGAGGACCCCCAAGCTGCGGACCTGCACCTTCAGGGGGAGTGCGATCCCGTCAAGCACAGGTTGCCACCCAATACCCCGATCAGACGTGCGACTGACCTGGAGGACCTCTGTCTTGTCAGGATTGAGCCTCAGCTTGTTCGCCCTCATCCAGTCCAATACAGCGGCCAGACACTGGTCCAGTATCCGAGGGGCTTCCTTGGAATTAGGTGGAAAGGAGTAGTAGAGTTGGGTGTCATCCGCGTAGAGATGGCACCGCACTCCAAAACTCCGGATGACCTCACCCAGAGGTTTCATGTAGATGTTGAAAAGCATGGGGGACAAAATGGAACCTTGCGGGACCCCACAGGTCAATGGCCAGGGGTCCGAGCAGGTGTCCCCCAGCTTCACCAACTGGGAATGGCCCTCTAGGAAGGACTGGAGCCACTGGAGTGCAGTGCCCCCAAGGCCCATCCCAGAGAGCCATCCCAGAAGGATACCATGGTCGATGGTATCGAAAGCCGCTGAAATGTCCAAGAGAACCAGCAGGGTCACACTCCCCCTGTCTAGTTCCCTGCGTAGGTCATCCACCAAGGCGACCAAAGCCGTCTCGGTACTGTAGCCAGGTCTGAAACCAGACTGCGATTGGTCCAGAAAATCCGTATCTTCCAAGAATCCCTGGAGCTGGGAAGCAACCACCCGCTCCAAGACCTTGCCCAAGAATGGAAGGTTAGAGATTGGTCTGTAGTTACTGAGGTTAGCCAGATCCAAGGAGGCTTTCTTCAAAACAGGCCTCACCACAGCTTGGTTTAGGCCAGATGGAAATATGCCCTGCTCCAAAGAGGCATTGATTATTCTCACAAACCAATCAACTAGCCCTCCACTGGCTTGTTTTAAGAGCCAAGATGGGCAAGGGTCAAGGGCACAGGTGGTCGCCCTCACCGCTCCAAGAATCTTGTCCACATCATCAGGCTGCACAAGCTGAAACGAATCCCACAAGATCGAACAGACAGATGCCTCGGTTACCTCACCTGGCAATGCATCAAGGCCGGTGTCTAAGTCGGAACGAATCTGAGCGACTTTGTCTGCAAAATGGTGAGCGAACTCGCTACACCACTATCTTGGTCAGGGGCCTTTTACCTCTGCCCCATTCGAGCAGCATGGAGACCACTTGGCAGCCCACTGTGAAATGGGCCCGGGCTGTGGCCCAGGCGGGAGAGCAAGCCAGCTGCAATTAACTGCAATGAATCACTCTGACCAGGAGGTCATGAGTTCGAGGCCCGCTCGGAGCCTATGTTTGTTTGTCTTTGTTCTATGTTAAAAAGGCATTGAATGTTTGCCTATATGTGTAATGTGATCTGCCCTGAGTCCCCTTCGGGGTGAGAAGGTCGGAATATAAATGCTGTAAATAAATAATAATAATAAATAAATGTATTGGTTTGCTCAGATCCACTCCAAATTGATGTTGTAGCTCAGTGGTTCTCAACCTGGGGACCCCAGATGTTTTTAGCCGTCAACCCCCAGAAATCCTAATAGCTGGTAAACTGGCTGGGATTTCTGGGAGTTGTAGGCCTAAAACATCTGGGGACCCCAAGTTGAGAACCACTGTTGTAGCTGATAACAGCACTCCTGTCATGAAATAAAGTTGTCCCCTGGCTCTCTCCCAACAAATTATAAAGCTGTATGTGCAGATTAAGACAGAGAGATGAGGTCAAGAAGAGTATGGTAGCACTGGGGTAGGGATAAATGCAATGATATATAACAAACCTCAGTGAAACCAATCCATTTAAGCCATCTCTGAGCTGAGACATACCTTGAACATTCTTTCTTGGCATATATTCTCATTATATTTCATTAGCATGAGGCATTTATAGCATGCTTTTGAATGTTAAAGCATTTGACAAGTTTTATCTCAGTAATCTTTACAAAATCAATGTCGGCTTTGTGTCCATGCTTAAAATATTTATATTCTGACTTTCTACTGGAGAGTGTCCAAACTAGCTGTCAAAGTCACAAAACTACAAACAATAAAATACCAATTAAAGATATAGAAATACAAAAGAACAACCATTTCCTAAAGCCATTTACTCCCCCTATCCAATAAGGAATGCTTAAAATACAAAAAGTGACACACATATCCTACAATGATGATGATGAAGGGATAATGCTGAGAGATTATCTCAGGTAACCTAAATAAGATCATGTCAGAGTCAGACACAAACATGTAACAAGGTTATATGCATGTCTACCATTTTGCCATGCATACTTTATCACACTTCCCATCAAATATCTCCTTAAATATTCTGAATGTAAATAAGATTTTGCTTCAGTTAGACTGTTGGTGTTTGGCTGAGTTCCCTCCCTGGATCGAGATTTCACAGCCTAAACAAATGACCTAACTGTATATACTATTTCTTAAAGATTTTGCTATTAGAAGCTGGAAAAGAAGAGGTATTGAATCAGGGCTGCAGGGTTAGGGTGAGAGGTAGACTTTCCCCATGGTCTTTGTTTCCAATAAAAATTCCCCTTCCTCCAAATGTTATTTGCCCAGTTAGAGAAACTCTCAGATACAGCACCATTTGAAGTCTTATGAATACAGCTGCTTTATCAGAAACAGAATGTAATTAGATGAAGAAGAGATATAGACAAATTAGTTTTAAACTTGCCAATGAATTGGCAAGTTTAAAACTAATAAACTAATAAACTAATAACTTGGTGTGCTTCAGTTGTTCATGAAAGGTAACATATAAAGATATCAGATGAGTAGGGATCAACCTTCAGTGTTCATCCTAGATCCCATCATCAAGCATGACAGGGACAGAGTTTGGAAAGTTAATTTTTAAAAGTAATGAATAACTGTTGTATTACTGAGGCTCAATACGAGTAGAGCACAGTTATCATTACAGTTGTAAAAAAGAAACTAACTTTCCTCTAAAAAAGCAGGGACTGTTATTTTAGGGGTTTTTTTTATAAAAAAAGGATGACAACAACAACAGCAACAACAACAAAAACAACAACAACAATGTTACAAGCTACTGTGGTACAAAGCTTCATTTTTGCCTCAACACCCACAGCTGAGCATGAAGCAGTAGCAGAACTAGTATTGAACCAGATGATATTTCTCCTCCACTAATTAGTGAAGCCACATCTGTGTAACTATAAAAGTAAGGACAAGCTACTGAGTGAAGTTTCTTATGTAGTTATAACAACTATGTCATTTTTGAAAATAGAATAAATAATACTTAATTATTGCAGATAACTATTTCAAAATGCTATACAGGAAAGAAATGCAGAGCATCCATTTGTGGAACACTCAATATGAAGTTGCCAGGTGTTTTTTTGTTTTTTTTGGTCTCCTGACAGAAATGTCTTTCTCATCTTCTTCCTCACAGTCAAGTACCTCCTTCAACCAAGATGCTGTTAAGGCAGGCACGGGACGCCGCTTCCTTGGTGGTTTACTGGATGATACTTCTTATTGCTACACCCTGGAAGTTTCTTTCTACAGTTACATAGTTGGAGGAACTTCTACAGTCCCATATACAGAGGAAGCATGTATCCTTTAAGAATTATACTCCTTTGCTTTTTCAAGATCATAGAGACTAAGGTAATCAAACTCATTTTTTAAAAACAACATAATGTAGTAAATACAATTTGAAACCTAATGTAAAGCATGCTATTGTAGGAAGCGCATGGTTCCTCTTTTCCGCTACAGATTGTTCGTTGTCGTCTCATTCGTTCAGTCGTTTTCGACTCTTCGTGACCTCATGGACCAGTCCACGCCAGAGCTCCCTGTCGGCCATTGCCACCCCCAGTTCCTTCAAGGTCGAGCCAGTCACTTCAAGGATACCGTCCATCCATCTCGCCTTTGGTCGGCCTCTCTTCCTTTTTCCTTCCATTTTCCCCAGCATCATGATCTTCTCCAAGCTTTCCTGTCTTCTCGTGATGTGGCCAAAATACTTCAACTTTGCCTCCAATATCCTTCCCTCCAGTGACCAGTCGGGCATTATTTCCTGGAGGATGGACTGGTTGGATCTTCTTGCGGTCCAAGGCACTCTCAGGGTTTTCCTCCAGCACCAAAGTTCAAAAGCGTCTATCTTCCTTCGCTCAGATTGTTATGCCCCTTAAAAAGCACCAATGGGGAGGGGATGGGTGAAATGCTGGGATTTCTCATGGCAGAGAAGTATTGCCTGAAAATGGAGGATCCCCCACTCCTTCTACCATCATCTAGGGCAGTGGTTCTCAACCTGTGGGTCCCCAGGTGTTTTGGTCTACAACTCCCAGAAATCCCAGCCAGTTTACCGGCTGTTAGGATTTCTGGGAGTTGAAGGCCAAAACATCTGGGGACCCACAGGTTGAGAACCACTGTTCAAGGGCCACTTGTGTTCAATGCTATGTTGTTCATAGCTCCTTAACCTTGAGGTAGCCTTTTCAGGGATCATATGAACTGTTTAGTTAAGAGAAGTGAATAGAAAACTTCCTTTTAATGAACTTCCTTAGATTACTTTATATCAGGATTTAAACCTATCTCTGTTTCAGAGTTTTTAGAATCATATGTTGTAGAATGACTCAGGTATCCCATTTTGTTCATATACTCAATGTTGTACTGTTCCAAATACTGACAAGTACAGTTTCTCTCCAATCACAAGTGGTAAGTTTGTTCTGTCCTGAACTTCTTGGTCCTATTTTAACTGGGTGGGAAAATTTTACCCACGGGTTCAAGAAAGGCTGTATTTTTCTTTATTATATATTCTCTCCATGATTTAAAACTCATGCTCACTCAGTTCTCTGTTAAAAATTGTTCTCCCTTTTATTTCCTTTTTGTATGTGGGTGGGTGAGGGCTGATATCTTTATGTCTGTACAGAATCAACTCATCTTATGCAGATGGAGCTACATCACTCTTCCTTCATACATCATTGCCATCAGCCAGTCAGAGCAGAAAATAAGTTGTAGATAGCAATGATTATCTTTGGTGATGAAGTACAGAAAGGCTGAGACTGCAGTTTGATTTCCATAAGCATGAATGACCCTGCTGTGCTAAAAGTAGCACAAGTTAAGTTTCAACAGGCAAATGTGAACAATGTCAGTCTAACCCATGTATTAAAGCTGAAAAACTTCCCATCTTGATGTAACTGCCTCCCCTTTGTCCTTCTGAAGAGAAGCCCCATCTTTCCCTGAATTACCTTATAGGTCATTGTTATCCTCTATTTACTTTAGATGTTATATTCTACCCTCCATGACACTGGTCTAGAATGAATGGGGTTGGGAATTTGGAAAGGATGCTTCCAAGTTCCCTGCAAATCATCCCTGCAGAAGGTAAATTAATTGGAGCACGAATGATTCATTTGAACATTGATTCATTATAAATTGCATGACCCTCTAGAGTGCCCATACGTGGGTAGCAAATAAATTGGTTGAGATACGCTACTGATTCTATTTTATTTAATTTAAGACATTGTTATAATCCCAAAGCAGTTTGTAGGCTTCGAAAGAAGGAAGACATAATATTTTCCATGTGATAAAACAATAAAATAGTAAAATATTTAATTTAAACCTTTAGGAGTAACTGACAACGTTAGTAGGAAAATATGTGAGCAGGCAAACAAATAGCTCATTAGTTGAAAGCATGAACACTTTACTTTAGAAGCCCACCTGATTTTAACAGGAAGATCATTCCACAGACTGGGCAAACAAAAAACATATAATTATTAATATTAGAATTGGAAAGGGACTGCCATGTAGAAAAGCAGTCCTGAGAGATGGTCAGCCAACTTCTGTTTAAAAGCCTTCAAAGAAAGAGAATTTACCCCTGTCCCCTACAAGACAGCCTACTGTACTCTGCGCTGCCGGCAGGCCGAAAGGAGAGGGGAAGGACTACCTGCAGGAGGGTTGCTTAGGCCCCTCCCTTCCACCAGCTGGTGCGAATGCCAGACAGAAAGGTTGGTCTTTCATGGGGGGAATCAAGTGCCCCCCCTCTGGCCATCCGGTTTGTCCCCTTCTGTTTGAAGGTGTGTGAACTTCTTACAGCCATGCCATACTCTTCCTAATGCTTATGTAGAATATCTTTTCTTGTAATTTGAATCCACTATCTTTGGAGCAGCAGAAACCAACTTTATCCCATTTTCCAAATGAAGTCCATTCGAATAATTAAGGATGGCCATCAATAATTTATCTGTCCTTTCTACTCTGAGTTAACATATCCAGCTCACTAAGATGTTCCTCACGGAAGTTGGTTTATAGCAGTGGTTCTCAACTTGTGGGTCACCAGGTGTTTTGGCCGACAACTTCCAGAAATCCCAGTCAGTTTACCGGCTGTTAAGATTTCTGGGAGTTGAAGCCTGAAACATCTGGGGACCCACAGGTTTATAGTGTTTTGATCATCCTAGTCACTCATGTCTTGAACTGTGATACCCAGAACTGCAGTCTAGGTGAACTATGACCAAACTAGACTGATCCTTCCTTTGATTTGGATGCCATATTCCCTCTGATGTGGTATTGACTTTTTAGGCCACTGCATCACATTCTATTTAGACCCCAGATACTATCCACATGTATTTGGATGAGAGATTGCAATACCTTACTTTCATCTTTATTTTCACCTAGCTCTCTAATATGTTGAAGTTAATTTTAAATCTGGTTTTCTGATCTCTCTAAATCTGGTATCACATGCTGATTTGTAGAAGTCTTTAATAACATATTGAACAACACCAGCTGTAGGACTAAATCCTGTCATGGGGGAAAGTCAGATGAAACCCAGAAAATCTGGGATACTCACTCACCTGAAGTCATGGAGACAGGTAGTGGTGGTATAATAATAATAATAATAATAATAATAATAATAATAATAATAATAATAATAATAATAATAATAATAATGATGATGATGATTCACAGCGAGGGCATAGAGATGCCAAATGGACAAACCATAAGTGCAATCAGCCTGAAGCCTATATATATCTGGGTATACTACAGTTGGAAAATATCAAGCATGAGCATGTGAAAAATGTGGTCAGCAAATAATATATCCAAAGAGTCAGAAAGGTTTCGAAGAGCAAATTAAATGGCGGAAATACAATCAAGGCTATCAACACCCGGGCCATCCCCATCACTAGATACACTGCTGGAATTGTGAACTGGACACCAGCAGAGCTAGATGAACTGGACAGAAAGACAAGAAAATTGATGACAATTCACTACTCATTACACCCACGTAGTGATGTCGACAGACTTTACCTGCCCAGAAAATCAGGAGGCAGAGGGCTTCTGCAAGTGAAACAAATGGTAGAGGAAGAGAAACATGCCCTGGCAGATTATGTGAAAGGCAGTCAAGAACTAACATTGAGGGAAGTCAACAGTAGTAAACTGCTTCAAGTGCAAAAGACCAAGAGTGAATACTATAAAAACACAATCCAGAGCAGAAGAGAAAACTGGCGAAAGAAGGCTCTCCACGAACAGTTCCTAGGAAAAATTGAGAGTCAAATTGACAAAGAAAAAATATGGCTGTGGCTCACAAATGGAACTTTGAAAAAGGAGACAGAGGGCCTGATTCTGGCAGCCCAAGAACAAGCCATTAGAATCAATGCCATCAAAGCCAAAATTGAAAAGTCAACAACAGATCCCAAATGTAGACTCTGCAAGGAAGCAGATGAAACAATAGATCATGTACTCAGCTGCTGCAAGAAGATCGCACAGACAGACTACAAGCAGAGGCATAACACCGTTGCTCAAATGATTCATTGGAACTTGTGCCACAAATACCATCTGCCTGTGGCAAAGAACTAGTGGCATCACATGCCAGAAAGAGTTACAGAGAATGAGCATGTCAAGCTACTCTGGGACTTCCGAATTCAGACAGACAGGGTTTTGGAGCACAATATTCCTGACCTCACAATCGTGTTAAAATACAAAGTATGGATTGTTGATGTCGCAATCCCAGGCGATGGCAGGATTGAGGAGAAACAACTGGAAAAGTTGACACGATATGAAAAGATTGAACTACAAAGACTCTGGCACAAGCCAGTCAAGGTGGTCCCAGTGGTGATTGGCACACTGGGTGCAGTGCTTAAAGGCCTTGGCCTGCACTTAAACACAATCGGCGCTGACAAAATTACCATCTGCCAGCTGCAGAAGGCCACCTTACTGCGATCTGCACACATTATTCGCCAATACATCACACAGTCCTAGACACTTGGGAAGTGTCCAACGTGTGATCCAATTCAACAGCCAGCAGAGTGTCTGCTGTGGACTCATCTTGTTGTGTTTCAAATAATAATAATAATCAAGCAATACCTGATCAGAAAGTACTGGCTGAACACCAGAAAAATTGAAGAAGCTTTGGAGATCGTTAAAGAACAAATTACAGCAACAGCCAGAAAAATTGAAAGATATGAAGCCAGAAATATCCAGACAAAATCAACTGTTTCAATCAGACTAAAGATGGTTCTACCAGAGTCTGAACCAAACAACAGACACAGTAACCATAAAGCCAGAGAAAACTGCAACAACCAAGTTCTGGAAAGAACTTTGGGAAAATAATAAGAACTACAACAAAAACGCTGGGTGGAAAATTCTCACAGAACAAAATGGAACAGATGGAAATAACAACTGAAATGATTAGCAAACAAGTGCAAAAAGTCAGGAACTGGACATTGCCTGGATTTTGGCTCAAACATCTGATTAGTTTACATGGAAAAATGGCCCAACAATTCAATGAGATGCTGCAGAAAGGAAGTATCAGTGAATGGCTAACAACTGGAAGAACATACCTGATACAAAAGGATCCAGCAAAAGGAGCAGCAACAGGAAACTACAGGCCAATAATGTGTCTGCCCACTATGTTTAAACTACTGACTGGCATCATAGCTGACAGAATTCAAGACTATCTTGAAGAAGAAAAACATCTTGCCAGATGAACAGAAAGACAACAAATGGAAAAGCAGGGGCACAAAAGACCAGTTATTAATTGACAAAATGATTCTGGAGAACTGTAAAAGCCGAAAAGCTGATTTTCACATGACATGAATTGACTACAAAGAGGCCTTTGACTCACTCCCACACAGCTGGATCATCAAGTGCCTGGACACCATCAGGATTTGTAAAAATGTTGGCACCTTTATAGAAAACATGATGGAGCACTGGAAAATTGAACTGTTTGTTGGAAATGAAAGCTATGGACTTGTCAACATCAGAAGAGGAATTTTCCAGGGAGACTCATTGTCCCCTCTGCTTTTCATTATTGCCATGATCCCTCTGTCAACAATCTTACAAAAATCAAACCTCGGCTATCAAACATCTAAAAAATCTCACAAAATTCCGCATCTGATGTACATGGATGAACTGAAACTATATGGGAACACGCAAACTAAAATCCAGTCTCTGACTAAGACTGAATTTTTAGCACTGATATCAGCATGGAGTTTGGTTTGGACAAATGTTCGACAGTGGCATTGAAGAAGGGAAAAATCATTGAAAATGAGGGCATAAATATGCCTAATGGTCAAACAATCAAGTGTCACCAGCCAGAGGCCTATAAATATCTGGGCATATTACAGCTGGACAACATCAAGCATGAACATGTGAAAACTGTGGTCAGCAAAGAATACACACAAAGAGTCAGAAAAATTCTCAAAAGCAAGCTCAATGGAGGCAACACCATCAAGAGCATAAACACCTGGGCCATACCTGTCATAAGATATACTGCTGGCATTATAAATTGGATACAGGTGGAACTGAACAATTTGGAAAGAAAAACAAGAAAACTCATGACCATTCATCATTCACTGCACCCTCGCAGTGATGTTGACCGGCTATATCTGCCTAGAAGATCAGGGGGCAGAGTACTCTTACAAGTAAAACAAGCAGTCAAAGAAGAAGAACATGCCCTGGCAGAATATGTAAAGCAAAGTGAAGAACCTGCTTTGATTGAAGTCAAAAATCAGAAACTCCTCAAAGCACAGCAGACAAAAAACCAGTACAAGAAAACCGCACTACAAACTAAAGCTGACAGCTGGCACAACAAAACATTGCATGGAAAGTTCCTTGACAAAATTGAAGGAAAATCTGATAAGGAGAAGACCTGGCTATGGCTCACGAATGGGACCCTGAAGAAGGAGACGAAGGTCTGATCCATGCAGTCCAGGAGCAAGCCATCAGAACAAATGCAATTAAGGCCAAGATCGAAAAATCAGCTGGTGACCCAAAATGCAGACTGTGCAAGGAAGCTGACGAAACCATTGATCATATCCTCAGCTGCTGTAAGAAAATTGCACAGACAGACTACAAACAGAGGCACAACTATGTGGCCCAAATGATTCATTGGAACTTATGCCTCAAGTACCACCTCCCAGCAGCAAAGAACTGGTGGGATCACAAACCTGCAAAAGTATTGGAAAATGAGCACACAAAGATACTGTGGGACTTCCGAATCCAGACTGACAAAGTTCTGGAACACAACACACCAGACATCATAGGCATTGACAAAATTACGATCTGCCAACTGCAAAAGGCCACCCTGCTGGGATCTGCGTGCATCATCCGAAAATACATCACACAGTCCTAGACACTTGGAAAGTGTTGACTTGTGATTTTGTGATATGAAATCCAATATGTCTATCTTGTTTGCTGTGTCATAAAATAAAATAATAATAATAATTAAAACAATGCAAACTACAACATAAAAATATTAAAATAGCATTAAACATACAATTGTTCAAAACAAATAGTTAAATAGATTTGTGATATGTTTTACTTCAAGGAGGAAACCTCCAGGACCCAGAGACAGAAAAGTAACAAAGATGGAAGGTGCTATTGAGCTAGTAATATGCCGTACAGTCCAAAATTGAATTAGGCAACAGAACCTTCCCCAGTGTGAATTGGCTTTGATGTCTGATATCATTTTGTGTAATTCTGGGGCAAAGAAAAAAAACCCCCTTCAATTCAAGTAACTTTTCTCGGACAAAAAAAAAAAACCCATAAGCACAGCAGGGTGATCATCCAGCTTTCCTGGAAGACATTGCTAGGTGATAGATTTAACAAAAGGTGATAATATCTCACGTGAGCACCAATTTAAGATATTTTGCAGTGAACCTGGATGTTACCCACTTTGTTGAGGTGGGAAAAAAAATCATGGTTATGTTTAGACTAACAAGAGAAAAGTGTGTTGGGCTGATTCTACTTGCCTTTCTATCAGTGTGATTTTCTGACCATTATACAGTAGGCCTGTGCGATCAGTGTAAAAAATGTTTAAATATTTGTTGTCGAAGGCTTTCATGGCCAGAATCACTGGGTTGTTGTGAGTTTTCTGGGCTGTATGGCCATGTTCCAGAAGCATTCTCTCCTGACGTTTCGCTCACATCTATAGCAGGTATCCCCAGATGTTGAGGGGCATTCCCCCCCCCCTAAAACTTCAGGGGGGAGGAGGCACAAGGTAGTACACAGAATTCTGGGAAATGAAGTTTGGGAAGGCAATGACCTCTGTGGCAGATAATTCAAAAGGCTTCACCGTAAACTACATTTCCCAGAAATCTGCTCACTTCCCACATTAAAGTCCCAATGTCAGTGTGGTCTCCGCCTCACTCTCTGGGCCAGCCATGTGCTGAAAGGGCTTATTCTTTGCCCGGCCATCCAGCCAGGTATCCCTCCCTCCCTCCCTCCTTGCTGCCCCCTTTGGGGAAAAAGCAGAGCTTCTTCCTTCACTTCAGCCTCACCATCCTCTTTGGGGCCATTTGGGGGAACCAAACCCAGCCCTTTTGGGGCATAAGTGGCATCCGCGATGGGACCTGAAGCTATTTATGAGACTTACATAACTCATCCAAAAGTCATAGGTCAGTGTTTTGAATCTTAATTTTTTTTTTGCATGAGGACTTATTTCTTATTTCTTATTATTGCTTCATATCTATGAATCTTATGAAATAGATCTGAAAAATGAATTACAAATGAAGTTTTGCACACTCATATTATACAGTGTTTGTGAGCTGCTGGAGATTGCATAGAGAAGTAGAACTCTATTCAGTTGTACCCAGGGACTTAGGCTTGACATCCCAAATAGTAGATGTTAATGGAACCACATTCCTTACTTTATTCCAGAATGCATGTTGGTGTAGAGGGGTTGGCTGGAGAGACCTTCTCAACAAGGCATGTTTTGTCTAAAGCATATTGGCAACAAGACTATTTGGGCCATGAACTACTTATGGGTTTGACTCATAAACTGTGCTAGGGTGAACAAGAGTGAAGTGTGTGTGGTGCTGGAATCACTAGTATTATTTTTACAGCATTAAACTTCTTCATGTTATGTACTGTATTAGGTTGTTTGTTTAAACATTTAAAAATTCAAATACTAACAAACAACAATTTAACAACCTGTTTTCATCCCTGAAGCCTTTCTTAGGACCTGGTCCTCCTTGGTCATGTTCTGAACTTTTTGATGTATTTGTTTATGCATACTAGTGACTTCTAAGTTGAACAGACTGCCCTTGGCTTGTTTTAAATTATACTAAATAGAGTGTGCTAGTGTTTTTAATAAGACAAGCAGAGTCTAGATCAAAAGAAGCAAGTAATATATTTGCATTATACTTGGGAAAGTGTATAAATCCATTGGTTTGTTTGAGAGAAGTGGAAATATCAAGGTGTTGGACATTAAAATATCGTAACACAAGTATTTTTTCATTGTTTTTGAGAAGACTTCTATTTCCTCTTACCCTTCTCTTATATTTAAGCAAATTGGAAGGAAACTAAGCAGATGGAACTGATAGGTAAATTCCTGAGTGTTCAGGGAACCATAAAAATGCTATTAAACCTATAGTTAAAATAATTCTTTGGTAAATGTTAAATTCCTATTAGTAACACTTGCTAAACTTGAATGCATTGGAAAGGGCAATTCTAAGCTAAAAGACAGTGGGTGGAATGTGAGACTTAAAAGATATTGGCCGTTTACAGAACTTATCTGAGTAAAGCAAAGTTAAAAGCAGTGATTCTAGCAGATCAGAGATTAAGCTTAGCAACTGTTTGAAGGTGTACCTGTCCTTTGGAAACTCTCTGAAGTGAAGGTAAAAATTGGGTTGGGGAGGATGAATCCAAGAATGACACACAGGGGAGAAGATGTTAATAACAAATCTGTGCATCATTGCTTCTTCTAAGACATTCTGCCATGTTCCATCATTATGAAAGCACTGAAATCAAAAGCGGTAATTCAATATGTGTGTGTTGTACAGAGTAAAGGAAAATACAAGTTCAAATAGGATACATAAATCCAAAAAGCTAACTTTGATTTTGCTATTTTATATAAGGGACAAAAATTTGCTACACTATTATATAAAATAGGACTTGAGCATCTACAGCTTTTGGTATCTATAAGGTGTTCTAGAATTAAACTCCGGTGGATACTTAAGGCTCACTGTAGTATAAGAAAGTTTTTCCCCAAATTATCCTTTACCTTTATAATGGGAAAATATGGTGTGCATATCTTCTGCCAGTTGTGTTCCATTTTGTAAAAAGTAAACCTGACTTGTAGGGTTGTGCAATTTTCTCGTTAGTTGATGTAAGTCATATCAAATTCGTTAAATTTGTGTACTTACAATGGGATGTCCGATGTGCAGGTGTCCCAAAGTTAGTTTCATTTTCAGCACAAGGAAGAAAAGCAAAGTCAAAAGGCTGCCTTTCCTCTTTAAATTAATGGCCTCTTGCCATTAGGAGAAGGAAGCAGCAGGGAGAAAGCAGAGTTCACTGGGAAAGAAAACATGGAATTCTGGGAAATTAGTTTGGGAAGGTGAGGAGTCCTATGCCAGAGAATTCAAAAGGTCTTGCCCTAAACTACATTTCCCAAAATTCTGCTTCGCATCAGAAAGGCCCAGTCAGGATAGGGGAGAGATTTTTCCCTCCGTAGTAGTGGCCAGCCAGAGTTCCAATAAATTGTTGAATCTGCAAAAAGGAGGACTCACTGATACTTCTAATAAGTAAATCTCTGTGCTGGGGTGGGAAGAATTCCCTAAATGGAAGTTCTATTGGTTAATATGAGAGACATTAAATGAGATAGTTGTTCTGGTTTTTAAAAAACATATTTTTGTTAAAACCTTTAAAAATCCCTAAAATCAATAGATATATTAATATTTCTGAAAGTTGGGGGGAATGATCCCCTATTATCTTGTGTCATTGTATAGAAAATTTAAGGAGATAGCTCTTATAGTTTTCATTTAAAAATGTTGTTTATAAAAACTGAAAATTCCCCAAAATCCATGGATAAGTGAAACGTTCTGAAACTTGATGGGCTAAATGTAGTAAATGTGTTCTACCAGTGTAGCAAGTTTCAACTCAATAGCAGCTAAAATGTGGGAGAAAGGAGCCCCTAAAGTTGCCCCACTTGCGCAATGACTATAACAAAAAATTAATGAAATTTCATTGCTCTCATTATAGTAACAAAATTTTCACTAACGATACTTTAGAAATACTTTCGAAACAAAACACCTGTGCCCCCTAATTTTGTAATGACTTTTGAAACATTTCTTTATCATTCGCACAGCCCTACTGACTAGTTATCAGTTAAATGCAGGCAAAGCAATACAGAACACGGTTTCCACCAGCTTTATTTAGCAAGTTCATGATAACTATCAGCCAAGCAAGGCATGTGTAAGATCCCTGTGATTTGTTCTGTACTACTCTTCTGAGAATTATATTTATATTAAAACAAATGTTACTATTGCTTCAAAACGTATTCTAACAATATGAGCTTCTATTTGCTTTATTTTCCACTATATAAAATGGGGTGCTTACATTTTGTACCCAGCATTAGAGACTCGTCCAGGACGGAAATATTACCTGAGAGTATTGAGGGCTTCCGGTTCTTTTTATTTCAATTTTACCTACATAGTCCCGAGTTTTCATCTTGAATTAGTGTCAAAATGCTTTGGCAATATTACACAAATTAAACATTAGGAGTATAGGAAGAACTCATTCCTATTTTGTGAGCATTTCACAAGCGAATGCACCCAATATTTTTTTAAATGCTTTTAGTTTTTTAAATGTTTGCCTTTATAATCTCCAGAGACTTTGATTAATAATAACACAGAGCATCTTACTGGGTGCGATTTTGCCCTCCTTGCCCTACTTCTTTTAGAATATGATTGAACAAGTTAAGGAAGAAACTGAATTCATTTTAGCATAGCAAAGTTCTAGTGAACTCAGCACAACCAGAACAACTTCCTGCTAATAAATGCTTCCAAGAGCAAACATGCATTATAATAGGTGATTTTCTTGACCCAGATATCTTGTATTTATCTGTGATTGGTCATTGGAAGGTGAACACAGGACTTAGATGAGACTTGTAAATTAAAACTATTATCTGTGAAAATATCCTGTTGGGGGTGGGGGACGGGACGGGACGGGACAGGTTAATGGCAGTGAATATGCTTTTTGGTTAAAATCTAGTTTATTGGTTAAAATCTAGTGACATTTAGTCCTGTACTATGGGCACAGTGAACTAAAAGATATGATTTCTCATAAAGAGTGAAACCTAGCTTTCCCAATTCAGACTCATGATCCATTCTTGAAAACTCTAGGATATATTTTGAATAATAACAGTAACAATTTTAGGAATTTGGGTAGATCGTCTTTTGCATCTTCTTCACCTTTTTATATCTTACCATTTCCCCAGCCTTAGGACTCAAAGTGACCTACAGAAGTTAAAATAGTCACAACATATAAAAGTTAAAATATAATTGACTACAAATAGGATTAAAACCAAATTACAGGTAGAATTATTTAAGAAGTTATGGTTGTGTGTTATCCCACCACCACCCTTCCCTTACTCTCTGATATTCTGAACATGGAGGTTATAAACTATCACAGAATACATGCAATAGAAAGGTACCTAAATTCCACAAAGGCAGGAATAGAAGCTTCAGGCACTTCAGAAATCCCTGGCTTCTAGCAGAACCACAAATGCTAGGCTAAGAACAAGTCTTGCTTTGAGTCTCCTTTTATATACCAACCACTCACCTGGACTTAAAAAGATATGCACAAGTACTTCTGGATATACAATTCTACTGTTTGACTACCAGGAGAAAAGAAGAGGATGGAGTTGAGTAATGGAGTTGGAAAAATTTGAGCCCTTTGTCTCTCAAAATGCTTTTTGAGTGCACAGTCCAGTTCAGGGATGCAGGGGTAAGCCTTAGGATTTGTCGCTACTCCTGAGACGAGTTGCTGAGACTGAATAAATGCTGCTCTGTAAAGGACTGGCAGAAAGTTTTGCTGCTCTTTTCTTTGATTTTCTCTACATAGTGTCCTAGTCAACCCATCTTATTATTCACCTCAGACTCGTTACTCAAATAAAATCTCTGTCCCATACAGCAATACCCAGGCATTGAATATTGTGATACTCTAAGGTTACCATAAGAGGCCAACATCACACCATGTTGCCAAATATCATGTCAAGGTGATCTTTCATACTCAGTGTTTTCAGTCAACCACAGTACATTCATTTCACTCTGCTTGGGAAATTTTTTATCAGTGTTGTATTACACCCAACACTCTGTGCTAAGCTTATATGCTTAAGTCATACAAATTGAATTCACAATAATTAACAACTTTTCTGATACTTAGAGCTTGTTCCTCAGAAAAGGGTCAGTTAGGGATAGGGGAAAATATTTGAAATCTTAATAGAAGTATCAATTTTGCATCTGTCATTGCAATCAAATATATACCTTGTCCTCCATTTAAAAAATATAAATGGCTAAAATATATGCAATGGAAAAATAGGGGCAGGTCATTGCAATAAAAATATTCTTTGCCCTCCATTTTAAAAATATGAATGGCTAAAATATATGCAATGGAAAAACAGGGGCAGGTGTTTGAATGGAAAAACTGCAAATATATATATACATGGGAACAGTATATGAAAAATGTGTGCAGACCTCCATGTGGTCAGTAAATTCAGTTTCACAGCCTGATAGTGTATACATATAAAAGATGGTATGATGGTATTAGGTTAAAAGTAAAGGTTTTCCCCTGACATTGTCTAGTCATGTCCAACTCTGGGGGTTGGTGCTCATCTCCATTTCTAAGCTGAAGAGCTGTTATTGTTCATAGACACCTTCAAGGTCATGTGGCTGTCATGACTGCATGGAGCACCATTACCTTCCCACCAGAGCAGTACCTATTGATCTACTCACATTTGCATGTTTTCGAACTGCTAGGTTGGGGCTAACAGCAGGACCTCACCCAGCTCCCTGGATTCGAACCACCAACCTTTCGGTCAGCAAGTTCAGCAGCTCAGCGGTTTAACCCGCTGCGCCACCAGAGATGAGATTTAGAAAAACATAGTGTAATCTAGACTGAGGATATGAGTTTTTTTCACACCTAAGGTCAATAATTACATAGGTTATGCCAGTGGCTATGTCGGCTGAAGGATTCTGGGAGATGTAAACCAGAAAAGTAATTTTTTCCTAAACTGTGTTAAGATTTGCTCACACATCTTTATTGACCTGATCAAAGCAAAGTGATTCACCAGTTAATTGAAGTATGCAACCTACATATGCATCCATTTGAAATTTATTTCTGAGACGAGGAAGGATATTGCACTGGGTGGAATTTCTGTGGCCTTTTTTGGCCAACTTTCCACAGCAAGACTCTTCCCATTTTCATCTTTATTGTGTCTTCTCTTTCTTTTGAGGAAAAGCTCCTTCCCTAGTTTGGATCCATTTTCAAAGTGTTCATGGAAGACAGCATTTTTCAGCCAAGGGCCAGGGGAAGTGTGAATCTTGAGAACTATCAATATTTTTTCTTGAGATGATAAATGGCCTGCCAATAAGCCAAGGCAGCTGCCAGCTTTGTCTGAGAAATGCACCTTCAGCCCCAGTTTCTCCGTGCTTGGCTTATTTATGTGCCTGCTATCTTTAAACACTTTAAAGTGGATGAAGTGAAAGAGCCTTGAAGTTATTCTTAAATTGCAATTGTTTTTTTGTATGTGAGATAGACGAGGTTGCAACAATCTAGTGGCTCTTTTAAGTGGAAAGGAAATGACAGTCTTCCCTATCTTATATAATGGAGGATATATAGTTCTATGAGAAAAATATTTGTAGATGGATAAGTATATGTGGAAATTAAAGTGACATTTAAAGTGAATAGGCAAATAGAGAATCCTACTGTAAACTGCTTACTGTGTGCATCTTTCTGTATCTTTGTGGTCAGTCCCCATCATTGTAACCCAGAATATAACTAAGCAGTTTTCCTATTCCTCTATCACCTTCATTCTGGGGCCATTCCTAAACAGCATAGACTGTTTTTATCTGTAGTTAAAGTGCCCTCTTGTGGAATAAAGGGGATTTTTCTCTAAAAGCACTCATAGGAGTGATATTAGGATGGCCCCTTTGTTGCTGCGATATTAAGTGAAGTTGCTGTTTGATTTTTGTCTTTATAACTCCAGTTTCATTTGAGAGGTGGTGATGACGGTGAATGATTATCAGGCTGAACTGGGCTTTTCTATGATAGCTAGGTAAAATGAACACTTTATATTATAGCTTTAATAGACTGAATTATTCCTTTTCTTCTACACTGAAGCCAACACATCATTTTGTTTGGGATTACAGATATTGCTATAAACAGATGAAATGTATTTGTCTCTATTCCATTATTCTCTTTAAACTACATCTTTATTGAGCCTAAACTAGAACTGTACACTCAGACTCTGCCAAGGTCACCATCTATGCATAAGCCTTGACTTCATCTGTTCCTTTACTGCAGCAAGCTGTGACAAATAAAACACCCTTTAATGTTAAGAAAATGTTTACCTGTGCTTTCAGTGGGTTTATTTGTTAGAATTTCTTAGAAAAGGTGAAGAGAGAGACAGTTATATGAACATTGTCTGAAAAAAAAAACCAGTCATCTTAGAAGTCCAATTATGGGCACATTTGCTAATAAAGGATTCATGGTAAGATATGAGTTTACTGAGGGATTAAAATAACTAGTTTTAAAAAGGGGTTGTTTTCCCTATCTTCCTATAATCATTTTCCTTGTGTTAATTTCAGTGTTCTCTCAATATTTAAGCAACATTCTATATTGTACTTGATTATAGCTGATGTTTATGATTGTTACAATCTATGGATCAGTTGATCTGGACAGATTTTTTTTATTTTGGAGGCCAATTGTACTTCCCATTTTTATTTTATGATAAGCTGTTCACCTATCCTGTAAACCTGGTGAAATATTGCTTTTGATATTCCCTTCCCAATGCAGTGGGAAATTCAGAAAAGCTTCCTTTCCAGGTGTTTCTGAGACCACAGCATAGGTTGTATTTATAAGAGCATGAGATGAACAACCACCAGAATATTTGATGTGCAAGTAAGCACTTAGTTTTTATTTATTAGTTAATTTGAATCCCCTCCTTGAACAACTCCTTTCCCCACCTAGGGATGTGATATAATTTTTTTGGGTTTTTTCATTCACAAAGGAAGCACAAGCCATTTTATTTCCCCTGCAAGAAAGTCTGCATGGTTTTTAGAGATTATTTGGAGCTCGGGACATATTCTGTGCAAATCTTGCATGTGGTATTTTTGTACAGAAAACAGCATTTTCAACACAGAAAATAACATTATGGCAGGACGATAGTTTAGGACTTATTCTATGTAAAAATATTTCACATTTTTACACATGAAATTGCATTTTTGCAATTAAACATTTTATGCACAGAAAATAATATAGCAATACAGATATTAATTCATAGGAAGAAAATGCTGTATATTGAGCAGATGTTGGTTTTGCATTAAAAATGTTCCATTTTGGCAAAAAGATAAATCTTGAACTGTGAATATTCTCATCAGTCCAGTGTTCTCCTTGTTTCCCAACACTTGTGAGAAAAACATTTTCAGCAATTGTGTATTATGCAAATATTCTGTCCATCCTTACTTTCGAATCAGTATACTAAATAGACTTGTATTTAGGTATTACACCCATTGCAGTAAGTGAAATAGCTCTGCTTACTGTCCTGAAAGTGCCTGTTAATGCAGTTCAGAATTCGTTACAAATTGTTCTCATTATAAGTCAAAGGAGTAAGATCAGCAGCAATACATGATAAGATGGGAAGGCTGACTTATCTTTTATCTAGTGGAAGCTTCACATTTAGACTATAACCTTGAAAAATAATAACTTGCTTTGTTCATTCCAATTCTTAGTAGGAAATAACATTACTGTGGTCATTCAAAGTCATTGCATTACTAGTACCACTGCTTTATTGCGTGTTAGTATTCACCTTAATGTTGACATTTATTATGGTGGGTGAATGTTTTTTCCTCTCTCCTTTTTTCATTTTTAAACTGCTCTCTTGTGCAACTCAGTGACACAATACTTCAGCTTCTACAGGATGGACAGCTCTTAGCTACACATCCTATAGATGAGTAGTTTCCAACCTTTGGTCCTCCAGGTATTTTGAACTTCAGCTCCCATAATTCCTAACAACTGGTAAGCAGACTAGGATTTCTGGAAGTTGAAGTCCCAAACAAATGGATGATCAAAGATTGGGAACCACTATTGTAGATACTATAGCATTGACTCCTGAGTAAAATGGCATACAGCATCAGAAGCAGCAGATAGGGTCAAGTTGTGTTCTCAGTCTGAATTCTCAGATTCTTAAAAACAGAAAAGAAGCTTTTCAGCCACTACTAAACTGAACTACATGCTAAGAAGTAACAAGAACTTGGATTTGCACATTATAAAAGGAGCCTAACACTTCTGCCAGTCAATCTTCTGACCTCTAAAGAAAATGTTCTTGTTTCTTGCCACTTGGAACTTATGGGCAACAGTGCCACTTTTATTGTATCAACTCCAAATTCTGACTAAGTGTAGCATGCAGATATATGTCATCATCTCTCTAAGTGACAAGCTAGGAGGAGGAAGTCCTATGTTGTTATTGGTGGGCTCTGCAGGATGGCAGTGTAAATGGAAGGTATCTGGTTCAACACCATACAAGTCAATGGCTTTTGACATGTTCTCTGTTCATTGGGGAATATATAATGATCTGTGAGTTATCCAGAGATTTTAAACAGAAGTCGTAATCAAAGCAGAGCAGTCCTAGTATGCCAACCTCTGATCTTAATTCTGTAAATAGACCTTTGAGCTTTACATAACTAGAACAATCTTTTTGCTTTTTAACCCAAAAGAAAAAAAAAATATTCTTTATAACTCTCTGCAGTGCACATGTAATGGACGTACTGCCTGTTTCTCCCTTGAGGAAATACTCCACCCTTTTCTGTTTTCTCATTTTCAGAATCCACCAGTGTTGCAATCTGTTCAGTAACTCCCTTCTGGGATTATTTATTGTCAAAACAGCAATCAGTGCAGAGTTTTTAAACAGACTCAAAAACTCTGCTGGCATCTCTTTTAGGATATTTTCCAGGCACCACATTTGTTTAAAACCAAAGCTGTCGTAAATCAGCCTGTGGTGTTCACTGATGTCACCTATTAATCCACAGTGCTTGCTCAGGCCTCCTTTTTCTAATACCATGAGAGTTGTTGAGGGTTTTATTTGTGAGGTCCAGAAGTGTGATTGAGTCCTTCTTACCCCAGGCTAGTAAACAGATGCCAATGGTAGCTGCCATGAGATAGGAGAAAATTTAGTTCTAAAATATATTTTTTATTTAGCCAGCTGTATATTGTGTGAAATTATAGCTACCATTTCCCCCTTCATTTTCCAGAGAGATTGTAACTATTCCTATATAGTCTATGATGTAGACACTCTCATGTCAAAAATGATTGTTAAATGTAGTGGTACAGTTGTAAATTTTGAAGTGCAGATGCTCATAATGACAATTCCTGTGGCTACTACTCCATCCACTGAGCATCCCGAAATCCAGGCAGCTGTATTGCTCATTTACAGCAAGTCAGTTCTACCAGTTTTCATCTCCATCAGAAATTGATTTAAAAGCTAATATGTGTTGAGTGACTATTCAAACTAAACTAGGCCAACATAATGTGTATTGCAGAAGGGATAGATTGTAAAAATATTTTGCTGGTGGAAAAAAGTAACCTCCAAGCAATTATGTGCAATTTGCAGCTATGTTCAGGAGCATAGGACAGCCTGAGAAAGACAAACTCCCAATCCTTGCTAATCCAACATATCTACTGCTATGAGCCTATGATCTTTACCTCTACTGTATCATTGGTTAAATGTGGATTTGCTGTCCACTGGTATTTGGTTTATGGAAGCTATGCTGATAAATAATTGTGCTATAATGGTGTGTTTGAAACATTGCAAGACAAAATGCAGCATGTTATACAGTGACACTTTTAGCTAATTTTAGAGTCCTGTCTTAATTTGGGATGAGTAGGCTTTTGGTTATGTGTTGCCTTATTTACCATAGCAAATGATCAACATAGTGAACTCCCTCTTGGTGTTTTTAAAATAGAGGTTACAGGGAAGGGTTTTGGCACTGGACTTTTGTACTAGGAGCAGAGTGAAAAAGCCTTCCATGGATCCCCTGAACCTTCACAACTACAGACCAGTGTCTAATCTTCCTTTTTTGGGCAAGGTGATTGAGAAGGCAGCTGTTCTCCCATTCCAGGAAGTCTTGGATGACACATACTTCCCTGATCCATTTCAAATCTGCTTCAGAGCAGGATACAGAGTTGAGACTGCTATGGTTTCTTTAATGGATGATCTCCATCTTAACACTGACAAGGGGAGTGTGTCCTTGTTGGTACTCTTGAGATCTCTCAGCAGCTTTTGATGCCACCGACAATGGTATCCTTCTAGAACATCGGGGGGGGGGTGGGAATCAGAGGCATTGTGCTACAAGTATCACCATCTGAAACCTGCCTAAGAGTCCATACCTGCAAACATCACCAGATGGTGATGTTTGGGGATAGCTGCTCCTAAAAAAAGGCAGCTACTCCAGCTTGCCAGAATCTGATTGGCAACCATCACCTAGCAGACTTTTTCATCAGCTGCCCCAAGACTATGGAATGACCTGCTGGAAGAGATTTGACAACTAGATCACAATACTCTCTAATTGTTTACTTTAAATTATAATAAGCCAGCTCTATTGCATTTGAAGTCTCATCTGTCCATTCTGATGAGTACACCCTGTAATAACTGGAATTCAACATCAAATATACTGTTACTGAATCTGGGCATTGGATACTTAAGTTCCCAACCTTACTTCAAATTCTTGGATAAACTGTTGTGACCCAGTGTACTTTACAGTAGTCTTGCGCATTGGTTTAGGATTGCTATCCATTTCAGTTTGTTTCATTCATAAGGCCTGTTTTATATTTGAGTGCCTCCCCCGAAAATGGGTGCCTTTCTGAATAACCTTTTTTATTTCAGATCTGAAAGAACAAACATTTTTGGACTATTGCCCAACATTGGTGTCCTTCCCAGGCTCCCCTTCCCCCCGATTTTAGGGCTAGAGGGGTGAAAATTGCCACACGTGGCGGGCATATCTACCTCTCTTTGTCCATCAAGTTTTATAACATTTGGGCATCCCCCGATTTTTAGGGATTTTTTCTTTCTATAAATAAAATCTCCTTAAAAACATCCCCCCCCCCACACACACACACACTGGCCCCTCCCTTTAACTTTTCCAGGAGCAGCAGGAGGAGGGAGGTAGGGCAGGGCAGAGGGCACCATTCCTTCCTTCCAAATGTTAAAGATTCTCCACACACCACACACAAAGCCCAGTGCCCACCCCTAGTATTTCACTTTTTCTTTAACTGGCAGCAATGGGGGCAAATTCCCTTCCCCTTCCCATCATTTTTGGCAGTGGTATGGTTTGTACTTATATCCTTCATTACGACCTGGATTAAAAGCATCAGAGTTTCTTAAGATACCACTAATTCAGATTAATAAGATCCTAGAAATAATGAATATGGACAAATTGACGTATTTGCTAGCGAATAATCAAGGTCGTCCAAGAAAACAAACAGACTGGGAAATGATTAAAAATACTTAAAAGAGGAAAAAATGAAAATTTTAATTTGAGATCTAAGAAAATCAGATTATGTGCAAAACCTCATAACAGGAGAAAAGGAATGATCTGGGCTATTCAAGAACTCAGGAAAGGGAAAAGATGAGACCCAAAGACACCATGCAATAGTTGGAAGTTTATTTTATATTTTACTTGTTCTTTTTTTGCTTTTTTTTTGGTTTATTCAATTTTTACCACTTTCTTCTTCTTTTTTTATTTTTTTCCCCTTCTAATTCTTTTTTCTTCCCTTTTTTCCCTTTTTTCTTTTTTTTCTTTTCTCTCAATTCTGTAATTTATTTTATTGTATGTTTTTGTCTGTGTTTATGTTGAAAGGAACACTAATAAAAATTTATTTTTTAAAAAAGATACCACTAATTCTGAGATGTTTTCCCCTCAGTCTGCAGAAAAGGTTAAAGACAGGGCTTAAGATTCCACTAATCTTGAGATTTTTTCCTCTCCATCTGCAGAAGAGAAGTGAGGTTAAAAACAAGGCTTAAGATATCACTATTTCTGTGATGCTTTCCCCTCAGTCTGCAAAGTGGTGGCAGGCAAGACAAGGCAGGCAGCAGGTGAGGCGGATGGTGTTCTCTTCTGCCTCCGATTGGCCCAACAGGCAGGGCTCTGTAGTCCAAAAAGCAGGCGACAAAATGGTTTCTGTTCCTACTTTCCTTTTTGTTTCAGTTTTTTCTTTACTGGAAAGGGGTATACCATGCCATCTAAATGGAAGAAATGGAATGAAAGTATGAAATAAACGGCAGAAATGGATAATGGGCCCATGACTACTTTACAGTGTAGAGAGATTTAATAAATAAAGATTTATTACCACCTTCCCTGTAGCTGAAAACAGGATACATAACTCCTCCCCCGCCCCCCAACTGAATTAAAGATGAAGCTGTGGAAATGCTATGTACCTTAACCAGGCAGTAGAGTGAGAAGGTGACCGAGTACTTTGAATAGCTCTATTGTACCAGCAAAACATTCTGCTACAATTAAACAAACTAATTCACATATATTTGGTCCTGCTGTCCTTTGTCCCCTCGTACCAAAGGGACAATACTAATTAGTCAAAGTGCAGCACAAGATCATATTAATTAAAACATTTCCCATTCTTGTCTAGATAGCTGCACTGAATGGCAAATGACCTTTCTGTTAGTATGTTCCTTTATGTGAACAAGCAATCTGATTCTCTTTATTCCACTTCTTGTCTATCTGTTTTAAATAAGACAATGTATCCCAATGCATTTCTAGGGTGTTTACAGATATCTGCTTCCTTCTTTCAAAAATGGCAGTCTTCACTGTGTTGGACAGACCGAAAGTGTGGTTACCTTGAAATGTATGAAGCAGATCTTTATGAGTGAGTCCCACTGCATATATTTACTGCAGGAGAGATAATGAAGTAGCATGCTGGGATAGTGGCATGAACCAGTCCCATCAGCAAGGGTAACAATGAATACAGTTAATGTCAAGCTGATGGTTAATGGCAAGCTGAGCCTTTAATGTAATTTCCAAATCTCATGGGGCCCGGATCTTACCCCCAGAATAATATAACTTGGCCTCCACTAGACATTGACATGGAGGGGCCAACTCAGGAGGTTAAGTGCATGGCAAAGAGAAGGGATCCTACTCCATTCTAATTCATACTCTTTACAAATAACCTGAGTTTTTGAACTTGTGTGTGTGTGTGTGTGTGTGTGTGTCCCCATCTGCCTTTAAGTCAACTATTAACTCATAGTGACCCCATGATCTACATTGGGTTTTCTTATATAAGAAAACACTCAGGTAAGAAAACTCCTTTCTTCCTTTGAACATCATATGTTTATTCTAGCAGGGGAGATTTGGGCACATATACAGAATAACGTCAGATAGATGTGATCAAATAAACAAGGCAAACATACTTCCAAACAAATATGAAAGCTTTTTAAAAAGTAAATAGACGTTTCCCCTTATGATAAAGTTTTTGATAAACACACTTATCAGTAAACAGAAACTTAAGAAAGACTGATTTCTTGAGATAGCTAATTTTGAACAATTGCTTAAATATGCATACATCAGGAAAACAATAGAACAAGTTCCATTTTGTGTTTCCTTAGTGAACCCATCCTGCTGAGATCACTAGAAATGTAGTAATAAAGGCAGAATTCAGACCAGTATCTTAAGGGTGCAGATAAAATGTTACTTTAGCAAGGCTATAATAGTATAATAGTAGACTCATTCAGGATGCCCTGCTTCCCGACCCCTCACAATGCTACTTAGAAATATCTGACCCATATTAGAACTGAACATGTAAAAACTAGATTTATACTGAATGCATTTGTTCCACTTTAGGATGGATCTTTGTCAACCAACCCCCCCCCCTCCCCCCAATTATGCCAAAGTGTGAGCATAGGCAGATAACAACTGGGGTATTGACAGGATCTTCCCTTTTAGAGTGAGTGTAGAATACTCATATGGTTTGGGTGACCCTCCAGACCTATAGTATGGCAGTTCTAAATCTAGTATCATTAAAGGACACATATTCAATAGCCTTCTGAATATCCTTTTAGCAAAATTGAGTCTCATTGTTTTCAAATAGAATTACATTGTATTTCTTTAGCCAGTATAAAGGTAAACAGTCTTGTGATTGCATTTGGCACACATAACCATATCTAAAACATGAATACAGGTCTGATTGCCGCCACATCAGAGCTATCCCACTTTTCATCCTAGGGAGGCAGTTTTCAGCCATGGTCCAGGCAAAAATCACCCACATTTCTCTTTCCTCCCTCCATTGATATCGGAGATAAGAAAATTTCCCTCAAGGTAGCAATGGGAGCTTCACCATTGTTAACTGTAGTGTAGGGTGATTTTTATAAGGTAATGTTTTGGCTGTAGTCCCATTGAAATCCAGTTCCCCACAAGAAACACCCAGTCATTTTGTAGCTTAAAGTGGAAAGGATATGGTAGATTCCATAGCATATACAACTCTGTCTTAGGACAGAAGGAAATGGTTGATGAGTTCAAGAGAAACAGCCAGGCATGTCCCCTCTCAACATCTGCTGTCCAGAGACAGTTACTTTGCCTAACAGTTGGAGTTGTGGCACACAGTGGGAGCCAAACCTGGCTTCATTCAAACACCAAGTTTAAAACATAGCTTTTTAGTAAAGCCTCTAGGATTTGATGACGTTATCCAAATCTGTTCATAAGCTATTTGACTTCTTTAAAAATAATTGAACCTAATATTCTTGTATGGTGCTCTGAGATCGTATGATTTGGGGTGAGATATATATATTTATATTAAAAACAATTTATTTCCAATTTTCTATCAGATTATAATAAATTTATGTGTGGCACTGCTAAAGTCTCTGATTATAGCAGGAGCTGAGAGAAATTTCAAAATAAAATCAGAAAGAACAGGAACAAAATCAAGATATGTCTAGTCGTAGGACATGTCTACACAAAAATGAAAGCCCAGAAAGCCCATGGTTTTGTTCCTATTCTTTCCAATTTTATTTTGGAGGTCCACATATATTTTGTTTGTCCAACAGTATTTCCAGTATCACCAGAATTTTTCTATCAGCTCTCCAGGTTGATTTATTTTAACTTGGCATAAAATCAGAAAGAATTGGAACAAAATCTGTGACTTTTAAATCAGTCTAGATATGCTTTTAGTAGATCAAGAATGTCACCTTTCTGAAATGTAGAACAATCTTACTCTGTTTTATGTGATGCTAAATAGTGCTGATTAAATGAATTGAAGGCTCTTTTATGAAAAGAATGTTTCTCTCATAGAAGCTTATGTTTTCACAACTTGGGGATAATACTAAAGGCCACAATCAGATCTTAAACCAGGACTCATTGTGAATTATAATGAACTACCTATATATTGAACTAAAGGAATGGAAGCTCATTGTGAACTGGTTGGCAAGCAAAGCTAAAAGGAGAACAGCCAGGGAGCGGAGGCATTCCTCTTCACCTGCTGGGCCTGCCAATTAACCCTGCCAAGAACCAAAAAACCAGGTTAGAAGTGTCAACTGAAAATGAGCTGGGCAAGAAGGAGATACACTGAGGGAGCCAAAACAGTTCCATTGGAAATCTAATCGGCTCCCTTTCCAGCTGAAAAAAAAAAACCCAAACACCCGAGCCATGTTACAGGAAACAGCATGATACAATTTGCAAACTCCACTACATTTTACAAACTGCTGTGGGGGGAAAACATGAATACCAAAGAGACTCTGTTGGAATCTGGACCTGTGCTATATGGCTGTGGTGCTTGTTTGTAAAGAGCCCCATGGAGTTATATGGTATGTTTATAAGAAACTAAAAATATGTGAATTGCTGAACAGAAATTAAATGGTGTTTTAAATCCTTGCTATTCTCTTACATACCTTTTTTGGCTTTATTCTGGGATCAGCAACCTTCTGGACTTTCTAACAGGTCTATTTGCTCCCATTTCATATTGCAAAGGTCTTACCATATAACCAAACTACTAATAATAATCAGAGAGGCATGGGAAAGAAACCAGAGCCATATGAGTTCTGTATTATGTAGCAAAGGCTTTTTCCTTCTGCTGGAATTTTGCGTTGAGATTCCCAGTACACGATCAATGTTGCATTAATATCACTGATAAGACAAGGTGAGTAAATGGCATGATTCATATCTAATCCTGACATTTCCAAAAACGTTTGACAACTTCCTAGCTGCCTGCCTTTCTGAATTCTTGAATTCTTTCATATACAGTCCACATAGTAACAATTTAACTGTAATGTCGTAGTACTGAGTTAGAGAATTCTGTGATGGAAAAAATGCTCATGTACAGAATTAAAACCAATGTGAATAGGATCAAATGCATACTAGAAGAACCTTTGCCAACATATTATTCTCTATGTGGTTGCTGATCATCAAAGGGGTGGTCTAAAATATCTGGAGGACACTAGATTGGGAAAGAAAGTGTTGGAGCTTTTTACTCCATTTCAGAAATGCAATGAATCTGGCTTTTCATCAACTACAGTATTTTCCTCCATGTTGCTAAGTAACACAGGTCTTCCAGGAAAATTCTTACATTTAGGTGGTATTTCATCATGTTTCCCCAAATCATAAAGAGCGGTTCTTGTTTCAAAGCACCCCAGGCTTGCTAAACTACCTGGAACTAATGCCACTGCTGCAGGGTGATTTGTTTCTGAAATTTTCCTGTGACAGGCCTCTAACATGGATCGTATACCAGCTGATCTTGATGACCTTTGATGCAAAGACTCTGGGTCTAAAGAGCAATGTAGGCCCAGAGCAAAGTACACCTTCAGACTCAAGCCATGGACAGTTAATGTTCCTTCTTTGAGGCCATGAAATCAATCTTATAGGTCAATTTGTGTCCTAGCTCAGCATTATGTTTATGCATTTCTGAAAGTACTGTTTGTAGCCTCACTTACATTGGTGAATCTTCTCTTCTTTTTTGCTGATTTCAGTTCATAAGACTTTAAACCTTTGGAATTTAAATGGCAAATTGAAGCTAGCACTTTGACAAATTTTCAGGTCCTAATATGCTGCTGTTTTCAGTCTTATTCCAGCTTTATACTGGGCTTGGGAATCACATGAAATGGTCCCTGGGTCCAATCCCCACAGGGCCCACACCTGGTAAGAATAAAATCTTACCTTAAGATTCTGATCTTACCAGGTATTTAATTAATTCGGAACAAACCAGGGGAAACACTTGTTTGTTCTGAATTAATTTGTGTTTACCTAATTAATTTGTGTTTACCGGAAGCATTGTTTGGACGTTTCTGGTAAAAACCCAGAAAGGTCCTGGGATATGGGCCTGTCTGGATGGGTCCCCAAGATTCTTTAACTAGGAATAAAAAGTACAAAGCCTATCGATTCTTTTTTGGCACCGGGGACAGGACAAGTCATCCAGGAAGATATCTGTAGCCCATCTCGTCATCTGCCCATTCCCTAATCTCTCACTATTGTTTTACTACTTGGCCTTTAACTGTTGTTTAATGCTAAACCTAAGGATGGAAAGAATATTTGGTAAATGGTTAAAAAGGTATTTTGAGTATTGAGAAACCCTGAGAAGAATCCTTGAATTATAATTTTTGCAGTTGGTACTTATTCTGCACAAAATCTGCACAAGGTTGTTTTGTACAGAAAATAGTATTTTCTGTGTGGAAAATAATATTTCAATGCAGACATATTCATTCCTAAACATAAAATTCTGTAATTGGGGATTTAGAGTATATAAACTAAATCACAAATGGATGATTTACATAGAAATTAGCATGATCTGTGCAAGAATTAATATTTTTGCATTGAAATGTTATTTTTCATGAAGAAAACTGAACAAAGAAATGTGGCTTCTTATTCAGAGCAACCTTGTGTGAAAGTGTGCAGAATAGATCCCACATTACAAATAGCCTTCAAACTCAGTGGTTTTCAAACATTTTCTCACAACAGAAAGAAAATGCTGAAATTACTCCAACTGTTTCCCTTCCCAAGATCACTAAGCTGGCATCTAGTGTGGTGTTAGAGACAACAAAAGCTGGTAGAAAACAAATACTCATGAAAGCATAGGTGCTCTGTGGTTTGTGTAATCACCACCTGGACCTCAAACTGTTTCCAAGATTTCCCATGTAATCAGCTGTACAGCAAAACCACTTTCTATAACATTGGTTTCAAATTTAGTGATCAATGTAGATGTGTCCCTCATTATATTTAAAATGAACCACACAATATGTACAAAGCTGTAGAAATCACCTTAGTTTTCTCTATGTCAGATGGGAATTAATCTATTCTATATACATTTTTAAATATATATGCTTTAACCTGAGAGTCAAACTCTTCTCCTTTAGGTGTGCCATCCACTGCTTCCTTTTCTGTTGAGATGCTTTATACGCTAACAATGAATTGTCCTTTTATTGCAATAGGAACACTGGAAAAGCCAGGGTTATAGGTGATCTTCCAGGGAACTCTTTACTATTTGACTTTTTGATTCAAATGGTTCATTGCACAAAGAAATTTTGAAGCTTGAGTTGATTTAAAGGGTCAAGCAGAAGGATTAATCTGATACAGGACTTCTGCCGCTAATTCTTTTTATTATCTTTCTTTTCACAGCAGCAGGTTTTTAGAATGGCTTAGGGTTTTTATGTAGTAGCATCTTAATACTGGTATAGAGGTCAGATGCTTCCACATTTGCTAGAAATTACATAACTCATGAAATTTTAATGAGGGCATGCTTTAAGTTAGCAGTGGACAGCTTGCTACTAGGTCGCAGTCTAGGGGCCGTATTTTGTTCCTGAAGTCACTTGTGGTTTGAATGTAGTGAGAAGACCTTGCTAATAATGCCAATAATGTTAACATGTTAATGTTGTATTCCATCAATAGAGATGTGCAATAGATAGTGGATGGCTGCAGGATCTTGGGGTCCTAGTGAAAAGAGAGTAGTTCAGAGAGGCATTGGGATTTGTGGCAATAGTGCCTCGGCCCTTTTGGGGTTGTGGCTTTTCCCAGTGCTGATATATGGTTCTAATTTCCTGACCTAGGTTTTCTGAAAACATCAACATCACTGATCTATGAATCATTTTCAGTATGGCTCCAATGTTATATGAATCATCTCTGGATTTTTCTGGATTTTATAAAAAAGTTTAAATACTCTATGCAACAGTTGAGGTCCTGACTTAAGCATAGAATTTATTTCACGAAAGTGCATTCTTACCTCATTAGCACCTCAGTTCCCTAAAATTATTACAACACAGGTGGAGCCCCCAGTGGCACAATGGCCCTTGTGATGGCAGGACTGCTGACCAACAGGTCGGCGATTCAAATCCGGTGATAGCATGTAAGCTCCCTCTGTCAGCTCCAGCTCCATGTGGGGACATGAGAGAAACCTCCCACAAGGATGGTAAAACATTAAACATCTGGGTGTCCCCTGGGCAACGTCCTTGCCGACGGCTAATTATCTCACACCAGAGGTGACTTGCAGTTTCTCAAGTCAATCCTGACACAAAAAAAATTACAGTACAGGTTAAGGGACATACTGAATGAGGTGGAAGAGGAGAGTTTACATTTGGATGGACCTTGAGTGAGAATAGTCCTTGCATTAATAGAAGGCATAATCTTAATTCAGCTCAGTAATTAAGTAGCCAGGCTTTTCTGTATTTACAGCATAATTTTGGGTGCAGTGTAAATATTTCTTAAAAACATAAGCACTAAGCATCTACTGAGGCCTATAAATGTGTGTATTTCAATTTTCTAGTATTGAAAGCAAATAGAAATGTTTTCATTGTGGATCTATGGATTAGCATTTCTTCCCACCACCCAACGTGATCTTTTTGTAATCCCTTTATGGCACTTGTGGAAGTGAGGTTGGAATGAATGCAAACTGTGCAAACTACTGAGCCAGTAATGCCATAAAATGTATGGATCTGCATATTTGACAGATTTGTTTAAATCCAATTTAGTTCATGAGCATTGAATCAATACCCTGGATATATCTGTGAGATTTCTTAATTCTGTCAAATAGGTGGTACAAGTTGAGCATCTCTCATCCAAAATGCTTGGGATAAAAAGTGTTCAATATTTGAGATGTTTGTTTGTTTGTGTGTGTGTGTGGGGGGGGATTTTGGAATACTTACATACACACACACACACACACACACACACACACACACACACACACACACATATATATATATATATATATATATATATATATATATATATATATATATATAATGAGATATCTTGGAGATATGACTCAAGTCTAAACATGGATATTTATGTTTCATATACACCTTAAAGGAGCCCCTGGTGGCACAGTGAATTAAACCAATGAGCTGCTGAACTTGCTGACCAAAAGGTCAATTCCGGGAAGTGGGGTGAGCTCCTGCTGTTAGCCCCAGATTCTGCCAACCTAGCAGTTCGAACACATGCAAATGTGAGTAGATCAAAAGGTAGTGCTCCGGTGGGAAGGTAATAGCACTCTATGCAGTGATGCTGGCCACATGACCTTGGAGGTGTCTACAGACAATGCTGGCACTTCAGCTTAGAAATGGAGATGAGCACCAACCCTCAGAGTCGGAGACGACTAGACTTAATGTCAGGGGAAGATCTTTACCTTTACCTATACATCTTAAACACATAGATTGAAGATAATTTTATATCCAACATTTTAATGATTTTGTACATGTAATAAAGTTTGCATACATTGAACATCAGAAAGGTGTCACTATTCTAGCCACCAATGTGGACTATTTTGAATTTTGGAGTATTTCAGATTCCGGCATTCCAGAATAAGAGATACTCAATCTGTAATAAAATTTATAATCTTCAAACCAGCAAGATAAAGACATTTCTTTGTGAAAATCCCTGATTTTCATTTACTTTCATTTATTACTGGGGTGAGGGTGCATAATAATGGGCAAAAAGTATTCCTGCAGCTCTGTTTTTGTATCCCTTACATGAAAATGCATGTTCTGGTTGTGTCATATTTAGAAAGAACCTTTTCTCCTGTTTCATGAATAGTGTAAAAGTATGCTTGCTGAGATCCTTGATAAGTCTTATTATGTCTTCTGCCTTTAAAAATGTATTGTGTTTTCATTTGTCAACATTAAGGCTCATTTGTTGTGCACCAATCAAACAACGTGGCTGGGTGAATGAGGCATTCATATATGTGTGTATAATGTTGCTGTTTTTTTCTTTCTTCTTTCCTTTCTCTTTCCTTTTCACCCACTCTGATGCCCAGTTCCATATTGTCAGCAGACTTTAACAGTTTGCAGTCAGCTTCTCAAAGCCATTTATATAAATTAGGCCTAGCAGGGGCTCCCAGGATCGCAAAGCAATGAACATTACTTTGCATTTGTTGACTTTAATTTTCACATTGGCGTATGTTGACCCACTTCTAGAGTAGCTGTAAACTGTTGGTTGCTTTTTGGCTGTGTTTTCTCAGCCCTCTCAACAAAACTGAGAAGCCTAAAATTCTATCTTTCTGAATCATTTGCAGCAGGAAAGGTATTTTCACTGACCTAATTAAGGGAGGAAGGAACTGACAAGAACCATATCTGAAAACCCCATGAAATTCTTTGTCACTATCAGTTGACACCCGGCCTGAGTTAAAATTGCTGGAAGAAACATTAACAACCTTAGGTATGCAGATGATACCACTCTGATGGCCGAAAGTGAGGAAGAGCTGAGGAGCCTTATCACCAAGGTGAAAGAAGAAAGTGCAAAAGCTGGGTTGCAGTTAAACATCAAGAAAACCAAGATCATGGCAACTACACCTATTGATAACTGGCAAATAGAAGGAGAAAACATGGAGGCAGTGATGGACTTTATATTTCTAGGCATGAAGATCACTGCAGATGCAGACTGCAGCCAGGAAATCAGAAGGCATTTACTTCTTGAGAGGAGAGCAATGGCCAACCTTGACAAAATAGTAAAGAGCAGAGACATCACTCTGGCAACGAAGGTCCACATAGTTAAAGCAATGGTATTCCCCATAGTAACCTATGGATGTGAGAGCTGGACAATAAGGAAGGCTGAGTGAAGGAAAATAGACGCTTTTGAACTCTGGTGCTGGAGGAAAATCCTGAGAGTGCCTTGGACCGCAAGAAGATCCAACCAGTCCATCCTCCAGGAAATAATGCCCAGCTGCTCACTGGAGGGAAGGATATTTGAGGCAAAGCTGAAGTATTTTGGCCACATCATGAGGAGACAGAAAAGCTTGGAAAAGATCACGATGCTGGGGAAAATGGAAGGAAAAAGGAAGAGAGGCTGACCAAGGGCAAGATGGATGGACGGTATCCTTGAAGTGACTGGCTTGACCTTGAAGGAACTGGGGGCAGTGATGGCCGACAGGGAGCTCTGGCATGGACTGGTCCATGAGGTCACGAAGAGTCAGAGACGACTAAACGACTGAGCAGCAGCATCAGTTGACAGGCCTCTTGAAGACATATACACCCACAATTCAGCCATTCCATCTGATGTTTATGTTGCCACTGTGACTAACAGCTGATTTCTACTAAGTATGATACTTTCTCTATAGAAGTCAGCTAAAGCTGTCTACAAAGCAGAGCCGGCCCTAGGTATTTTTCAAGTGTAGGCGAACAGAATTTTGGCGCCCCCCCAACCAATCACTGAAAAATAAAAGCGTTGGATAAGTGAAAATGTTTGATAATAAGGAGGGATTAGGGAAAAGCCTATTAAACATCAAATTACATTAAGATTTTACAAATTAAGCACTAATGTTTTACAACAAATCAACAGAAAAAGGAGTTCAATACCTTGCGGAGGCAGGCCGCAGGAGACAGGAGTTGCCTCGATGGCGCCCCCAACAAGATGGCGCCACAGGCAACTGCCTAGTTGGCCTGGTGGTTGAACCGCCTCTGCTACAAAATCTGCCTGCAAACTGTTACATTTTGAATAGCACTGAGAATTAGGATGCTGAACTATAGATTTATGAGTTTTAAGTTTTAGGGATGCCATGCCATCCACACAATTGATCCCTGCCTTGAAAAAGAGAATGAGCTATGCCCTTTTCACCAAATCAGAATACTTTCTTGTCATAGCAATCCAAGAAGCAAAACATACCAGCTGAACATAGAGTTACAAAGTTTTATCCTCTTATCACAACCAGATCTTCAAAAAGAAATATAGGGGCCCTTTACATCATTTGGAAGTCTGTTTTTTATTTTAAGTTTGGTATTTTTGCAAAGGTTAGATTGCATTATTACAAACCAAATAGCAAATAAAAAATTAAAATCAAAGATTCAATTAAATACTTAGACATAAATTCAAAGAATTAGAGAATTTAGAGATAAATAATTTTATTAGATTCAGAAAGGAAATAAATATGAAATAGTTTAATTTTAGCATATTCTAACAATCATGGTTTGGCAGGATAACATTGATCAAAATGAACATATTACCTAAATTAAACTGTTTATTTAGAATGCTACCTATAAAAATCCCAGATCAATAATTAAAAACTGGTAAAATATGTTAAACTTGTATTGCAATGGGAACAAGACTTGTATTGCAATGGGAAACCCAATTAGAGGAATGGTATAGAGAAATTTGGAATATAGCAGTTATTAATTAAATGCCTTGTGACATTAAAGTTAAAAAGGGAATATGGAAGCAAACAGATTTTGGAACATAATGGGTAAATGTATTGAGGTTATATTCATTGAAGGAAACCTGCAACAGAAACAATGAAATTTTGGATTTAAAGGATAATATGAGTTGGTCTAGGTGGAGGTGGCACAAGAAAGGGGTAAGGGACAGGGGAAGGGGATAAAATAAAATATATTAGGGTGATGTTTTAATCTGATTTTGTACTGTGGTTGGATGTATTTGTATGAATTTTATATGTTGTACGCCACTTTGAATCCCACCCACGGGAGAAAAGTGGGATAGAAATAAATAAATAAATAAATAATAGTAATAGTAGTAGATAGAAGAGTTTAACAGAATTATAAGCATAATATGTCTTAAGTGGGGAAAGTTCTAAACGAGATGGGAAGCATCTTATTATTATGCTTATTGTTATTTTAGATTAGAAACTATATAAAATGTTGACATTCTCAATGATTTTACGTATGAGCTGTATTAAGACATCAACAATGTCTCTTTTCTTTTTAAAAAAATACAATGTACTTTCCCAACTTAGATACTGTTCTCAAAATGGTTAATTGTATATGCTGTTGAGGGAAAAAACTCAAATTAAATTGCATACCCTATTTTCCTTTGATGCTTATATTATTTCTAGTTCCTAACTTCTATGAGTAATCAGAACCACAACTAGTTTCAATGCAGCAGTTTTAGTGTCAGCATGCTACTGTGGTTAGAATCCTAGCCTGGTGCTTTGGAGAACCAGGTTCAAGTTCACACTGAGACATGATCAATATCATCAGTCAGCCATAATCTCAGTGTGATCTACCTTATGATGAAGAGCTGCCCAGAGATCACTGAAGAAAGCTCAGTATAAATTTAACAAATCCTTAAGTAGTTTCCTGTGGATGGCAGAGGGAAAGCATTGGAAATTGGATGGCTCTTAAGCTGTCATTCTTTGGCTTTATTTACAAACATACATATAAAAAAACCTAAGTAGAGGCAAGCATCAAGTGGAAAATATTCTGGAGAGCTTCATGCCTTTATTAAGCTACAGCATTAATTTCATCAGTTCTGTCTGGCTAGAAATCCTGATATTCTATTCGCCATTTTTCTGTTGCACCCCTCTCCCCTATTTCTCATATTTTTATCTTCTTAGTACTGCCTGTGGCTCACCACTGCAGTAGAAATTACTAATTTAGAAAGAACTTGTAATCATTTAAACGTATTTCTAAAGGTTTCCCTAGAAAGGTTACCCAACATACCGGGGACATATATTGTATCCTGAGATAATGGAGTTACTCTCAAAATGTAAAACTGATATTTGATTTATATAGAACCCATAGAATAATAACACAGCAGTGAAAGGGGGTGGGAGAGGTTAAACATAAAAGGCATATATCAAGAATCCTATCCTATTCTATCTGATTTGTCACCGATCCACTGCTTTGGGTTTCACACAAATCTACAATTTGTAAATGATGATTACATGTGAAGAATGACGTTTCCATTGATAATAGAGAGAAAATTACTAAATAATATTCAACTTGAGGAGCACTTCCAAATCTCTCTCTCTCTCTCTCTCTCTCTCTCTCTCTCTCTCTCTCTCTCTTTTGGTTCTCTCTACCTGGAAGCCAGATTGAGAGCATCTGGGTAAAAAATAAAGGAGAGAAAAGCACCAGTGATTTCATTGTATGTGTTGGGAGTCCACTACAAGCCAAACTGAGGATTTGTGTGAAGTCTTCCTGAAACAGGTGGTCACACATTCAGAAAGGAGAGATGTATAGTAATGGAAGATGGATAGATTTCAACTATCCTGATATTTTTTGGAAGTCAAACTCTTCCAAGAATATAAGGTCCTCACTTACTTTGCAAGAGGCAACAAGGGGATCAGCAATTTAAAATATGTTCCTGATAACCTAGTTAATGGGGTGGAAGTGGCAGAACCCTTAGGTGAATGTGATTATTTTGTCCTGGAGTCTTAGTGTATTTCTGCATGGCAGTAGGTTGGACTGGATGGCCCTTGTGGTCTCTTCTCTTCCAACTCTATGATTCTCTTCCATGAGCATCTTACTGTTGGGTATGAATTAAATATCAGTCCTACAGTGTTGTCCCAGACAGGATGAGTCCTGAAACTGAGTAGGAAGGCAACCAGACAACAAATAATAACTTTGTCCAAAGGATCTATCAAGCCCCAGCAGTGCTTTCAGTCATAACCTACCCACAACTCTGGCGCAGATAGATAAAGTTTATTCCAAGCATCAGTATTCTACAGAACCTTAGAGTTACATAAAGATAAAGCAATATCTCATACACACATGGTAATCCTTATCTAAGGTCTGCATGACCATTATAGAGTATAATCATAGACTGCTTGTTGTTTATGGGAGTCTGGCATTCTATGCAACCATAACTTTTGATTGTTGGCCCTGGGCACACAATATTGCAGTCATAGCATTTGTACCAAAGCTTAAATGACAGAACTCTGCAATCAGTATACACCATGGAGAGACATCAGCTATTGTCAAAATGGCTCAATTTCAACCTCATCAGACAGGACTTACTTCGGTGCACATGTCGGTTTAGCCCTAGTTGAGCTTGTTGGCTCCCATCTCACAATGCTGAGGAACTTCTGACTGTGCTCCATGGGTCAACTAGTGTAGAGCTGGTGTATACAGCCATGGCGGCAACAAGGGGGGGCTTTCCATGTTGCACAGGCAGCAATGAGGGGGATCTCACGGTCAATGCTTCCACCCGTGGGATCAGCTTGCTGCTAAGATGGGTGATGTGGGGCATGAGCGACGGGTCCCCCCCCCCCCCCCCCGATGATGGTCACCAGATTTGCCATCAGGTATGGCAATTCCAGCAGCCCATGTGATGAGGTCATAAAACACATCAACATGTAGTTGGATCTTTAATTCTTTGTGTATACCAACAGGATTATGCTTTTTCTTTGGAGCTGTTCTTTTTCTCTTCCCCACTCCCCTAAATGACTAGTTCATTTCTTCTGGGAAAGCAGGCTCGGTTGCCTTTTAGTACATGAAAAAGGGTGAGGCCCTTTTTGTTAATGTGAATATGAAAAAAGCCTGAAGAGAAAAAAATGCCTATTTGAGGGTTAGAAAGTCATAGCATTTCTGCTCTTTACTTTCCGGGAACAAAAATAGCAAGAACAGGTCCCAGCTGCTGGCCACTGTGGGTTTGAAAAGGTTATCAAGACATTATAGCATATAAACAGCGGAGCTATTAGCTCTGAGCTGTGAAAAGTTTCTAACCTTCACAGCGAAAACCTTAAATTATTTTTGAAGTGTTAATGAAAGTCAGCTCTCCAAAGATGGATGTGGAGCAAAGAATTGCATCAGACAAATGGCAAGTAACATATTAATAGCTATTGGTTCAGAAAGTCCAAAAATAGGTCGGTGGGTAGGGGGAGGTCTGAAGTGACTGAAAAGTCATAGAATCATAAAGTTGGAAGAGATCACATGGGCTATCTAGTCAAACTCCCTGCCATGCAGAAACACACATTCAAAGTACCCCTGACAGATGGCCATCCAGCCTCTGTTGAAAAGCCTCCAAGGAAGGAACCTCCATTACACTCTGAGACAGAGAGTTCCATTGCTGAAAAGCTCTTACAGTCAATAAGTTCTTTCTAATGTTGAGGTTGAATCTCCTTTCCTGTAATTTGAATCCATTACTCCTAGTCCTACGACTTCATCACATGGGGCTTTTCCCCAGCCAAGGATGCTACTGAAATGCACCCAGGACAGAGCCCATCACATGATACAGGGATACTTCCAGTGGGGCTCTGTCTCAGCAGCAGGGTCAGAGGCAGCCCTGAGAACACAAGTCACTAAACCAGGGACAGTGCAGGAGGAAGCCAGGGACATCCAGAAAACATCATATGAAGGTTAGGGGATGAAGTAATGTGCTGCCCCATGGTCTCCCCCGCTACCACACAGATTCCCCCGCTGTACCCCGACTTATGGACCTCCATCTGATAAGATCCCTAGTCTCCAGGGCAGCAGAAAACAAGCTTTCTCCCTCCTCCTTATGACATCCTTTCATATATTTATACATGGCTACCATGTCTCCTCTCAGCCTTTTCTTCTGCAAGCTAAACATACTCAGCTCTTTAAGCAACCAAATCCAAAGAGTGCTTACCACTGTTTCCTCTTCATCCTGGAAAGAAGGGACTAGTGGAGTACTGTTCAACATCTTTATTAATGACTTAGATGAAGGTTTAAAGGGCATGCTTATCAAGTGCCAAATTAGCTCAGGCTTGCCAGAGAGATTAAAAACAATAGAAAGGCTTTCTTTAGTTGTGTCAGCAGAAAAAGGAAGAACAACGAAATGGTAGCAGCATTTCTTAGCCCACATTTTATTAGTCAACCACCTTTATATCTATCTCTCTGGTAGAAAAAAGAAAGTCCAGTGGGCATTCATCACATCTAGCATATGAGATTTTTTTTTCTTTAATGATTTTGTGGAAGGAATCAGACAAGAGACCAAAGTTGGCCACTCTTAATTGCATCTGTACACTAGTACCTTGCACTATCTTGATATAGTGCAGACTATGCAAGCTTCAGCAAGCAGAAAAGGGATGGTGACACAGAAAGATTCCATCCCAGAAAAATACATACTACAAATTATAAATTTGATGTGGTGTGGTAAAACACATTCAGATTTCATCATTTTTCTTCATAGGATCGTCCCCAGGGAAAGTTAATTACTGGACTTCAGTGTTTAACTTCCCATACTTAGGAGAAGCCTTTCATTTACTAGTGATCCATGGACCAAGCATTACTCACACTCTCTTAGGGGTTAAGGGCTTGGAGTATATATTACAACTAGCTGTGCCCGGCCACGCGTTGCTGTGGCGAAGTCTGGTGGTATGGGAAATAAAGTATTGAGGAATTGGTGGTAGTTAAGGTAAAGGGTAAAGGTTTTCCCCTGACATTAAGTCCAGTCGTGTCTGACTCTTGGGGTTGGTGCTCATCTCCATTTCTAAGCTGAAGAGCCGGCATTGTCCGTAGACTCCTCCAAGGTCATGTGGTCAGCATGACTGCATGGAGCGTCGTTACCTTCCCGCCGCAGAGGCACCTATTCATCTACTCTCATTTGTATGTTTTCAAACTTCTGGGTTGGGAGAAGGTGGGGCTAATAGTGGGGGCTGTGTTCATCTGCGACCTTTGGGTGCAGAAGTTCAGCAGCTTAGCGGTTTAACACGCTGCGCCATCAGGAGAGATTATTTTCTCAAGGTTGTGAATATACAATATTTCTTGTTGGGAGAAATTTTTTTGTTGGGAGGTGTTAGCTGGCCCTGATTGTTTCCTGACTGGAATTCCCTTGTTTTGAGAGTGGTGTTGTTTGCGATATTTTATGTGCTTCTATTGTGTGTGTGTCTCAGAAAAGAGAGGATTTGCCAGACTTTGATGATGGGAATACTTTGTTGGGAGGTGTTAGCTGGCCCTGATTGTTTCCTGTGTGGAATGGCCCTGTTTTCAGATTGTTGTTCTTTATGTAGTGTTTTGATTTTAGAGATTGTATTGTTCTGTTTTATTATAGCAGAGTAATTTTTATATATTGATTTTATTGTTTTTGAATACTTGGAGCCAGATCGTATTCATTTTTACGGTTCACAGCAGCATAATAATAATAATAATAATAATAATAATAATAATAATAATAATAATAATAATAATGAGTCTGGTAATACACACTGCTTCACTGCATTGTGAGCTTCCTTTCTGGAAAAATCCTTTCTTGGGAGGTGTTAGCTGGCTGTGATAGTTTGTTTTGTGGCATTCCCAATTTTCCTGATTTCAGAGTGTTATAAAAATAATAAGTTAGTATTATTAGTTATTATTATATTGTTGAATGATTATCAATGTTCTAATAATTATTATTCCATTTGTGAATGATTATCACTGTAATAATAATAATAATAATAATAATAATAATAATAATAATAATAATAATTTACTCTTATTTTGAATTGTTAATACATTGTTGGATGATTATCAGTGTTATAATAATTATTATTATGACAGCCTTGAATGTTTATTATGGTTGTAATAATAATAATTTGTTATGATTAGTTATTATTGCATTGTTAAATTATTATTACTGTTATAATAACAATAATAAATTACTATTATTATTGGTTATTATTACATTCTTAAATGATGACCAGTTATTATTATATTAATAATAATTATTACTGACAGGGAAGGGAAAGGTGAGGACGATAGGGCTTGAGAGGGAAAAAAGGGGGGCTGCTGAGGCATTGGAGGGGTTGTCATTTGTGGGTGACAACAACAACAACCACAATAACAACAGAAAAGGGGGGGCTCAGCTTGGGCCAACTTGGGCCTTCCCTCGAGTTGTTTTGGGTGCCAACTTCCACCCTTCCTGGCCTGAGACTCTTTACTCCCCCCCACCCCGTCAGCCGTTTAACTGGGTGAGGGGGAAAAGGAAGGGGCCTGAGGGCGGGAAGGGCGGGGGTTGGCGCCCAAAACAACTCGAGGGGAGGCCCAGGCCTGCTGGAGGGCCATGCCCTCCTCTTCCCCCCTCACCTTGAAGTTTTCAAAGAACCGGGGAAGAAGTCGAGGAGCAGGGTGTAGACGGCGCTGCGGAGGGCCCAATAGGAGGAAGGCCGAGGCCGGGAAGAGGAGAGAGGGTGAGGCGGGGGGGTGTCCGCGGGGCCTTCCTCGCGCTGAGGGGAAGGGAGAGGGGTGGGAGGAGGGGGCCTGCTTGGCGACCCTCCATGGGCCCTGAGGGGGGGAGGAGATTGAGGGGGAGAGGGCAGAGGAATCCGCCCTCCTGCCTTCCTTCCTTCCTTCAGCCCAGGCCCAGCTCTGAGGCGAGGTGTTTGTGAGGCCTCCTGGGCTAAGGATGATGTGTGTGTGTGCGCGCGCGTGGGAAGGGAAGAGAGGGCGGTGTGCGCGCAGGCGCAGATCGCCTGTTGCGGTTTTTGGGCTTTTGTTGGCCCTGTGATTGTGTTTGGCATCTAATTGTGCTGTATCTTACTGGAGCCGTGGATTTGGTTATGTGGCCAAATTTGGTTATGTGGCCAAATTTCAAGGTTGGAGGGCCTTTACTTTTGTTGTTTTGTGCATCGTCCTGATGCCATTACTCTTTTATATATATATAGATTGACTGTTTGCCAAAACTACTGCTCTGATTGTTCACTTCACCTTCAAACAATGGAGAATAGGATTATTTTGCATCACACAGATTAAGCACCATGATTCTGCTGTAGTTGCCATCCTATGCAATTCTGTAATTTGCTGTTTGGTACAAATTACTCTGTGGATGAGAATTCTCTCTAAACTACAGATCTCAGGTTTCCACTGGATGTTGCCATAGCAATTGCATAATGCTATAACTACATTGTGAGAAAGGACTACAGACCTATTTCTCGGCACACTTAATTTTTCCCCCCAAAAATATATTCCTCCTTTCTTCCTTACAAAACCTAAGGCAGATTTTAAAAGATTTTTATTTAACCCCCCCCCCCACTAAATATAACATTTTAAACATAAATACATGAATGAATAAATGGGGTGTTGTGTGGTTTCCGGGCTTTATGGCTGTGTTCTATCACCCCAGTGATTCCAGCCACAAAAGCCTTCAACAATAAACAAATAAATGTCATATCAAAACAGCAATGATTTATTTTTAAAAGATCAATGTGTTTGAAATGTGCCAAATGGAGAGAAAGTACAGTTGTCCATGAATTGACTTTTCTGCAGCATCCAGTTAGTGCTCTAAATCCAATCTACATTAAGAAAAAATGCCTGCTGATGGAAGAGAATAGAGGGAAGGTCATTTTAGCCTCAACTCCTGTGGGTATTGGGTTCCATAGCTTGGAAACCACTGCTGAGAAGGCCCTTTAGGTCAATGGTTTTCAGCATGTGGGTCCCCTGGTGTTTTGGCCTGCAACTCCCAGAACTCCCAACCAGTTTACCAGCTGTTAGGATTTCTGGGAGTTGAAGGCCAAAACATCTGGGGACCCAGAGGTTGAGAACCACTGCTCTAGGTGAATCTGATTGTAGAAAATCTAAAAATTTCAAACCTCAGATAATTTTACATAGGGATAATCATGTCCCTTATAATGGAACACAAGTAATGCCCATATCATAGAAATATGATATGAAAGCTAAATTGGACACTTATGGGTAATTAAGTTGTTCCGCTGGTCTCTTAGATATTTTAAGTGTTTTATATATTGTCACTAGCTGTGCCCGGCCACGCGTTGCTGTGGCGAAGTATGGTGGTATGGGAAATAAAGTATTGAGGAATTGGTGGTAGTTAAGGTCAAGGGTAAAGGTTTTCCCCAGACATTAAGTCCAGTCGTGTCTTACTCTGGAGGTTTGTGCTCATCTCCATTTCTAAGCTGAAGAGCCGGCGTTGTCCGTAGACTCCTCCAAGGTCATGTGGGATGACTACATGGAGCGGCGTTACCTTCCCGCCGGAGCAGTACCTATTGATGCACTCACATTTGCATGTTTTCGAACTTCTGGGTTGGCAGAAGCTGGAGCTAACAGTGGGGGCTCTCTCCGCTCCCCCAATTCAAACCTGTGGCCTTTCGGTCCAGAAGTTCAGCAGCTCAGCGCTTTAACACGCTGCGCCATCAGGGGATATTATTTCCTAAAGGTTGTGAATATACAATATTTCTGATTGGGTTTTTTTGTTTGTTGGAGGCAAGTATGAATGCTGCAATTAGGAAAAATGATTAGGATGTAATGGCCTTGCAGCTTTAAAGCCTGGCTGTTTCCTCCCTGAGTGAATTTTTTGTTGGGAGGTGTTAGCTGGCCCTGATTGTTTCCTGTCTGGAATTCCCTTGTTTTCAGAGTGGTGTTGTTTGCGATATTTTATGTGCTTCTACTGTCTGTGGCCCTGAGAAAACAGAGGATTTTCCAGACTTTGATGATGGGAATACTTTGTTGGGAGGTGTTAGTTGGCCCTGATTGTTTCCTTTGTAGAATTCCCCTGTTTATTTACTGTCCTGGTTTTAGAGATTATATTGTTCTGCATTATTCTATCCCAGTAATTATTTCATATTAAAGAAGAATCTCACTTATCCAACATTCGCTTATACAATGTTCTGGATTATCCAACGCAGTCTGCCTTTTCATAATCAATGCTTTTGTAGTCAGTGTTTTAAATTCATTGTGATATTTTAGTGGTAAATTTGTAAATACAGTACAGTAGAGTCTCACTTATCCAACATAAACGGGCCGGCAGAACGTTGGATAAGCGAATATGTTGGATAATGAGGAATTAAGGATAACCCTATTAAACATCAAATTAAGTTATGATTTTACAAATTAAGCACCAAAACATCATGTTAGACAACAAATTTGTCAGAAAAAGTAGTTCAGTACACAGTAATGCTATATAGTAATTACTGTATTTATGAATTTAGCACCAAAATATCACGATATATTGAAAGCATTGACTACAAAAATGCGTTGGATAATCCAGAACATTGGATAAGCGAGTGTTGGATAAGTGAGACTCTACTGTAAATACTACATAGCATTACTGCGCATGGAACTACTTTTTCTGTCAAATTTGTTGTATAATATGATGTTTTGGTGCTTAATTTGTATAATGATTACCTAATTTGATGTTTTATTGGCTTTTCCTGAATCCCTTCTTATTATCCAACATATTCACTTATCCTGCCGGCCTGTTTACGTTGGATAAGTGAGACTCTACTGTATATTTCTAATCTTATATTATCTGCTCAGAACTGGATTATCTGAGGCCCCTTCTTCACAGCTGTATAAAATGCACACTGAAGTGGATTATATGGTAGTGTGGAGTCAAGATAATCCAGTGCAAAGCAGATAATATAAGATTATAAATGGGTTATATAGCTGTGTGGCAGGGCCTTGAGTCTACACTGCCATATAATCCAGTGCAAATTAGATAATCTGTGGAAGAAGTCTAAGTGAGGCCTAAATCGGCCTGTCCCCTAACTGAAACCTGGCTGTCCCTTGGTTGCTAGGCAACCAAGTGGGCAGAGATTAGCCCTCTAAACTGGCAGCAATTGGATAAAAAGATTATTGCTCTCCCTCTAATTAGGACTTTATTTTTCTTTTCTTTTTGTTGTATCAACCTTGAGGCGTGGATGATGGGTTGTGTTGTCAAATTTTGAGGTTGGGGGGCCTGTAGTTTTGTTGTTTTGTGAATTGCCGTGATGCCATCACTCTTTTATATATATAGATTACTACAGAATTGCACCTGGACAAGGGCCATATTTAAAATGAGTTGTCTGAAGTAGCACAAAGTGACAAGCAAGTCCTGTCAAAATACATAGTTTTTCCTCAATGTGTATTTGATTCCCATTTCTATCTGTTAAGAGAGAAACGGGGTTTATTTGCAAGAGAGCTCTCAGCTTTCAGAGGGCGCTTCCAAAAGAACTGGGCTTTCCTGGGGTTTTCTCCTATTCCAGCTTGGTAACTACCATGCTGGAATGGGGCCAGCTTAACCCCTTCCCCCCAAAAGCCTTGAAATAAAATAAAAACTTACCGGGCCGCTATACCTCCTCTCCAGCAGCCCTCTTGGTTCATAGAAATGACACACCAGGAAGTGGTGAGGAGAAGAGTGATTTTCTGTCTGGAGGGACCCAAAGTCATCAAGATCTCATTCTCTTTTATTATCTCTCATTTTCTGGGCTCAGATAACTTTGCCTATCACTGAGACAGTTCACATTGCTGTCTTTTGTTCTGTTTTTGTTCTGTTTTCACATCATTCTAGTTGTCCTTTCCTCATGTTCATTGAATGTATGGTAATGGCCAAGAGACAGGAAACAGGATATTTCCTAGTAGAACCATCACTCTTACCCACCAGCACTCCATCTGAAGGTATTACTAAGGGCCTGTGCACGATCAAATTGTTCATATGTAAGACATCACTGCATAATTGAGATTTTTGAATTAGTCTCATATTACATGACATCAGCCTCCATATCCACAGGAAACTGGGCTCATGAATTCATGCATTCACATCTTGAAAATATTTTTAAAAATCCAAAAGCAAACTTTGATTTTGCCATTGTATATAAGGGACACAATTTTACTATGCCACCGTATAGAAAAGGACTCCATAGATTTTGGTACCATGTATGCTCGAGAGACAAACCCCAGTAGATATTAAAGGTCCTCTGTATAGACTCTGTTTAGAACTTTGCCTGTTCTGCTACATCCACATAATACAGCAAAGAAGGCATGAAGATCGAGGCCCATTTCGCTGAGATATGAACAATGATATAAAATCCATTAGCTTTATATAGACTGCTATCTGTTTCAATGACAGGTGTCCCTTATTTTTGGCTCTCTTCAGAGCAAAAGAAAAAAATCACATAACCTTTGCAGTCTTTGTAAACCTTTCATACGTAATAATGTTCTAACCTTTTTATTACTCATGAGACAATGAAGGCTTTGAGTTCTCTATATGGGCCAATGTCTAATTATAAAGAAGAGAATCCTCTGTATAATACAGAGCTGCTTGAAGGTTCAGGATTTCTGCTTGTTCTGCCAAAGTCAATAAAAGCTTTGTCCAGTTCTGCTGTCAAGGAAGATGAAGCAAAACTCTGCTGTGCTTCTAAATCAGTAGTAAAGACCAAGTGTAGTGACGGGAGCACCATGGTTTTTAGTGACTGCAATTGTCTTCAGTTCCTGTATGATGTCTAAAATGCTACCAAATTAATGTCTATGGGGTCATTAAATGAACTATGAGGCAAATCATTCAGTGTCAGGACCCAGGCTGCAGAGCACCAATAACCTTGCACAGAGGCCAGTCTCCATCTAATATCTTTATTAAGGAAATATATAAAAACAATAAAAACAAGTGAAGAATATAGTTCAGAAGTAGACCTTTCAGATGAGGTCAAATATAGTCCAGAAATGTATTGTCCAATATAAGATATTAGAGTCCAAAGTTTTAATCCACTTGACCGAAACACACACTTTGCCAAGCAATAGTGTGGGGAAACAACAGAGTCTTTAAAGTCCAATGTAGCTAGACAACAAGGCTGGAAAATAAACTTGATTCTTGGCTAGATCCGTGACTAGAAGACGAGGCAAACATGAAACATGAACAGAGTCCAAGGAAGTCCGTGTGACAAGGCAAGGCTGGAAACTTGATCCGGGAAACAAGGAACTGGGATTACGAAGTCCACACACGATCTCTCTCCTCAAGCTGAACAATTGACTCCGCAAAGTATCCCTGGCGCTAAGCACCTATATTGGGTCTCGTTTTCCCGCCAACAGAACTCTTTCCCTAGAGAACGAGAAGCGAAACCCAACTCTGTCCAGATGTGTGACTCCTTAGAATTTCCCAAGGGAAGCAAGCCTAATCAGCTTGATTTCTGGCAGCAATGCGTAAACTCCGATGAGCCTGTTTCCCCTTTCCCGGGAATAAGATTCTTTTCTGGGAAACGGGGGGGAGTTCTGCCCAAGGCCTGTTTGGCTGAATTCTTGAGGACAAACATCAACATCCTGCAGGTGAGGAGACTCCAGCTCTGGCTGAACCGGCAAAAATCCCATGTTTTCCTCTTTGTCTGTCACAATAGTACTAGGAACAGGACTACAAGGCCCATGAGTCATCACATTCAGCTACAGTAGAGTCTCACTTATCCAACATAAACGGGCTGGCAGAACGTTGGATAAGTGAATATGTTGTATAATAAGGAGAGATTAAGGAGAAGCCTATTAAACATCAAATTAGGTTATGATTTTACAAATTAAGCACCAAAACATCATGTTATACAACAAATTTGACAGAAAAAGTAGTTCAATACGCAGTAATGCTATGTAGTAATTACTGTATTTACGAATTTAGCACCAAAATATCATGATTTATTGAAAACATTGACTACGAAAATGCATTGGATAATCCAGAACGTTGGATAAGCGAATGTTGGATAAGTGAGACTCTACTGTACTTTCCCTGCCAATTAATGGCATCTTAAGCCATTATGTCTAGATGGTTTTAATTTAATCTTTCATGTTTTCTTTCCTTCTCAAACAAAAAGGATATCCAGTCTGTTCCAGAATTTGAATTGTTGTTCCTAAATTCAGATGCATTTCTTCGCTAATTTTCATCTTGATGAAACCAATGAGCATTTTAACCACTGAAAAAGTCTTTGAAAACTAATTTTAGACAAGACAAAAAATTTGCAGGATGTGAAAAACTTGCAGAGGATTATTATGAACATGCCTTGGAAACTTCACTGTTCATAATTTGGGACGTATTCTGTGCAAGATTATGTAGGGCTGTTTGACAAAGAAATCAGCACAGAAAATAGTATTTTCACTTCAAAATATTATGTCCTATATAGAAAAAAGTGGTTCCCTGTGACGTTTCCTGCCTAAAATAACCAGATACAACTTTTGCACAGAATAAATCTCAATCTGCAAAGATTCTCAGTAGTGCAGGAGTCTTCTTACCAATATTTCTCAACACTTGAAAAATATGACTTTTTAGAAGTACAGTATGTGAATATTATTTTCACCCCTAGTTCTAAATTAGTGTTCTTGCTAGCAGCTTGTTAACATGTGTCCTTGGTAGAAACTATAATAAAAATGAAGAAGCAAACTTTTTAAATATTCCAAGCTCTGAAAATTTTGGATTTTTTTCTTCAAATTTTGATACATCTGAATATAAAAGTCTGGTACTTCTTCCACTCTAGCTTTGACTTTTCAGCATTTTGAAGAAAGATTGTATCAGACAAATACAGCAAATGATCTCTTAGTATTTTGAACTGTTTTCTGCAATATTTATTTATTTATTTATTTATTTATTACAATATTTATATCCTGCCCTTCTCACCCAATAGAGGACTCAGGGCAGCTTACAATAAAACACATATATAAAATTGTACAATACATTGTGAATCAACTAAAATCAATTATCTACAGTGCACACTGGTATTTTTTTTAGATTTTATCCAATACTACTATATTTATGGGAAGCTTTGACCTATCAAGTTAGAAGTATTCTGTTAATATTAAATATTAATATTTCTGTTTAATTGGTTGCACCTATAATTAGCACCTTACCTGATAAGAACCATAAATGGATGTAATTATAGTTCATTAGAATGTGGATTGATAATGGTCTGTATCTACAAGGTGTACCATGAGATTTGGTGTTTTCTCTGACTGGGCTTATTAATTGCAGGGTGTAGGAGTTTATGTGAAATGCACTTAAATGTGGTTTATGTAGACTTTTCTCACCTGATATAAAATTTTAAAACATGCCACATTTAGAGGACTGCTGCATTGCTTGTGGTACCTGATGGAAAGAAAAGCTTAAGTAGAGATTCTTGTTGCTTTAAGTTCTTCCAAAGAAAAGCGTTTGAAGGATGTTATTACAAGCAAACTGATTATAGCTGGTCCATCACCTATAGTGTCAATGTCTATCACACAATGGCATGCAATCCCACTGCCAGTCTGCTTCCTCCCCATGATTATTCCATCCCTTGCTATTGGTGGGTAAATAGCTATGGGTCTATTTTGGCAGTAAAGTGATATCAGGGGGAGGGATTCTCTCCCTCCTCTATTTTCTAAATATTTTCATTTTCAGTTTTAAGTTATATTTGCTTTTCTTGTTTTTAGAATTTGGAGTTGAAAAATTGCTGTTAAAATTACAGAACAGTGGTAGTGCAGGAAAGTGGGATAAAGAGGACGTACAACCAAAGCCCCCAGTGGCACAGTGGGTTAAATCGCTGAGCTGATGAACTTGCCAACTGAAAAGTCTGCAGTTTGAATCTGGGGAGCAGGGTGAGCTCCTGCTATTAGCCTCAGCTTCTGCCAACCTAGCAGTTTGAAAACATGCAAATGTGAGTAGATCAATAGGTACCACTCCAGCAGGAAGGAAACGGCACTCCATAAAATCATGCCGGCCACATGACCTTGGAGGTGTCTACAGATAACGCCGGCTCTTCGGCTTAGAAATGAAGATGAGCACCAACCCCCAGAGTCGGACATGACTAGACTTAATGTTAGGGGAAAACCTTTACCTTTACTACAATCACAGGACTAGGAATTGTTGCATCAGTGCAATTGCAAGATTGAAGAGAGGTGCGATATTGACAGTCCTCAGCGTGGTATGTATCAAGGATAGCATGATGGCAGCAGACTAAAGGGGTTTATGCCATAAAGTCCTAGAACATAATTTAATTTGACCTTAAATTTAAGCTATTGATTCATTTCCCAAAGGTAGTTTTCACAATGTTACTGCAGATCATTTGAAGGAAATGGTCTTTCCCGAAGCTCATGGCTCTAAGGGAAAAAAAGAAAATATTACAAAAAGTTGACTGTTATATACACACACACACAGAGGTGGTTCAACCATCAGGCCAACTAGGCATTTGCCTGTGCCACCATCTGGATGCACGTGCATGCATGCTGAGGCGCACGCGGGAGCATCTCATCGGCGCCCCCTACAAGATGGTGCCACCTTCCTGACAGCCTGTGCCTTCCAGGCAGTGTGCGCACTCTAAACCTGCTTCAACCAGCAGAAGGAAGCTTTCTTCTGCCGGTTGCAGCGGCTGGAGAGTGCGCTCGCCACCCGGAAGGCCAGCCCATGTCAGCGCGGGCCTGCCCTGCATGCCGGCGTGCGCCTGTGGTGTGCACGCTCTCAACCAGCAGAAGGAAGCTTCCTTCCACTGGTTGCAGTGGATGGAGAGCATGCTCACCGCCTGTAAGGTGGGCCCACACCGGCGTGGGCCCAGCCTGCATGCCGGCGTGCGCCCGGCCTATGTGCCGGCAAGCGCCTGCCTTGCATGCCGGCATGCACCTGCCCTGCGTACCAGCATGCACGCTCTACAGGAGGCTTCCATGGCCTTGCCCACCTCCTCCTCCTCCTCCTCCTCCTCCTCCTCCTCCTCCTCCTCCTCAGAGGTGAAGTATTGCAGCAATTGATTTCGGGGGGGGGGCATAAAAATTCTCTTCGCCTACTCTTGAAAATTGCCTAGGGACGGCTCTGTACACACATTACTAAGGGTCATCTACACTGTATAATGACTGCAATTTGACAACCACATTAACTGCTATGGCTCAATGCTATGGAATCCTAGACATTGTGGTTTGCTCAAGCATAATCACACTTTGGCAGAAAACTTGTAAAAGTACAGCTGTGATTCCAGAGCATTAAGCCATGACAGTTAAAGTGGTGCATTCATTGCACCTAAGATATAATTTCATTTATATTTTTGATGGGAGGTTTTGCATAGTATCTATATATATAAAAGGGTAATGAAATTTCGGCCTAGGACAAAACAACAAAACTACACATCCCAGAAACACTAAACTTAGCAGCACAACCCCTGATCCATGTCTCTACGTTCATACAAGAAAAAGAAAAGAAAAATAAAGTCCTAATTAGAGGGGGAGGAATAATTGTTTTTATCCAATTGTTGCCAGTTAGAAGGCTAAGCTCTGCCCACTTGGTCTCCTAGCAACCCACTCAACCCAGGGGACAGGCAGAGTTAGGCCTCACTTAGGCCTCTTGCCCACTTCCTATAAAATACAGATTATCAGATTTTAACTGGATTATATGGCAGTGTAGACTCAAGGCCCTTCCACACAGCTATATAACCCATTTAGAATCTTATATTATCTGCTTTGAACTGGATTATCTTGACTCCACACTGCCATAGAATCCACTTCAGTGTGCATTTTATCCAGCTGTGTAGAAGGGGTCTCATATAATCCAGTTCTAAGCAGAGAATATAAGATTATAAATATAGAGTCTCACTTATCCAACATAAACAGGCCGGCAGAACGTTGGATAAGTCGAATATGTTGGATAATAAGAAGGGATTCAGAAAAAGCTGATTAAACATCAAATTACGTAATCATTATACAAATTAAGCACCAAAACATCATGTTATACAACAAATTTGACAGAAAAAGTAGTTCCAGGCACAGTAATGCTATGTAAGTAATTACTGTATTTACAAATTTACCCTCAAAATATCACAATGGATTTAAAACACTGACTACAAAAACATTGACTACTAAAAGGCAGACTGTGTTAGATAATCCAGAACATTGGATAAGCGAATGTTGGATAAGTGAGATTCTACTGTAATATGAAATAATTACTGTGGTAGAATAATACAGAACAATAGTAATCTCTAAAACCAGGACAGTAAATAAAGAGCAACACTCTGAAAGCAGGGAAATTGGGAATTCCACAAAGGAAACAATCAGGGCCAGCTAACACCTCCCAAGAAAGGATTCTTCCAGAAAGGAAGCTGAGAAGGGAGTGAAGCAGTGTGTATTACCAAAGTCATTACTATTATTATTATTATTATTATTATTATTATTATTATTATTATTATTATTGTGTTGCTGTGAACTGCGAAAATGAATACAATCTGGCTCCAAGTATTCAAAAACACTAAAACCAGAATATATAAAAATTACTGTGGTATAATAAAACAGAATAATACAATCTCTAAAATCAGAACACTAAATAAACAGCAACACTCTGAAAACAGGGGAATTCCACACAGGAAACAATCAGGGCCAGCTAACACCTCCCAACAAACTATTCCCATCACCAAAGTCTGGCAAATCCTCTGTTTTCTCAGGGCCACAGACAGTAGAAGCACATAAAATATCGCAAACAACACCACTCTGAAAACAAGGGAATTCCAGACAGGAAACAATCAGGGCGAGCTAACATTTCCCAACAAAAAGTTCACTCGGGGAGGAAGCAGCCAGGCTTTAAAGCTGCAAGGCCATTACATGCTAATCATTTTGCCTAATTTCAGCATTCATACTTGCCTCCAACAGACAAAAAAAACCCAATCAGAAATATTGTATATTCACAAGCTTTAGGAAATAATATCCCGTGATGGCGCAGCGTGTTAAAGCACTGAGTTGCTGAACTTCTGAACCGAAAGGTCGCAGGTTTGAATTGGGGGAGTGGAGAGAGCCCCCACTGTGAGCCCCAGCTTCTGCCAACCCACAAGTTCGAAAACATGCAAATGAGAGTAGATGAATAGGTAATGCTCCGGCAGGAAGGTAACAGCGCTCCATGCAGTCATCCCACATGACCTTGGAGGAGTCTACAGACAACGCCGGCTCTTCGGCTTAGAAATGGAGATGAGCACCAACCCCCAGAGTCAGACACGACTGGACTTAATGTCACGGGAAAACCTTTACCCTTTACCTTAACTACCACCAATTCCTCAATACTTTATTTCCCATACCACCATACTTTGCCACAGCAATGTGTGGCTGGGCACAGCTAGTAATCTTATAAATTTATAAGTGAATGATAGAAAGAATAAAAATGTACCCAAAATATACCATTAGTTGTGGTTTTGGACACCTATATTGACTGAACAGGTATAGTGAAGATAATCTCATGTTCTGGAAGGCTTGAGAAGAACTGCATTTCAAAGGCCCCCCAGATGCATAATAAATAGGATAGTGGTTGGACCTTCAGCTTTGTATTGCTGATTAGAATCTGACCTTTGCATCTGCTGCTCACTACCAAAATTGATACTACCTCAAGATAAAGCACACACCTTTTAATAAATGCCTATTATTTAGGCATTTTATCAAAAAAAATCTGCAACATGATATACAAATCTATTTCTACAGAGGGTGAAGAAGCAGCTAATGCACTCCTTAATGCTAAGGATGATTGAGTAGGCGAGAGCGGGCAGTGCTTAATAAAAAGGAGGCAGGGATTCAAACCGTGACTTCAAGAGATTGAGTCTATAGATCTTCATTAGAGCTTTAAGCCTTAAAAGCGGTAATGGTTCCAAAGATTTTTTTAAAGAAAGGGGCCTGAGTTGCATGTTTACTTTTTGCCATCATTTCTATATAATGGAAATGTCCATTATTACTACTAGTAATAGTAGCAGCTTAAAATTCAATGTCACAAATATGCTTAGCCTTTTATGGAATAGTAAATAAATAGTTTCTTATCTCAAAAGCTCATGATCTCCAGTTTGTAGGTGCTAAACTTTGACACAAGTAAAGAAATATGGTATAGGGCTAAGAATAATAATGTACCTTTGCTTTACATGTGCATCTGCAAAAGAGCCAATGTTATGATTTGAGTGTTGGACTATGTCTCTGAAGTCTAGACTTCACTTAGCTGTGAAAACCCACTGTGTGACCCTGAGCAATGCACACTTTCACAGCCGCAGGACAAAGCAACCTGCAGTCTGTCTCTATACAAGTCTTACCAAGAAAACCTCATGATTTTTGTTGTTATTAACTGCATACAAGTTGACTTTAAAAGGCCCATTATGATGATCACGTGAATGGGCGACCTCCAATCTTTCTGTTCTCAACTGCCCTACTCAGGTCTTGCAGACTCAGGACTATGACTTCCTTGATTGAGTCTTTCCATCTGTAATGTTGTCTTACCTCTTCTTCACATGGCCCTTTTGGGCCGTGCTATTGCTCTGCTAAAGGAGAGGCGCGCAAGGTGGCTTTTGGCGCCCCACACGCCCTCCCTCCTCCCCTCATCACACAGTGGTGATGGGACAGGGTGTGTTGGCATCCTTTTCCTCCCCCCCACCAGATGGCAGAATACGCATTGCCCCACCACCCTTTCTCCCATTATGCAGCAAAAGGGAAGGAAAGTGCGGATAGTTCCATCAGAGCTACTCAAACAACACTTTCTTCCCCGTAGTGGTGGAGGAAGCGCTATTTGGTGCTTCCACCCCATTTTGGAAGGAATGTGGGCAGGGCCTGCAGTGTGTCATGTAATAGTGCACAGCAATCCCCGTCCAAGCTGAACATAAAAGTGGCAAAACGGCGCAAAAATGACCCATGTAAAAAAGTTCTTATGCTTTCCCTACTGCTCTCCACCTTGCCAACTATTATATCTTTTTCATAGAATCATAGAATCATAGAATAGTAGAGTTGGAAGAGACCACATGGGCCATCTAGTCCAACCCCCTGCTAAGAAGCAGGAAATCGCATTCAAAGCACCCCCGACAGATGGCCATCCAGCCTCTGCTTAAAAGCCTCCAAGGAAGGAGCCTCCACCACGGCCCCGGGGAGAGAGTTCCACTGTCGAACAGCTCTCACAGTGAGGAAGTTCTTCCTGATGTTCAAGTGGAATCTCCTTTCCTGTAGTTTGAAGCCATTGTTCCGTGTCCTAGTCTGCAGGGCAGCAGAAAACAAGCTTGCTCCCTCCTCCCTATGACTTCCCTTCACGTATTTGTACATGGCTATCATGTCTCCTCTCAGCCTTCTCTTCTGCAGGCTAAACATGCCCAGCTCTTTAAGCCGCTCCTCATAGGGCTTGTTCTCCAGACCCTTAATCATTTTAGTCGCCCTCCTCTGGACGCTTTCCAGTTTGTCAACATCTCCCTTCAACTGTGGTGCCCAAAATTGGACACAGTATTCCAGGTGTGGTCTGACCAAGGCAGAATAGAGGGGGAGCATAACTTCCCTGGATCTAGACGCTATTCCCCTATTGATGCAGGCCAGAATCCCATTGGCTTTTTTAGCAGCCGCATCACATTGTTGGCTCATGTTTAACTTGTTGTCCACGAGGACTCTAGTGAGTCCTTATGATAGGGCCAAAATACAGCAGTCCCAGCTAAGCCATCATGGCTTCTAGAGATAATTCATATCTGATTTGCTCTGGTATGCATATATTTGTACTTTTAGCAATCCAGTTTTTTTACTGCCCAGTTTTCACAATGGTAGGTTCACCTTAAGTTTGAATTGAAGGTGGAAAAATGTGTATTTCTGCAGAGAATAATTTCCTAAAATATTTGGACATATACAAAGACAGTGCAAAAACTGCATAATTTTTTTAATCTCTATGTTATTCTTCCTAGGTGAGTTTCCTAAGTGGAAAAAAAAACCCTTTCTTGGCCAGGGAATGAGTAAAGGCAAATATTCTTTTCATCCTGAATGACATTGGTTACCCCAATAGATGGATATATAAAAACAATAGTTTGGAGAACAAGATAGATCATATATGTGTAATCCCTATTTTATAAAATTATTCAGTGATTTCATAATCAGAATAGCTATAACATTGCAAGTACTAGTGACATAAGTACTAGTAACTTCTAGAAGTTACAGATCTAGGTGTTGAGGAATTAAATGTTATTTTGCTAATTAAATCCAAGGTTATTATAGGGAGACATGGGGAAACATCTATGACTCCTATTATTACAGAATGGTTATTTAAGGCTTTAGATATTTCATTTCCTTTTGTTTTGAAACTTTCCCTTTATATTTAATAGACTGGATACTTTTGCAATTGAAGTGCAGAATGAAATAAAACAAATTAATGAAAATAAAATTGAAAAAGATGTATCAAATTGACCATTCTCTCTTTGCATTGCTATTGCCATTGCCATTTGGCAGCAGCTCAAGTTAGCTACTACTTTGTTTGGCGGATGGAGCTGAGATAGCCCTGCCTTGCCCCAGATCTAGCTGAGATGGTACTAGATCAAAAGGAGCAGAAAAATTAGAGGCTGGCACAGTTACTTCAGAAATGTAATGTTCCTTGTTTGTTAGCCAGCTAGGTGCTAAATATGTTGAGCTGGTCTTTGCCATTAATCCAGGACCACAATGATGTTGAGAAGGTGGTTGGTGATTTAGGGAAATTGACATGTTTTGAAAGTCGCAATGAAAAGATGGCATTTAGATATACAGTGTTCCCTCACTTATCGCGGGGGTTACGTTCCAGGACCACCCGCAATAAGTGAAAATCCGCAAAGTAGGGACACTATATTTATTTTAATATTTATACATTTTTTAGTACTTATACACTATTTTAAGTCTTTATCGACCAATCGTGTGTTGATAAATCACCTCCTCCTCGCGTTGCCGCTTGGGCTCCTTTTCTCTCCCTTTGGCTTCTCCTTCCTCCCTTCCTTAGGCTGTAAATTGTAAATTTTATGATTTATAATAGTTTTTTAGAGTTTATTGAAAAACCACGAAACAGCAAATCCGCAAAAAGTGAACCGCAAACTAGTGAGAGAACAATGTACTTTGTATTAGGAATTCTTACAATTGTATAAGGAGTTTTGTATTGTTCCCAAACAAATATTACACATGGTAGTAAGAAACAGAAAGAAAGAGAAATCAATAAATGAAAAATAGTGGCTGTATAAGGTTACCTAATGTGTTCATGATTAAACCAATGATTTGAACTATGGTCACCTGGTTTATAATTAAGAGAACTGTTCTCAAAATTACTGGACTAAATTTTACCATATTCTATGTACCGTATATACTCAAGTATAAACCGACCCTATTATAAGCCGAGGCACCTAATTTTACCACAAAAAAGTGGGGAAACTTATTGAATCGAGTATAAGCCAAGGGTGGAAAATGCAGCAGCTACTGGTAAATTTCAGAATGAAAATAGATCCAAATGAAATTATATTGAGGCATCAGTAGGTTAAAGGTTTTTAAATATTTACCGTAATTAAAAGAAAACAGTAAGCTAGCTCTGTAAGTGGAAAAGTAGGGTCAACAAAAACAATATGGTATTAACAATAAAATAATAATAATAATAATAATAATAATAATAATAATAATAATAATAAAAAACTTCATTTGTACCCTGTCCTATCTCCCATGGGGACTCAGGCCAGCTTCCAACATTGTAACAGGCAAACATTTAGTGCCTATATAAACAATGCAGAGCTAGATATAGACCTATAATTATATATACTAATTTCACATATGCATTTCCCCCTGAAACGTTTGCAAATCCTCTCTCTTTATATGTGCATTTCCTTCCAGCAATATTTGCAAGCCCTACATATTTATCTATATATATAAATGAGTGATGGCATCACGGCAACCAACAAAACTACAGACCCCCCAACCTCAAAACTTGACAACACAACCCATCATCCATGCCTCTAGGTTGATACAACAAAAAGAAAAGAAAAGAAAGTCCTAATTAGAGGGAAAGGAACCATTGTTTTTATCCAATTGCTGCCAGTTAGAGAACTAATCTCTGCCCACTTGGTCTCCTAGCAAGCAATTCAGCCCAGGGGACAGGCAGACTTAGGCCTCACTTAGGTCTCTTCCACAGATTATCTAATTTGACTGGATTATATGGCAGTGTAGACTCAAGGCCCTGCCACACAGCTATATAACCCATTTAGAATCTTATATTATCTGCTTTGCACTGGATTATCTTGACTCCACACTACCATATAATCCACTTCAGTGTGCATTTTATACAGCTGTGAAGAAGGGGCCTCATATAATCCAGTTCTAAGCAGATAATATAAGATTATCAATATATAGTAGAGTCTCACTTATCCAACATAAACAGGCCAGCAGGATAAGTGAATATGTTGGATAATAAGAAGGGATTCAGGAAAAGCCGATTAAACATCAAATTAGGTAATCGTTATACAAATTAAGCACCAAAACATCATGTTATACAACAAATTTGACAGAAAAAGTAGTTCCATGCACAGTAATGTTATGTAGTAATTACAGTAGAGTCTCACTTATCCAACGTTCTGGATTATCCAATGCATTTTTGTAGTCAATGTTTACAATATATCGTGATATTTTGGTGCTAAATTCATAAATACAGTAATTACTACATAGCATTACTGCGTATTGAACTACTTTTTCTGCCAAATTTGTTGTCTAACATGATGTTTTGGTGCTTCATTTGTAAAATCATAACCTAATTTGATGTTTAATAGGCTTTTCCTTAATGCCTCCTTATTATCCAACATATTCGCTTATCCAACATTCTGCCGGCCTGTTTATGTTGGATAAAAGAGACTCTACTGTATTGTATTTACAAATTTACCACTAAAATATCACAATGAATTTAAAACACTGACTACAAAAACATTGATTACTAAAAGGCAGACTGCGTTGGATAATCCAGAACACTGTATAAGCGAATGTTGGATAAGTGAGATTCTACTGTAATGTGAAATAATTACTGGGATAGAATAATGCAGAATAATATAATCTCTAAAACCAGGACAGTAAATAAAGAGCAACACTCTGAAAGCAGGGAAATTGGAAATTCCACAAAGGAAACAATTATTGCCAGCTAACACCTCCCAAGAAAGGATTCTTCCAGAAAGGAAGCTGAGAAGGGAGTGAAGCACTGTGTATTACCAAATTCATTATTATTACTATTATTATTATTATTATTATTATTATTATTATTATTATTATTGTTACTGTGTTGCGGTCAACTGTGAAAATGAATACAATCTGGCTCCAACTATTCAAAAACACTAAAACCAGAATATATAAAAATTAATGTGGTATAATAAAACAGAACAATACAATCTCTAAAATCAGAACACTAAATAAAGAACAACACCACTCTGAAAACGGGAGTTCCACACAGGAAACAATCAGGGCCAGTTAACACCTCCCAACAAAAAATTCACTCAGGGAGGAAACAGCCAGGCTTTAAAGCTGAAAGGCCATTACATCCTAATCATTTTCCCTAATTGCAGCATTCATACTTGCCTCCAACAGACAAAAAAAACAATAAGAAATATTGTATATTTACAACCTTTAGGAAATAATATCCCCTCATGGCACAGCGTGTTAAAGCGCTGAGCTGCTGAACTTCTGGACCGAAAGGCCGCAGGTTTGAATTGAGGGACCAGAATGAGCCTTCACTGTGAGCCCCAGCTTCTGCCAACCCAGAAGTTTGAAAACATGCAAATGAGAGTAGATGAATAGGTACTGCTCTGGCGGGAAGGTAATGCCGCTCCATGCAGACATCCCACATGACCTTGGAGGAGTCTACGGACAACGCTGGCTCTTCAGCTTAGAAATGGAAATGAGCACCAACCCCCAGAGTCAGACATGACTGGACTTAATGTCAGGGGAAAACATTTACCCTTTACCTTAACTACCACCAATTCCTCAATACTTTATTTCCCATACCACCATACTTCGCCACAGCAACGCATGGCCGGGCACAGCTAGTGTTTATATATATCTAGAAATCTCTCTCTGAGCGTGCATTTCCACTGCAATATTTGCAAGCCTTATCTAGACATTTCTATATAGATAATTATATTATATGTATAGGATTTGCAAACATATGAGGCGAAAATTCATATATAAAATAACGTATACACACAAATACAGATATACAGGTACATGGAAATCTGTAGATATCTATATGTTTATAGGATTTGCAAAGACTTGCAAACATATGAGGGGGAAATTCATATATAAAATTAATGTAGATAGATAGATAGATAGATAGATAGATACAAATATAAAGGTACATAGGGATTGCAAAGGCTTGCAGGGGGAAATGCCTATATATCTGTAGCAGAGATTAACAAATATTTCAGGGAAAAATGCTTCTATAAGATTAATGGGTATATATATATTCTTCCTGACTTGCAAGGACTTCATTCTCTTTTCAAAATATTCCCTTAGTTAAGAGTGAGGGAGGCTAAAAAGAAAATACTGATAAGGGAGGGTAAGATGAGAGATAAATATATCATATATTGCAAGCAACGGCCTCCAGGCTCCCGCTGCTGGCTTGACCTTGACCCGATTATAAGGCTTTTTCAGTTCATAAATAAGGTCTGAAAAACTTGGCTTATCTTTGAGTATATACGGTAATTAGTAGCATTCCAAACACTATGGTATTCCATTTTGTTAGAACTCAACTAAGATTTGGTGCTGACTTTTAGTTCTGGTCTTGACTTGTTCACCTCTGGTCTCTGCTAGGGGTGCGTAACACTTTAGCTGCCATGGCTCAATGCTGTGGGATCACGGGAGTTGTAATTTTACAAGGTCTTTAGCCTTCTTTGGCAAAGAGTGCTGGTGCCTCACTAAATACAATCCTGGAATCCCAGGATTCCATAGCATTAAGCCATGGCAGTTGTTTCAAACAGCTTAAACATATCTTCTATGCACAAGTTCCATGTGTGCTATCCAGCATATCCAATGGAATAATTCTATTATTAATATTTTGTTTTTGAAATTGAGAGAATACTAAAGCTTACGTTCTTGTTGAATATAAGTCTTATCTATCCTTCATGGAATTTTTTGGATATGTACACTACAAATATTGCTTGTAACCAGAAAATATCAAGATCTCAGTGATGATTAAGGCAAGTTAATAGAGTCTATTTTATACAAACTTTTAAACTAAGGCTTTGTTATTTTATTGTACTGTGTTTTTATGCATATGGCATTGAATATCTGCCTTTGTTTTTATGATTGTAAATGACATTGAATATTTGCCTTTGTACTTGGAAGCCGTCCTTAGTCCCTCTGGGGAGAGAGGATAGGTTAGAAAGAAAATTTTATTATTATTATAAGTTGTTCTCTGACATAACACCCACACTTTTTTAAAACTAACAAATTGAATAAAAGTAAGGTTTTCAAAAGTCTCGGCTGATTTAAACACTGCCCTGAAAGTCTATGGTCCAGTTGTGCCATATTCCAAAGCCTCCTGCTTTTGCTTTCTCAATACTAAACAGGGAAGAAAAACTATGTGGCAGTGCATTTTCAAAAAGGAAAATTTGTTTTTCTGCAATCGTTTCCAGCCATGGTATAAATTATTTGGGGAAAAGGATACTGCATACATTAAGGAGTGTGATTTTTCTCCCTCTCTTTTTCATCCCATTTTTGGTTCTGATTAGACAAATGAATCATGTGAGGGAGCATTCCCTGTGATGCTGCTAATTGATGGTATACTATAAAATTGTATTGCAATGAGCAAATACTTTCAGTCTCCCTGTGCTTGCTGCATTGGCCCATGATTAGCAAAGCTTTGAAATCCTGAATTTAAATTACCATTCTTTTGACTGCTGGTCATGACGTTAATTAGCTGTGTTAATTAGTTGTTTTGATACTTGAACAGCAAAATAATCCAATTTATTTTTTGGAAAGCCAAAATTATTAGGAGTTTAGCAAGGAGTTTAGTATTTTCAAATGCATTACTCTTCCTGGTTTTTGTGGGTACTGTTGTGATTGTTGATGATGGTATTTTTTCCTCTAAAGCCCCCTGTGTGAGTAATCAGCATAGAAGTCAATGGTACATATTTGAATGTGCTCTCCAGCAGAGAGCAGTGAGACATTGTTATCTCTGAAATTACTGAATTGCTGTAGACAAAATGTAGTCCTACCAACATCATTTGGGTTGTGGAGATGAGGCTAGCAAATGAAAGGATATGTGGATTTTTTCCAGGCTCTATAGCTATGTTCTAGAAACATTCTCTCCTGACATTTTGCCCACATCTATGACAGGCATCCCCAGAGGTTTTGAGGTCTATTGAAAACTAGGCAAGTGGGGTTTCTATTTCTCTATCTATCTATCTATCTATCTATCTATCTATCTATCTATCTATCTATCATCTATCTATCTGTGGAATGGTGTCCAGGGTGGGAGAAAGAACTCTTGTCACTTTGAAAGGTTATATGTTTGAAACTATTTAGCTGATGATGGTCCTGTTATAGCCACACAGCAGGTAATTCAGAATTGAAACAATAGTCTTGAACTTATGACTCCTAAGGTCATTTGGACAGCAATTTCACAGTTTTACCACAACATAGCAAGTTAGAGGAAGACAACTGATTGACATACCCGATTTCAGACATCCAAGTTACAAGCAAAATACAACACTCAAAGTAGGAAACATCTTTTCCATAGGCAACTTGTGGCTTTTAAGGATTAGATGAATACTGGATATTCATATGAAACAGATCACACTCACAGTTCTCTCCTTCCTGTATCTATTCAAATAACATGCTTTGTTGGATCACACGATAGAAGGATGATTTCTCCCAATCCATCCAATATTTCCCTAGGTCACAGCTTCTAGGTTGGGATCACAAATAGGGTAGTCATAACTGTCCCCCACACCTTCTCTCCTGAGCATGGACCTGTCTACCTGCTTTCTTTCCTTCTCTCCTGGGCATGTGCCTGTCTCCTTGTCTTCCCTTACAAATCTCATATGAAAAAAGGGGTCGCATATCAAATAACCTTAAGAAGCCCCACCAAACATCACATCTTCCTTTTGATTTTTTTGAAGTTTATAACATCCATCCTAACAGAGAAACAGAAAAACAACTGTTGACAAAGAATATTGCAAAGTACACAGAACATAAATGGGACCAATTTCAGGTACCTGTAGCTTAGATTCGTTTGGCTATGGTTGGAGTACTGTTGTTTGTCATACCAGACTTAATGTCTGGATTGCCTTAATCTAGATTGGTTATGGCTAGAATCTTGCAGGTGGGCTATGCTAGTACATGCACATCTTTCATTGTTCTGCAAAAAATAATAAGGAAAACACAAAATTTTGAGCATACAATTTCTCCAGTGCCTTACCTCCATCATGGCCACTACACCACAGTCCACCCCACCCACTGCTGTTGCCTATGCCAACAGTGTTATATCAGCATAATAACACACCACCAGGAATCTGGCCTATGTGAATTGTGTGGTGGACCAACAAAACATTGCTTCTCCCCAAAGGGGAGAAAGTTTAGAAGATCAGAGATGAAATAAAATACGGCATTTCACTCCTTCTGTTGTAAGCTTCTGTGAAATTCCACAGCTTGTGGATTTTCTTAGCAAAGTCTAAAAAAGGGTAATTGTCCAGTTTACTTGTCTCTGTAAAAGCAAAAACCTATTGTGCGGTGATCACTTCAGTTTGAAAAGAATGTAATGATTTCTTTGGCAAAACGTTTTTCCCCCAGCCATTCTGAGTTATCATGTAGCTCTATCAATTACTGTCACTCCAAAATATAATATGATGACAAGATTATTTTCCATAGGGTTTGAAAGCATGAGGGAAGAAAAGAAGTGTCCAATTGTAGAGGATATCTCTAAGTGCTGCACTAATTCTTATGCACAGTTTATACATAAAACACTGTCTAATGTCCCTGCTCCTAAATCTATATTTATTGGTTTTCATCTCAAGATCGATTTACAACTGCCTGTATAGCTTGACTGAAATAAAAACAATCTTGATCGGTTTAATACACATTTTTATAATTTCCTCACAAAAACTGACACATGTTCAAACATTCAAGGATGATATTGTTGCAGATTTTTAAAAGACTGGTTGGGATCCTAAGGCCATATTGTTGAAAGACAGATATCTAGATTAAGGTATAATGAAAAGCAAGCATGTAAATGGTCTGAAGAAGCAAATAGATGTTACCTGTTTTGGAAAATACTAACTTTTTTTTCCAGACCAGGATTTTCCCTACTTCCCCCAATGATAATTTACTTCATTAAGGCCACATTATCTTCCAATAATAACTATCTCACCAATATGATCTCTGACATGTGGGCTACTATTTTAACACTTAAAACATACTGTTTAACGGGTACAGTTCCTGTGAGTGATACATGTCTAAATCCACAGAGGAAGTAGATGGGCATCACAGGCAGGTAATTTTTTCATCTGATTTAGAGCCGGTTCTTGAAGTCTGGACTGGATAGAAGTAGGGCTCATACAGAAAGGCGAAAAAATTATCTGGAGATATCAAGACTTTTAATTAGGGTTTGACTATGGCGGCGAGATAGTCGGACTATAATAGCTACTGACAAGCAAATGATACAGTCCCTTCCAAGTGTGCCCTTCAATGGATCAGGAAGGTTACCTAAGCTAAATAATGTAATGACCAGGTAATGTGAAAACTTCTTGCATAGCAGCTGCCAAAAGAGGGGCTTATTAGGCCAGCAGAATCCCCAGAAAAGATTCCATGGTGACACCCTCCCAGAAAAGCAGTGTGGCTGAGAGGAGAACAGAAAAGGGACTCACACATCCGATTGCAGCTGTAAATTCCAGCTAATTATCCACAACTGATCCAAAGCACCCCTGAAGATCCTTTGAAGTTAAAGAATATTTTTAAAAAAGCAAAGAATGACAAGAATTGGGTTGCTGTGAGTTTTTTTGGGCTGTATTACCATGTTCCAGAAGCATTCTCTTCTGATGTTTCACCCACATCTATAGCAGGCATCCTTGGAGGTTGTGAGGTCTGTTGGAAACTAGGTATATGAGGTTTATATATCTGAGCAATGTTCCAATCAGGGCCAGCTAACTCCTCCAAACAAAGGATTCCCCACAGGCAGGAAGCAGCCAAGCTTTGAAGCTACAAGGCCATTCAATGCTAATCAAGGTGGCCAACTGCAACATTCACACTTGCCAAAAACAGACAAGAGTTATTTCACCCACCCTGGACATTCCACATATATATAAACCCCATGGTATCCTTGAAGTGACTTGCTTGACCTTGAAGGAGCTGGGGGTAGCGATGGCCAACAGGGAGCTCTGGCTTGGGCTGGTCCATGAGGTCACGAAGAGTTGGAAGTGACTGAATGAATAAACAACAACATGCGAAGGAACAAGAGTATACAACAATTAGATTTAAAATTAGATTTGTTATAGATGATGTATAGAATCTCCAAATTTTTTTGTAATGTATGTTAATGGAATAGAGATGAAGATTTATTTGTAACATTGATAACTTTGTATAAGAACCCCTCTCATCTCAACAAACCCCACTCTTTTTTGTTCTTTCTTTGCGACATATTAGATATTTGTAAAGAGTTAATCAATTAATAACAAGTCTACTATCCCCATATTATCCTTTTTTTTTCTTTCCCCCACACCCATTCCTTCAGTGTGAAATTCTTTTATTTTTATTTGGAATTCTTAATAAAAATTATTTACCACAAGTTTTACCGGCATATTTCCATGAAATATCCCAGGTTTCCTTCACTTTGCCTTCAACTGGGCTTTTCTAACTTCTCCCCATGATTTGTATTATATCTAGATTCACTCAGCATTTGAGATTTTTTTTTTGTTAATTTCCATTGAGCCTTTCTATTATTCTTTAGAAGTTACAGTTAAAGTGGTGATCTGCTTCAGTGAAGTCACACTAGTTAAATATTTTGTTTCGGTGCAAACAATCCTCTTTCCCTCACTTGAGCTCTGTTGAATCCATGTTGAATCAGCTGCTAGTAAATTGCTTGTGTGTGCTAGTAGCTGCCATCTTGGCTAGTTCTTAGATAATACAAACAGACAGCCAATTAGAGATACATTTAATTTTGGAAATTATTGGGTTTATTGAAACTTAAGTGGGAGTAAGGAATGAAAAGTCTATGGTAGTGTTGAGAGTTTCCAGGAAATTAGGATGAAGAAAACATTATGTGTTGTGAATGTGCCTTCAGAGACTGTGGATGACAGTGGTGGGATCAGGAGAGGAAGGAAAAACCCTCGCGAGGAGGGCTCGTTGGAGGATTTATTTAGGAAAAGGGTAAGGGAGACTGATGTGGAGTCTTCTGAGGAGGATTCATGTGGGGATCCTGAGGTGGAAATGGATGCTGGGGAACAGGTGTTAACGGAGGAATTGGGCACAGACTGGGCACGGGCACCGGAGATGCTTGGGGACGAATCGGGGGCCATGGATACTGCTGATGCTGGGGAAGCTTGGGTGTCTTCAGAAGCAGATCCCACTTGGTCTGCTTGGAGGAGTGAGAGGGGGTCCACAGGTGTGGATAGAGTTGGGCATGGGCAGGATGATTGGGACTCTGATGAGGAATTAGGAATGCCTGACCCAAGGACATTGGCTGTGTGGAGTTCTGATTCAGATTAAGAAGTTGAGACACTTGCTCTTTGGGCGTGGATAGTTTGGAAGCCCAGGGAGACCTGGATATATTGGGGTTGTTTGGCCATTATACTTTGCGTGTGGCAAGGTGTTGCTGGGTACCATTGGGTTTCCTGTGTGTGTTACTGAAGACTGGACTGGGACTTTGCAATGGATGTAAGTTTAATCTGGATTATTCTGTGTCACGACCCAGGCTGCAGAGCACCAATAACCATACACAGAGGCCAGAATCTATCTAATATCTTTATTAAGGAAATATGTAAAGTCAATAAAAGTAAATGTAGAATATAGTTCAGAAGATGACCTTTCAGGAAAGGTCAAATATAGTCCAGGAAAACAATGTCCAATATGAAATAGTAAGGTCCAAAGTTGTAATCCAGTAACCGAAACACTCACTTTGCCAAGCAAAGTGAGGGGAGATGACAAGGTCCTTTAGTCCATGAAACTTAGGCAAGGCAAGGAAATAGCTTGATTCTTGGTACACAAAGCTTGATTCAAGGCAACAAGGAACGTGGAGCAAGGACAGTAAATTCTTGGCGAGGTCCAAAAACAAGGCAAGGTCCGTGAAGCAAGGCAAGGTCCTGGGAAGCAATACAGGGCTGGAAACAGGAGCAAGAACTCGACCGTGGGAGTAGCGTAGTCCACACACAACCTACTCCCGTAGCTGACGAATTGACTCCGCAAGACTCCTTCGTGGGCAAAACACCTAAGTAGGGTCTCGGTTTCCCGCCAAGAGCAGATTCTCTGGGGAACCAGAAGCGAAAGCCATTCTCTGGGTCCAGATGCATGACTCCCTAAAGTTTCTCATGGGAAACAGGTTTAATCAACCATTTGTTTGGCCGCGATTCTCAGGCTTCTGCGATTAGCCTGTTGAGCTCCTCTCTGTTGTTGACAATAATCACGGCGAGAAAAAGGGGGAGATTTTGGCTCAGGGCTTGTTTGGCAAACTTCTGGAAGGCAAATCTCCTGCAGGTGCAAGGGTTCCAGTTCTGGCTGAGAAAGTTCCAATTCTGACTGAAACGGAGGAAAACCTAAGTTTTCCTCCTCATCTGTCTCAACAGTGTTAGGGACGGGACTACATGGCCCATGAGTCATCACATTCTGCAACGGAGGGCTGGAATTGTGTGGGTTTTCCTGGACTGCACTGTTATTACTATTTTGTATTAGCTGCTGTTCGCCCTCATTGCTTTGGCTCTCTGTGCCATTTCGTAATTGTGACCTTCTTGGATTACTTCAACCTCTTGGACCTTGGACTGGAACTTGACTCGGCTTTGCTCTTCGCTCTCAATTCCGTGGCTGTCTGCTGTTGCTGACTACTACCTTCACTCCTGATACCGACGCTGTCTGCTTATCCCGACTTCGGACCGGCTTGACAACGTTCTCCCACTCTGCTCCTTAAACTCCTGGCTTGGCGTTTGCTCCTGCAGCAGCTTGGCACTGCTGGTTTATCCCAACTTCGGACCGGCTTGACGACGCTTTCCCACTTTGCTCCTTTAACTCTTGGTTTTGTTATGTTCCAGCAGCGGTTGCTGCGAGCTCGCCAGTGTCTCGCTGTTTTACTGGCTTTGCTGCTCTCAACTGGGAATTCCCTAGCTCAGTTTGGGCGTTTGTTTGTTTTGAACTCCTTTTTGTACTTTTGAGTTTTGGGAAATGTTTGTGGGCTCCAATTCTGCTTGCTTTAGTTCATGCCTCTGTTTTTCAGCCCATTGTGAACTTTTGGGTCAAGTTCTAGAACTTTAAGTTTAACCTGGATTATATCTCTGGCTAATCCAGATTATTTGCCAGTTCTTGTTTTTGGGGGTTTTACCCACTTGTTCTACTTAATAACACTGAAAGTTAAGTGTTTTAAGTCTTTTTAGTTTGTTGAGCTATTTTTTGGACTGTTGCTTTAATAAACTCTATTTTGCTCTCTAATTGGCGTCTGACTTTTGACATTATGTGTTAGTTTGTACAGGAGCAAACTCTGGAACTTTCAGATAGTTTTGTTCCCTCATCTGGAAGGGTTTGTAGAGAAGTTAGAATTTCATCCCTCAAGATGGAGACATCCTGTGTTGACTGATTCATGCCAATTCAGGCTTAAATGACAATGTGCTCGTTCTTGAAGATCAACATGTAGAGCTTGGAAATGCTTCTAGATTCAGAGCCGCTCCTAGATGTCTAGGGAATTGAAGTGTGCTAGAGTATTTCCTTCAGCTTTTCATGGTACCTGTTAATTCCTAAAGAAGTTGAACCTTCCCATCACGATTTAACTTGTTACATCTGTTGCATCTAGATTTAATTTTTGTAACATCAGCTACTTGCTGCTGAATAATGTCTAGAAGATTCAGGTTATTCAGCTGAGTTGCTGCCCATTTTTAAAGCATTCAGACCTGTAACATGCCCGTTATCCAGCACCCGGATCATTTAGGTAAATATCTTCACATAACAGCCAACACTGCAGTGTTCCCCAAAGCATTTAAGATGCTATTGATTGTCCCTTGTGTTTTAAATGTTGTTAATGAAGACATAAAACACAGGTTTCTCAGCAGGAGTGTGCTTGTGGAATGCAATCTTAAGGAAATCAGTATGCATACCTTTATCCTCACATGCAGTGAAAACTTTTTAAGAGAGCTTTTGATCTGAAGTTTCTGCTGTGCTATCGTGCTTGTGGTTCTTTAATCATTTTATCCCTGTGGCTGGTTTTGCTGTTCAGTTTTTAACTGTTCAGTTTTATCTATTATTTTTGCTTTTGCTATTGTTAGCCATTTTGTAGGTCACTTAAAGGAAATCAGACTACAAGTCTTTTAAAAAGTAAAATCGTGTAACTTGTTTCCTCAGTAATTAGAAGTGTGCCTTAGGGTGGTCTGCAAGTTCACCTAGAATGATCCTACAAACTTCAATACACATGGTTGAATCAGTACTTTGTTTTACTTATATACTTGTGCAATGGCAACAAAAGGAAAAAGCATTGTTTTTTTGTTTGCTCATCATATATTTCTATGAAATATAAGAAGTAGAAGAATGAATTGGTACATAAATATTTAGCTTATAACACTATATACCACAGAACAAGGTGAATTCTGCAGAGCTTAATTCTTTTTAATTCTTTTTAATTATGTTTATTTTTATTGATACGTCAATTTAATTAACAAACTTTTGCCATACAAGTCTTATTTCAATATACATTATTCCAAAAGTCACTTTACCTTATATGTCACATTATACATTTCTTAGATGTGCATCTCCCATTACCCATAACCCCCCCCCCCCATTTCAAATGATGTCATTACATCCATTGAACCACGTGGGAAGCCTGGTTCAAGGTGCAGAGCTTAATTCTAAGGATAAAATTATCTCTCTACCTCTCTCTCTTTTTCTCTATCTCTTTCCTTCCCCTTTCTACAAATCAATAAAATCAAATATAGTAGCATGTTCACACAGTGACACATCGCAAAACAATTATATATGCCACAGACGATTCTCTATTTTTCTGTGTGTATCTACATGTGGGAGAATATATATGTGTGTCTGCATATGTGTGATTGGTTTGTGTGTATATGTGTGTGTGTCAGTCAAAATGGTGTGAGTATACTTCTATATGGAATTTTATTGATTTGCAGAGAAGGAATTTTTCTGTCACTGTGGATCTTTTAGCCTGTAAACTTTATTTCCAGTAAAGTGTGAAGCAGTGTAATCCAGCAAAGCTGGCAGGTTATCTGCCATTGGAGGAAACTGACAGTTTCTATGTAATTTTTCAAGCTTTTCCCATCCTCCAAGCTCTTTCTCTTTTACAGTGTGGGAGGATTGATTGCCAGGTAGCTCAGTAAATAGGTTGTGAAAATATCTCTTAAATGATTTGATACTACAGGTGATTTGAAGGAGGTGTGAAAACATTGTCAATTAAGGTATGTGAATGTGTGTGTGTTTGGCAATGGTTTCTGAATACTTTGGGAAACAGAAGTACCTATCATTCACAATGTTACACAGGAGGCACTTAAAGCGACACCGTGAAAGTACAGTGTAATCAATTGCTACTGAAAATCTTCAACTGAAAAAGTGAACCTAGCAGATGTTGATGTCTTTAACTCAAATAGTGTTTTGTTAGTCTGTCCAAACTGGCAAATGATCTAATCACTGACAGTGAAATGTGGCTTTCTTATTTGAACTTGTTTGAACTAAGAAAACTGAAACAATTGTAGCCAATAGCCACAAATATGGTACCTGTCCATGCACGTTGCAGAAAAAATGCTGGTTCCCATCATAAGAGAGCATTATGTTCTAGCCTAGTGCAATTGGCTGGACATTTAAAAATCACTATTATATTCTATTCTATTTATTTATTTACTTACTTCATTTCTATCTTACTTTTCTCCATCCCAAAAGGCTTACAACATTAAAATGCATCTCAAAAAAATCAACAATCTAAAACAGGGGTCCCCAAACTAAGTTTTAAAATATAGGTATTTGTGTTGTTCTACATCAGCAAAGCAGTTATAGTAGTTTTATTTTCCACCAAGAATGATATGTTGTAAAACAAACATGTCTTAATTGGCCATTTAATACTGAGCCACATCCAAAATACTTCTGAATTGCAGCAAGGGTAGTTAAAAATATACTGTTGCTAACAAAAATCATTTCCTCCTTGTCACTATGTGTATTACAGCTAAAATAAGAGAGGGAGGGGGGAGATAAAAGCCTAAGACAGTAGCAGCAGCTGGCATCATCATCTTTGGTAATTAAGAAGTCCTAGTTCCACTACTGCAGTACTATCTTCCTCAGTATATAATAAGAGCTCCATTGGATCAAACCAAAGATCTCTTATTTTCTCCTTGCCATTTTTCTTCTCTTTTTCTTATACATACAAGACTTTCATGCTTTGGGAAACAGTTTGCCTCTGATACTTCCCTTAACTCTGCTTGTTAATCATACATATGTACCTTTGGGGCTTGGTTATACTTTTCTTGATCTATAGTTTGCATTAAGTGGCATGCTCACCATTTTGTACCATTAAAAACACAAGTAATTTAACATTCCTTACACACAAAAATCCCATGTAGAAAATTAATCACATGTGAAAACCCATAGGTTTCAGGTCTAACTTCCAACTACTCTAGAAATTAATTGCAGTCCATTCCTAATCTTTTCAATGCCACTAAGTTCAGCTGTTATAATATTTGCTTTTAAAGAATTCTGGGCTGGCAATAATGTGATTAGCCAAGCTTTTGAGATCCTGGCATTTTTTCTGGGTCTCTTTTCTTTCACCCATTCATTAAAAGAAAGAGATAAGAAAATCCAATTCTAGATATAATATCAGCCCTGGTCCAATCTTAAGTAGGTGGTATAAGCTTGTTGCAGACACCCGTGGACAGTTGACTGCTCCCAGTAAACATAACACAATTTAGTGCAATTTTCCACAGTTGACATATGTTGATCAATATAGGACTTGGAATTTAACAAGCATGCAATTTCAATTAAACTGAATTACTGAAGAGTATAGCCATCGCTATACCCAGAGAAAAGATGTTCTAGCAAATGAAACATCTAACCCTCCTCTATGTCCTCATGCTGTGATGCAGCTGGTTTGTGAATTAAAAAGTAAGCATTAGCTTTCAACTTTCATCAACAGTTAATTCTTAAGCAAACCATGCCATTAAGGTAAATTGTTTCTCTTCCTTCCCCCCACCTCTTTTCTTTCAGGTTGTATTACATTTTTTACAGCATAAAGGAGGGATACTTGTTACAAATGCCAGAAAATGTACCATCTATTAGATGATGTATTACTTAATACCTAACTCTGTGGTCCATAACTAATAATGTGCTATTGTTTTGCAGCCACTCTGCCTGCAATACAAAGACAGTGTCACAGATTTCCACATTCCCAAGCATGGACCATTATGTCTTTGTATTGCCAGATCAAAATATTTCTCACATAGTGCGAGCAGACCTATCTAGTCTGTCAGGTATTCAGAACTTGTATCCTATGTTTACTGGAAAGATCTGATGTGAAAAAAGTAACCACTTTCTGGCCATGTTAGGGCAGCTGCATGGCTTACAAGTTGAGTTGGGGAAGACTTTTCCTCATTGCATGGTTGAAAGAGAATTCTGACCTACATAATGATTGAAAAAGTGAGTTGTGGTAGTATGAGCCAGACTTAGGACCTCGTCACATGGAGGTCCTTAAGCTGGGATACAGCAGGGGAATACGTCATGCAGTGTGGCAAATCCATTGGGCAGTAGGGGGAAATGGTGTTAAGCATCCCACATCGCCTACTTCTCCATCGCACGAGGGAAATCGCTGCTGCCCGGCTTCCCCCTCTGCTGCCCCTGACTTTGGTAATGATAACACAGGTAGCCAGCCACCTGTGTTCTCAGGGCTCCATCCTACGATGTTGCCAGGACATAACCCCGTGGAATGTAGCCCTATGTCATGTGATGGGCTCCATCCTGGCTCTGTGCTGGAAGCATCATAAGACAGGGCAAAGGCCCCATGTCATGAGGTTGTTTACATATGCAAATGTGACCACAGAGCAACTGGGAGCACTGTATTTTTTTAGTCTCAAGACAAATTCACAGTTCTGTCATTATGACAGCAAGTGGTATATTTATGCTTAGTTTAGTAGTGTGGAAAAAAGCAATCAAAGACCAGCTAGATGGGCAAGGTCCCCTATGATTAGCTCTGAAATGCCAGTAAATGAGAAAAGGAGAGGAGAAAGAAAGTCTTCCTCATTTCCCTGCATACTACTGGTACTGCTCTTATTAAGAGAAAGTGAGAGAAATTTGTTTGGTGGAGGAAAGCAACTAGCAGAAATGTCAGGGCCTAGTAGTGATGAGGCAGCATTCTTCTCTGACTCGGATTTTGGCAAAGCATATTTATTTTAATCTCCCAAATTCTTCTCTAGCTCTGAAATTGAGGTGATAGAAGTTCCCTGCTATCTGTACCTCTCATATACTGTATACAACTTTCTTTGCATGCAAATGCACAATGAAATATCTCAAAGGATTATTTGAATTGGCGCCTAGTTAGACAATCCTTTCCTCTTTTTAAGTCTTTCCTAAGGTTTATTTATGTGATCGAGCATGTTATAGGATCATGGTTTGTACAGGTACCAGTTTCACATTTTGACTATAAAATGTAAATGATGCCTATATTGCAATCCAAATACTCCCAAAAACAATTCTTAACCCCTCAAATCTGTGGGATAAAGATAAGCCAAATTGGTGAGTAATAAAATAAGGCAATGGCAAAGCCCCATTGAACTAATTTTGCCAAGATAGTCCTATGACAGTGTTGCCTCCGAGCAGTGATTCTCAACCTGTGGGTCCCAGAAATCTCAGCCAGTTTATCAACTGTTAGGATTTCTGAGAGTTGAAGATCAAAACATCTGGGGACCCACAGGTTGAGAACCACTGCCTTAAGGTCATCATAAGTCAAAAATAACTTGAAGGCATACAACTTACAAACCGTCAAAGGAGCTTTGGATCTGTGTTAATTGATTTAGGACTCAGTTGCTTTTCTTTGGTTTTATAATAGTATTGGCTGTTCTTGTCTTAATGAATTTCATTGCAGCTCATATTATTGTTTTATTATTCTGCAGTAAGCAGTATTTTTTTCTTTCAAACAACAATTTGGAATAAACATATAATCAATCCATTATGGCATCAAGGAATGTTGGGTTTATCAGGTGCAAAGCAACTGTCATTTCCAGAGCGTTGAAACTTTCCTTTTGGGGATTATAGCTCATCTGAAATACGATTTTTTTTTTATTCCAAAAATTTGCAGACTTCATATTTGGAATAAAATGAATATGAGGTTTTAAAAAAATCACCTGTGGGAGAAAGCAACGGAGACAAGCTCCCCATCCCAATTCTAGTCTAATATTTTAACCATTGCACTATATGGGTCCTGGGCAGGCCCATAGCCAGGATTTTGTTTCGGGAGGGGCTGGGATTTTGGTTCGGGGGGGGGGCTGAGTCTGAGCGGGAGAAGGTCTACCCTAGCAAACCTTTTGTATCGTTATCCCAATACCCCCATGCATATGGGATATGTTGAGCATGGTGATCAGATCATGATATGAACAAACATAACAGTTTAAATAATAAATCTAAGGCCTTCTCGCGGACCACCCTGAGAATTTCGGGGGGGGGGGGAGACTGAAGCCCCTCAAGCCCCCCCCCCCCCCCCCCCGCCGCTACATGCCTGGTCCTGGGTCCATACCTTGAATGTTATCTGATCTTCTGAATAATAGTTTCCACTTCAACAGTTTTAAGCCCTTCTCTCAAGCCTGGAGGGGTCTTAACAAATGGGTATGGGGACCATATAATGCAAATGAATACTGGGCAGAAGTGTTCAGGATTTGCTTGAAGCTGAGCTTGTTTGTGTTCCCTTCTGCTTTTCGATTTACCATGGTAGCAGACACTGTAAATTCAAGTGTGAAGAAACCATGCCTGAGCAATTATCTTCTGTCACAGGAGTTGCAATCTGCATCATTAGCCAAACATTAATGATGGCAGAAAAACAAGACAAGAAGAGGCCGTGTTTAATATAAACACCAGCAAATGGCAGCAAGCATAAGTATGCATTTAACCCTCTTCGTTCCTTTATTATCTCCGCATTTTGCTGTGGTTAATAGAGTTAAATAATACATGCAGCATAATTAAGAGAACACAATACAGATTCCTATATCTGTCTATTTTACATTATCATTCCAATATAAGTGCCCTGAGGTTCAAGGCAGAAACAGTCAATGGTTTAGTTTTGTTGGATAAGAGCTGGTGATTTGATACAGGCATTGTTTCCTGTGAGTACAACAATCCTTTTAGTCAAACCGATTTTGATAGCACAGTAAAAACCTGTGAATGAAGATGAGAATGTGGTAAGCAAACATGCCTAGAGCAACAACACCTCTACTGTATTATCTTTGACTCTCTCGACAACAAAACTGTCAATCCAAACACCAGTAGTTAGTCTGTCACAATAAAATCACTGCCACAATTAATGCCAGCTCCTCTGAAATATAAGGCATTGTATGATACAGCACAGCTGCTCTCTCCAAGAGTTTCCTACTTTTAACAGAGCCCAAGAGAACAGCAAAGTGGCAATTAGAGTATAGGAATATGTTTTTCTTCGAAAAGTGGAACTGGAGGGAAACAGTGACTGAAGCAAATATTTGTGAATTTGACACAGCAATTGAAAGATAAATGGTTTCATGAAATTGCTTCTTCCCTGATTCTTTTCTGAATCTTCAGCACATTAACTTGGGAATATGTTCAGTGTTTTCTGATAAGCATGAAAGGTATTGTTCTCTAGCATCAACCCCCCCCCCCCCCCAAGATGGCATGGAGCATCTTTTAAGCTTTTGTGCTAACTTTTGAATAAACTTCCTTTGGGATTACAGCATATTCTTGGTTATTTTGTCTTTTCAATTAAAAATCAATGAATTGAAACTACTCATTTGAATTAATAGGAATTATTGTTGTCATTTCAAGCCAGGACTATTAAAGGAAATCTAAAATACCTATTAGCATAATTTATTTGAATGGAGATTGGCATGGAAGTAATAAGAGTAAATGGCAGACTGTTGCCTTAACAGATTTAAGGAATGAGGCACACCGACCTAAGAGTCAAAAGAGCACTATCAACTTATCATAGTGATCCTTAAAAGCAACTTATATATGTTTCTTGATTACACGTGACCATGCTAAGGAGAAGGTCTGGTGGCTTATTACTTTAGTTCTGCCACCTTTACTATCTACAGAATATCTCATCCATTTCTCAAAGTATACTGGAGTGTACAATATATAAAAGACATTCCTTTCCAAAAACCCCTAATGTGATGAAACAGAGTAATGTCTGCTAATATGTTTTGCTTTGTTTTAATATTATTCATTAATGATGTTGTGTTTATGTATGTATTTTATTTGGTTTTATTGTGAGTATTTGGGCTTGCCCCATGTTAGCCGCCCTGAATTCCTGCTGGTGGGGGGGGAGAGATGGGGAGATGGAGGCGGGATATAAAAATAAAGTTATTATTATTATTACTTCATCTATATTTGCTAATACCTAAAATTCTGTATTTGCTTTAAAGAGGAATTTGACCGTTGGAAGAAAAATAACAATATAGGGAACAGCTGAATATGTGTTGGATGAAAGTGAAAGGGCATGGGCAATTACAGTGTCAATGGGGCAGAGAATTGTTTTTGAATATAGTCTGAACTTTAACAGACTTATCCAAGGTGTTGAAATCTATTTTCCCCAAATAGGTTTGGCAACATGGATAGCTCCTTGAAAGTTCAGACTAAAGTATAGAATGTATTTGCTACTCTACTTCCATCAGAGGCAACCATCTCCCCTAGTGAAAATCATTTTCCAAGTCAGAGAGAATTTTAAATGAGATAAAGGTTCATAGGAAACTGCAAATGTTAGATGAAGAAGAAGTGGGGAGGAGAGATGAGAGAGCAAGAGAGAGAGCTTGAGAGAGCTTGAGAGAGAGATTAATCCCTCTCTGGAATGCGAAGAGTGTTTGAGACTGACAGATGGGTTGTAAATACTCAAAACCAAGGACAGGAGCTGGGAAAAAGACAGTTTCATGATTGAAGTGTGATTGTGATTGAGGTAGTAGGCTTCTCAACCAAGGTGACTGTTTTTGCACTGGGGTGGAAGCAGATGTGAAGAGGGGGAGAGAACTCCACACAAGGGTACTGAACTTCACATCAGCCTAAACCGGGATTGAATTTTTAGACTTGATAAGTGATATCCAAGTCCCAGTGGGCCTCTACTGGCAGGGTCAGATTCAGTGCCTGCTTTCTAAGTGAGACATCCCAAGGTGTGAAAAAGAGACTCTTTAGTCCTTGTTAAAATTATTGAGTTGTCTAGAAGCGGTGAGCAAAGTAGCCATGTGACTGGCAGTTAATCACTTTGTGTTGAAATGTGACTCGTGCTAATAATATCAACAACCACAACTTTTCAGTAGCAACTCTGCCAGAAAAGTCTGTATTCTAAGAAAAAAGAAGAGGCTGGGAAAACATCTTAGATCTAGGAGAACAATTTCAGTACAGTTTCTTATGGAACAAGATTCTCTCAGCTCTTCCAGCATCCAGCAATTCTTTCATACTCTTCATGTATTAAAACTGATGTCTTTGTTGAGCAGTTGGAAACAAGGCATAATAGTTTCATTCAATATGGCAACATAGATATATAAAAGGTGTCCCAAAACAATGTATGCATCCTTAACAGCTTATAATTCTGGGGGGAAATTTGCAACTTTTTAAAAAACATATACACTCTTCACAGGTTTAAAAAATTCAAATAGTAGAGAAGTGTCATGAAATCACAAGGGAAACTTTAAGTGAGTTAGGCAATTCTGAGGTTCAGTAATGCAAGCAGTACATTGCTGTGCAGAGACAACACTTTTTAACATCTTACACAAGTTGGTAATTTAAGATGCAATTTGAACCTGATAAAATCATTATTATAACATTTATCCTTCAATATGAATGTATTTATTTTAGTCTTCAAATAATTGCCAAAGCTACTATTAGCTGTGCAAGTGTGTAGACATTTTAAATACACTGTAGTAATTTAAAATGTACTAGACACTTTGCAAAACAATTAGCCCCTATCCAATGGCTTTTATCTGGAAAGAAAAACAGAATGTATGGGGGGCAGGAGGTGATAGTACAATAATTTTGTGTAAGCGTATTTCTCATTTGGTTTACTTTGGAGGCTGAAAGCTGTCTATTGACAGGTTAATTCTGTATATATATACTTACAAGTGTGTCTTGTTGTACTAAAAAGTATTTGCTCTTGAACAGCAGCCTGGGAATGATTTCGCAAAATTTTAGTGATTCTGAATTTTATTGTTGTTCTATCTCCAGAACCTTGGGATTAGTAGGTGTCAAATATCAAAACTGGATTAAGAAAAATCAAACCCACTCAGCTGTTTTTCAGCTGTGTATTGTTATTTAACCCTACTTTTATTGTGTAGGTCAAATATTCAAGAATACTTGGTATCAAGATGTGAAAAGAAACAAGATAGTAAGAGTGACAAAAATAAAATTAAAAGGTATCAACATTTTGATTTTTCATTCTAGGACAATGTGACTAATATTACAAAATCCTACATCATCTTGGTGATGGTGGTGGTATGTGTGTGTACTTTTCAGATTTCTGTTTACCTATGATGATCCCATGAATTTCATATTTTTGTTTGACAAGGAATAGCCTGAAGCATCTGGTATTTATCGGTGTCTCCTAAACTAACCAGGACTGACTCTGCTTAGCTTCCAAGATCAGATGGCATTTGATGCCATTTAGGTATTTTGGCCCCATATTTGTGGCATCTCACAGGTCATTTGGAAGTGTCTCCTGAATTAGGTAAACTGGTTTTTTTTTTCTCGTGTCAGGAGCAACTTGAGTCGCTTCTGGAGTGAGAGAATTGGCCGTCTGCAAGGACGTTGCCCAGGGGACGCCCGGATGTTTTTGATGTTTTTACCATCCTTGTGGGAGGCTTCTCTCATGTCCCCGCATGGAGCTGGAGCTGATAGAGGGAGCTCATCCGCGCTCTCCCCGGGTGGGATTCGAACCTGGCAGCTTTCAGGTCAGCAACCCAACCTTCAAGTCACTTAGTCCACTACGCCATCTGGGGGCTCCAGGTAAACTGGTTCCTACCTGTTTGGCTGACTGGGAACTGTCATTCAAAAAGTAGCTTTTTAATGCTATATAATTAAAGTGTGAGACATGCATGCCATCAGGCCCCAGTCAGACTTGAGGTCAGAGGCGGTCCAACCATGAGTTGACTTATGTCGTCGCTTGGGGCATGCACCAACAGCCACTGTAATCGGCGTAAGGAAGCTTTTTTCCACCAGCTGAGAGTGCACTTCTCACAAGGCCTCGCCCTTCTCATGCCTCACTCTTCTTGTGAGGCCTTCCTGGAGGCCTCGCCCTTTTCGTGAGGCCTTCCTGGAGGCCTCGCCAGGAAGGAATTCGGCGGTTTGGCAAGCCGATGGTCCTGTGCTCTGCCGCTGTCGGTTTGTGGGGGGGGGGGGCAAAATTTCAGGGGGGGGGGCGAAATTAGGTTCACTTACTAGGTCAGATTACGTAGGGCTGGTTCTGCTTGCAATTTTGCTCTGGAATCCCAGGAAATGTCCTTGCAACTGTTCACTGCATAAATGTCTGCACAATAGTTTGATGACCTGATGGAAAGTGTCTTACCTTGGTTGCTTTCCCCCTACTTCTCTTGGTTCCACAGAAATTGACCCAGTCCCAATCATAAACAAGTTTGTGCAATTTTAATTTGAAATGAAACAATTGGATATTTGTGTAAGGCTCTCTCCTGGTTCTGTTCCATGAGACTACATTAGCCACAGCAGAGCAAACTGACTGTCATTCTGGCTTTTAATCTTCTCCAGTTCCAGCTCAAAATAGTCCTTTAGTTCAGCTTGCTTATGCTTCCCTCCTCTTGATTGCTTTCTGTGCTTTCTTTATTTGCCCATATTGGCTTGCTTTGCCACAAAGTGTATTTATTGCTAGCTGGCACACATAAATGCTCAGACATATATTCAATTACCTTTGAACAATTTCCATTTACTTTCTGTTTTTTTGGGGGTGGGGGGGGGGGGTGGGGTGTTTTCTCCCATTCAATTTCACCCCAGCTACAGCATTCTTCTGAATGTGTTCGAATGACACATACTCTTCTTCTAGCTCTTCTTAAATTAAGCGCTCACACTAAATTCTGTTCAGTGGAATTCAGATGTTTTCCTATTGTCTGTATATCTTTTTCTGGGACTCTAAATTTGCCCAAAATCACACACAAAGGTAATATGGATTTAGCATGAACTTTTTTTTAGTGTTTACCTTTGTATTCTGATAAGTATGGCATTGTTAACTTTCTTCTTCTTCTTCTTCTTCTTCTTCTTCTTCTTCTTCTTCCTCTTCTTCTTTTTCCTCGTCCTCTTCCTCTTCCTCCCAAAATAATAATAATTGTAGATACCTCTATATTTACAGAAGCGAGGCTTCTAGAATAGATTTAGACTATTTCTAACTTATCAAGTTGAAGGCCACAGATAATCATCATGTTTAGTTATACAAGGAACACTGGGAAGTTTTTTTTTTAAGGATGATAATAAGTGGCTGGGGAGTTGGGGTTGATGTTGGTGTTTGAGCTTCAGTATTTTCCTTAGCTTCAGATAATCTATATCTTTAGTTGCTAGCATAAGCTTTCATAGACTTAAGTCTACAAAGCCTATACTACTGTGTTTTCCTGAAAATAAAACACTGCCTTATATTTATTTTTCCTTAAAAAGACACACTATGGCATATTTTCTGGGGGTGTCTTATTTTTATTAGGTATATTACAGCAATCTGCATTTATGAGATGATCTCTCTAGGCTAAGTAGCAGACTGCTTGCTGAAGCTTTTCCCCATCTGCTGGTGTTTGTGTGCGGTGAGAGAGACCCACATACTGTTGCTGGTCAATGCTGGAGAGCAGCAGCTTTACTGGCGTTTGGGTGGGGTGAGAAAGACCCACAGACTGTTAATGGTTTGTGCTGGGAGAGAGAGACCCATAGTGCTGAGTAAAATGGCAACCCCAACTTTACTTCTTCCCCCTGAGGACACACAATACCTAAAGCAGAGTTTCCTGCTCCTCACTTCACTGAGGAGACTTTTACTTTCATTTTCTATGTCTCCCTCTATGCCTCAGCTTGCAGCATGCACAGAATGACCGGAACCTATGGGAGAGCCAACCTTGTACGCTACATAGTCATGCCTACCACTATGTCTTATTTTGGGGGTATGGCTTATATTGCACAAATGCTTTATTTTATGAGTATGTCTTATTTTCAGGGAAACAGGGTATTTAACTTCTTTCTCTCAGTTAGTCTCAAAGATGCTAAAAATCCCTTTGAATACTGATCCAGACGGTTCTGTCTTTGAATTTTGTCTTATTCACATGCATGTCAACACGGATTTACCAAAAACAAGTCATGCCAGACTAATCTGATCTCTTTTTTCGATAGAGTTACGAGTTGGGTCGATACAGGGAATGCTGTGGATGTAGCCTACCTGGATTTCAGTAAGGCCTTCGACAAAGTCCCCCACGACCTTCTAGCAAACAAACTAGTAAAATGTGGGCTAGACAAAACTACGGTTAGGTGGATCTGTAATTGGCTAAACGAACGAACCCAAAGGGTGCTCACCAATGCGTCGTCTTCATCATGGAAAGAAGTGACAAGTGGAGTGCCGCAGGGCTCCGTCCTGGGCCCGGTTCTGTTCAACATCTTTATTAACGACTTAGACGAAGGGTCAGAAGGCACGATCATCAAGTTTGCAGACGACACAAAACTGGGAGGGATAGCTAACACTCCAGAAGACAGAAGCAGAATTCAAAACGATCTTGACAGACTAGAGAGATGGGCCGAAACTAACAAAATGAAGTTCAACACGGACAAATGCAAGATACTTCACTTCGGCAGAAAAAATGGAATGCAAAGATACAGAATGGGGGACGCCTGGCTTGACAGCAGTGTGTGCGAAAAAGACCTTGGAGTCGTAGTGGACAACAAGTTAAACATGAGCCAACAATGTGATGCGGCAGCTAAAAAAGCCAATGGGATTCTGGCCTGCATCAATAGGGGTATAGCGTCTAGATCCAGGGAAGTCATGCTCCCCCTCTATTCTGCCTTGGTCAGACCACACCTGGAATA